>NC_090439.1:308231795-308840648 GCF_031143425.1 Pleurodeles waltl
CATGCTGTGCATAGACTAGTAAGTAGTTATCTCCCCAAAAGCGGTGGCTTAGCCTGTAGGAGTTGAAGTTGTCTGAAATAATGTTCGTAATACAGCCTGTCCTACTGTGGCTTGTTAACACATCTACACAGTAATGTTTTGTGAATGTATGAGGCGTAGACCATGTGGCTGCCTTACAGATTTCTGTCATAGGTATATTTCCTAGAAAGGCCATTGTGGCGCCTTTCTTCCTAGTGGGGGGTAATAGGTAGATCTCTTTTTGCTTTAATATAGCAGGGCTGGATACATTTCACTATCCATCTGGCAATGCCTTGTTTGGATATTGGATTTCCTGCATGAGGTTTTTGGAAGGCTACAAACAATTGTTTTGTCTTGCGAAATTGTTTTATTCTATCAATGTAATACATTAGTGCTCTTTTGATGTCTAACGTATGTAAGGCTCTTTCGGCTACTGAGTCTGGTTGTGGAAAAAAGACTGGGAGATCCACTGTTTGGTTTAGGTGGAATGGTGATATAACTTTTGGTAAGAATTTGGGATTTGAACGGAGAACCACTTTATGTTTATGTATTTGTATAAAGGGTTCTTGTATAGTAAATGCTTGTATTTCACCTACTCTTTTAAGAGATGTAATAGCTAATAGGAAGGCTACTTTCCAGGTTAAGTACTGCATCTCACAGGAGTGCATGGGTTCAAATGGTGGACCCGTGAGTCGTGTCAATACAATATTGAGGTTCCACGAGGGGCCTGGTGGTGTTCTCGGGGGTATGATTCTTTTTAAACTCTCCATAAATGCTTTGATGACTGGGATTCTAAAAAGTGATGTTGAATGTGTAATCTGCAGATAGGCAGATATTGCTGTGAGATGTACTTTGATAGAAGAAAATGCTAGTTTTGATTTTTGTAAGTGTAATAAATAGCTTACAATGTTTTTTGCAGAAGCATGTAGTGGTTTAATTTGATTATTATGGCAGTAATAAACAAATCTTTTCCATTTGTTTGCGTAACAATGTCTTGTAGTAGGTTTTCTAGCTTGCTTAATGACCTCCATACATTCTTGTGTAAGGTCTAAATGTCCAAACACTAAGACTTCAGGAGCCAGATTGCTAGATTGAGCGATGCTGGATTCGGGTGTCTGATCTGTTGTTTGTGTTGAGTTAACAGATCTGGTGTGTTTGGTAGTTTGATATGAGGTACTACTGACAGGTCCAGTAGTGTTGTATACCATGGTTGGCGAGCCCAGGTTGGTGTTATTAGTATTAGTTTGAGTTTGTTTTGACTCAATTTGTTTACCAGATAAGGAAGGAGTGGCAGAGGGGGAAAAGCGTAGGCAAATACTTCTGACCAACTCATCCATAACGCATTGCCTTTGGACTGAGGGTGTGAATACCTGGACGCGAAGTTTTGGCATTTTCTGTATTCTTTTGTTGCAAATAGGTCTATTTCTGGTGTTCCCCAGCGTAGAAAGTAAGTTTGTAGTATCCGGGGATGAATTTCCCATTCGTGTGTCTGTTGGTGATCTCGACTGAGATTGTCGGCCAACAGGTTTTGAATCCCTGGGATGTACTGTGCTATTAGGTGAATGTGAATCGCCCAATGCCAAATCTTTTGTGCTAAGAGACACAGTTGTGATGAGTGTGTCCCTCCTTGTTTAAGTCATACATTGTTGTCATGTTGTCTGTTTTGACAAGAATGTGTTTGTGGACTATTAGCGGTTGAAATACTTTCAATGCTAGAAACACTGCTAACAGCTCTAAATGATTTATATGCAGTTGCCTTTGTTGAACGTCCCAGTGTCCCTGTATACTGTGCTGGTTGAGGTGAGCTCCCCACTCCATCATGGAAGCATCTGTTGGGATCACATATTGAGGCACTGGGTCTTGGAATGGCCGCCCTTGGTTTAAATTTCTAGGATTCCACCATTGAAGCGAGAAGTGTGTTTGGCGTTCTATCAACACTAGATCTTGAAGTTGACCCTGTGCTGGTGTCCATTGTGTTGCTAGGCACTGTTGTAAGGGCCGCATGTGTAGTCTTGCATTTGGGACAATGGCTATGCATGAAGACATCATGCCTAGGAGTTTCAGTACCCTTTATGGACTTGGAGTGGCAATTGCTTTTTGTGTGTTGAGTGTTTCTCCCAAGTATTGTTGTATTTGGGATGGTTGTAGATGTGATTTTTGGTAATTTATAGAGAACCCTAGTTTGTGTAGAGTTTCTATAACGTATTGTGTGTGTTGAAGACACTGTTGCTGAGTGCTGGTTTTTATTAACCAATCGTCTAAGTATGGGAATACGTGCATGTGCTGTCTCCTTATATGAGCGGCTACTACTGCAAGGCATTTTGTGAATACCCTTGGGGCTGTTATCCCGAATGGTAACACCTTGAATTGGTAATGCACGCCCAGAATTACAAACCTTAAGTATTTCCTGTGAGGAGGATGTATGGGTATGTGGAAATATGCATCCTTCAGATCTAACGTTGACATGTAGTCCTGTTTTTTGAGCAAGGGAATCACGTCTTGAAGTGTTACCATGTGGAAGTGATCTGATTTGATGTAGGGATTCAGTGTTCTGAGGTCTAATATGGGTCTCGATGTTTTGTCTTTCTTTGGAACTAGGAAATACAGGGAGTAGACACCTGTTCCTTTTTGATGGTTGGGTACTAGTTCTATTGCTTGTTTTTGTAAATGCTTGGACTTCTAGCTGTAACAGGTCTAAGTGTTGTTTGGACATATTGTGTGCTCTCGGGGCACATCTGGTGGGCAATTTATGAATTCTATGCAATAACCATGTTGGATAAGGGCTAGGAACCATGCGTCCGTAGTTATGTTTGTCCAGTTTTGGTAGTATGCAGTAAGTCTCCCCCCCACTGGTGTTGAGTGTTGGGGGTTTGTGACATTGAAGTCACTGTTTGGCTTGAGGTGCTTTAGGGCTTTGGAATTTTCCCCTTGTTTTTCCAGAATTGTCCACCCCTGTATGATCCTCGAAACCCTCCTCTCTGGTACTGCCCCTGATAGGTGGGTTTGGCTTGTGAGGTGGAAGGCGCTGCGGTTTGGGAACGAAACCCCCCTCTAAACTGTGGTCTTCTAAAAGTGCCTCTGCTTTGTGGGGAGTAGAGCGCGCCCATGGCTTTGGCCGTGTCTGTGTCCTTTTTTAGTTTTTCAATTGCCGTGTCCACCTCCCGCCCAAACAATTGTTCCTGGTTAAACAGCATATTGAACACAGCTTGCTGGATTTCCGGTTTAAAACCTGAGCTCTGTAACTATGCATGCCTGCGAATGGTTACCGCAGTGTTCACTGTCCGTGCTGCTGTGCCTGCCGAGTCCAGTGCAGACCTTATCTGGTTGTTGGAAATCGCTTGTGCTTCCTCAAAAACCTGTTGGGCACGTTTCTGGTGTTCCTTGGGCAAGTGCTGTATTATATATGTTGCATCTCGTCCCAGTGTGCCCTGTCGTAGCGAGCCAGTACAGCCTGCGAATTGGCAATCCGCCATTGATTGGCTGCCTGTGCTGCCGCCCGCAGCATCGAACTTCCGACTCTCCTTGTCGGGCAGTGGTGCGTCTCCTGATGATTGGGAGTTTGCCCTCTTTCTGGCCACTCCCAAGACTACCGAATCTGGTGTCAGTTGCTGTGTTATAAACACAGGGTCCATTGGGGGAGGTTTATATTTCTTCTCCACCCTAGGCGTAATAGCTCTGCCTTTCACTGGGTCCTGGAACACCTGTTTGGCGTGCTTTAGCATGCCTGGGAGCATTGGCAAACTTTTAAAAGAGCTGTGAGTGGATGCCAAGGTGTTAAATAAGAAGTAATCTTCTATTGGCTCCGCATGCATTGCCACATTGTGGAAAGTAGCTGCCCTTGAAAACACCTGCATATATGCAGTGCTGTCCTCTGGTGGTGACTGCCTTGTCGGGTAACAATCGGGACTGTTGTCGGAGACCGGTGCATCATATATGTCCCATGCATCCGGGTCATCCTGTGTTATCCCCGTGTGTGTTGGTGACTGCATTGGGGGTGTTGCTACCGGGACAGCTGTGGTGAGTGCAGTGGAAAAAGCTGTGGCGAAAACCTTGATGGTGGTGTTTTGTCTCTTGAAATGCTAGCTTTCTTTTTATTTTTATTGGAGGAAGAGTTTGAATTTTACCAGTCTCTTTCTGGATGTGCAGCCTCCTTTGAGTATGGTCTGGCTCTGCCATGCTTAATTCCTGCTCAAATCTGTGCTCTTGCATTTGGCTGGAAAGTCCGTGCTCTTCTGTGTAGGAGCCTATTTTCGGCTCCGAGGCTGCCTTTATCGACACGGAAGGTTTTGGAACAGTCTTTTTCGGCTCCGAGGAAACCTTTTTTACTTTGGGCGTGTCAAACTCTTGGTGCCGAGATGGTTCGGAGCCGGTATCTCGACCGGAGTCAGATGACTTCGGCTGTTGGGAGGCCTTTTTCGGTGCCGATGTTTGGTCACCGTGTTTTCGGTTAAGCCATGGCCTGTTGGCAGTGGCATCCCCTTGGCCTTTATGATTTTGGAGTGAGTCTTGGCCGGGGCAGTTTTACTCACAGTTTTTTGCTGTGCCGTCGGTAGCTCACTTTCGGAGTCGTCCGAGTCCGATTCTTGAATGGAGATTCTTTCCTCCTCCTCGACGTCGATCTGTTTGGCCGGTGTCAACGCCATCTGCAGTCTTCTGGCTCTTCGATCGCGTAGGGTCTTTTTCAATCTAAACACCCGACAGGCCTCACAAGTATCCTCCCTGTGTTCCGGTGATAGACACAGATTACAGACCAAGTGTTGGTCTGTATAAGGATACTTGGCGTGGCAATTCGGGCAGAAGCGGAAGGGGGTCCGGTCCATGAGTTTCAACGATGGGTGCGGTCGGGCCGACCAGGCCCCGCTGAAGAGTGGAAGCCCCGAAGGGCCGCCGGAGCGCTTCTTCTATCGGTGTCGATGTACTAACACTAAACCGGTACCGAGCGTGAATACCGTAAAATTTTTAGATAACTAGCTAACTTTCCTGATTCGAAATACGGAGCGAAGAGGAACACGTCCAAACCCGATGGTGGAAAGAAAACAATCTAAGATGGAGTCGACGCCCATGCGCAATGGAGCCGAAAGGGAGGAGTCCCTCGGTCTCGTGACTCGAAAAGACTTCTTCGAAGAAAAACAACTTGTAACACTCCGAGCCCAACACTAGATGGCAGGATAATGCACAGCATGTGTATCTGCAGCTACACATGCCATCGAACACACATATATGGAAAATGTCACTTACCCAGTGTACATCTGTTCATGACATGTTCCGCTGCAGATTCACATGCTGTGCACTGTTCCTGCCATCTAGTGTTGGGCTCGGAGTGTTACAAGTTGTTTTTCTTCGAAGAAGTCTTTTCGAGTCATGGGACTGAGTGACTCCTCCCTTTCGGCTCCATTGCGCATGGGCATCGACTCCATCTTAGATTGTTTTCCCACAGAGGGTGAGGTAGGAGTGGTAGAGTGAGAATAGTAAAGATGTCCATGCAATGGAATAGATATGTATGTACATAGTTTGCGGTAAAGGAATGTTTATTTACATATATACAATTTCTAATTGCAACTTAAACGGCTACACAGGCTCCCGGGAGGCAGGAGGGCACATGTGAATCTGCAGCGGAACATGCCACGAACAGATGTACACTGGGTAAGTGACATTTTCCATTCGGTGGCATGTGTAGCTGCAGATACACATGCTGTGCATAGACTACAAAGCAGTAATCCTCCAAAAAGCAGTGGTCAGCAGGAGTTGAAGTTGTTTGAAATAATGTTCTTAGTACAGCCTGTCCTACTGTGGCTTGTTGTGTTGCTAACACATCTGCACAGTAGTGTTTGGTAAAAGTATGAGGTGTGGACCAAGTGGCTGCCTTACAAATCTCGGTCATTGGTATGTTACCTAGAAAGGTCATTGTTGCTCCTTTCTTTCTAGTGAAGTGTGCCTTTGGCGTAATGAGTAGTTCTCTTTTAGCTTTAAGTTAACAAGTTTGTATGCATTTAACTATCCATCTGGCTATGCCTCGTCTGGATATAGGGTTACCAGCATGGGGTTTCTGGAATGGGACAAACAATAGGTTTTACGAAATGGTTTTGTTCTGTCTATATAGTACATTAGAGCTCTTTTTATGTCTAATGTATGCAGTGCTTTTTCTGCCACTGATTCTAGCTGTGGGAAGATGACTGGGAGTTCCACTGTTTGGTTTAAATGAAACGGTGAAAAGACTTTTGGTAGAAATTTTGGATTTGTGCGGCGAACAACTTTATGTTTGTGTACCTGTATAAAGGGTTCCTCAATAGTGAAAGCCTGTATTTCAGTAACTCTTCGTAGTGAAGTGATAGCTACTAGAAATGCCACTTTCCAAGTTAAGAATTGGATTTGACAAGAATGCATGGGTTCAAAAGGTGGACCCATGAGTCGTGTAAGTACAATATTAAGATTCCACGAGGGTACTGGTGGAGTTCTTGGAGGTATGATCCCCTTTAGTCATTCCATGAAGGCTTTAATGACTGGTATTCTAAATAGTGATTTTGTGCGTTTAATTTGCAAGTAAGCCGAAATGGCAGTGAGGTGTATTTTGATGGATGAAAAGGCAAGATTTGCTTTTTGTAGGTGTAGTGAATAGCCTACGATGTCCTGTATGGACGCATCCAACGGTGTGATGTGTTTTGCTTGGCAGTAGAAAACAAATCTTTTCCATTTATTAGCATAGCAATGCCTGATGATAGTTTTTTTTGCCTGTTTAATGACTTCCATACACTCGTTTGGAAGATTTAGCTAGCCAAACTCTAAGACTTCAGGAGCCAGATTGCTAGATTGAGCATTGCTGGATTGGGGTGTCTGATCTGTTTGTGTTGCGTTAACAGGTCTGGCCTGTTTGGAATTTTGATGGTGAGGTACTACTGAGAGGTCCATCAGTGTGGTGTACCACGGTTGGCATGCCCACATTGGCGCTATGAGTATTAGTTTGAGTTTGTTTTGACGCAGTTTGTTGACTAGAAAAGGAATGAGTGGGAGAGGGGAAAAAGCGTAAGCAAATATCCCCGACCAATTGATCCAAAGAGCATTGCCTTTGGACTGAGGGTGTGGGTACCTGGACGCAAAGTTTTGGCATTTTGCATTTTGGTATGTGGCGAACAGATCTATGTCTGGAGTCCCCCACTGGCGAAAGTATTTTTGTAGTATCTGGGGATGTATTTCCCACTCGTGAGTTTGCAGGTGATCTCGACTGAGATTGTCCGCTAATTGATTGTGAATGCCTGGGATGTATTGCGCTATTAGGCGAATATTGTTGTGAATAGCCCAATGCCAATTTTTTTGCGCTAGGAGGCAAAGTTGTGATGTGTGCGTTCCCCCCTGTTTGTTTAGGTAGTACATTATTGTCATATTGTCTGTTTTGACAAGAATGTGTTTGTGAGCTAGAAGAGGTTGAAAAGCTTTTAGTGCAAGAAAAACTGCTAGTAGCTCTAAGTGGTTTATGTGTAGCTGTTTTTGCTGGTTGTCCCACTGTCCTTGTATACTGTGATTGTTGAGGTGTGCTCCCCACCTAATCATAGATGCATCTGTTGTGAGAATGGCGTAAGGCACAGTGTCTTGAAAAGGCCGCCCTTTGTTTAAATGTATGGAGTTCCACCAGTGAAGCGAATAGTGTGTTTGGCGGCCTATCAACACTATCATGGAGGTGACCCTGTGCCTGCGACCATTGTTTTGCAAGGCACTGCTGTAAGAGCCGCATGTGTAACCGTGCGTTTGGGACAATTGCGATACATGATGCCATCATGCCTAGGAGTCTCATCACAAATCTGACTGTGTAATGTTGACTTGATTGTATTTTTGGTACCATGGTGTGGAATGATTGTACCCTTTGTGGACTTGCAATCGCTTTGAGTGTTGAGTGTAGCTCCCAAGTATTGCTGAGTTTGGGATGGTTGCAAGTGTGATTTTTGGTAATTTATAGAAAACCCTTATGTGTGTGTAGGGTATTTATTACATAACGTGTGATTTTGACACTGCTGTTGAGTGTTGGCCTTTATTAGCCAATCGTCGAGATATGGGAATACATGCATGTGTTGTCTCCTTATGTATGCCGCTACCACGGCAAGGCATTTTGTGAATACTCTGGGGGCTGTTATCCTGAAGGGTAATACCTTGAATTGGTAATGTTTTCCTTGTATAACAAATGTGAGGTATTTTCTGCAAGATGGATGGATGGGGATGGAAAATGTCACTTACCCAGTGTACATCTGTTCGTGGCATTAGTCGCTGCAGATTCACATGCTGTGCATAGTCCGCCATCTGGTGTTGGGCTCGGAGTGTTACAAGTTGTTTTTCTTCGAAGAAGTCTTTTCGAGTCACGAGACCGAGGGACTCCTCCCACATCTTGTAGTGTCACCATGTGAAAGTGTTCTGATTTGATGTATAGGTTGAGGGTCCTGAGATCTAATATTGGTCTTAGTGTTTTGTCCTTTTTGGGAATAAGGAAGTAAAGGGAATAGACCGCTGTTCCTTTTTGTAGATGAGGTACTAGTTCTATGGCCTGTTTTGTTAAAAGTGCTTGCACCTCTGTTTGTAACAAAGTTAGATGTTGTGACAATAGTTTGTGTGCTTTTGGGGTAATATCTGGAGGAAAATGTGTGAATTCTATGCAGTAACCATGTTGGATAATTGATAGTACCCATGAGTCCGTTGTTATGTTTGACCATTGATTGTGGAACATTTCCAGGCTTCCTCCCACAGGGGATGTGTGCTGGGGGAAGGTGATGGCAAAGTCACTGCTTGGTGTTAGTGGCCTGCTTTGTGCTTTGGAATTTTCCCCTGGACCTTGGGAATTGTCCTCTGAAGGATCCGCAAAACCCCCCTCTTTGATACTGTGATTGGTATGAGGGTTTTGTTTGAGAGGTGGATGGTTCTGATGATTGTGGTCTAAAACCTCCCCTATACTGCGGTTTTCTGAATGTCCCTCTATATTTGGATGAGTAAAGCCCTCCCATCGCTTTGGCTGTATCGGTGTCCTTTTTCATCTTTTCAATGGCTGTGTCCACTTGTGTGCCAAATAGCTGTTGCTGGAGGAATGGCATATTTAGGATAGCCTGTTGAATCTCTGGTTTGAAACCCGAGGATCTAAGCCATGCATGGCGTCTAATTGTCACTACAGTGTTCACTGTTCTTGCGGCAGTATTTGCGGAATCTAATGCAGATCTTATTTGATTATTAGTTAATCGCCTGACCCTCCTCTACCGCTTGCTGAGCTCTTCTCTGGTATTACTTGGGGAGATGTTGGATAATGTCGCTCATCTCCTTCCAATGAGCTCGGTCATATCTTGCAAGGAGGGCCTGAGAGTTTGCTATGCGCCACTGATTGGCAGCTTGTGACGCTACCCTCTTTCCTGCCACGTCAAACTTCTTCTCCTTTTCTGGAAGTGGAGCATCTCCAGATGACTGAGAGTTGGCTCTCTTCCTCGCTGCGCTGACCACTACCGAGTCTGGGGGCAGCTGCTGGGTGATGAATACTGGGTCTGACGGTGGTGGATTGAATTTCTTTTCCACTCTTGGTGTTATGGGTCTTCCCTTCACAGGCTCCTGAAAAATCTGTTGGGCATGTTTAAGCATGCGTGGGAGCATAGGCAGACTTTGCTAGGAAGCATGCGTCGAGGACAAGGTATTAAAGAGAAAGTCATCCTCTAATGGCTCTTTGTGTATGCTCACATTGCGGAATGCAGCAGCCCTAGCCTGAGTGTAGGAGGTGCTATCTTTGGGTGGAGAGGGTTTAGATGGATAGCACTCCGGGCTATTGTCCGACACAGGGTCATCATAGAGGTCCCATGGGTCTGTATCTTGTTGCGACTCCACAGTGTGTGTGGGTGACTGCAGTGGGTGTGGCTAGGAGAAATAGTTATTTGAGGCGAATGCGGATGAGAATGTGCTGGGGAAAACTGGTGTGGCGGAGATTTTTCTCTGAGCACTTTAGCCTTTGGTTGCTCAGTGTCTGAACGTCCTTGGAAAGCCAGTTTCCTTTTGAATTTGAGAGGAGGTGGTGTTTGGATTTTCCCAGTATCCTTATGGATCTGTATCCTTGCCTGTGCCTCATCAAACACCTCCATTTGGTGAAGTTCCTCCTCAAATCTGTGTCTTTCTTTCATTTGTTTTGAGAGTCCGTGTTCCTCAGTATATGAGGCTTTTTTCGGCTCCAAAGCCGTTTTTTTTCGGTACCAAAATGCCCATGCTGATAGTAGGCCTCCGCTCCGAAACACTATTTCGAGGTTTTGACTCGACGAGTCGATGTCGAGTTTTCTCGGACACAGTTTCTCGGCTCAAGTCCAAAGACTTCGGCACGGATTTGGCCTTTTTCGGTGCCGAATGTGTTGCTTGGTCACCGCTTGATTTCTTGTGGGTTGAGCCATGGCCTTCTGGTAGTGGCGTCACCGAGGCCTTTTGTTTTGTCTTGGACTGACTCTGGGCTTGAGCTTGGGCCAGGGCAGGCGTACTCACTTGCTGGCCTGCTGTGGGTGGTCGGTCTGAGTCGTCCGAATCGGAAACTTGGATGGAGATGGCCATCTCAACTTCCTCGACGTCGAGGTGCTCTGTACTCTTCGACGCCATTTGCAGTCGTCTCGCCCTTCGATCCCTCAAGGTCTTCTTCGAACGGAAGGATCTGCAGGCCTCAAAAGTTTCCTCTCAGTGGTCCGGTGACAAACACAGATTACAGACCCGGTGTTGATCCGTGTAGGGATACTTGGCGTGGCACTGTGGACAGAATCGGAACGGGGTCAAGTCCATGAGGCTTCGATACTTTCTGCGGTAGGGCCGACCAGGCCCTGGATGGGTGCGGGAGCCCCGAAGGGCAACCTAAGGTGTCTCGCCAGTGTTGAGGTGTCAATGCAAAATGTTTCGCAATCGAAAACAATACAGACGATTTTCGGTGAATTTAGTATTTTTCCGAATCGAATAACCGGAGCGAAGAGTAACACGTCCGAACCCGATGGCGGAAAGAAAACAATCTAAGATGGAGTCCATGCCCATGCGCAATGGAGCCGAAAAGGAGGAGTCACTCGGTCCTGTGACTCGAAAAGACTTCTTCGAAGAAAAACAACTTGTAACACTCCAAGCACAACACTAGATGGCAGGAACAGTGCACAGCATGTGTATCTGCAGCTACACATGCCACCAAACATATACATATAAGTACACACACACATATATGTACACACATACACACAATAAGTATTAGGAATTAGCATGAAAAAAAAACAAGCATTGGCAAGAAATAGTAAAAAATAGCTAGGGCCCTATTGGGTTGGGGTGGGTGCAAAGATATTCTAAAATAGTGGAATGCGAGGTGAGGTCCCCCACCCAAGGATGTGAGGTAGTTCGAAGGGAGCTGGGAGAACTCTGGACCCCCAAGAGGGGAGTACTTAGGTGATCCTCAATGATCAGGAGAGCAGAGGTACCGGTCTACCCAAAGCCTTACAAGGGGACTTGGAAAAGGAAGACTGCAAGACCAGGACCAGATGAGCGGAACCAAATGGTGGATTCTGGATGAAGAGGACCTGAGAACGAAGGGGACAAAGACCAGTCCACACAGGAGTGTCCAAGGTAGGGCAGGAGCCACTACACACCCTTCTGTGGATGAAGATTCGGTCGACAAAGGAAGATAAGAATCAGCTGTGGAGCCCAGGAGCTGCAGCAAGGTACCCGGAGTCGTGCAGATGATGTCCCACGCATGTCGTCGGGTAGCAGATGATCAGTGGTCAGGAGGACCACCAACAAGCATTGGCAAAAGCAAATCTGGGCAGAAGAGAATTTGCTGAGAAGAGGACCAGCAAGGTTTCAGGAGAATCAGCCCTTAGAGGGGTTGCAGCCCCCAAGGGTAACCCACTCTCAGTAGGCACAGTAAAAGTAGCACATGAGGCCCAGGCAGCACACCTGGAGAGGAGTACCACACCACTAGAGCAGCAGAGGAGACTGTCATTGAAAGGATGAAGTGCTGGAGGCTGGGGCTACTTGGAGTTTGAAGAGCCCTTGGAGCAGCAGTCACCAAGCCTTGGGTGCTGCATGAGTCGTGGTGCACAGGGGTACTGTCTTGCAAGGAGAGGCAAGGGCTCACTATCTCCCTAGTTGGACAGCAGGTAAAGAGGACCAACAGGACCACTCGGAACCACCACTTGTGTTGGAGATTCTTCCTGGAGTCGGATGGCATAAGATCCCAGCAGTTGGTTGTGGTTGCCTTAGGTGCCTGCGGATGCAAGGGAGTGACTCCTTCAGCTGCACCAAAGAAGCAAGAAGGAATCTCCCTTGGAGTGAAGTCTTGACAACCCCACAGAATGCACAGCCGTGGAAATCTTGCAATTACTGGAAGGATCCAAAGAAACAATGTTGCAAGGCGAGGTCGTCTTGGGAGTTGCAGGCTTGTTTGTTTCCTGTGGAGTCCAGCAGCTGTTCCAGTGGCCAGAAGCAGAAGAGGT
Organism: Pleurodeles waltl; assembly: GCF_031143425.1. Lineage (NCBI taxonomy): Eukaryota > Metazoa > Chordata > Amphibia > Caudata > Salamandridae > Pleurodeles > Pleurodeles waltl. The sequence continues at coordinate 308,244,266 of NC_090439.1, forward strand.
CGATGCAGAGGAGTCCTGGTGGAGTCTTGCATGCCGAATCTGGGGATCCACCCACAAGAGCCCCCTAAAAGCCGTAACAGGGGGCTTGGTCACTCTGCAGGGTAACTACCTATGGAGGGGGGGGGACGGGGGTCGCACTAACGTCAGTCAGCTGTCCTGACCAACAAGATGATTCAGGGTCCTCTGCCCATCTTGTTTCAGATATTGCAAAATCAAGTGGCCTCCTGGAGGAGCGCTGGGCACCACCCCTGGGGTGGTGATGGACAGGGGAGTGGTCACTCCCCTTTCCTTTGTGTAGTTTCGTGCCACAGCAGGGACCGGTGGTCCCTGGACTGGTGCAAACCAGCTTACCCAAGGAGGGAACCAAATATGCCCTTCTAAACAAGCCGGTGGTGCGGGGAGGCTACCCCTCCCCATCCTTGTAACACCTATTTCCAAGGGACAGGGTGTTGCCTCCCTCTCCCACAGGAAATCCTTTGTTCTGCCTTTCCCTGCTTGAGCTGGTCAAGCAGCAGGAGAGCAGAAATCTGAGGGGCTACAGCAACGTGGGCTGCCTGCAAACCCAGGAAGACTGCAGGTCTAATAAAGGGGGGTCTTCTAAGGAGCCCCCCAGAGTGCAAGGAATCATGCCACCATTCCTGGCATTAGTATTGGGGTATGATTCAGACATGTTTAATACCAAATATGCCTAGGTTTTGAGTTACCATTATGTAGCTGGACCACCTGCAGCCAGAACACGGGTAAAATGGCTTACCTGCACTTAAAAACCCAGTGATTTGGAACTGGAGTTCGTAGGAGCATCTCTGCTCATGCAGGGGTGCCCTCATACACAGGAACCTGCACCCTGCCCTCTGGGCTAGGAAGGCCTAGCATAAGGGTGACTTACAGTGACCTGGTGCAGTGACCAGCAGTGAAAGGGTGCATGCACCTTCTCTCAAAGACTGCAATGTCAGGCCTGCAGACAGTTTGCATGGGCTCCCATGTGTGGCATAGTACATGGTACAGCCCATGGCAGACCCTGGTGTACCAATGCCCTGGGTACCATATATAAAGGACTTACAAGGGTACACCAGTGTGCAAACTGTGGGGTGTAGAGAGTACCAAAGCAACCAAATTTAGAGGGGCAAGCACAATCACTGGGATCCTGGTTAGCAGGACCCCAGTGAAAAACAGTCTAAACACACCGATAAACAGGCAAAAAGTGGGGCAACCACACCACAAAGACTGAGTTTCCTACAATGACAGGATAGATCATTCATATTGCCCTGCCACCTTTATGAGAGTCAATTACCACCAAGTTTACCAACAGATTTTCCAATGGTTGGATTGCCCTTCTTCAACTTGCATATAGAGGCAGAACAACAGCAGCTACAAAGTCTTTAAATATTACACTAAGCAAAGTTAGATCTCAAATTCCAAACGTGAGAACAAGCATAATTTGTCTGCTCATCTATGCCACCAATCTTACATAATGTACAGTGTTTGGGCCCAAGGAAGATAGACGGCGGTTCTGAAATTTATTATTTTGGGTCAAGTTTATACATTAGGCACTCAAAGGGAAAGTTATATGATGGTGAATTTTAGTAGTCAAACAGAAGGAGAGACTCATCCTCAAACGATACCCTTTCATTTTCTAGCAGGTTTGGAGAAGGAAACAGTTTTGCAAGGTCTTCAAAAAGAGATATGTGCTTGCTCCGCAACTGGATAAACATTACAAGGAAAATTGCGCGGGATGGTCTCCGAATAAACACTTAGTTTTAAGATTAACAATAGATATAAACTAGCTGGCTATGTCAGGTGAAAAAATATTTCAGGCAAGTATGTGTGTGCATGCTTTTAGCTGAAATGATAAAAGCTGAACAAAGAATGTTGGAAAATACGGCGATGCAAGCATAAGAAAGACACCTAAGTAATAGCCCATTTGATTACTGTAATAATGCCAACCCTTTTTATGAAGGAGAACTACTACCTAAAAAAACAGTACAAGTTTCCCTTTAGCAAACTTAAGTATTAGTAGCCTATTTAAGCGATGTACGAGATACTTTATCAAAGAACAGGAATATATAGCTATGGTGTGACTGTTGAGGACACTGAAATACACAGGTGGTGGTATACACTGAGAACAGATATTTCTACAAGTATTACTAAATAAAAAGGTGTTACAAAATAACATCAATTAATTCAGCATAAACTACAGCTGTCTGCCAGGTCAGTGACAACAAAATTATGAATATACAGGGAAGTCCCATCTCAATGTAAATCATGAAGATACTGCAGGGACACATTGGCAAATCCTTAGTCTTCAGCCAGCTTGGCGCGAAGCGATCTCCCTTGTGAAACTTTCACTAAAGCAAGCCTTCAAGCTTCCTCAGACTGAAACCCTTTCAGGTCTAGAACATCTACCTGACAAAAACGGTAACAGGTGCCTATTCTTCTTCTGCTTCCAAGCTAAGTCTAGCATAGCTGAAAAGGAGCCCATCAAAGCTTGGGTAGTTAGGATGCTCATGCCACATATAGCCAATTTACTACTCATTGAAATTCCTAAATTAAACTCTTGTCTTGCTCTGAAACTCGAATGCCCTAATAGCAAGAGCAATTCTCGCCATGTCGCCACATTCCACAAGGCTTCAAAGACCCACATATTCTGAAGATTATGACTACAAGAACTAATGTAAACTCAGTTCCTTGTCCTGATTGTTTCAGACGGTTTAGACTCTATCCTGCTTATGTATTTCGCCTATTACATGCAAAGTTATTTTGATTAGGTTGAACTACAAAAAGCAATACCTAAATGAAAAAAAAACATCCTCTGCAGCAGAAGAATAAAAAATAATGCATTTCTTGTAACTAGCGATCTGGAGGAAATCACGATATTGTGAAAGAAGGCAAGAGTCAAGATAGGAGAACTTTACCGCTATGAAAAAACTTGGAGAGTCAGGGCTGCTTCTTGAAACAATTCCCATGAGTTGAGCCGAAAGAGGACTGAAGCAACGGAAAGCCACTAGGCACGCAGTGAGTATACAAAAGGCAAGATACTTTTTTGGGCGATAGGTTTCCTAAATTTATTATTATTATTTTGTATTTTATTTTTTTTAAAGTAATTCACTCCCACCTGTCCTCCAGGCTCTCCTTACTAATACTGATGAAAAACGAATGGAAGAATGAGTGAAACACTACCTTTGGAGCCTGAAAAACAGTTTGCTAAGCCTACGAACTGTAACCACTACTGCAACTAATATCTCATTGGAACACTCTGGTGAAATGATTTGGACATGTGGAATGTTCAGAATCGAACCTTTTATTATGACTGAATAACATTCTGTTTGGGATAATAAGAAAACAGTTGCATGAAATCTTCCAATCCAGCTGTGTTCCATCCAACCTCAAAACAGTGTCCAGAGTAGAGTAATGTCTTGTCTGAAAAGTAATTCAGATCGCCTCATTTATTGTTGCTCTGGAGGGGTGCTTGGGGGGAGAACTGGAAGACTGTTTGCCCCATGGCTCGGCTTATATGGACAAGTTGAAGGCTTGAGGAGACCTAAACGGCCCCTGTAACTTTGAGACAGAGTGATCACATGGGACTTGGATTTAGCATAAATTAGTCTTTTATTTCTGAACCAGGTAATCCACTGGGGGATGAAATACATTGCTGCTATTAAATGGCAGACTCATGGCATGCCCCAAAAGATTTATTCTGAAAAGACGAGCACAGAGCCACTCCTGGAGGAAAATCAAGACTCCTACACATATAGTATGAAGAAACTTATAAATGTGATCCTATAATATCAAAAGGCAAGTTTCACGAGCATCCTAGCCCAGGCAAAACAAACTCTTTTTGGTCATCATCAAGGAAAGGAAAAGAATGCTACATGCAGGACCTGACTTTCAACACTGGCAGTGACCTGGCATAACGCCAGTGCACGGGACAGAAAATATGTATTTCTATATTTTATGAGTAGCTGCGACAGCAGTTACATGCTGGGTAGAGGGCTTTCCAAGACAAATACAAGTTCCATTGTAAGGTTACCAGTAGTTGCAATTTAGGTGTTTTGTCTGTCAGTGCTTTGAACCCGGAGTCTTTCAAATTGTACCAAAGTCATAGGATTATGTTGGGGAGCTACGCAATACGAGGTGTGGAGTGCATCACTAGAATGACAATCTTCTTGCAATAGTATCTCAATACCGAAGAAAGAGAAGCAGGTGGGGGGAAAAAACTCACACAGACTCCTAAAAAAAAAACAAGAGGCTAACGGAAGTAATACAGCAACTGAACCATGGCCAAGTGAAAAATGCCTCACCTTCAGATAAGAACTTTGGTTTTACACCTCTAAGGAGCAGTTTCCAGCCTCCCAACCGTTGGAAATAGTAACAAGCAGAGATGTAGGAACGCTTAGTAAAATATATATGCATTAACTAGAGTTAACCATTTGAAATATCCTGTACATATATGAAGTGGAAAAAAAATCCTCGTGGGGTAGTGGTTTTAACAGATTATTCACAATCAATCTACCTTCACCAAAACCACACCTTTCACTGCATTTTAGCATACCATTTAAAATGTTCTAGATTTTTCTCCCCTCAAAAATTGTTTACCAATAAGATATAAATAAATAGATAGCAGCATTATAAAACAAAGCCACTCCGGGAATAACTGGAAAAAAAAAAAGAGAAAAATGGGAAACCATAAATAAGTTACGCACGTCCAGCTTTTGCTCTTTCTCAGCAACGACCTCTTTTTGAGACTGCAGAAAGTCTGACAACATCCGGATAAGTTGTCTTCGATCATCTATTTCAGCTGCCAACCGCCCATTGTAGTCTGCCAGACACATGCATGCATCTTCTACCTTCTTAGAAAGATGATCACCAGAATCTTTATCTGAAAGAATACACACAAAAAAAAAGACAAAATCCTCAGAGCAATTTCACACAAACTACCACTAAGAATTATTCACCCCACTAGGTTCACTCACCTATTACTTTGTCTAATAAAGCAGTATCCTCAACTTCAATAGGCAACGAACCTATCCTCTGATGAACCGCAGCATCTCCTGAAGCAGCATTTTCTAACTCCTGTAAGGCTCTAATGAGATCAGTGGCCTAAAACAAAGCACGAACATGTGCAGGGAAATGGTGTTACAAATGACCTGCACAAAAATCTGGTGAATATGTCCAACACGTTAGAACTGCTAAGTATAAGTGTGACAAGGTAAACTATATACTCAATAGATAAAATGTAAAGAAAATGTTCATATAGAATTTGTTATTAATTTACAGTAACTGTATAAACTGACAAGCTTATGTTTATAACCTAGATTTCTTCACTACAAGTATGCATCTTTATCCGGTCCTTTGCAGTTATTGTAGTTTTGTTGTTTGATACTGAATGCCTTATTTAGAAGGCAGGGGACAGGACTAACAGTAACATAAGACTTCCCTAGATACCAATGTTGAAAAAGAAAATAAGTTACTTACCTGTAACTCTCCAGTATTGGAATCTTTCATAGATTCACATGCTTGAATCCTTCCCCGTCGTCGAGATGGGAGCCCCCGGTACATCAAAAGATGAAAAAAGGGCTAAAGGCTTTCACTTTAGTAGCCTATCCTTATTACTATGAGCAATAAAGGACCAAAGCAAGGCCCAGCCAATCAGGCTTCCCCTCCCTCTAGAACCCTCCTGAGAGGAGCTCCCTTCCCTCAGATTTTCTCAAGCATGAGTGTAAGAGTATCTGAAGAAGACATGAAAAGGTGAGCTTTCCAGGGGAGGAGGGAGGGTCGCATGTGAATCTATGAAAGATTCCAATACTGGAGAACTACAGCTATAGGTAAGTAACTTATTTCCTTACTCCAGTATTGGAACTTTCATAGATTCACATGCTTGAATCAGAATAGCAAGCAGTAACGAAGCACATTGTATAGCATTAATCCATATGTATACTTATTGTTACACACAAATACATATATATACACATACATACACACATATATAAATATATATATATATATATATATATACACACACACACACACACACACACCTTGGAACATACATATATCAGCAAAATCTTTAAAGAAAAAGATTGCGTAGTTAAGAATAGCATATTAGATAAACAATAAATAAGATAATAGAACGTTACTCTAAACAGGTAAAACAAGGAATATGGGAGTCGTAAAGGAAGAAACAAACCTATGCAATGTGCGCAAATTAAACTGAGCTGGCGGGAAAAAAAGGAATAAAGAATTTACCGTTACTGGAAAAGATGTCGCACCACCGCTTGTCCTACCGGCATATCACCTTGCTGAATTTCCTCCAAACAGTAATGCCTTGCGAAAGTATGCACACACTTCCACGTGGCTGCCCTGCAGATGTCCTGAATGGGCACTCCTGCAAAAAGTGCCATGGATGCAGCCATTTTTCTTGTAGAATGTGCACGCGCTGGATTCTGCAAAGGTTTACCTGCCGCTGTATGACAATAATTAATAGCAGAGGCTATCCACCTCGCAATTCCTTGTTTAAATAATGCTCGTCCCTTACGTGGAGCACTGAAAGCCACGAAAAGTTGGTTAGATTGCCTAAACTGTTTAGTTCTGTCCAGATAAAACTTCAGGCACCTCTGAACATACAAAGAATGTAGAGCCTGCTCTGCTAGCATCTATGGATTAGGAAAGTATATTTTCAGTATCACCGGTTGGTTTATATGAAAAATCGGACGGGACCTTAGGTATGAATGTTGGATTTGTTCGCAAAATTACTCTATCCCTTTTGAATTGTAAGAAAGGATCCTGGATAGTAAATGCCTGTATTTTGCTTACTCTTCTAGCTGAGGTGAGTGCGAGAAGGAGATAGACTCCATCTCTTCCACTATAGACAATAACATTTGTTGGTACTCTCAGCTACAGCTCTGGCAAGGATGGCTCTGTAATCCGAAGGTATATCTAGACGCGCAAACTCATTGTGTTCAGGAGCCAAGCTGTTAAGTGAAGTGAAGCCGGATCCGGGTGGAGAACTTGGCCCTTGTTCATCGTAAGCAGGGAGGGCCTAACTGGGAGAGGGATGCTGCGGCTCTGCGAGAGGTGAAGGAGTTTCATATACCAAAACTGACGAGGCCATGCCAGAGCAATCCGAAGGAGCTTGCAGCGTTCGATCTTGATCTACGCCAGAACTCTTGGAATCAGGGGAATGGGAGGAAAAGCGTAAGCATAAATTCCTGACCATGCCATGGAAAACACATTCCCCCAAGAGCCCCGATGTGGATCCCTACTTGCGAAGAAACTGCATTTTTCATTCTGCAGCGTTGCGAAGAGATCCAGACTGTTTCCCCCATCAGGCGAAGACTTGATTCAAGACTCCTTGGTCCAATTCCCATTCGTGGTTGGACGACCGTGATCTGCTCAGGGAATCCGCAATTATGTTCTGTACGTCTGGGACATGTATTGCTTGAAGGTTTACTTTGTGGCTGATAGACCATTCCCAAATGCGCTGAGATTCTCTCGATAAGAGCAGAGACCTGGTTCCTCCCTGCTTGTTGATATAATGCATTGTCGTTGTGTTGTCTGTCCGAATGAGAACTGAGGAACCTAATTTTTGGGAGAAAAGCACAAAGCGCCAGTCGAACAGCCTTCAATTCGAGGTAATTGACGTGAAAGATTTTCTGATGTGGCTTCCATTTGCCTGACTTGTAGGTGCTGGAGGAAAGCACCCCATCCCTCGAGAGAAGCGTCTGTAGTTATCACCCAAGGTGCTCGTTGGGGAAGAAAAGAAAGCCCCTTCGCTAAGGGGGACTCCCGAGTCCACCAAGCTAGAGATGGTGTCATGGGCTTTGTTATCCTGATGTTATCGTCAAAAGAACCAATGGATTGCGTCCATTGAAGATCTAACTGCTCCTGTAGGGGAATCATTCTTAGACGACAGAAAGGCACCATAGGAATGCAAGAGGACATCATCCCTAACAGGGACTTGAAGAGGTGAACTGAAACGTAGGGAGGGAGATGAGCTTTCTCCGTCTGTCCTCTGTAGGGGCTGCATTGTTGGTGGAAGTGTCCAGTACTGCCCCTAGAAAAGTTCTCCTCTTTAAGAGTTGGAATGCTGACTTTTTGCAATTTGCAGTTAGGCCCAGGCTCGTGAATAGTTCGATACAAGCTCTCGTGGACTTCTGCGCCTGAGATCTGGATCTGGCTTTGACCAGCCAATCGCCCAGATACGGGAAGACTTGATGGTTCTGTCTTCTGAGGAAAGCTGCCACTGGAGCCAAGCATTTGGTGAAGATCCTGGGGGCCGATTTCAGGCTAAAGGGCAAGACTTTGAACTGGAAATGGTCTCCAGCTACTGCAAATCTGAGATACCTTCTGTGGAAGGGATGAATGGGGATATGGAAATATGCGTCCTGCAAATCGAGGGTGGCTACGTAATCCCACAAATTTAGGAGGGACAGAATGTCTGATAGGGTGATCATACAGAATGATTGTTTTTTTAAAATAAGTGTTGAGATCCCTGAGGTCTAGAATTGGATGCCAACTTTTCTGCTTCTTTCGAACTAGGAAGAATCAGGAGTAGTAACCCTTTCCTCTCTTCTGATGTGGAACCCTTTCTATGGCTCCCTTGAGAAGCATTGACTCGACCTCCTGCTTGAGCAGATGCAAGTGCTTCACCTTTCGAGGAAGGGGAGGCTTCATAGGAGGGTAGTGCAAGAACTCCAGGGTATGGCCAAACTGGATGAGATTTAGGACCCATTGGTCTGATGTTATCTTCTGCCAATTGTGGAAGTAGAGGAAAATCCTTCCCCCTGGTCTTGAGCCCAAGGGAAGGTTCGTAGCCGGAGACAATAGCAAGTCATTGTCTATGGCCTATGTCTTTTAGTTGTCTTCCAGCCTCTCCTCTCTGGGTAGCTCTCAAATAAGCTGCCTGTGGAGGCATTCTCTGTTGAAACTGAGGACGAAAGGAATGGGATGCCGCAGAGACAGAGGGGTATCTATACTGATAAAAACCTGGTCTATACGATGAGTAGCCTCAGCCTCTAGCTCCTCAAAAAGGCCGTCTTTTAAACTGCAGGGTGACAAGGGACCTGGCCGTGTCAGTGTCTGTTTTGATTGACTGAAGCGCATCATCAATGTGCTTCCTGAAAAGGGTTTCACCATCAAAAGGGAGGTCAAGAATTTTGTGTCTAAATGAAGTCGCTCGAAGCCAACCTGCCTTCTGAGAACCGCGGAACCTGCCATCTGACGGAAAGCCATGGTGGCAATGTCCATAGCACAGTCTATGATTTCTGCAGAAGACCTCTCTCCTCTCTGCAAGACTTTCCTGGCTTCCAATTTACAGTCTCCTGGCAGTTGATCCAAATAGGGCGCAATGTCAGCCCATATCTGCCTATGATAGCCAGAGAGCTAGAAGCCCTTATAATAAGCGAAGCTATTGAGGAGAAGAGTTTTCCTATGTTGTCTAATCTCCTACCCTCCTTGTCTGGTGGGGCAGAGATTGGTGCTGAAGGGTTTCTAGATCTGCGCTGTGCTGCCTGGGCAATAACTGAGTCAGGTCTGGGATGGCCCGCGAGGCAGGCTGGAGAGTCTTCAGGCGCCTTATACTTTTTGTCAAGGACAGGTAGAACCAGGGTGACCGTGGCTGGGTTCTTCATAACTTTAATGCTCTCATTCCAGATATAGTCCACAATCAGCATAGATTTTACACTCTTCTGAAACGGCTCCTTAAAATCATACAACAAGCAGTCCATCTGCTGCATGGGCAACTCAAACATTTTCGTAGCTCTTTCAAGCAGGTTGTGGAAACCGCTGATGTCACCAGGAGGGGAATCTACAGGAACCGGAGAGGGTGAGGACAGAGTAGGAATTTGATAGTCATCCCACTCTGCTATTGCATCCGGTAATTCTCCCTCTCTGTCATCATCATCATCATCAGAAGAGGACAAATCCTGCGTAGGGATGGAAATTGGTGTCTGTGGCGGTACATGAGATGGCTGGATTCCTGGATGGACCGGAGTAGAAGGCACAGAGGGCGCAACAGAAGGCTGCTGAACTTCCAACCCTGCTGGTGGAAACCACCTTCTGTAGTCATCCAGCATGAGCTTCAGATCAGCTATGAGTGATCCTGGCAAAGAAACCATCTGCTCCTGATAAGGATACTGGTGTGCCTGCGGGTAGTAAGAGCGCGGATCATGCTGGGTGTCTTCCTCTAGATCCTGGCACTTGACGTGTAGTTCTGATGGACTATGAGAAACCCCGAAAGGTCCCTCATCATCTGAGTCCTCTAGTTCCAGTATGTGCGTAGGTACCAAGGCTGAAACCCTACTTGGAGATGTCACGAATGGCGAAAGGAAAACAGACTTCTTATGTGCTTTAACCCTCTTCGACGGCAAAACGGATGGCATCGTCGATGGGAACCGTGCTGGCAAACTCGTCGGCATCGTCGATGGGAGCGCCGACGGAGAAATCGCTGGAGAAATTCTCATAGACGAGGAAAACGACGATGGCAGAGTCAACGTCGACAGTCTCACCGGCGGTAGCATCGATGAAGGAGAGGCGATGGGCGAGGCAACCATAAACACCGTCGACACGCTTGTCGATGAGGAAGATGCCGACGTACAGACTGTAGAAGTTGTAGCAGTCAATGACGAAGCTGTAAAAACACCTTTAGGCACAGCCATCAACGGTGCTCTTGTCGACGATGTCGTAGTCATAGATGTTTCGGATGGCCTCTTAAAGACATGTTTCACCACAGGAGGTGGCGTTGGAGGCTCAGAAAAGGCTCTCTTGCTGCACTCTGAAGAGACTGATCTTTCTTTAGAGCGTCTTTTAGAAGAAACAGAACTCCTGTGAGGAGAACTGGAAGGACTTCCAGCTATAGAGGACACCCATTTGGTCTTTTTGTGAGCCTTTTTTGGAAGAGCTTCTGAGTGGGGTTGAGGAGATCTGCCTCTTTTCTGTAGTTTTCTGGAGGAAGTTGTAGATTCCTCACTGTCACAACCAGACACTGGAGTAGATCTGGACTTCAACTTCTGGAGCAAAATTAGTAGCCTACCTTCCCTGTCTTTGAGGGTTTGTTAGAAAAGGTCCTGCAAACTTTGCAGTCTTTGGCTCCATGGTCAGGGTAGAGGCAATAAATGCAATCCTTGTGTGGGTCCACAAAGTGTAGCCTTTTCTTCCCACAGGTCTTAAAGCCTCTGAAAAGGCTTTTCTTCTCTTTATCAGACATGGTGAATTCTGCTCAAAATAGAGTTCCCTTAAGTAAAGTAAGAAGAAGACAACTTACTTGCTGTTGGAAATCCTTTTTCTGAGGAAAAATAGCAAAAATGAACTTCTCTGAAGTGTTGACTGAGCAGAGCTCAATGGAGAATCCGTAGCACGACGTGCAGTAGAAAATCTGAGGGAAGGGAGCTCCTCTCAGGAGAGTTCTAGAGGGAGGGAAAGCCTGATTGGCTGGGCCTTGTTTGGTCCTTTTTTGCTCATAGTAATAAGGATAGGCTACTAAAGTGAAAGCCTTTAGGCCTTTTTTCATTGCAGTAGCCTGTATGTATAGCTGTTTTGATGTACCGGGGGCTCCCATCTCGACGACGGGGAAGGATTCAAGCATGTGAATCTATGAAAGTTCCAATACTGGAGTAATTACTACTACAGGTAACATTTTATTCTCCATAATACAGTTGAATTCTGAAAAGAACGACATGCTGGTCAATGAAATTCCAAGCATTAGCGAAACCCCATCAGTAGTAGTAATATAAAGAATCTGAATTTACCAGAAGACGTTTCAAACGTTCAGTTCAGTTCATTGCCTACAATCTGTATGGAGGATACTACAGCAAACTCCAGAGCTCACTGCCCAAGAGGGTGTAATACCACTCTTCCAAAGCAGAGAGCACACTATAAAAGCATACCAGATTTTGTTGCCAAAGCCTAACACACACACACTTTCAAATCGAACAATAAGGAAAATGCTACTTACCCTGTAAGCATGTTTGTTATGCAGTGCTGTAGATTCACATACTGTGCATACTCTGCCATCTAGGATTGGTCTCAGATGTGTGAAACTTGTTTTTGTTCAAAGAAGACTTAGTCACGAGGTGTGTTGACTCCACCCATCTTCAGTAATGTGCCTGGGCATCTGCTCCATAGTTATATTATTTTTCTGAATGGAGGGCAGACATGTAGATGAAGCAGAGAGATACAGTAATGAGGACCATGAGAAGTAAAGAATTAAGACAAGATCATCTGCAACAGATTCCATGTGACCGGGGAGGAGGGTGGGAGCATGTGAATCTACAGCACTACATGCCACAAACAGATGCTACAGGGTAACATTTTCAGTACGTGGCATATGTAGCTGTAGATACGTAATCTGTGTATAGATTGTAAAGCAGTCCTCCCAAAAGCAGTGGCTTAGCCTGAGGATGTTACAGAAGACTGAAATCGTGTGCATAGAACAGCCCAGCCAACTCTATCTTGTTGTCTCGCCAGGACATCCACACTAGTTCTTAATAAAAGTGTGAGGGGTGGTGTCCGCTAATGGTATTTTCCCTAGGAAAGCCATTGTAGGTCCTTTCTTGTAAGTGCAACTGGATCTGGGAGTGACTGGCAGGGACATTTTAGCTATAGAGCTACAAATCTGAATTCACTTGCCAAGCCAACATGGAAACCCTGCCTTGGAAATGGCATGCCTCCTGTGTGGCTTGGAGTAAGACACAAATAGCTGTTGTAACTTCTGAAAATTTTTTGTTCTTTCAACGTAGTAGTTTAACACTCTTGACATTTAAGGTAGGTAAGCTGCGTTACACTACAGATTCTGGATGTGGAAAGAAGACTGGCAACTTGATTAGCTGATTATGGTGTAAGCTGGAGACCACCCTGGGAAGGAATTAGGGGTTGGTTACAAGAACCACCCGATCATGATGAACTTGAAAGAAAGACACTTTCAAGGTAAGAGAGTGTATTTCACTGACTCATTTGAGGGAAGTGTTGACTACAAAGAAAGCTAATTTCAATGAAAGAAGTTTCAGCAGACAAGAATGAAGTGGCTCAAAAGGAGGACTCGTGAGCCTGCAATGTTAAGATTTCACACCGGAACAGGAAGCGTCCTGGTCAGGATAAGCTGCTCAAGTTCTCCCATGAAGGCCTTAATGATTAGTCATCTGAACAGCGAATGTAATCAGCCACACCAAGTAGATGTAATTGAATGGAAACATAGGAGAGGCCGGACTGGTGAAGGTGGAGAAGGTAACAGAATGTCTTGTACCGACTGACCGTGTAAGTGGACTGATATGTGTGGGAAGGCGATAGTGCATAAAACATTTCCATTTGGCTGCGCAAGTCGGCCTTCGTGGTTCACGAAGAATAGACTTACAAACCTCTGAGAGGTTGAGATAACCAATGTAAGAGCCAAGGAGCCAAATCTCAAGGTTGAGCTGCTGAGGACCGGAGAGTCAGAGTAATGTGGTTCTGTGCGAGAAGGTCTGGCCTGTTAGGGAGCTTCTCATGGGGAACTAGAGAGAGCTCTAGCAGAGTGGAGTACCACAGCTTGCAAGCCCAGCTTGGTACTATGAAGATGAAAGAAAGGGATATCTGCCTCAGCCTGCGGACTACAAATGGTAGGAGTGGGAGAGGCAGAAAAGCATAGGCAAATATCCCTGACCTCTTTTACCATAGTCAATCACAGCATTTGTAAAGCGCAGCACTATCACTCCTAAGGGGGTCTGGGCACGGAGGGTGCCCTGTATGATGCCCAGAACCCACCTGTCTGAGATAATTGCCTCGCAGTGGGGCACGAATCCCTGCAACGTTGCCCCGACAGCTGTTGCATGGTCAGAAGGAAAGTAGTGTGTCACCGTTTTGGGGCGGTGGCTCCTCCGGTAGCTGCCTCCTTGCCTTTCCCTCTTCCATTGTTCCCCTTACACTCTCCCCTGCATAAACCCTAGGAAGGGATTTGCTGCTGTGATCTGGTGAACCAAGGAGGAGGCCTGGAACGTCCGGGCAGTATTGGAGAGGTGTCTGCCCTGGCATCTGCACCAAAGAAGAGTTGTGGACCTCCTTGAACTCTGTCTCCTCTTGTCAGGGATGAGTACTTGGGTGGCCTGATAGGCTATGCCAGAATCAAGCCTTTGCCCGCCTGAATGTGGATCCTCTGATGACTGGCACTGAGACACTCCTGAAGGTGTTACAAGATAGGCCGGTTAGAGCTCTACTGATGATGGCTGGATGGAGCTGAAGGTCAGCGCCCAGAATGCCACAAGGTGGTTCTCAGCCAGGAAGTTTGACTCAGAGTGCAGCTGAGAGGGCATCTTCAGATCCAGCACTGAAGCAGCGGCCAATATTGAGGGGTGAGGCGTTGAAACGAACTTCGGGGTAGAGGGTAATGAGGACATCAGGTCCAACTCAGTTGTTGGGTGCTGACCACTGCCATGAGCCAGTGGGACCTGGAGCCATCAGATGAGGCAAGGCTGGTGCCTCAGAAGGACGGGATATAGAAGTACAGTATAGTGGTCCTAGGCAACAGGCCTTGAGCTGGAAGGAGTCCTTCAGCTTCGACAGGTGGAGTCCGTTGACCTCAGATAAGAACTCCTAGATTTTTGGCACCAGGCAGTCCAGGTTGTTTCACAGCTTCCATTTCTGTTTTTCCGTAGATGTCTTGGGTGTCCTCTCCACAGCGCTGCACCTTGAAGCTGAGGCAATGAGTCACACCCTGCTCCTCCAAAGTGTCTGTGTTGCAGAAAATCAAGATAGTGCAGAGAATCCCTCTTGGTGGTCTGGGGACACGCACAAGCTACAGATTTCATGCAAGTCCGTCCTGGGGTACTTGGTGTGTCAAGCTGGGCAGAACCGAAAAGGAGTTCTTTCCATCATGTAGACATTTTCAGCTGTTGAAATGATGGGAATTGAAGGTGGCAGAGCCCCGATGGAGAGAGTTTGTCTACAGCAAGATGGAGTCAAACCAACACCAGACAGTGAAAACCGAACAGTAGGATCATTTGGACCAATGAGGGACAGTGCCAGAGGCCTGGCCATATCCTTGGCATTGAACCAGAGCTCCTGTATGCATGTCTGAACCCTATGGTGGAGAAAAACAATCCACTATACAGCCGATATCCATGCTCAGTCTCTACCATAGGTGGAGTTACTACATGTCGTGACCTCGTAGAACAAAAACAAGTTGCACGCGCCCAAGTCCAGGACTAGATGACAGAAGTATGCAAAGCATGTGTATCTGAAGCCACAAACTGGTAATTTTGAATCCAGACTACAAGAAATAATTTTTCTACTAAGTCAGGTGGGCAAATGCACTGGTTAAGACAGTGCAGCATTAGAATTGGAAATAATATTGATACCATATAAGCAGCAGCAACTAAGGAATGGGTTAATCATTTTTGCTTCTATTTTGTTCCCTGTAAAATGCACCAGCTCTCACTTTTTAGGGTCGAGCCTGTGTTGCATGTGCATGCGTTTCGCTGAGCGAGACGCTTTAGGAATTAAAAAGGGCTCGGAGCCCCGTCCACGTCACGTCAGTGTCTTTCATTGGCTCGTGGGCTCGCCTGTTAGAATTTGCTTGATTTCATTCGTGGAAGGCACGCATATGTCATGCCTTTTCCGGTGGATAGCCATCCTCGAGCGCACCAACCAAGTACAGAAAACATACGAGGCTCGCTGTTTTCCGTCCGGTTCGTGGACTACTTTTTCTCTATTTCCCCAGCGCAATCTCGCTTGCCAGAAGTCGAGCGCTTTACATAATATCGACCCTGTTACACACTTAATTGCACTTTTTCTGGTTATTGCACTTTTGCCGATAGGTTTTATGACGAGTGAAAAGTCCAGCTACGAGTTTACAACGCTATCAGCTCTAACACGAGCAAACGCGAGACCCGTTGCATTGCAAATGCTTGTTTCTTATGTCACCAACAACCTATTTTTAAAAAAAACAAAGTTATCCACCTGAAACTCTACATCTCCAGCTTTGCAATCTGTCCACAATGAAATGCTTTACTGAAAATTTCAGAGAAGTGTGATCAATTTATTATAGCAATTTCACTTTAGCATCCACCAAGTTCCTTGAGCTTTTTCAGGCAGCTAGTGGAAGGTGGAGTCAAATGTTGCATTATCCTTGATGCCAATTAGTGTTTTTCTGTAGCATATGCAGTACTAGCCAATGGCTTCAGAGGGTAGGTCAGTTATTAGACTAAAAAAGAACAATAAAGAACCACTAACAATAATTATTACTTGTAATACTAATCAAAGGTATTCTCACTTAAGTCAATAACTTAGAATATCGTGGGTGAAATGGCTTTTTCGGATTCCCATGATTTATGTGTGGTTTGCCTTCCACCTTCTCGCAGTATAAGAGAACGTCACAATTGTCAGAAGAAGTCAAAAAGAGCTTTGAAGGACAGGGGAGTTATCTGCATGAGAGGAAAATTAGAAAATCTGACAGCTGAAGAAAAGGAGAAGCAGAAAAGAAAGTTCCTTCTATGAAAAGGACATATCCAGAGTTGGATCCAGGGATAGAAAACGGAAGCATCACTGTCACATTATGGCAACTCTGTGGAGCACTAGTCGATGTTAAAGTCATCGGTACCGATGTGGTGGCCGTTGAGATTCCAGATCTCCTACCAGAAGGGACACTTTGGGCACAGACTACTATGAAACCAGTTCAAACTGATGTTAACATTTTGATGGCTATGTCAAATGTCACAAATATAAGTGTTTCGGGTTCCCCCCACGCAGGCAGGACTATTCTACTTTCATGATTATCAGTAAGAATCCTACAATGCAGAACCGGTTTTAATTCAGCACTTTATTGCTTATAGAGTTGCACGGGTTGCTAAAGAGAATATCACACATTGTTTACATAAGAGAGGAACAATGAGAACAAAGATGGCACACAAAGATTCATATGTCAGGTTAATCAACTTACAGATAGTAGTAACAGCTAAAACTAACTAAAAAACAGCTGAAAAGACATCAGCATCATGTTGAGGCAATAAGTATCACTATATATTTCAACACTATCAATTGTGGACCAGAACAATCATATTGAGAAAACTTCTGCATTTGATCCCTCCAATGTGGACCTAGATGTTCATATATTTCTCACTGTACCTATCCACAATCAGATTACATTGTGGAGTTCCCACCACACAGACACAATATTGCTTACAGTGGTTTCGGATTCAGTTCCTGGTCTTCCCAACACACTAGATCCAGATATGGTTTTGAGCCATTAAATTCCTTATTCCGGCATGGCAAGTTACAGTAAAGTAGTATTTCCAAACATACAACTGTGATCCACTGTGTTAATTCCTTGATAATTTGGCTCCCATTTTAAAAGGTCGTAATGTGCCCAAAAAAACTAAAAAAAAATTCTGACAGTAAAAAAATGTGAGCTTTACCATCCCACTCTAGTTCCCTTGGAATATGACCATGTTGAAATTAGCTACTGATACCAACATGGATGCAACTGTGTAGGAAGTTGGCCTGGTGTGTTGTGGGTACCTGAGGTACTTACACCTTATTGCAGGTCCAGGTATCCCCTATTTTTGTAGTGTAGGCAGTGTTTAGAAGCCAGGCTCCCTAGAGGCAGCTGTGGATGAGCAGCCAAGGCTTATCTAGGGGACATGCACAGCTCATGCAATACCACTGTAGTCACACAACACTTACACACATGAAAGAAAACACTTAGTGTTACAAAAACAAAGGTACTTTATTTTAGTGACACAATAACCAAAAAGTACTAGACAGGCAACTCTCCAACTGGAGGTAAGTAACACACTAGATATGTACACTAGTAATCAGAAATAGGCACAAAAAGCAATAGAAAACAGTGCAAATAGCAATATACAATAGTGACCCTAGGGGGCCCCAAACCACATACCAAAAAAAATGGAATGCGAATGCAGGACCCCCACCTAGGTAAGTAGAGTGTGTAGAGGGGAGCTAGAGGAATTAGGAAACCCCAAATGTAAGTACCACAGTGCCCCCCAGTGACCAGAAAGAAAGGAGTAAGTTACTGGAGTTTCCCCAAATCACCCAAAATTAAGATAATGCAACACCTAGACAAGACTGCAAGAAACCAGCGGTGGATTCCTGAAGAGGAAGACTTGTGGAAGAAGGGGACCAAGTCCAGAAGTCGCAGGAGTGTCCAGTTGTGGAACTGCCACTACCCACCCATCTGTAGGAGTTGGTCGACGGTAGGATGAAGACGGTCAGCAATGCAGCCCTGGAGCCGGAGAAGAGTTCCTGGAGTATGTAGTCGACGTCCCACATCGGATGGAAGATTGCAGTCGGTTAGTAGCGTGGAAAGGCCACCAACAATTCTTGGCAAAGGCAGAAGTAGCGGTGAAGCAAAAGCGGAACTGCCAGGGACCAGCAAGGTCCTGGAGGACTCAACCCACGAGAGGGGCTTGGGGGGAGCCTCAGCAAGTAAAGAGTCCACAGAAGAAAAGGCAGCCCCCACACAGAAGACCCACTGGACGACGAACCAGGAGTCGCAGGCGAGCCCACACAGGACAACTGGAGAAGGGTCCCACGCTGCAAGAGAAGCATGCAGAGTGATGTGTGTCGAAGGCAAGAGTGCTGGGTTACATGGAGCCTGAAGATCCCTTGAAGGCGATGCCAATAAGCCTTGGTAGCTGCAAGAGATGCAGTGCACAGGGGTACTGTCCTGTTTAGGAAGGCAAGGGCTTACCTCCACCAAAGTTGGACAGCTGGCAGAGAGGACCAAGAAGACTACTCCAGACCACCACTCGTGATGCAGGATCCACGCAGCTCAGGATAAGAGGAGATCCCCGCAGCTGGTCATTGTTGCAGTTGGAGCCTGCGGATGTAGGGGAGTGACTCCTTCACTACAAGGGAGATTCCTTCTTTCTTCTCATGCAGGCTGAAGACTTGATGTCCTCAGAGGATGCACAGCCAGGGAAATGCTGCAGAAGCTGGAAGGAGTTGTGGAAACTATGCTGCAAGCAGAGTCTTTGTCATGGACGCAGATTGTTGGTTCCTGGATGGTCCAGTCACAGCTCCAGTGGTCAGAAGTTGAAGTAGAGGTTGCAGAGGAGTCCTGCTGGAATCTTGCAATCCAAACCTGAGGACCCACCCAAGAGGGAGACCCTAAATAGCCCAGAAAGGGAGATAGGTGAACACCTGGCTAGGTGACCAATCAGGAGGGGGCTGTGATGTAACCTGCTGGACCTGGCCACTCAGATGTTCCCAGAGGCCTCTATCCATCTTGGATTCAAGATGGCAGAACCAAGGGACCCTCTGGAGGAGCTCTGGGCACCACCCCTGGGGTGGTAATGGACAGGTGAGTGGTCACTCCACTTTCCATTGTCCAGTTTTGTGCCAGAGGTGGGACTGGGGATCCCTGAACTGGTGTAGACCGGCTTATGCATGGAGGAGACCAAATGTGCCCTTCAAAGCATACCAGTGGCTTGGGTGAGGCTACCCCTCCCAAGCCATGCAACATCTATTTCCAAATGGAGAGGATGTTAACACCCCTCTTCCACCCCACCCTTTCCCCTCTTCCCTCCCTTCCCTTCCCCTCCACCCTCCCCTCCCCCCATCTCCCCACCCCAAAAATGAAATCTTTTGTTCTGCCTTCCAGGGCTTGAGCTGCTTAAGCAGCAGGAAGTCCGAAATCTGTCTGAGGGGTGGCAGCAGCTCATGCTGCCCAGAAAATCCCAGAAGCCTGGTAGGAGCAATGCTGGGGGTCCTCTAAGGAGTCCTCAGAGAGCATGGAATCATACTTCCAATACTGGCAACAGTATTGGGGTACGATTCCGACATGTTTGATACCAAACATGCCTAGGGTCGGAGTTACCATTATGTAGCTGGACATGGGTAGTGATGTATGTCCAGTACAGGCGTAAAATGGCATCCCCACACTCACGAAGTCCATGAAAATGGAGGTGGAGTTTGTGGGGGCACGTCTGCTCATGCAGGGGTGCCCCACACACACAGGTACTTGCACCCTGCCCACTGTGCTAGGAGGGCCTACCATAGGGGTGACATACAGTGACCTGGTGCAGTGACCTGTAGTGAAAAGGGTGCAGGGGCACCCTTTCACGCAGGTTGCAATGGCAGGCCTGCAGATACACTTTGCATGGGCTCCCCATGGGTGGCATAATACATGCTGCAGCCCATGGGGATCCCTGGAACACCAATGCCCTGGGTACCATATAATAGGGACTTACATGGGGGCACTGGTATGCCAAATGTACCGTGTATGTGGTTCAAGTAACCAAGTTTAAAGGGAGAGAGCATAATCACAGGGGTCTTAGCAGTATTCCAGTGAAAACAGCCAAACACACTGCCAACAGGCAAAAAATGGGGGTAACCATGCCAAGAAAGGGGGTACTTTCCTACAAATTGGTACTGTGAAATTTACTTGTAGTTCTTTAAACAACACTTTTAGGTTTAATTTCGATCTATACTGTTGCCAAGTCGGCATTCTTTTGTAAGGTATTGCGTGTTACTTCAAATGTCTCAAATAGTCATCTATTATTTAATAAGGTCCTGAGTTTCTGTATCCTGCAACACTTTGCGGTCTTCGAACAGTGTGTGTAAAGATTCAAATATGTGGTGATTGATCAAAGTACTGGAAGTGCTGAACTGGAAACAATGGATGCTAGTGATAGATGACCAGGTTTACTTTTGCATTTGCATAGAAACACTACACATTGCAAAGTTTTGATACGTTTTTGCCAGAAGCATGCAGATTTCAATCCTGCTCAACTATTTGAATATATTACAGTAATTGATTGCATACCTCTTCATGAAGGCTGCAAAGCAGGGTCATGTCTTGGGTGCACACTGGCCCAAATGCAACAGGCAGGACCTTGAAATGTAAATGCATACATACTCCCCTCATGAATCTTGGACATCAGTGGGGCACCCATGCCAATTCTGGAGTGCACTGAAAGCACCCCAAATTTGATAACTTGCGTGGTCATTTGAAAAACCACCATTTTTGATCAGTTTTCCATAATTAAGTTTTTTTTCAGAAAAAGGCAACGCCGAGATTTTAAAAAATGCATCTTTGCCAAATTTTCAGAATAATCACATAAAATAAATGAACCTAGAATGAAAGTCAAAGGAAAAATCATCAAAACTTTATTCGACCGCCAAAAGTCATAAAAGTGCATTTCCACACAGACACAAGATAATAATAACAATTAAAAACAGGTTAAAAAAAATAGAATAAAAGTATATTAAAAAGTATCAAAAATATATAGCCCACATCCTTGTCAGGGAGCCTACATATCAACTAGGCAAAAACGTCCTGATCCTGTGAGCTCTCACCAGGAAACTAGCAACATTAAAACAAACAAGAGAACTGATTAGTGTTTGAAGGTACAGCAGGGCAGGTTTCACCTGCACATAAGAGCATTTCCTGAGCAAAGGCACAATATACCAGCGCCTGGGTTTAGTATAGTACCCACCAAAAAAAAAACCAAAAAAAATACACAAAGTGCACCATATCTTGCTGGGAAAAATCATTGTTAGGGCCTGGGCCTTCCTCTTCCACTTTATGTCTCCCCTGAGGAACTGCAAGAGACCAGTGTAATAAATTGAGCCTAAAACTAGTCAATAATGAACGATGCTGTAGTAACGTAACAGTGATCAAACAAGGTTCCATCAGAGGGCAAGTTTTTAACATAAAAGCGGACAGTAGGTTTACTAAGCTCTTGTGCCTTCTCTGTCGGGATTTCTTTCAAATTCTGAGAACCCCAGATGTCACTACCAAAATACACAACGGGGACACACTTGCCTTGATAGATCTTAATAAGGGTCCAAACTGATTTCGCTCCCAGCTTCTTGGTAAAGTCTAATTTTGCTACAATTGCCCGAGAGAAGACATTCCTTTTTAATCTCATTTGGGGACCCCCACTCCCCCAAAAAGACCCTTTCTCGTCAGAAAGTACTCCCAAATAAAAAGAAGGTTGGGATTCTGACCAACTCCTTACCTCACCCTCCTCAGAGCACTTTTTCTGCGATTTCCTAGTTCCCACAACCATTGTGTGAGACAAAGTAATTGGTACTTAAATCTAAAGTACTCATTAAAGATGCAAACAAATCAAATGCTGTTGCAAGACCTTGGAGGTCATTAGAAACGAGTCATTTGCGTACAAAAGAGCCAGGTACAAATTGTGAACCAGCCCTAGGAATGTCCTTACAAGCTGTACTTAGGTCCCGACCCAAGGTTAATATATAAAATGAATAAAAATGGGGCCAAGATACAACCCTGTCTCACCCCCTCCTCCCAAACCCCCCCAGAAACCCCCCACCCTCCCCGAAGTTCAGAGAAGGCCTTCCTGATCATATCATATATTGGCAGCAAGTTCCCGATGCAAATCGGCTAAGAAACACACCACCCTTCATTCCACCCCCAACTCAATCATCATCCCCCACAGTTTCCTTCTATTCACAAAATCAAACGCTGAGGTAAGGTCCATAAATACCATGTGTAACAGACCCTTATTTCCCAGTAATCAATTGTAAATTCAAACACTGGTCCTAAGTTCCTTTCCCAGGCCTAAAACCTAACCGAAGACCCGAGATAATATGGTTTTGATCAGACCACTCCATAAGCCTGGATAAAATAACTTTATCAATGACCTTAACGGTTAAATCAAATCAGAGAAATAGGGCGTTAACATTTTGGATCTGCTCTTTATCCCTTCTTAAAAACGGACAATTATAGCTTTGGACCAAGTTTGCGGGATGACTTGACTACACACCGTACTGCCTATGTGCGTTAACATTTTAGCCCAATTTTGAGGCTCTGCTTTGAATATGTCAGCAAGCACCCCATAAGGACTGGGGGCCTTCCCATTGGGCATAGTGAGAATTGCTTTGAGAACTCATTACTCGTTCAACCAAATGTCCAATTGACCGCAAAGCCCTCTCAGTGTCAGGCTGAAGCTCCCATCTCCAAGCTGGGTAAAGGTAGCATTGTGTCCACTACCTCCGCTGTCTATAGGGCAGTACTGCCTTGTACAGGCAGTCTGATTAGTACAACTGAGCGGATATCACCAACACTATCTGCTTCAGAATATCCTCCCAATCAGGAAACCCAGAAATCACAAAGGCAGACTCCCTCTTTCGCTTATCTGTGGCCAGATGCATGCCGAAATGATGGGAGCGGCCTCCTGCTGCAAGGGAAGGGTAATTCTGGCAGCCCCTAGGCCCCTTGTCCAGCAGCTAAGCGTGCAATTACTACAAACACGTATGAACGCTCTCCCACAGAAGAGTGCTGCTCAGGCGCTTTGCTTCCTCACAGAAACAGCTCCGGGCAGGGGGTGCAGAGTGCCAACAATATCTTACAGCCTCAACTCAACCAGACTAAGAGGCTCAGGGCACGAGTATGCTGTGTGGTCTGTGCAAGTGAGAAAGCCTGCAGCCAATGGTCACCAATGAGCTCTCCCTGCCCCACCGGCGTTGCTCCTTGCAGCTGCTCTGCTCTCTTCTATAGCCTCAGGGGTGGGGGGTGCGTGGGGGTGGCGGGATTAATACTAGCATGTGACACCAGTGCCACTACTGGATTTGAAGGTGAGCCTGCGCACTTCTTGGGGTCTAGACACTACTCAGCCTTCAGTTGTGGCCTAATCTCAATTAAGATTTTCCCAGAGATAAAACTCCCAAGGAGGATAAAGACAAGGGTTCCAACATACCTGGATACAATGTACACCTAATCCTTTCCATGAAAGATCACAGTAACAGCCATTCTGTGGACTTCTGAATTTGACTTTGCCAGTTAGCCAACTGGAAAAAGTTTGCCTAGACTGAACATATCTCCCATCAACTACTTCCTGATATATATATATATATTTTTTAAAGCCATTTATTTTGTGAGATATTAAATAGATTGTTGGAACCACCAAATAATAGACTGCTTTGAACGAATAATGGCTGATATGTATTTAAGGATTATATTTTCTTTCCAACAGGTTTAACAAATGAGACAAGCTGTATTGCTGCAAGGGGTTTACATTGTTTAAGTATCTTCTATAAGGGTATTTACTATCTTCTAAATAGGAGTAAGAACATCTTCTTGTAGTCAAATTGGTTTTGGCAATTCCGTTGATAAAAACAAAACAAATAAACCGTTTTCTGAAGTAAAAACCATGGATCATACACCCTTCTAAAAACGGGAGGAATGCCTGCCAGCAATAAGGATGGGCATAAACACATTGTGGTAGTGCTCACACAAAGCAGAACAGAACTATTACCATTCAGCAAGTCCAACAAAATTGCAGCAGATTTAGCCCTGTCAACTTTCATTTTCATTTACAGTCCTTTGTAAAAGTAAAATGCTGATCAATTTACAATGACTTAATTGACTTTCACTAACACAGTTAGTACAGCCACTGAGATAGTGCCCAGTCATCTTTATTTCACTTCCAACAATGCTCAGAGGAAACTATCTGTGGTGCTGACTTTGAAGCCACCTTTGACACATTAAGACTGGTCATTCTTAAAGGTTATTGTAACAGAGGACAAAACCTGCATGGCTGAAAGTGAAATATAAGGAACCAAAATTACCTTCTGTTGAGGTATGTACACTGCTTGCATTTCGGAGATGTACAAAAAGAACCAGGTTTTTATCTGTATGTGCCATCCAGTGATCAGCCTCACCATACCATGATTCAGACGGCAGTCTGAAAATTCAATGACACTGAAGTGAGAGGAAATATGCACCTCACCACCTCAAAAATTGCTTCTTTTTGGTTAATAAGCATGTCACCAGTAAGTGAAAGAAATATAAAAACGAGCAACTAACTTCTTTGGGCAGTTTTCAAGATCATATCTGTCGGCTACTAAGCCATTTCAAGCATTAATGACCCCACCAGTTGAGGCAACCTTGCAACGATAGACACACACAAGGCAAAAGATCCCATACTTAGGGTATCAACCACAGGCATACTGCAGTTGGGGAACGCCAATAGCACCTACTGGTGCATTAAAACTATACTGTCAATCTTAACAGGCTCTGCACAACTCTACTTAAGATTTTCAGGGAAAGAAGGAAAACTGCCAAGAATAGTTTGTACTCAGTCCTCCATTCATATTTTTAATATTATGTCTGTCTCATTCTCTTTAAGTTCTGATAGCAGCCTAAAAACCAGCAAATTAAATTAGACTTCTGGGATACTGGCTGGGGTGTGGAGTATTTTCAAGCTCTCTAGGAGGTGCCCAGGTCCAGACTGGGTTTGATTTCAGTAATTTTTGGACCAGTGGTGCAAATTCTTTGAATCAAAAGGAATAGTAATTCTGTTTTGGCAGATTTCAGATTTACAGAAAACAAGTTCATAACATTCGCTAGTTACTTAACACTGGTGTTTGCAAGATCGTGATGTTGAACAGGTTAGAAACAGGAAAGTTGAGTAAGGCCTGCATAGGGATGGCAAGCCCTTTCCTAGAATTCTTGAACCAATGCTCTAAGGCAGAGACTAAGAGGTATTGCAAAATACACAGAAGTATCGTTTTTCATTATTTGTTATTCCACCAATAGAAAGGCAGATTTTAGGGGTGGCAAAGTGATTTCCAATCTTAGTGGAAAGGTTTTCATAAGTGTGTCAGGGTTAATCAAACGGAAGGCACACTGTAATCTTTGCAAGACCGGAAGCAGACAATATCAGTTTCCTGCAAATACAGAAAGCTGCACGATACTATGCTGCAATAATGATGGAATCCGGATTTCAAAAAGCTGAAGAGATCATTAGTTATGGAGAATAAGAGCTGCACTTCCACAGATAGGATTTTCACATAGAGAGGTTTGGAGACAGGCAATGTGTTGATTCTTGGGACTAGCTTAAACCTTTCCAGAAGAGTTCTGATAAGGCCTAACAAATGAAGGATCGAGTTCGATGCATGATAGGGGGTATTATTAACAGTTATGGATTTGAGTTGAAGGTGAATGGCCTTGGACCATGGTGGACTGCATTCTGGGGAGTGAATGGACGGACTACAGCTGAACATATTTACAATGTATGCCTGTCTGGTATAGATCGCTATGATTTCATCAGAGCCAGAGTTGAAGGCACAGTAGCTTTGCTGCACGGGTTTTATGTTCAATAGTCTACACAGCGAAGTTTTTTATTTTATTTTCTTTTACAAACTAAGTTCCAAAACAGAACTCTGTTTTTGCAAAATAAAAATACAAAAGGCTCTGACAAGCTTGGCATTTTCCGGAGAATGTGGGGGTTATTCTGTGTTTTCCTGTTCAGGACTGTCAAGCTTTCCAGGAAATTAAAACAAGCATTTGCAATGCAATAGGTCTCGTATATTTTGAACAAGTTAATTGTCATCTTTTGGCAACAGCGCCCACAAGCACAAACAAAACCATAAAATAAAAAAAATTTAAAAAAAACGAGTGGAAACAGAAAAGACGCCTTAACAACATAAATTAAAGTTAGCCTTATAAAATAAAGCTTTGCAATTTTGTTTGTCCTGCTGGGCACATTTTTGCCAGTCACAAGTCTTCTGTTTGCAGGGCACTGGAAGTTAGAACAAAATAGTACCTCAATCACGTCGGGAGCAGCAGACGGGCACTAATTAAGTTTAAATCAATTAGTGCTTGATCCCTGCGCCACACAGAAATGGAAATGATGCCAGACATATCTTGACGACTTACAATGTTGTAAAGAGGACCATGCAAATCCACAAATGGTGAGCCACTCGCGGGCTCCAAGCCCTTTACTGAACGCAATAGGATCTCACATATGAGACGCATGCCGAAGCACTCGCAGACTCGACCCTAAAAATACACCAGAAGGTGCACCTTAAACAGGGTAGATGGTCTGAAGTACGATGGCCCGATGTCTATGGGGCTCTCACTCTAAGGTTTCTACCAACGGAGCCAACAGAGGCTCTGCCAGAGGAAACAGGACAATTAATTTGACTCTAAACAGAGTGAGTAAAAATAGTTTGACAGACGTGGCCATACCCGAGAGGAGTACCCTCTCTGCCAAACTCTAAATAAGGCCCCAAGTGTCTACAATTCAAACGATCACCAGCGGGTCCTGTTTAATAGGCTGGTTCAATTGACTGTCGCTCAAGTATTTTAGGGCTTCGAGACACAGTAGCATTGTTGCTTGAATTTAAGCTGGGCATAGTATAGCAGATGTGTGTTGAGTTTACACAGTGTTTCACTATTTGAAAGGGTTTCCTCTGCGATGGATATTTGAGTGAGTCTGTTGAAGGTTTTCAATTTAATGTGCAAGTTCTTCATGGCTTGTGAGGGGTCTTGACAAATATTTAGTACAAAGAACTGCTATACTGAAATGTTATTCAGGAAGTCTATTGATAGCTTTTTTTTTTTGCTCAAGAGGAGTAGCGCTGAATGATAACTTGTTGTTATTGGACTAGTTGAGTTTGATTAAGTATTTCAAGGTTCACGATAGAGGGGGATTAACTGGAACGCAGTTAAATAGACCAATCAAGTCCAGAACAGCTTTTGATAACTCTTGAATAAAGTGGGTTTTGGTGATGTTCGAAAGGATATTAAGGTCAACAAAGGAGCGATTCATCAAGCAATGAAGTTGATGGGGGTTTTGGTATATTTTATAAAGACTGTGCCCCAGAAGGCTACAGATCTCAAAAGGCTTTCCTCTGCATTGGTTTGATAGCCATTTCCAAAGATAACTTGACCCTCCATTTTTGTCAGGGCCACTGTTGTGTAATTAAGGGTATCCACCAGGTACTAGGATAGCAAAAGGATAAAAAGGCCTGGTAATGAACAGCAGATACCGCTAATGAATAGCAGATATAGAATGGTTTTTTTTTTCAGTGACTTTTTAAGTGCAGCCTTAGGTGAATCTGACAATTATTAACATAGATTTAAAGCATAAGTCTTGAAGGTGTACCACGCTTGGTGTAGGAGGTTTAATTTGAACAGACGTTTCCAAAGGATGGGGCTGAAATCTTCATGTATTGATTAGGTGTTAAAGGTCAGTATGTTGTTCCTGGCTAGTGTCTCTACAGAGCATTACCGATCCGTACATAAATCATATGAAGCGGAGGGGTAGTTTCTTAATGATTTGTACGGATTTTTTTTTTTTATTAAGACTTTCAAAATTGCAGTCTTGTTTCATGGGGCTGAAAGTGATTTGTGACGAGCGAAACTCAATCAAGCACTGAGACCTGGAATATTTCTGCAAGCGCTTTCCACCGGCGAGCTAATTACTTGGCTGTGTTTTGTTGACAGTACGTTTACTGCAGTGGGACTGCATGTTCTCTTGAACAATTGTTTTAGCAGTAGGCCTGTTGGTTGGTAAACTTTAATGAAAACCGGGGTCCCAGAGGGAACTTTCTATTCAGATGCCACATCTTCCGTGGATTCCCTTCAGATGTTGAATGAGGAGAGGATTATTAGGTGTGCTAATTTTAAATAAGAATTTAGCGTGATAGACTAATTCTTAAAAAAGTAAAAAAAAAAAATTTTAAATAAAAAAAAAAAAAACACAGTTGTAGCTGCTCAATTAACAGATACATTATATGGCATAACATATAATAAACACCGCAAACTGAAAATGTAAAGCTATATAAGGAAGGGCATATTTCCTAATCACCACCACATACCTGCGGAGGTTCACCTGGAGAGCTTCGAGCAGAATAGCAGTCCTCATCCACAAGTTTAACTTGCTCATACGTGCGTTTCTTGCCCTTTTTCTCACCAACTTAAATTCAAAACAAAAAGTAGTAGTAAGTCACAAGCAATCGCAAACACAGTTTACCTTCCAAAACAGCTTACACCATTCAGCAAAGGCAGGCTCAAGGTGAAGATTTTTCCATCATGAAATGCTGCTAGATGTGGGTGTAAACTTAATCCAATCTCCCCAATTCCACTAATTTCATACCTAAATTTCCTAAGAATGTGTGTGAAATGCATGCACATTCTATAAAAGAGGCAAGTAAAGAATAATTACTTAACACGACCAATAAAAACATCTCTTTTAGGAGTCTGTATTAAGTATCACCCTTTGATGGTCTAGGGAAGTGGACAGTAAAAGGCATCAAAATCACCTAATAAGAATGATAATATGGCCGTGTGTCCTAAGACACATAGCCATATCGTGAACAAAGCACAAACGAAGAGAAGATGCCACTGATTAGAAAGCAGCACTGAAGGGCTACTTTGTAATTGCATCTTATAATAAACTAAGGATCAGAGGCAGAGGATCAGGCGTGAAGAAAAAATGATTTCAGTTCGAATTATGAAAAATAGGATTTAATGTTATTTTAGAAAACTATAACGCAAACATTCAAACCAATTTAACAGTCAGGCAATGTTGGAAAAATACAAATGAAAGTGGGGGAAGGCAATCAGTGAGGATGGGTCAGTGGATGAAAGCTGGCAAAAGTGCTCTTGTCCAAGAAAGACAGAATATGTTCTTGTGGAGCATGAAGGAGCATAGAGAAAGAAAAGCTATCCCGTTTAATATTTGTGTGGAATCAGATTTACAACCAATATATTTCTTTACAATGCCCCACCCCCCCTAAAAAAAAAAAAAGAATGATATGCATGTACCGAGTTCAAATGTCAACGCACTTTATTGAAACCTCTAGCTACAAGTTCATTTGAAGACCACTCTATAGCTCAACAAAATATAAGACTTGGTAAACACCCAACTAGCCTATCGTCTGGAGCCCAAGCTATCTGCCAAACGTTCAAATCTAGACTGCCACCGGGACGGGGTATTAAAAAAAAAAAACTAAACCTAACTGATCAGAGCCAAAAACATACCCAAGACAACACAACCATGACATGTATTCAGCCTTTTGTGCCATATGTTATCATGCCATCTTCCTGCATTGCACACCATGATCCCACATTTTAAGCACTAATACTCAGGCAATAAAACTAGAAGACATCCAATCTAGACCCACAATAGACAATTGCAAGTACGCAAGAATCAGCCACCTCAACTATTTTCTAATACCACTTGTTTCCATTAGCCCACATCGTAAAAGCCCATGACAGTTAACATCACCTCAGACCAAAGAGGGCACGGCCTTCTGTGTGGGTGCCACTGACCTCAGATGCCGATCAGTACAGATGCACTTCCACTTACATAACTTATTTACTCCTTTGAGGCAAAGGACTGGGTAAGTAGGCACTAAGGCTCAGTTTAGGAGGTGGCTTGATTACAAACTCAGATGCAGTACAAGAAATTAACTAAAGTTAATATTATTGTACAGTCAGTGCTCCGAATTTAAAGAATAGGACTTTTTTTTTTGGTAAGTGCAAGGTATTTTGCAGTTAAAATGTAATCAACAAAGAAAGCCAGAACATTCTGACACCATCTACATGTTCACAAGTACTCAGAGTACTCCACACCAGGTGAGGAGTTTCCCCATTGCAAATGTTAATCCATGGGCCAGCACTTGGGCCAGCTCAGCAAACCTCTGGCCTCGCTGGCTTTCCACCACATGCGGGGAATGGCTCATAGAAGGGATGGACCCTCTTGCAAGGGAATACCGGTGTGGGAGATGTCTTTTAAGTTCTTGCATTGGTCCATCACTAGTTATGAGGTTAAACAGGTCACTGGGCTAGGACAGATGAGTTTTCAGTACCCCCCCCACTCCCCACCCAAAAAAAGTCCTCAAAAACCCACCATTCAACCAAGGAGATCCCCCCCCCACTGACTATTCCAGTGCAATTGAGAGCTTTCAAATTCCCAATGTTCAAGTTAATGGTATCTATGGAGCCGGCCAACTGTGTCCAGTCTGGTTTATGGACAAGGATTCTCAAGGTAGCAGATAAAAAGGGGTTTACTTCAACATAACATGGTCATTTGTGGCACCAGTACTGCATTTTTACATTAGATTTTCACATTATAAGCAGTCAGTTTGACTTTCATACATTAAGTGAGATGCTAGCCGTTTAAAACACAAAGATTTATTTTTAACAAGCTTAAAAAAATAAAAAAAAAGCGGTAAGCAAATGTGTATTAAAAATCCAAAGGCAAACATGCTAAAAATGCCACTAAAATAAATACCTCACCTACTGGAGGATGCCAGTACATATTTATAGTTAGGACCCGGTTTCCAGAGGAAAAGCATGTTTGGTTTTGCTAGTAGGTTTGGCACCATTTCAGGAATCTTCTAAATTTTCAAAACTTGTTTGCGAGTCACTTCAGCTTCTGTCTAAATGGTTTTGGGGTGATCTATCAAGCAGGGGGCTGATAAACAATATTGGGGGTCCCAAAACGCATTTTACCATAGAGATTTTAGACAGGTCTACAGCCCGAACCACTAAACGGAACTACATTAAATTTGGTCCAGATATAGTGCTTTTGTGTAAATCTATTCAGTAGTTTTGGAGTTATTAAAGTTTATGTATATCTAGAGATGTGGATCCACCATGGATCCTCTGCGTATACAGGTGGCTTCACAGATCCTGGTTTAAGGGTAGGCAGCCAATCAGAGCTCTGCAGATCTCTGCACAAGCTCTTATTATTCCCCCTCTGGGAAACCAAGCACCAGAGCTAAGGAGTCAGGGTGTACCTACCCTGACCCCTTTTCTTTTTTACTTTCTTTTTTTGCCAAACCTTTGCATCCCTATATACACACAAATTTGGTTTGTCTTTAATTTCTCAAAAATTACTAAAAGTATTTACACCAAAGAACAAAGAGGGTGCTTTCTGGACCAAGAGCTATCTTGCTGCCAAATTTGGTGTCATTACGGTCCAGTGGTTCCGGCACTATTCCTCTTCAAAATCCCTATGGAAAAATGCATTAGGAAAAAGTGTTTTGGGATCCCAATCCCTCTTTTTCTTGGCCCTTGCTTGACGGATCACCCTGAAACGTTACAGACAGCAGCTGAAGTGAGCCTAGTAGTTTTTTGGGAAAATTACATAAAGATTCATCAAAACGGCATCGAAGTTATAAGCAAAACAAAAAACGCTTTTTTGTATGGAAACTAGGTCCTAACTATAACTACTAGTGGCAATCACCACTAGGTAGGCATATGCACACACACACAAATATATTTTGCCACTAAAAAAAAAACCAAAGGTTACAGGGACGTTATAATTAGGTTTTGAATTTACTCATACAAAACCATAGCAATTCAACAGAGTTCTTCCAAGTAACTAAAACTCGCGCCCTAAAGGATGACTATAACATGCGCTATCGCCATGCACAATTTCTATACAGAAGTAGAACTGTTCAACGTTGGCACTGTGGCCTGCAGTACAGTTCAGTGTCACCACAAAGGATTCATACAGGCACTTGCTTGTAAGAAGCTCCAGAAATCCCAGAGCACAGAGTTGCTTTCCAATTAACTGCTTGCAGTCAAGTTCTCAGATTGGAGTGATGTGTACTTGCTCACTACAATTCATGAGGGCACTTCCCCAGTCATGATTTGTGGTCAGATGGTTGAAGTTCAGAAGCCCACACCTGTATACTCGATTACAACAAGTACATGGCAGAGTAGATAAAAGCAACCAGGTTCATCAGCCATACAATGCGATATCGTAAAACTTGCACTTAGTACAAGAAACTGTTTACTCACCTGATCCAGATGGCAACATACAACACATGTTATTTATTGTCAGACAACCACAGGAAGACTTATGTCTTTCTTTGACTTTAGTTGCCTGTTCCTGAAAGTTTTACTGCTACAGAAGCAGCAGCCTCCACTTAGTATGTTCTGGAAGACATGGAAAGGCTGCTGGAGTGACCCTTTGCTGATCGCATTCCTGAAACACTTAAAACTGTGTTCACCATGTTGTTGTTTGTAAAGTCTGCTCTAAGCAGCAACAGAGGCAGGAGAGTTGTCTTTACTCTCCCCAGTCCCCATCTCAGGCAGCCCTGTGTTTTCCTACCTACTTTGTTGTATCATACTAAAGTGAAGTACTGGAAAATTGTCTGAGGTGGAGTTGAAGTTAGGTAATGGCTGTGCATGGACACTTACTATACCTGGGCCAAGCAGATGCAGAATTTTAGTTCCTCTAATTCAGGAAATCATGGACTTCCTTATGGCCTGCTCGACACCTTTATCCATCGCCAGAACGTGGTAGGTGTTCTGTTTGCCGATTGGCAAGGGCATTATAGTGCCCATACTGCACACAGTGGTGGACAGAATATATGTCAAGTTGTCACGGAGTGCCCTGGGTTGCGAAATATTGAAGGCTTGACTAGATGTTGAAGTCCTTGTTAGGGAACTTAGATATAGTACACAAGGACCACCATGATGTCCCACAAGTACCAGAATAAGTGTAATAAGGTAAACAAATGTCCTGTGGGACTTTTTCACCAACATTTCTACTTGCTTTGAAAGTGTGCAAACTCAATTAGGAACTTGTACTATAACCAATGTTATTGAAAAGGGGTACAGGGCACAATATTCTGTATGATGACCTTCAGTATAAGATCTGAAAACAATCATCATACAAGATAGTGTGTCTTGTATCCTTTTTCAAGGTAAGTAAAGTTTACAGTAGGTATGCTTTTCCAGGGATAATGCATAGGTAGAAGGCATATAGTAAAGGTAGTACAGATACACATGCCATGACTTCAACAGCACTTGCAGATTTTAAACCATTTGGTGCCGCACTCTCCCCAATACTGAATTACTATGGCATGTATGAGTAAATGCTTGACCTACTTACCATGTTCATCCTCCATCAGAACTTAGCAGTTGTCAGTTTGCTATAAGATAAGTGCATTACAGTCACAGCACATAACAGTGGATGGTTCTCACAGATTATCCTGTGTGTCAAAAACTACTGTTTGCCTTAGTTTCAAAGGTAGATTTGCTCCCTCAGTTCGAGGAATGTCGCCTTAGGGGGACACTCAGACACCCCCAACTTGCAAGCACAGTGAGTGCGCTAAAGGCACATGAAAGACGTCTTCCTGAGCATCACATGGCTGTCATGGGAGCCATTAGTAATGGTTCACTACGCATGCATTTGGTAATGTACAGAAAGGAGGCGGCTCTTACTTGAGAAGTGGTAAAATGTAGTCAAACTGATTCCATCCTATGGCGTATGAATGTGATGGACCCTTGCACGGCCATGATTTCTGGAGGTGCTAAAACCATCCAGTGTAAGTGATTCATTAACTTTAAAGAAATAGTACCAGATTTATATTGGTGGCAGTAAGATGGCTCTACTAAGCCCACATTTTTTATCCTCATTATGGGTAGCTGAGGATTTTGGGCCCTAGCTCAGCCAGCACCTAGACAAACCCGCACACTTTTTGCAACTAGAGAACCAGGGGAGTCCATGGGAATATGACTTGTGTGGCTCGCACCAGGTAATATTACCCAGAAGCCCTTGCAAATGTCAAACTTTGGTAAGAAACCTACATTTTCATCACGTCTGTGATAAAGACATGGAATCTGTGTGGAGCAACAGGTTTCCTACCAATCTGAATTCCCACACATCTCCAGGTAAGAACGGTATCCCACTTGCATGGATGGCCCAAGAGAAATGGGCACAAAAGGCCCAAATCGCTATGCTGGAAGATAAGCTATAGGGAGAGGTGCAGTATTTGGGTCTGTGCTGTGGCACCAACTGTGTAAACCTACGAACCACATACATTTTTAAAAGCTAAACAACCAAGGAAGTCTGGGGTGGTGTGCCTTGTGTTGATTCCGCAGGGTTTCCTACACAAAATGCTCTACAAACCTCAAACTGACTGGAATCACACACTTAACTCCTATTTCTCTGATGGAAAATTCAGGAATCAACAACAAACCGACCACTCCTCATTACCCCACTTGTGCTGATAAAAATGCTGCTTCACTTGTGTGGCTGGGCCTGGTGTCTGCTACAGAAATTGCTCAAACCAATGTCAACACAAGCCCTTGCCAGGGAACTCCCACTGACCTTGGTTTGATCAGTTTGTCACAGGCACTAGGCCTACCCACACAAGTGAGGTACCATTTTTATCAGGAGACTTTGGGAAATGCTGGGTAAAAAGGATGTTTGTGGCTTCATGCAGATTCCAGAACTTTCCATCAAAGAAATGTGTGTAAATGTGCTGCTTCTTTTTTAAAGTCAAAGTTTGAGGTTTGCAAGGGATTGTGGGTGAAAGAAATCCTGGTAAAAAGCTACGCAAGACAGCCCACCCTGGATACCACCAGGTGTCTAGGTTTCAAAAATGTACCGGTTGGCTAGGTTTTCCAAGGTGTCAGCTGAGCTGGGGGTTCAAAATCTACTGCTATCCCACACTGGAAAAAAAGGGTCAGTTTTCAGTGAAAAAATATGATGGGTACATATTACGCACTAGGCATACCTGCACAAGTTAGTGACCATTTTTCTCAGAAGGCTTGAGGGAACATAGAAAAGTAGAACATTTGTTATTACAAATTGGATTCTGCTGCCTTCACGGATTTCAAAAGGTAAGCCAGTGTGAAAGAAAGGTGAAATAAAAAAAATAAAAAATAAATCTCCAAGTCATACGTTGATAGGGTACTGACAAATTCAGAGATGCACACACAACCAGTGCTCCTAAATTCCATATCTTGTGCCCATTTCAGAAATACAGGTTTCCTAGATACCCATTTTTCACTCTTCCTATTTTCGCCGCATGAATTGGTCTATACTCGGTACTAAATGAAAAACCACTGTCTGGTGCAGCTCCGGTGCTGGCTCTCAGCACCTTGGGTTCTTGAAGAGCCTACAAACCCTGTATATCCACCGACAACCGGAAGGGCCTAGGGAACATAATGGTATACTGCTTTTGTAAATCACATTTTTTCCTACTCATTTCAATATTTCTTTATTCTAACAGTTATTTTCCTTGGGAAAACCTGGAGGGTTCTACACATGACCTCTTGCTGAATTTGGAATTTTGTCTACTTTCCAGAAATCTATAGCTTTTCTGGATCACCCACTGGTTTCACGCAGGTTTCCACCACAAACTTGAAGTAGGTTGAGAGCACAAAAAAAAATAGGCTCCCTCAGAGAAGAATGTCAAACTGGCAAAAAAAAAAAAATGGATGCCATTTTTTAGGGGGGGTGGGGGGGAGAGACTAAACACTTACTGGGAGTGCTTTTTTCCAATTTGTTTTCAAAAACACTTGAAGTGTTGCTATAATTTGCCTATTTTCTCGGTCCCCTCCAGAGGAAATCACAAACCCGGGTACTGTTAGAATCCCCAGGATGTTGGAATAAAGGTCACACATATTTGGCATGGATACCTCCTTATCTAGAAAAAAAATAGTTATGGAGCACTAAGCACGAACTACCTCGAATAGTCAAAAAAGGGCTCAGCACTTCGTGGGGTGGGGGGAAGGAGGGTCTAAGGGGTTAAAAGCGGACTTCAGTTAACATATCAACTAATTTAGAAGCAACTGAAAAGGATGGTAAAGACGGTCTACTGCATTTGTGCATAACCCACTTTAAACGTGGGTAGGGCATTTGCTTCAGGAGAAACATTCAGGATATAGTTTAGGTTACATCACAAAACAAATGTTTGAAGTTCTGCTTTTGCATAAGTAGAAACAACATTTATGTGCCTCAATTAGAAAAACAGATTAACTTGAGGTATCATGTATTGATTTGAACTTGTGCTTTTAGATCAAGTACAGCCCTCAGACTTCGCAAAAGGAGTATAACACACTTACACAAAGCCTCACGAAGTTGATCTAACACATCATTGTCATACACAGCCCTTTCTTCCCAAATAGAAATTACTCTGTTGAGATGCTTCTTACAGTTTTCGTCAGTCTCACTGTGAACAAAATGTAAAGAGACAACATTAGATATACAGATAGACAATGCTTTGAGAACAGCAAATTCTAAACAGGTCACCTATGATCATAGAGCATTATAATGCTGCAATTCATACATCTAAAATTGAAACATTTCTCTGCACTGCCCATTTTTGATGCAAACCGGTACACCACTTCCATTTCTATTTCCTTAGTAGTTCATAAGTCAAATATGTAAACTGAATATAGAGCATTTATTAAATTGCCAACATGGATGTTGGAGGGGGAAGATACATTTTCATATAATTCCTTCTTGTCAAAAACAGTTGGCGCATCGAACATGGCTGACCATCATTGATTTAAACAGCAGTTTAAAAAACACACAACCTCTCTTTGCTGTAGAGCCAAGACCGTAACCACACCCAAATGGACGTTTGGTCAAAGTGAATAGCAATGCACGTAGAAATGGTTAATACAATACGTTACAGCACTGAACTGTCACAGGTGGACAAAGAAAAAACAAGACAAAAGAAAAGGTGATTTACATGTAACTGAAGTTTTCAAGCCTTGGCATTGGTCATAGAATCACACACCTAGAATTATTCTGCTGGTCAGGATGGGAATCCAAAGTACATTTACCACAGCATTACGTAAGGAGCACATTTAATTCCGAAGCAAATGCAACCTCATACCAGCAAGTGTATAAACTAAGATCACACACTGACCACTTGCACCTGTAAAGCCATCTTTACACACTGGCAGTCAGGTAAAGTGTGAAAAGGACAGGCCTCAGACAGTGAAGCTGCATACAAATCTGTTGACGATACCATGGTAAGAAAATAGCAGCAGGCATGCAATTTACCCAGCGCTGCACGCGTCACAGACACACGTGTTGGATTAAACGGGCAACAGTAAGGAATGTACGTAAAGCAAAGATAAGGCAGACCTAATCGAAACCAGTTCCTAATATAAATTGTCTCACCACGGAGCACATTTTAGCCCAACGCCATGATCACCAGGTCAGTGGCTTACATACCTCTAGAATAGGCTCTCGCATTACGGACGTTGTTGTGGCTGCCCCCCTGCATCTCAAGGAGTTAAAGCATGACTAGGCACAGCCTTGTGGCTTTATTTTAACAGAGGTGCATGCAGCTTTTGGGTTACTCTCTGCTTCAAGATATCCTGTCCTTTGTTTCGCTGCACAAAAGCTATTAACATGTTTCAGTTTTACATCAGTCATCTCCACGTTATCTTTTAAAAGACAATACAGAGATCTTCTAGAAAGATAAACTGAATTTTGAAACGAAGACGGCGGCAAACTTGCTGATCTCCATTATTAATTCCAACTGAATTTTAGGAACAATTTAGGGGCCATATGCAACAACCCTATTCCGGTGGAATATGGTGAAACGCTTGCTAATTCAAAACGTCCAACTTCTAGTTCATTGATGGTGGTATTGCCAGAAAGAGGGCAGTCAGCATCACATAAACAGGTGCCCAATTAGTTTTCAATAGTCCTACATTTAGTTCCTTAGAGGAGGTGCCTCAGTTACTCAAGGTAACAGTCACAATTCTTCCCACAATACCTTCCTCACAAGGCTTTGTTTTCAACAAGAGAATTTGGGCTCGAATACATCAATACCAGTAGCATCTGATGAGGCCGAGGCATGATCTGGTGCCCAATGCCTTTTGTAAAACAAAACACAGTTTTACCATTGCATGCCGTTTTTTTCCCTTTGGACGCTGTTCTGGCAGCAAATGAAGAATAGTCTACAGACCCCTGGAACGTGTAAG
Source organism: Pleurodeles waltl (assembly GCF_031143425.1). Lineage (NCBI taxonomy): Eukaryota > Metazoa > Chordata > Amphibia > Caudata > Salamandridae > Pleurodeles > Pleurodeles waltl. Next base: position 308,282,706 of record NC_090439.1, read on the forward strand.
ATAACAAAATCATGCTACAGCGTACAGTGAGGGTGAGGTGTGAAGAGGTGAGGTAGAGTGGCTCGGTCCTTCAAGCACAACAAAACATAAGGACCATGACTTGAATGGATGGCAAACCACAGATTTCTCATCTCAGGACACCAAAACCACCTGACCCAAGCTGGTATTACAACCATTATCATGCACTTGTCAAGCATAATCGTGCAAACCAACATGGGAAGCAAGGGAATAGGAGATAAGAACTGCGCATGTATTCTCAGTAAATTCATAAAATGAGTCTCCTAGAAAGACTGCTTCTCTGAACCAGTTGATGAGATTTGCATTTCTTACTGCTTACTACTTCAACACAATCCAAAGGGGGTTCTCCACCACCTGCTAGCTATTTGAAGATGGGAATCTTCAAAATACCACGTGTGACATTCTAAACTTGTCTGAGAGTCCACAAGGGCTTTTAAATGAATGTGTTCAACTGGGAAAGTAACCCTGCACTTGTTCGCACAGCAACTTACCTCCATATCATCCCGGCTGCGACTCATTCAAACGTGTTAGCTATGTGGAGTGTGTAAGGAAATGCCTTCTTGGCATGGTTACCCCCTGACTTTTTGCCTTTGCTGATGCTAAGTTTTGATTTGAAAGTGTGCTGAGGCCTGCTAACCAGGCCCCAGCACCAGTGTTCTTTCCCTAACCTGTACTTTTGTTTCCACAATTGGCACACCCTGGCATCCAGGTAAGTCCCTTGTAACTGGTACCCCTGGTACCAAGGGCCCTGATGCCAGGGAAGGTCTCCAAGGGCTGCAGCATATCTTATGCCACCCTGGGGACCCCTCACTCAGCACAGACACACTGCTTGCCAGCTTGTGTGTGCTAGTGGGGATAAAACGACTAAGTCGACATGGCACTCTCCTCAGGGTGCCATGCCAAACTCACACTGCCTATGAAGTATAGATAAGTCACCCCTCTAGCAGGTCTTACAGCCCTAAGGCAGGGTGCACTATACCATAGGTGAGGGCATAAGTGCATGAGCACTATGCCCCTACAGTGTCTAAGCAAAAACTTAGACATTGTAAGTGCAGGGTAGCCATAAGAGTATATGGTCTGGGAGTCTGTCATGCACCAACTCCACAGCACCATAATGGCTACACTGAAAACTGTGAAGTTTGGTGTCAAACTTCTCAGCACAATAAATGCACACTGATGCCAGTGTACATTTTATTGTAACATACACCCTGAAACCTTAACTGACTACCCGTGTAGGCTGACTGGTTTTAGCAGCCTGCCACACTCCAGACATGTTGCTGGCCACATAAGGAGAGTGCCTTTGTCACTCTGTGGCTAGTAAAGCCTGTACTGGGTGGAGGTACTTCACACCTCCCCCTGCAGGAACTGTAACACCTGGCGGTGAGCCTCAAAGGCTCACCCCCTTTGTTACAGCACCCCAGGGCACTCCAGCTAGTGGAGTTGCCCGCCCTCTCCGGCCACGGCCGAACTTTTGGCGGCAAGGCCGGAGGAGATAATGAGAAAAACAAGGAGGCGTCACTGGCCAGTCAGGACAGCCCCTAAGGCATCCTGAGCTGAGGTGACTGACTTTTAGAAATCCTCCATCTTGCAGATGGAGGATTCCCCCAATAGGGATAGGAATGTGCCCCCCTCCCCTCAGTGAGGAGGCACAAAGAGGGTGTAGCCACCCTCAGGGCTAGTAGCCATTGGCTAATAACCCCACCCACACCTAAACACACCCCTAAATTTAGTATTTAGGGGCTCCCCAGGACCTAGGAACTCAGATTCCTGCAACCTAAGAAGAAGAGGACTGCTAAGCTGAAAAACCCTGCAGAGAAGACGGAGACACCAACTGCTTTGGCCCCAGCTCTACCGGCCTGTCTCCCCCCTTCTAAAGACACTGCTCCAGCGACGCTTTCCACAGGGACCAGCGACCTCTGAATCCTCAGAGGACTGCCCTGCATCTAGAAGGACCAAGAACTCCAGAGGACAGCGGCTCTGTTCACCAAAGACTGCAACTTTGCAACAAAGAAGCAACTTTGAAACAACTTGCGTTTCCCGCCGGAAGCGTGAGACTTGACACTCTGCAACCGACGCCCCCGGCTCGACTTGGAGAACAACCACTTCAGGGAGGACTCCCCGGTGACTGAGACCGTGAGTAGCCAGAGTTGAACCCCCGAGCCCCCACAGCGACGACTGCAGAGGGAATCCCGAGGCTCCCCCTGACCACGACTGCCTGCTTCAAAGACCAGACGCCTGGTAAAGACTCTGCACCCGCAGCCTCCAGGACCTGAAGGATCCGACCTCCAGTGCAGGAGCGACCCCCAGGTGGCCCTCTCCCTTGCCCAGGTGGTGGTCCCCGAGGAGCCCCCACCTTGCCTGCATCGCTGAAGAGACCCCTTGGTCTCCCATTGATTTCCATTGAAAACCAGACGCTTGTTTGCACACTGCACCCAACCGCCCCCGTGCCGCTGAGGGTGTACTTTCTGTGTGGACTTGTGTGCCCCCCGGTGCCCTACAAAACCCCCCTGGTCTGCCCTCCGAAGACGCGGGTACTTACCTGCTGGCAGACTGGAACCGGGGCACCCCCTTCTCCATTGAAGCCTATGCGTTTTGGGCACCACTTTGACCTCTGCACCTGACCGGCCCTGAGCTGCTGGTGTGGTAACTTTGGGGTTGCTCTGAACCCCCAACGGTGGGCTACCTTAGACCCAAACTTGAACCCCGTAGGTGGTTTACTTACCTGCAAAAACTAACAAACTCTTACTCCCCCCAGGAACTGTTGAAAATTGCACTGTCTAGTTTTAAAATAGCTATATGTGATTTATGTGAAAACTGTATATGCTATTTTGCTAATTCAAAGTTCCTCAAGTACCTACCTGCAATACCTTTCATTTGAAGTATTACATGTAAATTTTGAATCTGTGGTTCTTAAAATAAACTAAGAAAAGAATTTTCTATACAAAAACCTATTGGCCTGGAATTGTCAGAGTGTGGTGTTCCTCATTTATTGCCTGTGTGTGTACAACAAATGCTTAACACTACTCCTTTGATTAGCCTACTGCTCGACCACACTACCACAAAACAGAGCATTAGAATTATCTCTTTTTGCCACTATCTCACCTCTAAGGGGAACCCTTGGACTCTGTGCATACTATTCCTTACTTTGAAATAGTGCATACAGAGCCAACTTCCTACAGAGTGTATCTCTCCCCCACGAGCCTGCACTGAGTGGGATTCCCGAGGAACCTAGCCTGTCACAAATGTGATACACAGCCAGCAGACTTCTACCATATGATTTGGTCATGTCCTTACATAAAACGTTATTGGACTAAGCTGCTGAAGGAGCTGTCCTGGGGTGGGAGGCTCCACTATCCCCCTTGGCTGTGCTATTGGGAGTCATGGAAGATATACACGGTACCAGAATCGATCAGATCTTTCTTTATCCTTATGGTCTCCAAAAGAGACATTGCAGCGAAGTAAAAGGCCATGACCCTACCGACCCTCTCGAGCTGGAGGAGAGGGGTGAACTGGTGTGCTGGGCAAGAGAAAATGGTTTATGAAGCACGGGGTTGTCCCCATAAATCTGCTAAGATCTGGGGGAAACGGCTGGGCGGAATACTGTAAAAGATTTTGTGATGGGCACTTGCAAATGTTCTCCTTGTACCAATGAGACTTTTGTGTATATACCTGATCAATACCTTTATCTCGCTACTGACTATTTGAGCAGAATCTATCCTACGAAAGGTGCGTTGTTGCAATATGTGTATGTAATGTCTTTAAATTAATAGAATTGTTTATCAAAAAAACCTTGCACATGAATTTCCAGAGAAAGTCGGACATAGTGCCCTACCTTGCTCATTTATGCAAAACAGATGTCATATTGTATACCTGAACACTTTCGGCAAACATGTATGAAAAGGCTCTCTCTGAATTCAAATGCATTTATGCTTTTCAAAGAAAAGGTTGTTCATCACCAAGACTTGAAAGCGAATGCTCATCCTTTAAAAGGTATATCTGTGGTCCAAAGGAACACTTTGTCTTGCTAGAAAACAAAAACAGATGCAGATACTCAGATTTTGGGCACTATTTTATTTCAGCCTTGAGAACCACTGTCACCCTGACCTGATCATCCAACAGTCCTTCATCCTGATCCATTATAAGTGGAGTTCTTGAGCAGACTTGATGAAGATTCTGCAGTTCAAGTCAAGGTTAATGCAAAGAGTTTGCCTCGATTCTTCTTCAGACTCAAAATAAATTGCTTCCAACAGCAACTTGCACCTCCCTATCAAGCAAGTCTTACTCCTTCTGAAATACTTCACCAGGCTCATTATCACTTAATTTTTTTCTTTTAATAGCATCACATTTGTTCTTAAAGTGTTAAACTGCACTCAAATAAAGAAGAGCCTGGTAAAGGTTCTTCCTCGGGTCTGGATATCCTGAAGTAGACAGCTGTCTAGTTGCGAGGATGACCATTTGCCCAGAGAGGATCGTCCACCGACGCCATGCAATCAATGACAATAGATTTCAGTCAAAAACAGAGGAAGCAAATCTAATTCAGCTCATCTACAATGAATCAAAGACATTCCCTGTTCACTGGGTATGTCAAATTAGGTGCTCCTGGAATAAAAGGACACTAAAACCAGGTCCCCTGCATAGAGGGGAATGATGTTACACAACTTCACACTCTGAAGATTTGTTTCCTTAGGAAAGTGATCAATAAACGAAGAGCCAGGGAGGCCGTCAACTGCGTCAAATGAGTGAGGACACATCTGTGATATACAGGTCAGTTTCACTGTTTTCTTTGGGACCGCCTATTTTAAAAGCATTGAGACAGTCTTCTTTAATCTGCAAATGCCTTTTTTCCAATTTGGATGGCATCTGAGGAAGAATTGAGACAAACTAAAGTATGTCTGAATTTGATTGAACCTAGCAGTACCAAAGGATTTAATTTTAAAGATTTCAAAGTATGCAGGTGGTCAGAAATACTCCTTTTCCCACTGGGGTCTGAAAGCAAGGTGAATGCTGGGGTGTTTCATGGGAAGACAAGACTGATCGCAGCCGGGGTCCTAGTGGAAGTAAATGGAAACCTGCTGTGGTTGGTGGTGCGTCTGTAGAAACGGATTTGCTGTGGCTGCATGGAAAAGAACAAATGACAAAGCTTGGTAGGAATATCATCACTCTCCAAGTTACAGTTCTTCCACTTGGGATCTCTTCTAACAAAGAGGCAGCATTTTTCTTTGTGACACAAGAATGATGCTATTTGCAAAGCTGCACTGATACTTTCTTCAAAAGAACTCTTCACCATCGAAGTGCATGTGCAGAATTTGTTTTACTTCAACCTGAATATTCTTCCCTGAATACGTGGCATAGTACATGAGGGTCACAGACTACTTTTAAAGTCTCTTTGTAGCTGCCTCAGGACGGAGTCAGCTTTGATCTGCACTCCTAGCCATTTCAGACTAGTCAGTCACAATATTTCTTTTCAACCAATATTCCCATGTTCGCTGGATGGAGATTTCATAGCCAGCTGTGCAAATAAAACTCCCCTAAGTGATCTACGGTAGAGATGCTTTCTTCTAATGCTTTTGCTGCTCTTCTGAATATTTTAACAAAACCACAGCTTCCCTGTGGATCCCACTAAAATGTTAAATATCTACAAATGAAAGATACCAACATCACCTGCAGATAGCCCTAGATAGGCACCATCACCCTGTATTATGTAATGTTCCCATTCTTGAACTCCATCATCTCCCTTGTCCAAAGGTTGATTTATGGTCTCATCCACATGTGATTCATGGCCGAGTTTTAAACCTAGAAAATGTAACCACAATGCTATCGAGCCCCAGAATGATCTGCCATCAACATGAGGACAGCAACATATGTCTGAGTTGAAATGGCAGAGAAACTCAAGTAAGATGCAGTGGGTGGAGTACTGTCCTTGGACGAGAAAAAGGCAGGGTATGCTGCTGTACATTTTTAACTAGTGGTGTAGTTGTGTCTGCAAGACACTCAGAACATATCCTGCTAAACTCCTGCACCAATCGTTACAAAAATAAACTCTGTTCAATACAAGTGGCAAATGCTGATGGCACTGGAAGGGTCAGGAAAATACCTCAAACTTTCTACTTCGCAGTTTCCACCTCACAATCCTCCTAGATGATTTTGAATGTTGATACTTCGATCTCTGTCCTATGAACCTCAATACTTCTCTTCATCTTCCTCAAGACTGTTTCACATCTTCCTGAAAAAGCTCCAACAGCAACAAATGTTGAGTTAACTGCAATTGTGGAACTGGCTCTTGGCCAAAGGCTAACGAAAGTGTAATAATTATTGAATAGGGAGGGGCTTGTAAACAAGCTTATGTGTAAAAGATTAGTTTAAGAGATGGTCAAAGCGGTGATTGTCACCACCAGGCGCACAAGGAGGTAGTGACATTGAAGAAAAAGTGATTAACAAGGTTTTGTCCACAGGTGACCTTTCAAATGAAAGGCAAGCAAAAATGGGCGTGTAGTAGGTGAAGAGCAAGTCAAAGTAAGGGGCCTCACATTCCTTGTGGAAGCATTATTGTACCAGCGGGCCCAACACTTGTTAGGAAGGAGATTAAAATGTAAATAAGTGTAGTATATTCAAAGAGAAAGCTCCGGTCTGGCCGGCATCTTCCACTCCGTTGCCCAGAACTCCAGGATCTTCAAGTCTGCACATCTGTGCTTTATTAGCACAAGACTAAGAGTGCAGCTTTTGACAGTTTTTTTTTTAAAGAAAATGAATGATCAATGACTTGGAGACCATGCATACACTACTTATGAGGGCTATCGTCAATTAAAATAAAACTATAAACCCCTTGGGCCACAAATTCCATTCCTTGAAAAAAGTAGATCAGGTATAAAAACAAGCTGCGAAAAGGAATGTGTAACCGTTTCAAGGAGAATGAATTCACAATATTTACCCTGTCCTCGCTGAACCCATTGATAACTTTCCCAACCTTCCACGCCCCACTCCTCAAAATTCTTAACAACTGCAACTGGGAGCAGTGAAGGCTCACGGAAGTAAAAGACCAACCAAAAGTTTTGCTCTGTTCTGAAGACACTGTGAGAAACCTTCAGAGGTCTGCAACCCATTCTTGCCAGAAGTAGCTGAAATAACTTAAAAAGAGCAGAGTTGTAGTAAGAGATGTAAGATGGTGTAAAGTAAAGTAAATCTGATGATCAGTACATAGCACCGTTAGGCCTCTCCATCTCATTAGCTGAATTCTGGCGACACGTATTTGGGCAGGCTACAAAGCCTACCATGTTAAATGAAGATCTGACTACTGCTCCGTTCAAATGTAGTAATGGGTAATTCAAAGAACATAAATCCGTGGTGGAGGAGGAGAACGAGGAGGAAGAGAAAAAGGAGGAAGAGAAGGAGGAAAAGAGAAAGCAAAAGGAAGAGAAGAAAGGTGAAGAAAGGAGAAACATGGCAGGAGGAGGAGAAAGGAAGGAGGAGGTCACGAAGGAGAAGTAGAAGTAGAGCCTGTATGCTAAAGGCTCTTTCAAGTACAGAATTGGCACATTTCATTTAACAGGTAACACTGCCACTATTAACAGTACTACTATAAAAGAGAATGACAATTAACATCCAAAACATATTAGGTAGGCTGAAATCATTCTAGCAGGGCAACTGTCAACTCAGTCAGAGAAGATCATGTTATAATGTATAATTTCTTTCACTTGTCATGTTAATTTTTCAATAGTATGGTTTTATTCTAGCTTTGAATTGAAACTGCTTTCTCTCTCCAATTTGGCGTAATGGCAGAGCAAAGAGAAAGTCTTCTATTTGGGATTTCTGTATACCAGGAGAGATTTATGCAACCCTGAACCGGCAGGCAGACACATGGTAGGCATCAGTGCAGTTGTTTTCTCCGCATAAAGCCTAGATTGAGAAGTCTTCCCCCGTGGCCTGAAATTTTCAGGGACGAAATGCGTCGACATACATTATTGGAGAAATCCAGTAAATTCTGATTTAGAGTTAAACAATGGTCAAGGGCATTGTGGCATTTGAATTATGAGAGGGCATTGATTTGTCCTAAGCCCTACAGGACTACTTCACAAAGGGACTCTTTGTAATAAGAATGCAGCTTATAATAATTGATCAGTGGACGACAATGTTATTTAATTGTTGAGAATATAATGTCCGAATGTGTTCACAAGATGGTGTTTATATACATAATTGTGAATGGCACTCTAGACTGAGGACTTATTTTTCTTTGCTGGGGGAAAAAAAAATATATATATATGAAAAGTACGGATTTAATTTTGTTTGCCCAGAGTAACTAGTGTGCTCTGGACAGGAGTACGTTTTTGACAATCTGTCCCCACTACACACAGTTTTTGCTTTTACATTTTCTGGCCCAGGTCTGGTGGGGTTACGTGGACACCGACAGTCCACCCACCGATGTCCCACTAAGCATGGTGCATTATTTTCTGAAGCTTTACATTTCTGACCAAATACAGTTTTGGAGCCACCACTGTTGGTAGTGCTTACATCACTTTGAAGGCGTCCTTCTAAATGCAATCTATAATAAGAATGGCCATGACTGACTTAAGTGGTGGATTTTTAAAACTGGAGAGGAAACAGTCTGTTCTCTAAATCAGAACCACAAATTCAAAACTTTTGACATCATTTGAATCTATGAATTAAAACCTAACATGGAGTCTGGCAGCGAGTCAGCAGTGGGCAAGTGGTTGGGTAGGAACTGGTATATTAGTCATCCTACCCTTGTGAAGAAGATGGAGGCATCTGAGGCTGCAGATGTGGATAAAGCATAGATGACATTCTAGATTCCTCCAAGAGTCTAGAGTAATAATCCACCAAAAATGGTGAAGATCTCAAACTAGAGACGCAAGTACCTGAAAAATTTGAGGTTCGTGGTATTCCATTTTTTCATAATATGACTCATGAAAGCGGTTAGAATGAGAACAGCACCCTTAATGTTGTTGTTCAGGATTTTCATGATATGACGTCTGATAATCTCCTTTATTGTGGTGTTGGGACCGGTAAAGAATCCCTCCCCCTTGAAGTTCTACTAATTATTTTTTTTAGCTTCATGGGACTTTAAGCTGGGCATAATGGGCCCTCAGCAAATAAACCTTCTTACTCAGGGTTACAGTGACACTTTACTGGGGTGATGTATGCTTGGGCAGCAGCCCTGACAGGACACTAATCTAAAAAAGGATTGTAAGTAAAACAATAACAGGTCTTACCGTAACTTTGTTGTTAATGGTGTGGTCATCTGTATGGTCAATGGTGTTCTCAGGCAGCATCGCTGACTGATGTTGCCGACTATGTTATGGTGGTCTTTGACTTTACTTACTGATGTCACTCACTGGATCCTCTTCGCTGGAAGGGGAGAAAGGCGAGCGGGGTTGAATATTCATCGATGATAACAGAAACAAAGTTGCCAGGAAAGCCAACGTATGTTTTCCAGACTGCAGAAAGTGCGACAATAGATCTGGTATGGAAAACTTTGGAATGGCAAGAGCTAAAAGCTAATGCACCAAAACACAGGCTATCTGTGCAGATGATCTTCAGTGTTTCACAGTTTTTTTTCCAATTTTTCTGGGAAACTTGGGGTACAGTTCATTGATGTAATGGGATTTGTGTTCAGATGCTCCCATTGTTTTAGGCGTTTACCTAGAGGTGTCTGTTTCCTCACCAAAGGCGAGTCATTTCAGTCTTGGATTGCAAGACACAAGAGTAAACATGCTTCTCTATTTTTGAAGGTTTTCAAACACCACTTTCTATGATTCTTGCACTATTAGAAATAGAAATGTACTACTTGTGAGAATCACTGGAGTAGAGTCAATTTTCGAACAAGACCCACACTACTTAAAAAGATCTTTTTGGATGACATGGATTAGATCCCATTGTAGGAGACAGAAGCCTGCTACAAAGGTAGAATATAAAAATAGAAGTGTGCTGCAAGGCTAGAGTAAGTGTAGAAAACATCTCACAGGTTGAAGTTTGAGTCGTTTCTATGAGGACAGAAGGCTAAATTACAATGTTAACAGCTTGTTAGACTGTGTTAAACATTACAATGCTATTTTAATGTTAATGTGGGACTACAAACTTGACAGTGGGGCTGATTCAATCTATGCAAGATCCAAAGTTAGAAAATTCCGTTTTCATTGACTGCAGACCCTGCCTGCCCCTCTGAGTTGGCCTGCTCAGGTCTATGAACATCAGGATTGTTCATCTCTAAAAGTAAAGTTCCCGTAGTTAGCGGCAGCCAGATTTACTGCTTCGCATTTAGGGAATTCAAAAGTTTACTATAACCATTTCAGTCCCAGGAATCTTCGAACTAGGAACCTGCAAGAATCTGGGACACCTTTCATATTACCAAGGTCAGTCCTACATGGTTGCAGAGTATGTCATACTTTGGGAAGTGCGATATCAAGGTCTTCAAATATTCACATGCCCAGATCTAAAGGATGCTCAGCAGTTTAACCACAGTCACTCTCACGTTTGTCCTCCACCTCTGTTTCAAGGAATGCCCGGTCTGCGATTTTACTGCCCTTAAATGCCTCTTGATGTCAAACATCTTTTGATGAATGTGTACCAATTCTTCCAGTTCAACTGTCCTTTTCCTGTAAGGCTCTGGAACAGCAGAGTGACGGTTTCCACTATTAATTACTTACATCCATATCCAGGGCCACAAGGCACTACATTAAGCCAGCAAAACCTACGGTTCAGGCAAGCTGGTCTCCAATATTTATAGCATATGGGCATCTGAGAGTACAATAGGAACGGAGAATGAAACAGCAATGGGAAAAAGACCTCAACACTAAACTTTTAGTGTAACAGTGGCAGCACATTTACACACAAATGATAGCCATATTATTGACACCAATTAATATATTCGAAATGTACACACCAATTTTATTACACACCATCTCAATTACATGAACGGGACCCCAAAATACCAGAGGTGAGCTCGAGGTGTGGCGGTCACCTAGTTGACTTTTTACATTTGGTGGCCCTTAGTCATCCACTGCAGGTTTGGGTAAAGCTTTGAGGACCCAGCTAGCTCTTGATCAGATAGTGGTGTTGCTGAACAGTATCTGTAGAGTTCATAAAAGCTCAAGGAAACTAGCAAATTTCCTGCTAGTATTAGCAAAGAGGCATTCCGCCCCCTCTCCCATTGCTGAGCACCCTATGTAATGCCCTCGTACGTAAACTAACAGCATGGGCCGGAGGTTTGGATTTGTTCGCCATTTGGAGAGCTGCACTCCAAAGGGAAGGATTATTCACAATCTGCCATTCATGATAGACTATGTTCTAAGTGTTTTTGAGCTCCATTACATGCAGACTAACTCATTGCGTGTGCTGAATATTTTGCCAAACCAATTTTGAATCCTAATCCGTTGCTAATCAAACTACGTTGGGGAGAACAGAAAAATGTGGTCAGAATTGGCGTTTGCAGCCTACTGGGTTAACAGATGATGCCATATATTTTACTGACACAAATTAATACATTTAAAGGAGTTCGTGAATATTTCAAAGAATGCAGACTCAGCGGGGGCCACAATAACTGAACAGAAAGCCTTCAAAGGGTAAATTAGGGGCATCTCTATAAAGATAAAAGATATCCTCCGGACCGGAACTCAACAGTTACTACTCAGCCACCCTTGAACAACAAAAAATAAATAAATAAAAAAAAGAATAAAAAAAAAGTAAATCAACCCCACCCTCCATTTGAAATTGCACTGGCTCAAGAAAAAAAAAAAAATCCTAGCCAGTCAAGGTGTCTTCTTCACTACCATGAATATGTCTCGATACAGCATTTGGAGGCATATAATACTGTTATCCGAATCTGGCACAGTTCAGTCTGCATTAGTGACACAGATGGGACGCAGGAGGTCAGAACGTTGACTCACAAAGAGAATTTCTTTGCAGACTATTATGCAGAATTATATTAACTTCCATTATCTGAGGAAGACACATATGTACCCAAAAGTACCAGAAATGTACGGTCTTCTTCAGACCACAAACTCACAAGCAGAGGCACAAGCTGAACAGTCCCATCACGTTGGTGGAGATCAAATTGGCATTGTCAAAATGGTCCCTTCCCCCAAAAAGCCAAACACACACATACATGCGCACACAGTGAAGACCTGCCCTGACGTATGCATCCAGTAACACACACTTTTGGACATGTGCCTTTCTACTGCAGAGGCAGGCTACTTGGTCTCTGCCACACATGAAGCTATTACAGTAATTCTTCCAAAGCATGGTTGAGACCAAACGGATCGCTCTTCTTACCACCAACTTCTCATGCTCAAGGTGGACTACAAGATCTTGGAGAAAATATAAGTCACTCGATTTCTCAAGGTCATGCCATTCAGATCAAACGAGCACATCCCAAACATAGGTAGGCTATTTTGTGGAAAAGACAGAAGGACTGAAAAACATGCATTCACCGCAATAGCTATGGAAAAGGCATTCAATATAGAATGCTGGAACCATCTTTTTCAGCTTGTGCAATGCGTGGATTTGAGATGAATGATTAGTTGGGTACGACTTCTATTCGCATCCTACAGCACATTTCAAGACCAGCTGTGTTACATCAAGAAAGGAGTTCTTTACTCTAGAGTGAGGGGGTTCCGGATTTCGGAAGCAGACGACTTGGTGTATAACAATAATGTTTCCTCTAACGAAATACTTTTCTGTATAATGGATCCCATAGATAGCAACTCCTAAAGGAATACAGGCCCCATTTGGGGTATATAATTAATTGTGACAAGTCCGTACTCTATACACCCCTCAAGAGCTACAGGAATCTGCCGCCACCCCAAGGGTTTCGTGTGGAAGTGGATGGGTTAAGATATCTGGGGATGTTCATAATGGCACAAAAGGAGCTCTGCTCCAGTCGTAATACTGGTAGGGTTCTGCTGAAAGAAGCGGTGAAGCTTTGGGGCCTGGGACATTAAAGGCATCTCCAACGTGGGTGACATCCATGAGAATGGGGACATCATGTATTTGTCTTCGGTGCAGCAAGAAAACAACTTACACTTGTCTCAATTTTAAAATATACGTAACTGCACCACGTTTGGCAGGCAGCAGGGTTGGAGGGGGCAAATATCACAGAGTATGCCACACCAGAGGGGCGGATACTAATGGAAGAGGTAGGAAAAGGTGCAGGTTTTCCACACTTATAGGACGATCAACAATTATGCCAATGGACACTCTGGGCAAGTTACGGGAGGGATGGAGACAGACTGTGGGTGACCTTCAAGAGGAGGCAGCACTAATGCACCACAGCGTGGTGGCTTTTAAATACAGCCTATGCTTGATACAATAAAAGAAACTCCATAGGTTCCGTCATAGACTGCTTAACAATGGGAGGGTGTCCACACCATTGTGTTTTGCGGTGGCTGTTGGATCTTTTATATATATATATATATATATATATATATATATATATATATATATATATATATATATATATATATATATATATATATATATATATATATATATATATATATGGAAAATGTCACTTATCCAGTGTGCATCTGTTCGTGGCATGAGACGCTGCAGATTCACATGCTGTGCATTATCCTGCCATCTAGTGTTGGGCTTGGAGTGTTACAAGTTGTTTTCTTCAAAGAAGTCTTTTCGAGTCACGAGATCGAGGGACTCCTCCCCTTTCGGCTCCATTGCGCATGGGCGTCAACTCCATCTTATATTGTTTTTCCAGCAGAGGGTGAGGTAGGAGTTGTGTATATAGTAATAGTGCCCATGCAATGGAGTAAGTATGTATGTACATAATGTGTCTAAAAGTGATATATATTTACAATTTACAAATGTACAAGTTTTATCAACATATAATATATAATTTTCATCAACTTATAACGGCTACAGGCTCCCGGGGAGGCGGGAGGGCGCATGTGAATCTGCAGCGTCTCATGCCACGAACAGATGTACACTGGGTAAGTGACATTTTCCGTTCAATGGCATGTGTAGCTGCAGATACACATGCTGTGCATAGACTAGTAAGCAGTTATCTCCCCAAAAGCGGTGGTTTAGCCTGTAGGAGTTGAAGTTGTTTGAAATAATGTTCGTAATACTGCCTGTCCTACTGTGGCTTGTTGTGTTGTTAACACATCCACACAGTAATGTTTCGTGAATGTATGAGGCGTAGACCATGTGGCTGCCTTACAGATTTCTGTCATAGGTATATTTCCTAGAAAGGCCATAGTGGCGCCTTTCTTTCTAGTGGAGTGTGCCTTTGGTGTAATAGGCAGGTCTCTCTTTGCTTTAACATAGCAGGTTTGAATACACTTAACTATCCATCTGGCAATGCCTTGTTTGGATATTGGATTTCCTGCATGAGGTTTTTGAAAGGCTAGAAGAACAAGTTACTTACCTTCGGTAACGCTTTTTCTGGTGGATACACTACCTACCTGTGGATTCCTCACCTTATGAATTCGATCCTTGCGCCAGCATCAGACGGAAAGTCTTCTTCCTAGCTGTCTACGTCGACGAGGACGTCATAATGGCACGGCTCCGCGTGACTCCGTCTGACGTCAACGTGCCAATAAGAGGTCCTCGTTGGCGTACTGACGTCAGTTTCACCTCATTTGTTCGTGCTCTTAAAGCAAATAGGAGTAAACCGACCATGAAAATTGGTAATTAATATAGAAAGATACACGCACACAAGAACCTTGACCATTTAAATCATCCATTCTTATTGAGAGTTTAAATACATGAATATACAAAAATATATAGAGAAATATCACTATATACATATAAATATATACGCATTTATATACATAGAAATATATATATATATATAAATAAATATAAGAATAAATATTAAACCAAAGACTGCAAAATAACTGTGTAATCAGGCAGGCAAAGGGGAGGCGGGAGGGACCGTGAGGAATCCACAGGTAGTTAGTGTATCCACCAGAAAAAGCGTTACCGAAGGTAAGTAACTTGTTCTTCTGATGGATACAACTACCTGTGGATTCCTCACCTTATGAATAGAGTCCCAAGCAGTACCACACTCTGTGGTGGGTGCCCGCCTGATTACACTAAGAAATCCTGCAATACTGAACGAGCAAAATGACCGTCCCTCCTCATCTCAGAGTCTAAACAGTAATGTTTTACGAAAGTATGGAGCGACGCCCAAGTTGCCGCTTTACATATATCTATCAATGGAACTCCCCTCGCCAGAGCCGAGGATGCAGATTTAGCTCTAGTAGAGTGGACCCTGATACCTTCAGGAAGGACCTTTTTTGCCAAAGAGTAACAGATCTTGATACACAAGATGACCCACCTGGAGAGTGTCCTTTTCTGTACCGCTCTGCCCTTTTGCTGACCAGCATATCCAACAAACAGTTGCTCATCTAAACGAAAGTCCTTAGTCCTTTCGAGGTAAAAACTCAGGGCCCTCTTAGGGTCCAACCTATGAAGTCTCTCTTCTTCTTTAGACGGGTGGGGAGGAGGGTAAAAAGCAGGAAGAGTGATATTTTGGCCTATATGAAAAGGGGTGACAACTTTCGGTAGAAAAGCAGCCCTGGTTTTTAGAACCACTTTATCAGGGAAAAACATAGTGAAAGGAGGCTTAACAGAAAGTGCCTGAATCTCTCCAATCCTCCTGGCAGAAGTAATTGCGATTAAGAAAACAGTCTTGAAGGCTAAATATCTCAATGGACATGAATGCATGGGCTCAAAAGGCGAACCCATTAAGAATGTTAAAACAAGATTTAAGTACCACTGAGGCACGTGAAAAGGAGTAGGAGGAAAGCTATTCACCAAACCCTTAAGGAACCTATGTACAATGGGAGACTTGAATAAAGACGGCTGGTCCGGAAGGCAAAGAAACGCCGACAGAGCTGCCAAATAACCCTTAACTGTAGCTATAGCACAGCCTTTCTTCGACAAACTAAGAACAAACAAAAGTACATCTGAAAGATGGGCCTTTAAAGGATCTTTTTGGTTCTCTCCACACCACAGCACAAATTTTGCCCACCTTCCGGCATAAATCGATTTAGTGGAGTGTCGCCTGGACGATAGTATAACATCCACTACATTCAGTGGGAGAGAAAAGGAACTCAGGTTGCCCTGTTCAATCTCCAGGCAGCAGCTTGTGCATCCAAGAAAAGGGATCCAAAAGATTTTTGCATTTCCTGTGGCAGATCTTTTGCCATCTCCTTAGCAGAGTCCATTAGGGCATGGATGTATCTGCCTAGTACACAGGTGGAATTGGTAGCTTTTAGGGCCATGCTGCAAGAGGAGAAAATGTTCTTCGAGGATTGCTCCATCCTCTTGGATTCTCTGTCTGTCGGAACACCTGGGAATGTACCGGGGGCAGACTTTGCAGAACATGATGCCTGAACCACCAAACTCTCCGGAGTCGGGTGACGAGATAGAAAAACTGGCTCTCCTGGGGCACTTCTATGCCTTCTCGCCACTGCCCTGTTCACAGCAGGAGATGTCACCGGCTTTTTCCATAGGTCTATGATAGGCTCCGTCAAAGCCTCATTAAAAGGCAGCAAAGGGTCAGCACTGGAGGAAGATGGATGAAGAACCTCTGTGAGCAGGTTAGTCTTTACCTCTGCCGTGGACAAAGGCAAATCCAGGTAGTCAGCTGCCTTCCTCACCACAGCATGGAAGGAGGCGGCCTCCTCAGTAAACTCCTCCGGAGAAGCAATGTCCCACTCCGGGGAAGTATCCAAACCACTTGCAGTGGCAAGCCCCTGGAAGTCATCAGAAGGCTCTATCTCACCTTCCCCAAGCCTTCTGTAGTCCTCTTCCTCCAGAAGTCCTCAAGAAGGACTCCATCGACGCCGACGATCTCAGACCTCGAACCGGTTCAGGAAGGCTCCTAGATTCAACCGGCGTCGGAGCCGGCGCCAGCCCGAAGTCGGCAGATGACCTCCTCGAAGCCGAATTAACGGAAGGAGATGGAACCGGTCTGGATGAGGCCATCAATGACGCCGGATGGCGCGGAGAAGGAGTCGGATGAGAAGCCGACGGATCCACCGTCCCAGGCAAAGGACTCCTGCCAGGGGAAACCTCTGGCACTGGACCACCAGGCTCTGTAGAGCAGAAGGGCATGAATGGAGCAGCCCTGTACGACACCGGCGAGCCCAAATTGAACGCCAATGGCCCCGTGGGACCCACCGGTGCACCAGCAGGGGCCATGGATTGAAAAACAGCATACATCGCATTCAAAAATGCAGCCGGATCCGTCCCTGGAGTCGGGAAAGCCGGGTACTGCTGTGTAGATATCTGGTGAACATCAGGATCCCTCGGCGCCGGTGAAAAGTGAGGACTACCTTGAGTGACCTCATAGACTGAAGGCGCCGGTGACAACCCCGGACTCTCCGGCTGAGGCGTGACAGTAGGACTCATCTCCCATGTCTTCTGGCGCAGTGACGAACAAGACCTCGACCTCGAACGACCCCTCGATCGGCTCCGCTCCGAACGGCGCAGAGAGTCATGACGGCGCCGAGAGTCATGATGACGCCGCTTCTTATTTTTTGGGGGAGAAGCATGGGAGGAAACCTTCTTGGGTTCCTTCTTCTTTGCCTTGGCCAAGAAGAGCTTCGCCTCGCGTTCTTTCAGAGCTTTCGGATTCATGCTCTGGCACGAAGAACAACCTTCCACATCATGTTCGGAGCTTAAACACCAAATACAGTCCGAATGGGGGTCAGTCACTGACATCCGACCCCCACATTCCCTACACGGCTCAAACCCGGACTTCTTCGGAGGCAACATTGTAACTTCGAGAAATCGTTACAGTTACCAACGGGCCAGGAAGAAAAACCGTTGGCGTCAAAGCATGGAAAAAGGAAAAACTGACGTCAGTACGCCGACGAGGACCTCTTATTAGCACATTGACGTCAGACGGAGTCACGCAGAGCCGTGCAATTATGACGTCCTCGTCGACGTAGACAGCTAGGAAGAAGACTTTCCGTCGGATGCTGGCGCAAGGATCGAATTCATAAGGTGAGGAATCCACAGGTAGTTGTATCCATCAGAAACAATTGTTTTGTTTTGCAAAATTGTTTTGTTCTATCAATGTAATACATTAGTGCCCTTTTGATGCCTAATGTATGTAGTGCCCTTTCGGCTACTGAGTCTGGTTGTGGAAAAAAGACTGGGAGTTCCACAGTTTGATTTAGGTGGGAACGGTGATATAACTTTTGGTAAAAATTTGGGATTTGTGCATAGAACCACTTTATGTTTGTGTATTTGCATAAAGGGTCCTTGTATGGTAAATGCTTGTATTTCACTTACTCTTCTAAGAGATGTGATAGCTATTAGGAAGGCTACTTTCCAGGTTAAGTGTTGCATCTCACAAGAGAGCATGGGTTCAAATGGTGGACCCATGAGTCGTGCTAATACAATATTGAGGTTCCACGAGGGAACTGGTGGTGTTCTTGGGGGTATGATTCTTTTTAGACCCTCCATAAATGCTTTTATGACTGGGATTCTAAAGAGTGATGTTGAATGTGTAATCTGCAGATAGGCAGATATTGCTGTGAGATGTATTTTAATAGAAGAAAATGCTAGTTTAGATTTTTGTAAGTGTAATAAGTAGCTTACAATGTTTTTTGTGGACGCATGTAGTGGTTGAATTTGATTATTATGGCAGTAATAAAAAAATATTTTCCATTTATTTGCGTAACAATGTCTTGTAGTAGGTTTCCTAGCTTGTTTAATGACCTCCATACATTCTTGTGTAAGGTCTAAATGTCCAAATTCTAAGACTTCAGGAGCCAGATTGCTAGATTGAGCGATGTTGGATTCGGATGTCTGATCTGTTGTTTGTGTTGAGTTAACAGATCTGGTCTGTTTGGTAGTTTGATATGAGGTAATACTGACAGATCTAGTAGTGTTGTGTACCATGGTTGGCGAGCCCAAGTTGGTGCTACTAGTATTAGTTTGAGTTTGTTATGACTCAATTTGTTTACTAGATACGGAAGGAGTGGGAGAGGGGGGAAAGCGTAAGCAAATATCCCTGACTAACTCATCCATAACGCTTTGCCCTTGGAGTGAGGGTGTGGGTACCTGCACGCAAAGTTTTGGCATTCTGCGTTTTCTTTTGTTGCGAATAGATCTCTTCGTGGTGTTCCCCAGTTTTGAAAGTAAGTTTGTAGTATCTGGGGATGAATTTCGCATTTGTGGATCTGTTGGTGATCTCGACTGAGATTGTCGGCTAACTGGTTTTGAATTCCTGGGATGTACTGTGCTATTAGGCGAATGTGATTGTGAATCGCCCAATGCCAAATATTTTGTGCTAAGAGACACAGCTGTGATGAGTGTGTCCCTCCCTGTTTGTTTAGGTAATACATTGTGGTCATGTTGTCTGTTTTGACAAGAATGTGTTTGTGGGCTATTGACGGTTGAAATGCTTTCAATGCTAGAAACACTGCTAGTAGTTCTAGATGATTTATATGAAGCTGGCTTTGTTGAGCGTCCCATTGTCCCTGTATGCTGTGCTGGTTGAGGTGTGCTCCCCACCCTACCATGGAAGCATCTGTTGTGATCACGTATTGAGGCACAGGGTCTTGGAATGGCCGTCCTTGGTTTAAATTTATAGGATTGCACCATTGAAGCGAGGAGTGTGTTTGGCGGTTTATCAACACTAGATCTTGAAGTTGACCCTGTGCTTGTGTCCATTGTGTTGCTAGGCACTGTTGTAAGGGCCGCATGTGTAGTCTTGCGTTTGGGACAATGGCTATGCATGAAGACATCATGCCTAGAAGTTTCATCACAAACCTCACTTGATAGTGTTGGTTTGGGTGCATATTTAGTATTACGTTTTGGAATGCTTGTACCCTTTGTGGACTTGGAGTGGCAATCCCTTTTTGTGTGTTGCTTGTTGCTCCTAAGTATTGCTGTATTTGACACGATTGTAAATGTGATTTTTGGTAGTTTATTGAGAACCCTAGCTTGTGAAGGGTTTCTATGACGTATTTTGTGTGTTGAAGACACTGTTGCTGAGTGCTGTTTTTTATTAACCAATCGTCTAGGTAAGGGAATACGTGTATGTGCTGTCTCCTGATATGTGCAGCTACTACCGCAAGGCATTTTGTGAATACTCTTGGTGCTGTTGTTATCCCGAATGGTAACACTGAATTGGTAATGTACTCCTTGGATTACAAACCTTAAGTATTTCCTGTGGGAAGGATGTATGGGTACGTGGAAGTAAGCATCCTTGAGATCTAATGTTGACATGTAGTCCTGTTGTTTGAGCAAGGGAATCACGTCTTGAAGTGTCACCATGTGAAAGTGATCTGATTTGATGTAAAGATTTAGTATTCTGTGATCTAATATGGGTCTCAGTGTTTTGTCCTTTTTTGGTATTAGAAAATACAGGAAGTAAACCCCTGTTCCTTTCTGATGGTTGGGTACTAATTCTATTGCATCTTTTTGTAACAACGCTTGGACTTCTAGTTGTAATAGATCCAATTGCTGATTGGACATGTGTGCTTTTGGAGGCACATTTAGTGGAAATTGTAGGAATTCTATGCAATAACCATGTTGGATAATGGCTAGGACCCACAAGTCCGTAGTTATGTGTTTCCAATTTTGGTAATAATCTGTGAGTCTCCCCCCCACTGGTGTTATGTGTTGGGGATTTGTGACGTTGGAGTCACTGTTTAGTTTGTGGGGGTTTTGGGCTTTGGAATTTCCCTCTTGTTTTAGGGAACTGTCCACCCCTATATTGTCCCCAAAAGCCTCCTCTTTGGCATTGGCCCTGGTATGTGGGTCTGGCCTGTGAGGTAGAAGGGTCTGTGCTTTGGGCCCGAAACCCCCCTCTAAAGTGTGGCTTCCTAAAGGTGCCTCTGCTGTGTAGAGAGTAGAGCGCGCCCATGGCTTTGGCCATGTCAGTGTCTTTCTTTAGCTTTTCTATAGCTGTATCCACCTCCGGCCCAAACAATTGTTGTCCATTAAAAGGCATATTCAGCACAGCCTGCTGGATCTCTAGCTTTAATCCGGAGGTGCGTAGCCATGCGTGTCTCCGAATGGTGACCGCTGTGTTTACTGTTCTGGCGGCTGTGTCCATAGCCGATCTTATTTGGTTGTTGGAGATACTTTGCCCTTCCTACACAACCTGTTGAGCACGCTTCTGAAACTCTTTGGGAAGGTGTTCAATGAAATGTTGCATTTTGTCCCAAAGTGCCCTGTCGTATCTTGCCAATAAAGCCTGCAAATTGGCAATTCGCCATTGACTGGCTGCCTGTGCTGCCACCCTTTTCCCCCGCTGCATCGAACTTTCGACTTTCTTTGTCGGGTGGTGGTGCATCCCCAGAAGTCTGAGTTTGCCCTTTTCCGGGATGCTCCTACTACCACGAGTCAGGAGTTCGCTGTTGCGTAATGTACAGAGGGAACGTAGGGGGAGGTTTGTACTTCTTCTCCACCCTAGGTGTGATGGCTCTGCCTTTGACTGGGTCTTGAAACACCTGTTTAGTGTGTTTTAACATGCCTGGTAACATAGCCAATACCAAAGTTTGCCTAAGTGTTGATGACAGGGTATTGAATAAGCAGTCATCCTCTATAGTTTCGGAATGCAGTGCTACGTTATGAAAAGTAGCTGCCCTGGAAACCACCTGCATGTAAGCAGTACTATCTTCTGGTGGTGATGGTCTTGCCGGGTAGCAATCCGGACTATAATCAGATACTGGTGCATCGTACAGATCCCATGCATCTGGGTCATCTTGGCTCATCCCTGTGGGCGTTGGTGATTGCATCATTGGGGGTGTTGCAATTGGGGACAGTTGTGGTGAGTGCGGTGGCGATGGTTGTGGTGAAAAACGTGGTGGTGTTTTTTTCTTTAGCCACCTTTGCTTTTGGCTGTTTTTCAGTTTCCTGGAAAGCAAGTTTCCGCTTAATTTTAATTGGGGGAAGAGTTCTTATTTTCCCTGTGTCCTTCTGTAAATGGAGCCTTCTCTATGTATATTCTGGCTCTCCCATCTCTAGTTCTTGTCCAAACTTGTGGCCTTGTAGTTGTGAGGAAAGGCCTTGTCCGTCGGTATAGGAGCTTTGTTTCGGCTCCGAGGCTGGATGTTAAGGCACCAAAACCTTTTCAGCAGTCTTTTTCGGCTCCGAAGAAACTTTTTTAGTTTTCGGGGTGCCGATATCTCGGTGGCGAGTTTGGTCGGAGCCGGTATCTCGGTGCCGAGTATACTCTGTGCCGGTATCTCGACCGGAGGTCTTCAGCTGGTGTGTGCCCTTTTTCGGTGCCGATGCTTGGTCACCGTGCTTACGGGTTAAGCCATGGCCTGTTGGCGGTGGCGTCCCCTGGGCTTTCATAATTTTTGAGTGAGTTTTGGCCGGGGCTGTTTTACTCACGGTTTGTTGCCTCGCCGGCTGCTCACTCTCGGGCTTGTGTGAGTCCGAATCAGGAATGGAGAATGTCTCCTCTTCTTCGACGTCGGGGTGTCCAGCCGGCGTCAACGCCATTTGAAGCCTTCGAGCTCTCCGGTCCCGTAGCGACTTCTTCGACCGACAGGCCTCGCAGGTATCCTCTTTGTGTTCGGGGGACAAACACAAATTACAGACCAAATGCTGGTCTGTATAAGGATACTTAGCGTGGCATTCGGGGCAGAAGCGGAATGGGGTCCGTTCCATGAGCCTTCAAGATGCACGCGGTCGGGGCGACTAGGCCCCGCCGGGGAGTGGAAGCCCCGAAGGGCTACCGGAGCTCTTCTTTTCTTCGGTGTCGATGTGCTATTACTAACCAGATACCGAGCGCGAACAATACCGTCAAATTTTCCGATTGTTAACTAACTTTTCCGAACTGAAACACGGAGCGAAGAGTAACACGTCCGAACCCGAGGCGGAAAGAAAACAATCTAAGATGGAGTCGACGCCCATGCGCAATGGAGCCGAAAGGGGAGGAGTCCCTCGATCTTGTGACTCGAAAAGACTTCTTCGAAGAAAAACAACTTGTAACACTCCGAGCCCAACACTAGATGACAGGATAATGCACAGCATGTGTATCTGCAGCTACACATGCCATCGAACACACATATATATATATATATATATATATATATATATATATATATTCTCTCTCTCTCTCACTCTCTATCTCTCTCTCGGAATGCTCCGTATACAAGCTTACTGGAGGACAATTATTCAGGGGAACCCTAGACATCTTCGAGGTTTTGCTCCCGCTAGAACCGTGGTTTGTGTTCGGGATTCCGAACAATGCTGATGGCCCGGGCTTCAAGATCCTTTTTAGCGTTCTGGGCCTAGGGGTGGCAAAAATAAATGTTACTAAGTACTTGGGTGTGCCAGAGGTGCCCTCCATAGATGAGTGGATAAGGGGGATGGAACTCTCTACATGGCAGCAGAGAAGGTGACATACCAAAGCAAAGGCTCTCCCCGTAAGTTGACAAGGTTTCCGGGATGTTGGAGAACTTACTCTGGTAACAATACCCAAATCCCTTAGCGTTTTAATAGCACCTTGCTTTTGCGTCAGTGGGAACCAAGTGCACCATGTCAGAGGCACGTCTGGTGAGTACAGCAGGGAGCCCCACCTATCTCTCCAATAGCCGCTGCCAGGCAAATGTCATATTCAGAGAATCCAATATACCGTTACAGCCAATTCAGGCAATCAAACAGGAACCGCGGGTGCATGATATTTAAAAGGACAACATGTTCCATGTGAAGGTTAAACATATCCTTACAGTAAAAAGCCCAAAGGTTATTAGCACAGTAGCAGGGTTAGCTGTTCCGTAGGAAAGCAATGGGCTGCAATATCAACTTTAATAATGTTGTCTCCAGATAGAAAGCACCTACAAAAGTAAAGGTTGGCTTTTTTCAAATATTTATTACAAGCCCAATTCACTGGTGAAGAAGGGTTTGTAATGAATATTTTGGAAAAGGTACTTTCAGAAAGTTATCTTTTCCCCAGTTAAAGTCTCTAGACGCACAGTTGCATGAGCTCCAACTATCACTAGGAAGCTGAACAGCTCCCTTTGGGGAGGTGTAAACTTGCTCCCCGAGCTGACCAAAAGACTATGGAATGGGAAGGTGCTTTGTTAGTCTGGAAAGATGACCAACTGGGCTGTGCTCAGCAAGATAATCAACTCCGAAAAGGTCTATCCTGTCACAGGCAAATGTTAGCCGATGACCGCATCCTCCTGTCAACCTAGTCAAGCAGGCACCAATACCAGTGGGAGAGGGGCTACCCCAGAACTGGTTCAGAGTAACCACTGAGGCAGAGTACCTCATTTCCATGGCCAAAACTCTGAGGGTGGGCACAAGAGCTCCATACAGGGGAATAAAGGCTCTGCAAACTTGGTTTTAGGTTGAGAGGGGAACTGTGGGATTGTCTGCAGAAGGCCACACAGGAACTGCTGCATAAAGAGGGTAGAGTTACCTCTGGGACCTTTTCCCTATTGGTTAGGAAGGGGTCAGGAGTCACTTCCACACACAGGCTAAGGCTAGTGCCAGGCATTAATTGACACACTGTTCAGAACATTACTGGATCTGTGTAAGACAAAAGGAAAATTGAACATGGTGATGAGACGTGTGAGATGACCTGAATGACTGGACATGCTTCCACTAGTACCCAGTACATGAGAAGTGGATACCAGAGGTCAGATGGCTGATCTGTTATGCTACAGGGACACAAGCTGCTAGAAGCCCATCTCCAGCAGCCCTGGACTGCGCTGATGGTTTTTGCTGGGGAGCTAAATCAAAAAATATCAGAATATGTATCAAACAAATGTTTGAAACTGCTGCTGGCATGTATTTCACGTCCTCTGCTTAGAATCTTGGGACATCTTCAAGGCTGAAAATATTGTAATAAAAATTTTATACTATTTGTATGAGACATTTCTAATTTGCTGTTGGAACTTGTGTGAAGGTGGTAGAAAGGTACATGTGTACAGAAGGAGGATGCAATAGCAGGAAGCATCCCTGAGCCTAGACAGCCCTCGGGAAACGCCTATCCACAACAGGAAGATAATTTATGCACACAATTATGCTCCTCTACCCGTTGTTATGTTTGTCACAACTCAGGCACCTCTCAGGCAATGAGGTCTTCAAAATCACAATACCCCAGCATGCCTGACTTCAAGGCAGCCACACTGCCTTGAACTGTGAACTGGCTACATCTAGTAGGGGTGGGGAGTCAGTCAAAAGATATAACAATGTTGTAAAGTCCTAGAATGACTGCTGTGTAACAGTATTACCATCTGATAATCGTAGACTGACGCCTCAGGTTTTTCCCTACTGAAAGAAGGCAAAAACTGTTGGAAAGGTATTTGAGGAGGTACAAGCTGGAAGATACTTTAACTGTCAGAAGTGCCGCCTCGGTGTATTCCCAGGTTCTGCAAGATTGCAGCTACAAGGCAACTGGTGCTCTGGACAAAAGTGGGCTTGTCCCAAATAGACGATCTGCACGGAGCAGATGGTTTATTGAATTAATAGTTTAGAAAACACATAGATGTGGCAATTGGTCAATTTCAAGCAAATTCTTCTCTATAGGGGCATCGAAATCCACACCAGGATAGAAAACATAGTTCCTACAAATGATTGTGTACTGCAGGCATTGCTAATTTAGAAATACCCCTTACACAGCCTATCTAGGAGCCCTGAGACTGGATGGGAGGAGAAGAAAAAAAAAAAAAAAAAAATCAGACCTTAAGGGTGATTTACGGGCCTAGCCTGGGCTGCAGCGCTTGGCTTTCTGGCCAGGATTACAAGAAAACAATATTCAAACTTCTTCAGTTAAATTACACACAAAACCTGCCTTCTCAAGCAACTGCAACCAGTTAGCAAGGGGTCCCCCACACTTGTCTTACATGTGGAGACGGAGAGACTAATTTCACCCCCCCCCCCAATGATCTGGCCATGAACAGGATTTCCCAGGAGCAGTGATAGACTTTGCCAAGGCTATTAATGGGCAAATGTTACTTGTAGCCCAGGATCCAGTATATTTGGATTGATACCCTGGCCAAAAGCTAAGAAATCCAACTGCAGGTTCATAGACTAATGCTGGCCAAATGTTCAACAGACATGAACTTACGATCTCCCATGACACCACCCATAATGATGGAGATTTGAACTCTTTAAAATGGGTTAAAGCATAGAAGAAAAAGTTACTTACCTTCGGTAATGCCTTATTAAGTAGACTATCTAGCTTCAGATTCCTTACCTTAGAATATTTCACAGGTATCAGACTGGATCTGGAAGTTTTGGAAAAGTACTCCTGCGTGCCGGTAGGTGGCGTCATTCAGCTTGTGTTGTCCACGTTGTTCACACCAGAAACACCTATATAGACGCCACACCAACATCAGTTAATTTTGTGACCTTCCATGCTAGGAGCGCACAGCCACAATGATAACTGATCACTGGTGTGGAACACTAAAGGCCCTAAGAAAGGTGCCTTACACTGCAATCGGTTTGCAGAGCTGGGAGAATGGGAGGGCCAGGAAGTAATCTGCAGCTAAACAGTCTCTACCAGATAAGGAGTTATCGAAGGAAAGTAACATGTTCATCTGAGAGACTTCTAGCCACTGATCCTTACCTTAATAGAGACACCTAAGCAATGCCTCCCCAGAGGCGGGTCTGCGAACCCAATTGAAACCAGAAAGTCCAGCAGGACTGAATAGGCTAAGTGCCCGTCAGGACTGACCAGACAGCAGTTTTGGTAAATGTGAGCAAGGACGCTCATGTTTCTGCCTGACCGATAAGCAGGACAGGGACTCCGTGGGCTAATGCAGTGGTTGCAGCCATAGCTCTGGTGGAATGAGCACGTAAACAGTGATGTTCTGGCCTACAAAGAAACAAGGGTTTTTATTTTTGTTTTTTTTTAAACTTTATTGCATTTTCAAGACATCCGATTGCACTACATATTTATGGTGGGGTTCTCCATACAATTTAAATCATTATTTTCAATTATCATTTCGAGACTGAACATTTAGTAAAGTTATCTTACATTGAAGATCAGCAGGTATTGTGAATCAGTCAGTGTTAGCAATGTTCACAGATCATAGGTACTGCATGTCGGAAGGTCAAACATTTAACGAATATTCCTGGTGAACTCCCCTCCCCCTGTGGTGTATTTTATGGTAGAGCTGTTCAGTCATCATCGTTCTTATATGTGTGTGACTGACTGCGAGAAGTAAGTTCATCAAGCGGTGAGTATTAATGCTCCAGATATCCTCCCTCTCAAGGAGGATCTCCAGAAGAACACCTTTAGTTATGGTCTTGCGTTTGGTCCTCTGGATCCCTCAAGGTGTGTACTAGGGCCTCCCATGCTCATGCTAATTTGATAGAGCCCTTCCCCTCTTTGCATCCTGGAGGCCCACCTCTCCCTCGTAGCCTGTCTATCTGCAAAGTTCTCCTCTCCATTTGTTCAGGCTACAGCCTCTTGGGTTTGTCCAATTCCTAGCTATTTCTCTTTTGGCGAGGACAAAGGCTAGGTGTTGGAATTGGATGGTAGCTTTATTCTTGGTTGTCTGTGAGAACAGCCCAAGAGGCAGTGCTTTGCTAAACAAGGGATCTCCGCTCTATGCTAGTAACTAGGTTTTCTGTGATGCTCGCCCCCTCCCCCCACCAAATGTGTGGCTAACTCTTGGCATCCTCAGAGAAAATGGTAAAAGCCCGCTCCAGCCTCTTCACATTGTGGGCATCTAGTGTCCGCTAGTGAATAGTATCTGTTGAGTTTCCGGGGTTTAAGATACACCCTGTGTTAGAAATGGGGTCTTCGGTCGGCCGTCAGGTTAGCCCCTGTCCAAGCAAGGATCCTCACTCTAGTCAATTTAAGTCACACACAATCCAAATTATCATGTGCCCACCCTCTGGTAGCTTGGCACTGAGCAGTCAGTCTTAACTTAGAAGGCAATGTGTAAAGTATTTGTGCAATAAATCATGCAATAGCACACTATAACACCACACAAATACACCACACACTGTTTAGAAAAATATATATTTATTTGATAAGATGCAGGTCAAAACGATTAAGATGCAACAAGTATATGTTGAGATATCACTGTAAAAGTGATACAAAGTGTCTTTAGTCTATTAAAAGCAATAAACTCTTTTTCAAGCACAAAGTACCTGGTTTGCTTTTAAAATTGCCGCAAAGAACCGTAGAGGAGGAGATGCGTAGAAAACAAGGAGGTGTGCGTCAACTTCTCGGGCCGCACGCAGCAATGCGTCATTTAGTTTCCATGCAGGGATGGCTGTGTGTCGATTTCTGGCACTCTGTCTTGGATCCTCTTCGGGTTGCGGGGTTTTCGGACGCTCCGGGGGACGATGCGTGGATTTCCGGCGCTGACAGGACGAAGTCACAGGGGCTGCATCGATCCAGTGGGCATTGCGTGGAAATTTCTACCGCACAGCAGGCGCTGTGACGATTCCTCTTTAAGTCGGGCTACTTCGTTCCAGCTCAGCGTCGATCCTGTGGCTGTGCGTCGATTTCCGCCACACAAGGTACCCTTCTTGCAGAGATGGTCTTTTTGGTCCCGAAACTTCAGGAAACAGGACGCAAGATCTATCCATGCCCTTGGAGAACACTACTCAGCACAGCCAGAGAGCAGCAAGGTAGCAGGGCAACAGCAAGGCAGCAGTCCTTCACAGAAAGCAGTCAGGTGATTCCTTTGGGCAGCCAGGTAGTTCTTCTTGGCAGGATGCAGGTTCTGGTTCAGGTTCTCTTCTCCAGAAAGTGTCTGTAAGGTAGAGTGTCTACCTCAGAAGTGTCTGAGTTGGTAGGGGCAGAGGCCCTATTTAAATACCCAAATGTGCCTTTGACGTGGGGAAGACTTCAAAGAGGGGCTTAGAAGTGCACAAGGTTCCCTTTCAGTTCAATCCTGTCCGCCAGGGTCCCAGTAGGGGGTGTGTCAGTCCTTTGTGTGAGGGCAGGCTAATGTCCTTTGACATGTAAGTGTCAGGCCCTCCACCCTCCCAGCCCAGGAAAACCAACTAAAAATGCAGATGTATGCAAATGAGGCAGAGAATCCAGTGTTTGGGCTGTGTCTGAGTGAATGTGCAAGGGAGCTGTCAACTGAACCCAGCCAGATGTGGATTGGAAGGCACAGAAGGATTTAAGTGTAAAGAAATGCTCACTTTCTAAAAGTAGCATTTCTAAAATAGTAATATAAAATCCAACTTTACCATTAAGCAGGATTTTATATCACCATTCTGGCTACTCCGTTCAGATCAGGATCTACCACTCAAACAGTATATATGGGTAGCCCCAATGCTAACCTATGAAAGGAGCATGCCTCACAACAGTGTAAAAACTAATTTAGGAGTTTTACACTAGCAGGGCATAGAGAACACACATGTTAATGTCCTGCCTTTTACCTGCATAGCACCCTGCCCTATGGGCTACCTAGGGATTACCTTAGGGGTGACATATGTAGAGAAAGGGGAGTTTAAGGCTTGGCAAGTACTTTTAAATGCCAAGTCGAAGTGGCAGTGAAACTGCACACACAGGCACTGCAGAGGCAGGCCTGAGACATGGTTAGGCGGCTACTTATGTGGGTGGCACAACCAGTGCTGCAGCCCACTAGTAGCATTTAATTTATAGGCCCTGGGCACATGTAGTGCACTTGACTAGGGACTTATAAGTAAATTAAATAAGCCAACTGGGTATGAGCCAATGCCACCATGTTTTTAAGGAGAGAGCATATGCACTTTAGCACCGATTAGCAGTGGTGAAGTGCGCAGTCTTAAAGCCAACAAAAATGAGGTCAGAAAAAGAGGAGGAAGGCAAAAAGTTTGGGATGACCCTGCAGAAGAGCCATTTCCAACACCCTGTTTAAGACATAAAGGTTAATAAGCTTGAATCTGGCATTTCTGGTTGTTTTAGTGGTAATGTATAGGATATCATCTACTGCTACCTCTGCCTCCCAGCAACCCCAGTGTTGTCAGAGGGGTCATTATTTCGCCCCAGAAGCGTCTGTAGAGGCAGGTAATCACCTTGTCCCTAAACGCTGTCAGGATATACCAAGGAAAGGAGTTATAAACTTCATAAGGAAGGAGGCACATGTCCGGGGGACCAGCTTGTCTGGATATAAGGTGGATTAGGGAGGGTGTACCAACTAAGGCTGCAATTCCTTGACCCTCCTGACTGATGTAATTGCAACTAGATAGGAGAAAGGCAGTTTTTAATGGTCAATGCCAAATGGCAACTGTAAATAAGACTCAATGCGTGCACAAATCAAGAAGGTTAGAACAAGATTTAGACCACCAAAGGGACATGATGCATGACTTGAGGAAACATGTGCTACAAGTCCTTAAGAAACCTAGCCACAACAGGCGACTTGAATAAAGGAGGTTGGTCCAGCAACCACAAAAATGCCAGAATGGCTATTATATAACCTTTAACTGTACCCAGAGCAGAGTCCTGCTGGGTCAAAGATAGAGTAACCAGAAGAACATTAGAGGAGGTGCAGGAAAAATAAAAAATAAAACGACTCATACCATTACACAAACTTATCCCACCAGCAATTGTACACTAACTTGTTGGAGGGACTCCTGGCTCATACGATAACATCACAGGCTTCAGGAGGAAGGGGGGAAAAAAAGCTGTCAATTGATGCCACTTAATCTCAACACATTAAGGTGAAAGGTGCACAGGTTCGGTTGCAGAGCCCTTCCCTGTTGCTGCAACAGAAGATCCTCTCAGAGAGGCAGCCTGATCAGGTGAATGAAGGTCATGCTCAGAAGCTTGCGATACAAGGCTCTTTGTGCCCAATCCAGAGCCACAAGACTAACTTGTGCCGGTCTTACTCATCTTCTTAAGAACTCTGGGCAGGAGTGGCATGGACAGAAAGGCGTACAGGTGCTTTACTCTAGACAAAAAACATCTGAGCGAGAGTCCCCTTGGAAACTGTAGCGCAAAACTGTCAACATTACACATTCTCTGCAGTGGTGAACAGATCTAACCAAAGCTCTCCCCACTGCTGAAAGACTCCTTGCACCACTCTGGGTGAAGACTCCATTCAAGATCTGCTAGGCATTTACTGTGGAGTTTTGTCACCCTTGCATTCAGAAAGCATGCCAAGTGTTGAACAATCAGGAAATGCCCTGGCTTCCAGATTTGTCCAGAGACACAGAACTTCTTGACAAAGGGTTCATAACCCTGCCCAGTTTGATGCAGTACTACATGGCGGTGGTGCTGTCTGAACACCTGCAACAGTCTTTTCTTGATCGCAGAAAGAAGGGCATTTATGCCAGGCGAATCGCCCTAAGCTTCAACTGGGTGATGTGGAGCCTGGACTCCACCTGAAACCATAGTCCTCGGATCTTCACCCTCTCCCACATGGCCATCCCAGCCCTGAGTGACACCTCTGTCACTACAGTCAGCTCTGTTTTGAGAAGGGAGAGGGGTCTGGCACTGACCCATCTGCAGTTCATCAGCCACCACTGCAGATATTTTGTAGTTCCCCTCTGAGATCTGGACTATGTTGAAGAGATTCCCTTGATGTGCCCACTGGAACTTCAGGTCTCACTGCAGCGCTCACATATGCCAACGGGCAAGGGTTACAAGCAGAATGCAGGAGGCCAAAAACCCCAAGGCCATCCTCACCGAAATCCAGATAAAGGCTGAAACACTGGTGTCACTTTCACTTTCGTGAATACCCGTGTGACCTTGGTAAGGCCAAAGGGGAGCACAACAAAATGAATGTGATCTTGGACCACCGTGAACCCCAGGTAATGTCTGCGGGCAAGCAGGATGGGGATCTGTAAATATGAGCCCTTTATGTCCAAAGCTACCATCCAGTGTCCCCGATTCAAGGCAGACCGAACTTGGGCAAGCGTGAACATTTTAAGTTATTTTTCCAGGAAAAGATTGAGAAGGCCAAGGTCTAGGTAGTACAAAGACCTGTCCTTTCTTCAGCACCGGAAAGTAGTGGGAATAGCAACCACAACCTAGTTCTGATGTCGGCACCCTCACCATGGCTCCCTTGACCAAGACAGCCAGCACTTCCTGACAGAGCAAGGAGCAGTCGTCTCCTCTATCAGTAGGTCATAAGTGGGTGGCACAGGCAGAGGGGTGGTCACAAAAGGGCAGGAGTAGCCCCTTTTGACGACTTGCAAAACTCAACGGCCAATGTTACTGACTGCCAGTGGTGCATGTGATAACGTATCCTCACTCCCCCTAGATGCCCATGATGTTCGGAGGGCAAGCTAAAAGGGTTTGGAGGCTGGAACATGGTCTATAGAACCTGCATCCTCAGACACAAAAAGGCTGGAAACTATTTGCTGTGGAGGCTAGTAGGGTATGATGTGGTTGTGCCTCCTTCCTTGGCCACGAAAGGGGCTGAAGATGAACTAGAGAGGATGAGTGGGTCGACAAGAAGGACCTGGTTGTAGCTGCGCCATCCATAAAGCATTAAAGCGCTGAGTTTGCCTTTATTAAAAAAAAAAAAAAAAAAAACACACACACGAGAGCCATCAAAGGGCACATTCATAGGCAAGGCCTGGGCATACCCTGAAAAGGCTGGCGGAAGAGAACATTCTCCTGCCAAAAGTATCTAGCCTGTTGGACTGCCTCTCAGGTAGAGTAGGACGACCAAGCTCTCTAGGGTAGAGTGTTGGCTAAAGAAACTAGGGTCCCCAGGAGTTGAGTGATTGCAGTGGGCAATTGTCCTATGCACAGGAACCCCTAATGCAGGGCTTGGATTAGCCCCCCCCCCCCATGTAGGAAGTTAATAAAAGCTTCATTAAAAAGGCAGTAAAGGTTCAGAAGGGACCACTCTCGGCTGAAGCACCTCTGTTAATTTTCACTGCTGAGGGTCGCTGAAGGTCCAAGACTTTAGCTGTCGTACGCACCACCATAGCAAAAGAGGCTTTCTCCTCTGTAGCCATGGTGGGAACCAAGCCAGGGTCATGTGAGGCGTCTAACCCACTGGCACTGCTAGTTCCTCATAAAAGTTGTCCTTATTGTCACCTAGGGGACACAGATATCCATAAGGTCCTCAGGCCCCTCCCATTCATCATCCTCTACAGGTCTGCCAGGAGCAAAAGGCAATGGCTCAGATCGAAAGAACATGGTCCGGGAAGACACCCAAAAGACTCGGTCAGTCATGAATGATGATGGGGATAGTGCCACCATGGGGCGGTGTCAGCACTGGAGCAAGCCCTCAGGATGGTCTCCGTATCAGTGGCGGCTCGGCTCCAGATACAACATGGGTTCCATAAGGCCTGACTAGTGCAGAGGGCAAACCCACCAGTGAGGACTCAGTGAGGGGCCCTATCGAGACTGTGGGCCCCAAAGGCGCTCCAGAGGAGCTGTGTAACTCAAACATATTGTGCAGGGCCTCATAAAATTCCTTAAGTTAAGTGGGGGGTAGCTCCAGGAAAGTCGGAAAAGCACAGAATAGATCCCGAGTTAGGCTCCGCCGAAGCACAAGGCCTGAAGTGCCGAAGCGCCTGCATCTCCTCAAAAGACTTCGATGGGCACAGTAAAGACCTCTTCAAACTCTTGTGTGTCTTACCTGACAACTTTTAGCTGGACAGTGACTGTCAGGGGCTGCTCCACAAATGAGTTAGGACCTTCCTTGTGACCGAGATCCTGAGTGTTGCAGGATCATCAGATGTTGGTCGGTAACAAACTGGAGGTATCACTCCCTCAGTGCCTTTGGGTGCATATCACAGCAGTCCTGCCAGGTCCTGGAATTGTGGTCTCTCTTCAAGCACCAACACCAGGTGTTGGTCTGTCACAGATATCTGCCTGTGACAGCCACCACATAGTTTGAAACTGGTCAGTTTCTTAGAGAGCATCCTGTCCCACAAGGAGAGAAAATCTCACCCAAAAAAGATAAATAAATCTTGAGAAAGGCTAGTCAAAAACTGAGGGTGGCTCCTCACCTATCAGCGCTACCTGGCATTGAAAGTAAAGAACTGAAATCAGCGATCTGGGATGGTGCCTGTTAAGGTGTTGCACACGTCATTTCCGACTTTGAGTCGAATTATGCCACTTTAAGCAATCTTCAGCTAGAAGTCGATCAGTTTGATAATTAAAACTTAGCCACTGTAAAAGGAAAGGTAAAGAAACATTCTACACAATTGGACGGTTTTATTCTCAAACTTGTCTCAATATAAAATGGAAGACCACCATAATAAGGTCAGTGTGTGAGATCATTTGGCAGCATACACCGGTAGTAGAGCACTGGCATCTTGACCAGCTCCATCCCTCTGGCAGTGATGGTTGTTGCCACTCTAGATCATTCCTCTGTGTGATTTGGGTGGCATCAAATGATAATGTGATGTTTCACTACACAGGTAGTGGACACAATACTTTATATTAT
The DNA here is from genome assembly GCF_031143425.1 of Pleurodeles waltl. Taxonomy (NCBI): domain Eukaryota; kingdom Metazoa; phylum Chordata; class Amphibia; order Caudata; family Salamandridae; genus Pleurodeles; species Pleurodeles waltl. Next base: position 308,316,989 of record NC_090439.1, read on the forward strand.
TTGTTTATTCCAGGTATAACATGAAACACTGACATTTGCTCATTTTGTGTGGTTAATAGAAACCCAATGAAGATCAATTTAAAAGCAACCTAATGATTTTAGACTTCGCTGCGACATTTGAAGTAGTTGACAATAGGCTTCTATTGAACAAACATCCTCAAAAAGGCATGAGGAATTGTGTCAGACTTATTAAATGTGTCCTCAAAGAACGTAGAGGCAAAGATTATCAACTCTTTTGTCACAAGTAAAGTGCATAAAGTATTGTGCTCTCCAGAAGTCAGGGCTATCACCACTCCTATTCAACGTATGTTTGACATCACCGGCTGCATTCTTCTACTCCCATGGTCTTCAGGTATTGTCTATGCTGATAGTATTCAGATTGTATTGCACTTGAGGGACAATTGTCATGCACCAGCAGCTTCCCAAAGGAAAATAATGTAGGTGAGGAAATAGCTAGAAGGCCGCTTACTGAAATTAAATCTGGAATCATTTGGGTATGTGGCAATGCTGATCTACAGCCCTAAAACTACTGGCTGAAGGAAGGGATCTCACCCATCACCAATTAAGAATCTCAAGCCTAGGCTGAAAAATTGGCAATCTTTCACTAGATACTCAATTCAATATATTAACTAGGATTTGACTTTTCTTTCAAGAATGCTTCACAGAATAATTCCTTTCCTCATGTGACAAATGGAAAATTGCCACTTAAGACTTCATATGGTCATCCTTCGATTACAATGTCTTCTTTTAAAGGTTGCCACTTTGTCAAACTTCGTATGATTTAATACAGTGAAGTAAGGTTAGCTCCTTAGACTATCTACTGAACCAGATTGAACCATGCAAAAATGCAGCATTAAAAACAAATATTTAAAATATAGCTTTGGCTACATATAGTAGCTAAAATATACGTTACATTACTATGCCTTACACAAATCTATCTTTAGAGATGCTAATTTTCTAGAAAAAACACAAGTAACAAAAAAAAGAAATTCTGCAACTGAGGAAGATCATTAGGATCTACAACTGCGGAATATCATTAAGATCTACAACTGCCCAATTTTTTGGCTTGCTCATGAGGTTTATAAAGACACATGGGAGATATGCCCTATGGCATTCTAGGCTCTAAAGTATGTAACTAACCACCAGCAGACAGGACATATTTCCAATATAATATTTTCAGAAAGCCATTAAAACAGGACTATTCACATTATTTTAGTTTAAAGCCAATCTATATCAGTTCTCCATTTTATTTTTGAAATTGGCCGATCATCAGAAGACCTGAGGGGTGGTGGCGCACTAAATTAAATATTAACATAAAATAATCAAGCAGTTGTTCCTCTGGAGCGCACCACCCCCTGAAAATTGTTTTAGATACACAGTTGGACCTATGGAAAGCCAGTATTTTTCCAAGTAGTTCACATCAAGGCTTGACTGCAAGAAATAATAGCTCTCAGGGTTTACATAAAACCTAGCTTTTCGTCGTAAGCTAGTGACCCGCTATCAAACAAGAAGTCAAAAGCCAACCCCGTATATGAACAGTCCTTCACACAAAGTGTCTCAAATTATGAACATCGTTTTGCATTTCACATACTTGTACGTACCACCAGAGTTTGTGACTTGGATGGATTAATAGTAAGGCCCAAACTTTACACAAAGCTAAAAAAATAGTTTATCACTACACTATCATTCTAGTCTTACAAATAAGGATGGCATTGTCCACATATGATACCAGTATAGATTTAATCTCTTTAGGCGACGTCCAACTTCTTTTCATACTTCTGATTGGAGATGGCCAATAGAAAACAAAGGAGTTAAAGAAGCCAGAAACCCACTCCCCAGCGCACATCACAAAAGGACCTCAATTCCTCATAACATTCACCCCCTTAACAGCTCACTCTCGAAGAGATTAAGGAGAATGCACCATAAAAAAAGGAATATATATATATATATATATATATATATATGGAAAATGTCACTTACCCAGTGTACATCTGTTCGTGGCATGAGACGCTGCAGATTTACATGCTTTGCACATCCCGTCATCTAGTGTTGGGCTTGGAGTGTTACAAGTTGTTTTTCTTCGAAGAAGTCTTTGAGTCACGAGATCGAGGGACTCCTCCCCTTTCGGCTCCATTGCGCATTGGCGTCAACTCCATCTTAGATTGTTTTCCCCGCAGAGGGTGAGGTAGGAGTTGTGTATTATAGTAATAGTGCCCATGCAATGGAGTAAATATGTATGTACATAATGTGGTTTAAAGTGATATATTTACAAATGTTCAAGATAAACTTCGAAACGGCTACAGGCTCCCGGGGAGGCGGGTGGGCGCATGTGTATCTGCAGCGTCTCATGCCACGAACAGATGTACACTGGGTAAGTGACATTTTCCGTTCAATGGCATGTGTAGCTGCAGATACACATGCTTTGCATAGACTAATAAGCAGTTATCTCCCCAAAAGCGGTGGCTCAGCCTGTAGGAATTGAAGTTGTTTGAAATAAAGTCCGTAGTACTGCTTGTCCTACTGTAGCTTGTTGTGTGGTTAACACATCCACGCAGTAATGCTTGGTAAACGTATGAGGCGTAGACCATGTGGCTGCCTTACATATTTCAGTCATTTCAATGTTTCCTAGAAAGGCCATAGTAGCACCTTTCTTCCTAGTTGAATGTGCTTTTGGTGTTATAGGCAGTTCTCTTTTTGCTTTGAGATAACAGGTTTGAATACATTTAACTATCCATCTGGCAATGCCTTGTTTGGATTTCCTGTATGAGGTTTTTGAAAAGCAACGAACAGTTGTTTTGTTTTCCGTATTTGTTTTGTTCTATCAATGTAGTACATTAAAGCTCTTTTGATGTCTAATGTATGTAGTGCTCTTTCAGCTACAGAATCTGGTTCCGGAAAGAACACTGGTAGTTCTACAGTTTGATTTAAGTGAAACAGTGATATGACTTTTGGTAAGAATTTCGGATTAGTTCGTAAAACTACTTTATGCTTGTGTATCTGAATAAAGGGTTCTTGTATGGTAAATGCCTGTATTTCACTTACTCTTCTTAGAGATGTGATGGCAATGAGAAACGCTACTTTCCATGTTAAATATTGTATCTCACATGAGTGCATGGGTTCAAACGTGGACCGATGAGCCGTGTTAAGACAATGTTGAGGTTCCACGAAGGAACTGGTGGTGTTCTTGGTGGGATAATTCTTTTTAGGCCCTCCATAAAAGCCTTTATGACTGGGATCCTAAAGAGTGAAGTTGAGTGTGTAATTTGCAGATGAGCTGAAATTGCGGTGAGATGTATTTTAATGGATGAAAAAGCTAGCTTTGACTTTTGTAAGTGCAGTAAGTAGCTTACGATGTCTTTAGCAGATGCGTGTAAGGGTTGAATTTGATTACTATGGCAGTAATAAACAAATCATGTCCATTTATTTGCATAGCAATGTCTTGTTGTAGGTTTTCTAGCTTGTTTTATGACCTCCATACATTCATGTTTAAGGTCTAGATGTCCGAATTCTAAGACTTCAGGAGCCAAATTGCTAGATTCAGTGATACTGGATTTGGGTGTCTGATCTGTTGTTTGTGTTGAGTTAACAGATCTGGTCTGTTTGGGAGTTTGACATGAGGCACTACTGAAAGGTCTTGTAGTGTTGGGTACCAAGGTTGTCTTGCCCAAGTTGGTGCTATTAGTATGAGTTTGAGTTTGTTTTGACTCAATTTGTTTACTAGATATGGAAGGAGTGGGAGAGGGGGAAAAGCGTATGCAAATATCCCTGACCAACTCATCCATAACGCATTGCCCCGAGACTGATCCTGTGGGTACCTGGATGCGAAGTTTTGGCATTTTGCGTTTTCTTTTGTTGCAAATAGATCTATTTGTGGTGTTCCCCATCTTTGGAAGCAAGTGTTTAGTATTTGGGGTTGAATCTCCCATTCGTGGATCTGTTGGTGATCCCGAGAAATATTGTCTGCTAACTGGTTCTGAATTCCTGGAATGAACTGTGCTATTAGGCGAATGTGGTTGTGAATCGCCCAATGCCAAATTTTCTGTGCCAGGAGACACAACTGTGTTGAGTGTGTTCCTCCCTGTTTGTTCAGATAATACATCGTTGTCATGTTCTGTTTTGACAAGAATGTGTTTGTGTGGTATTAAAGGTTGAAAAGCTTTCAACGCTAGAAATACTGCCAGTAATTCTAAGTGATTTATGTGAAACTGTCTCTGTTGAGTTTCCCATTGTCCTTGGATGCTGTGTTGGTTGAGGTGTGCCCCCCCCCCCTATCATGGAGGCATCCGTTGTTATTATGTATTGAGGCACTGGGTCTTGGAAAGGCCGCCCTTTGTTTAAATTTATAGTGTTCCACCATTGACGTGAGGTGTATGTTTGGCGGTCTATCAACACTAGATCTTGAAGTTGACCCTGTGCCTGTGACCATTGTGATGCTAGGCACTGTTGTAAGGGCCACATGTGCAATCTTGCGTTTGGGACAATGGCTATGCATGAGGACATCATGCCTAGTAGTTTCATCACTATCTTGACCTGTACCTTTTGTTTTGGGTGCATGGCCTGTATTACATTGTGAAATGCTTGTACCCTTTGTGGACTTGGAGTGGCAATCCCTTTTGTTGTGTTGATTGTTGCTCCTAAGTATTGTTGTACTTGACACAGCTGAAGGTGTGACTTGTGGTTGAGAGAGAAACCTAGTTTGTGAAGGGTTTCTATGACGTACTTTGTGTGTTGTGAGCACCGTTCCTGTGTGTTGGTTTTTATTAACCAATCGTCTAGGTACGGGAACACATGTATTTGCTGTCTTCTGATATGAGCAGCCACTACTGCCAGGCATTTTGTAAAAACTCTTGGCGCAGTTGTTATCCCGAATGGCAACACTTTGAATTGGTAATGTACCCCTTGGAATACAAACCTTAAGTACTTTCTTTGTGAAGGATGTATCGGTATATGGAAGTACGCATCCTTTAGGTCTAGTATTGTCATGTAGTCTTGTTGTTTGAGCAATGGGATTACGTCCTGCAGTGTCACCATGTGAAAGCGATGTAATATAGGTCTTAGAGTTTTTGTCTTTTTTGGGTATGAGAAAGTACAGTGAGTAGACTCCTCTTCCTCTCTGATGAATTGGTAACAACTCTATTGCATCTTTTTGCAACAACGCTTGAACTTCTATTTGTAGAAGATCTATGTGTTGTTTTTGGTGGGACATTTGGAGGGAATTCTAGAAATTCTATGCAATAACCATGCTGGATAATGGCTAGGACCCACGTGTCTGTTGTTATTTCCTCCCAGTTTTTGTAGAACTTGGTTAGTCTCCCCCCCCCACTGGTGTTGTGTGTTGGGGATTTGTGACATGCAAGTCACTGTTTGTTTTGTGGAGTTTTGGGACTATGGAACTTCCCTCTACTCTTTGGGAACGGTCCCCCCTCTATATTGTCCCCGAAAAGTTCCCCGCTGGTATTGGCTCTGATAAGTGGGCCTTGTTTGTGAGTTCAGTGCTTTGTCCTCAAAACCCCCCTCGAAATTGTGATCTTCGAAATGTGCCTCTGCTCTGTGGGGAGTAGAGTGCGCCCATGGCTTTTGCCGTATCAGTGTCTTTTTAAAGTTTTTCAATAGCAGTGTCCACCTCCGGCCCAAACAACTGCTGTCCGTTAAATGGCATATTCAACACGGCTTGTTGTATTTCCGGCTTGAATCCAGATGTACGCAGCCATGCATGTCTCTGATTGTTACTGCTGTATTGACAGTCCTAGCAGCTGGGTCTGCTGCATCCATTGCTGACCGTATCTGATTGTTCGAGATACTCTGTCCTTCCTCTACCACTTGTTGCGCTCTTTTTTGGAACTCCTTGGGCAAATGTTCTATAAAATGTTGCATTTTGTCCCAATGAGCCCTGTCGTATCTCGCCAACAAGGCCTGTGAGTTGGCAATGCACCATTGGTTGGCTGCTTGTGCCGCCACTCTTTTCCCAGCCGCATAGAACTTACGACTCTCCTTGTCTGGAGGTGGTGCATCTCCTGAGGTGTGTGAGTTCGCCCTCTTGCGTGCTGCACCTACTACCACGGAGTTTGGTGTTAACTGTTGTGTGATGTACACAGGGTCTGTTGGTGGCGGTTTATATTTTTTCTCCACCCTTGGAGTTATTGCCCTTCCTTTGACAGGCTCTTCAAACACTTGTTTGGAGTGTTTTAGCATTCCAGGTAGCATGGGGAGGCTCTGGTACTGGCTATGTGTGAACGACAGTGTGTTAAATAGAAAGTCGTCTTCAATTGGCTCTGTATGCAGGCTAACATTATGAAACGCCGCTGCCCTTGACACCACCTCTGTGTAGGCGGTAGAGTCCTCAGGTGGTGACTGTCTGGCTGGATAACAGTCGGGACTGTTATCTGACACTGGCGCATCATAAAGATCCCACGCGTCTGGATCATCCTGACTCATCCCTGTATGAGTTGGGGATTGCATCATTGGTGGAGTGGCTACCGGTGATGGCTGTGGAGAGCCTTGTGGAGATGGTGGCGGGGTTACTTGTTTAGCCACCTTTGCCTGTGGCTGCTTGTCTTTCTCTTGGAAGGCAAGTTTTCGTTTCATCCGAATCGGAGGGAGAGTACTGATCTTCCCCGTTTCTTTTTGGATGTGGAGCCTTCTTTGGGTGTAATCTGGCACCATTGTCTCTAGTTCCTGTCCAAATCCAAGTGTTTGCATTTGTGAGGACAGGCCTTGTTCCTCTGTGTAGGAACTTGTTTTCGGTTCCGAGGCTGGATGTTTCGGTACCAAAACCTTTTCGGCTGCCTTTTTCGGTTCAGATGCCACTTTTTTGCTCTTCGGCATAGTGATCTCTCGGTGCCGACTTGCTTCGGTGCCGCTCTCTCTGTGCCGAAATTGCTCTGACCCGGTGTCGAGTCTGCTCTGTGCCGGTATCTCGACCAGAGTCGGATGACTTCGACACATGCATGCCCTTTTTCGATGCCGATGCTCGGTCACCTATTTTTCGGGTTAAGCCATGGCCTGCCGGCGGTGGCGTCCCCTGGGCTTTTGTGGTCTTTGTGTGAGGTTTGTGTATCGACGTCTTACTCACGGTTTTCGGCGTCTGTTCAGGATCGACCTCTTCCGAGTAGAATCCTCGATGGAGAAGGCTTCCTCTTCTTCCATCTGTTTTTGTCCTGTCGGCACCGACGCCATCTGTAGTCTTCTTGCTCTTCGGTCCCTTAAGGTCTTTCTGGACCGAAACGCTCGACAGGCCTCACAAGTATCCTCCTTGTGTTCTGGAGACAAACACAAATTACAGACCAGATGCTGATCTGTATAAGGATACTTGTTGTGACATTCGGGGCAGAAGCGGAATGGGGTCCATTCCATTAGACTTTAAGTCGCACGTGGTCGGACCGACCAGGCCCCGCCGGGGAATCGAAAACCCCGAACGGCCCCCGGAGCTCTTCCAAATTTGGTGTTGATTTGTTGTAACTAACCCGTTACCGAACGCAAACAATACCGTTGAGTTTTCCGAGATTTTCACTAACTTTCCGAACCGAAACGTGGAGCGAAAAGGAACACGTCCAAACCCGATGGCGGAAAGAAAACAATCTAAGATGGAGTCGACGCCCATGCGCAATGGAGCCGAAAGGGGAGGAGTCCCTCAATCTTGTGACTCGAAAATAATTCTTCGAAGAAAAACAACTTGTAACACTCCGAGCCCAACACTAGATGGCGGGATGTGCAAAGCATGTGTAACTGCAGCTACACATGCCATCGAACATATACATTATATATATATACATTATATATATACATACATTATATATATATATATATATATATATATATATATATATATATATATATATATATATATATATATATATATAGAGAGAGAATTTCTTTTTTTTTTTTAACTAACAAGGCTGTTTCAAGTCCCATGGAATCACAGATGTGCAATACTTTTGTAAGAGGCACACAGTTGAACCCCCATAGATAAATCCATGAACAAGAGTAAAATGACCTCGCTGCGTCACCAGATATTGGAAATAGTGCCTAGTTTTTTCATTTGCTTCTGTGGAGGAAATGGAAACGTGTAACAGTACCGGACATTAAAAGGTCCAGAATGGCACTTACACTCTTTGATGCATGTAAACATGGAACAAGTCTTAGATTAGAATAAATCATCAACTTAATGGACTTCTGGGGTTTCTTCTGGGAAGGTTTCAGGGCTTCATTTTAAAATTAAAATCATGGTGTGAAAAACGGACCATGGGAGACTAGCATAGGATAAGATAAATTTGTTTGCAAGGCACATTCCTACTTCTCAACTCGCAAGGCATTATCACTTTAAGCACCACTTGAGGGTACACACAACAAATTAGAAACACAATATGAACACATTACCCATCCTATCAGAACAAGTATCTCCTGTTAGAAGATCACAAAGCGCATATTTTGACAAAAGAATTACCTATGAACCATGATCATACCAAACAACATTTAAACATGCATGCAAATAGACAAAAGCACTCATTGCAAGACCAAGGATAAGAAAACGTTATTTTAGCTTCTTAAAGAACTGCAATACTCCAAAGTGTACCAAAACAATTTTTAAGTTAAGGACTTAAGCCTTTGTATTTTTTCATAACGTATGTTTTGGAGCTTGATACTCGTTTGTGAGAAACTGCTATTAAGACAGTTCTTCCTAAATTAAACACATTGACAAAGCCAATAGATATGACTGTTACAGTGCAGGTGCCCACATTCATGACATTTGGCATGGGTGCAGAGTCATGAGTTCACTTGGACGACACTACAAACATGCATGCATAATCACAAAAAAAAAACTATGGTGGTCATTACAACATTGGCAGTAAAAGCTGCTTACTGCCGTGCAGAAGACCGCCAACACACCGCCGCGGCCGCGGAATTCCGCCACAGCTATTATGACCCACATCCTGAAATCTGACAAAATTCAGACACCCACACAAGTCCGCCATACCAAAGGTCTGTGATAAACTGGCGAAAACAAAACCTCCACCGTCACGCCAACAGAAATACGCCCACGCTATCACGACCCACAAATCCACGCAGCGGTCTTTCAACCGCGGTATTCCATTAGCGGTACACACCGCTGCTCTCAAAATACACACACTTCTACAAAACACCGCCACATTGGTCAGTTCTAAATACACACACCTGATACACATACACACACCACTCCCACACACTTAATACAATATAAAACACACACCCACAAACCCCTACTACCAAAAATTCCGAAAGAAGGCCAGAGAGAGACACCACCATCCACAAACAAGCAGCCACAGGCACTCAACACCATCACCCACACAACTTCCACGCACAAAATACCACTACATATCACCACACACACCACCCCACACATCACCCACACCACCCCATGGCACGGCAAAGACACCCCAGGTTCTCGGAGGAGGAGCTCAGGGTCATGGTGGAGGAAATCGTCCAGGTAGAGCCACAGCTATTCCGATCACAGGTGCAGCACACCTTCATAGCTAGGAAGATGGAGCTATGGCGAAAAATAGTCGACAGGGTCAACGCAGTGGGACAGCACCCAAGAAATCGGGACGACATCAGGAAGAGGTGGAACGACATACGGGGGAAGGTGCATTCCGTGGTCTCAAGACACCACCTGGCGGTACAGCGGACTGGTGGCGGACCCCCACCTCCTCCACCACAAGTAACAACATGGGAGGAGCAGGTTTTGGCGATTCTGCATCCTGAGGGCCTTGCAGGAGTCGTTGGAGGAATGGACTCTGGTAAGTCAAACCTTTAACTATCATATCCCCCACCCTACCTGCATGCTATCACATACCCCCACCCTCACCCCCTCCCCTATCACTCCAACTCCTCACAAATGTACTAATAACACAAACCACACAGCCCAACACCAAGCCCTGCATGACACAACAAAGCATGGACACCCATCACTAAAGCATGCCCACTGCACATACCCATAACACCCCCCTCAACCATCATCACACAAGCCCCCACACAGGAATGCTAGCACTGGGGTACACGGTCACCCACCCATTGCACACCATGACACACACAGATACAATAGTCCTGTAGTGCTTTTCTATTGTTTTCATGCGCCTTGCCTCCTGCACATCTGCCCCCGTTGTGCCCCTCTGATTGCTGTTCCCCGATTGTATTTTGTGCCATTAGTGTATTTTTGTGACTGTTTTTCATATTGTGCCCGACTTTTTTCCTTGTTTTCGTCCCTTGGGCGCTCCCCCCTGCAGTTCTCTCCCTGCCGCTGCCTCCCTGCGGCCCGCCCCCCCGCGCCCCCATTCGCCGCTCCCTCCCACCTTTCCGCCTCCCAGCTGCTCCTCCCTCCCCCCTCCCTTCTTAAAGGCTGGCGCTGCGCGTCGCGAGTGAGCGACCTCTGACCTGCCTTAGGTCTAGAGCTCGCCCCCCACGTCCGCAGCACCAACCTGCTGTCTCCTGCCTCTGACCCCCGCCCACGCTGCTGCTAGCGTGTTCGAGGCCCTCCTCCACCCGCAGGCATCCTCCTGCGCCTCATCCCTGGTGTCTAGTGGGCTCTAGTAAGCTTCACTTGACCCGTGTGCCGCTTTCCGCCGTCCTGTAAGTGTTTTACTATTTTTTTCTGCGCCTTGCCTCCTTGCGCTTCTGCCCCTGTCGTGCCCCTTCTGATTGTGCCACTTCCCCCCGTCCTGTAGTGCTTTTCTATTGTTTTCACGCGCCTTGCCTCCTGCGCATCTGCCCCCGTTTTGCCCCTCTGATTGCTGTTCCCCGATTGTATTTTGTGCCATTAGTGTATTTTTGTGACTGTTTTTCATATTGTGCCCGACTTTTTTGTGCCTTGTTTTTCTTGTTTTCGCCCCTTGGGTGCTCCCCCCTGCAGTTCTCTCCCTGCCGCTGCCTCCCTGCGGCCCCGCCCCCCTTGCGCCCCCATTCGCCGCTCCCTCCCACCTCCCGCCTCCCAGCTGCTCCTCCCTCCCCCCTCCCTTCTTAATGGCTGGCGCTGCGCGTCGCGAGTGAGCGACCTCTGACCTGCCTTAGGTGTAGAGCTCGCCCCTCACGTCCGCAGCACCAACCTGCTGTCTCCTGCCTCTGACCCCCGCCCACGCTGCTGCTAGCGTGTTCGAGGCCCTCCTCCACCCGCAGGCATCCTCCTGCGCCTCATCCCTGGTGTCTAGTGGGCTCTAGTAAGCTTCACTTGACCCGTGTGCCGCTTTCCGCCGTCCTGTAAGTGTTTTACAATTTTTTTCTGCGTCTTGCCTCCTTGCGCTTCTGCCCCCGTCGTGCCCCTTCTGATTGTGCCGCTTCCTGCCGTCCTGTAGTGCTTTTCTATTGTTTTCACGCGCCTTGCCTCCTGCGCATCTGCCCCCGTTGTGCCCCTCTGATTGCTGTTCCCCGATTGTATTTTGTGCCATTAGTGTATTTTTGTGACTGTTTTTCATATTGTGCCTGACTTTTTTGTGCCTTGTTTTTCTTGTTTTCGCCCCTTGGGCGCTCCCCCCTGCAGTTCTCTCCCTGCGGCCCGCCCCCCTCGCGCCCCCATTCGCCGCTCCCTCCCGCCTCCCAGCTGCTCCTCCCTCCCCCCTCCCTTCTTAATGGCTGGCGCTGCGCGTCCGCGCCTGGACCGCGCCCAGCGCCACCCCCCCTGGTCCTCACGGGCCCCGCACCTCCTGTCTCCGATACTCGGCCAGCGAACTCCTCGCCCTCAACCCTGGCCCCTCCACAGAGTGCTTCCAGGCCACCCCGAAGCACACCAAAGGACCTTTTCCTGCCGCACCTGCAACTTCTCCTGCAACAGAACAACGAAGCCAGCAACAACCAACACAAACCACCTGCACTGCATCCTCCTCAACACACGCTCCGCACGAAAACACGCCATTGAGCTCTGGGACCTGCTCGACACCACCGCCCCAGACGTGGCCTTCCTGACCGAAACCTGGTGGAACGACTCCTCAGCCCCTGACATCGCCATCGCCATCCCTGACGGATACAAGATCATCAGAAGAGATCGCACCAATGGAATCGGCGGAGGAATAGCCATTGCCCACAAACCTACCCTCAAGATCCACACCCACACGGACGACACCCTCAAGACTGCCGAACACCTCCACTTCCAGATTCACACGGACCCCAACACTACCCTCAGAGGAACCCTCATATACCGCCCTCCAGGACCAAGAGCCCCCTTCAGCAACACCGTCTCCGACCTCGCAAGCACCCACGCCCTCGCCTCTTCAGACTACATCCTCGTGGGAGATCTAAACTTCCACCTGGAGAACAACAATGACGCCAACACCGCATCACTGACCACCAACCTCTCCAACCTCGGACTCCGTCAACTGGTCAACACTCCCACCCACATCGCCGGACACACCCTTGACCCACTCTTCACTTCAAGCAACCACATCTCATTCAGCCACACCTCCGAACTCCACTGGACCGACCATCACTGCGTACATTTCACCTTCAAGAAAAACACCGAACACCACCGCACCCCTCTACCGCCTCACCGCCGCTGGGGAAAAGTCACCGAAGATCAACTAGCCAGCACCCTCGCCAAAAACCCACCACCCGACCCGGACTCCCCCGCTATCAACCTCCATCAATGGATCCTCAACTGCGCCAACATCCTAGCTCCACTCAAGAGACCCACCGCCAACCAAGGAAAGAAAAAAACAGCCTGGTTCACAGACGAACTAACCACCTCCAAACGCACCTGCCAGAAACTCAAGAAAAAATGGATCCTCGAGCGCACACCCGACAACCTTGCTACCCTCAAGGAAGCCAACCGCAAACACCATCAACTGATCCGACTCGCCAAGCGCTCCCACTTCACAGAACGCCTCAACAACAACGCTCACGACTGCAAAGAACTCTTCTGCATAGTGAAGGAACTTTCCAACCCCGACGACGTCCCTCCTTCCCAGTAACTCTGCGACGATCTCTCCACCTTCTTCTACCAGAAAATCGCAGACATCCACGACAGCTTCAACACCTCACCTCCGCCAGACCCCACCCCCAACAACTCCTCCCACGCCTACCGCATCACCTCCTGGACTCAAGTAGACGACGCCGAAACCCGAAAGACCATGAACTCCATTCACTCAGGATCTCCCTCTGACCCCTGCCCACATCACGTCTTCAACAAAGCCGACGCCACCATCGCCCCCAAACTCCGCAAGACCATCAACCTCTCCTTCAACACCGCCACCTTCCCGGACAGCTGGAAGCACGCAGAAATCCAACCCCTCCTCAAGAAACCTAAGGCTGACCTCAACGATCTCAAAAACTTCCGACCGATCTCCCTCCTCCCTTTCCCAGCGAAAGTCATCGAGAAGATCGTCAACGCACAGCTCGCCCACTTCCTAGAAGACAACTCCATCCTAGACCCCTCTCAATCTGGTTTCAGACAAAACCACAGCACCGAGACCGCACTCCTCGCCGCCACAGATGACATCAGACAACAAATGGACAACGGCGAAACCTCAGCCCTGATCCTCTTGGACCTATCAGCCGCTTTCGTCGGCCACCGCACCCTACTAACCAGTCTCCACGAAGCCGGCATCCAAGACAAAGCCCTCAACTGGATCTCATCCTTTCTCTCCGGCAGAACCCAGAGAGTCCGACTCTCACCCTTCCGCTCCAAAGCCACCAACCTCATCTGCGGCGTCCCCCAAGGCTCTTCACTTAGCCCAACGCTGTTCAACGTCTACATGGCCCCCCTCGCACAACTGGCCCGCCAACACAACCTCAGCATCATCTCCTACGCCGACGACACCCAGCTCGTCCTCTCCCTGACCAAAGATCCTCTCACCGCCAAACCCAACCTCCACGAGGGACTGAAATCCATCGCCGAGTGGATGAGCAACAGCCGCCTGAAACTTAACTCCGACAAGACGGAAGTCCTCATCCTCAGGCGCACCCCCTCGGCCTGGAACGACTCTTGGTGGCCCACCACCCTCGGGCCCCCAGCCAGCCACGCACGAAATCTCGGCTTCATCCTCGACTCCGCTCTCACCATGTCCAAACAGGTCAACGCTATCTCCTCTTCCTGTTTTAACACCCTCCGCATGCTCCGCAGGATCTTCGAGTGGATTCCAACAGGAACCAGAAAGACGGTGACCCAAGCCCTCGTCAGTAGCAGACTCGACTACGGCAACGCACTCTACACAGGCATCCCAACAAAAGACATCAAACGACTCCAACGCATCCAGAACGCATCCACCCGCCTGATCCTCGACATAGCCCACCGGTGTCACATCTCCCCCCACCTGAAGGACCTCCACTGGCTCCCCGTGGACAAGAGGATCACCTTTAAACTCCTCACCCACGCACACAAGGCACTACACAACACCGGACCCTGCTACCTGAACTCCAGACTCAACTTCTATGTTCCCTCACGCCAACTACGCTCTGCCAACCTTGCCCTCGCCATCGTCCCCCGAATCCAGCGCAAGACCTCTGGCGGCAGATCCTTCCCCTACCTCGCCGCCAAGACCTGGAACTCTCTCCCCACCTCACTACGCCAGACCCAGGACCTCCTCACCTTCAGGAGACTCCTCAAGACATGGCTCTTCAAACGATAGCAGCAGCAACACCACCCCCCCCCCCCAGCGCCTCGAAACCCTAACAGGTACATAGCGCACTTTATAAATCTATTGATTGATTGATTGAATAATCATGCTTTTACACCCCTGCAGGACCACTACCCAACGTCACCAGACAGGAGGGTCCAGACATCTCCACCCCACCCACAGAAGAGGCCCACAGTGATGACAGCAGCTCTGTCCAACTAGATCCAGATGACCAGCCCGGACCATCGTGGGCCTCAGGACAGTCGGTTCCCCTCACACAGGCACAGCCCACCACAGACCTTCCACCCTCTGGTAACACCAGCACAGCACCCACCCAGCGGGCCCATACCTCCGTGCCCAGGACACGTCAATCAGCTGTGTGTCCACCACTACAGGGAACCCAGGATAACCCACCACCCCAACAACAGGGACCTAGTGGCAGTGGGCACACGGTCCAGAGGACGGAGGCACAGGAACACAGGGGAACTGGGAGGGCTGCCGTGCGACAGGGGGCGGACAGGCCAAGGGAACCCACTCTCCACGAGGCCCTCTCCTCCATCATGGGAGCATACCACCACTCCCAGGAGGCGATGGCAACGGTCCTGGCCAAGTTTCAGGAGACCCAGCGCATGCAGGAGGAACAGTATTTGAGGTTCAGGGAGGAACTCAGAACCATCAGCTCTGCCCTGGGCACCATCGTAGGGGTGCTGAAGGAAATACTTAACACCAGGAGGGACACTGTGGCACTCCAAGGGGCCCCTGACACTAGCATGGACGATGAACTGCCCACCACCTCCACCGGCACTAGTGGACAGGAGGCACCACCACAGGACCACCACACCAGCACCCCACCCCCTGCAGACGGAGAACCACCCCACAAGCGGTCCCTGAGATCCAGGAACAAGACAGAGCACGATGCCAAGACCCCCGCCTAGAAATGAGACCACCCTGATTGTCAAACCACTGTCCCACTTTGTAACCCTGTCTATATTGGAACTGCCCCAGCTCCACTTCCTATGCCCATATGGGCAATGCACCTGTGAAACTAATAGACTGGACTCTGCCATGGACATTCCGCCACCATCCCCCCCTTACCATTTTACAACCCTTTCCAATATTGAGCACTTCAATAAACACCCTTGAAGCACAAAATCTGGAGTCAGTCCGATTTCGAAATTGTGTATTAGCAATGACAGTGACAAAATGCTTTTTCAAATGTAATGTCAACATACCTATGTCACACATCTCAAGTCCATGAGGAATCTAAGCAGATGACACACGTTGGAAACCACACCTGTGAAACCGTAAAGGAAAATGACAACTCAGTGACCATACACTGGTTGAAATCGACAGACAGGATAGAGATAGAAGTGTTAAAGTACTTGTAGTAGGCAGGAATGTTTTCTCACCTGTGTGTCACTGGAAATATTGCTGGATCACTGAGTCCCTGTTGTCAATGTCTTCCTCTGCTTCCTTCTCATCACTGTCCACAGGCTCCACAGCTGCCACAACACCTCCATCTGGACCATCCTCCTGCAGAAAAGGCACCTGTCATCGCAAAGCCAAGTTGTGAAGCATACAGCAGGCCACGATGATCTGGCACACCTTCTTTGGTGAGTAGAATAGGGAACCACCGGTCATATGGAGGCACCTGAACCTGGCCTTCAGGAGGCCGAAGGTGCGTTCAATCACCCTCCTAGTCCGCCCATGGGCCTCATTGTAGCGTTCCTCTGCGCTGGTCCTGGGATTCCTCACTGGGGTCAGTAGCCATGACAGGTTGGGGTAACCAGAGTCCCCTAATAGCCACACCCGGTGCCTCTGGAGTTGACCGATCACATAAGGGATGCTGCTATTCCGCAGGATGTAGGCGTCATGCACAGAGCCAGGGAACATAGCATTTACCTGGGAGATGTACTGATCTGCCAAACATACCACCTGTACATTCATGGAATGATAACTCTTCCGGTTCCTGTACACCTGTTCACTCCTGTTGGGGGGGGGGGGGGCAAAGCTACATGGGTCCCATCAATGGCACCTATGATGTTGGGGATATGTCCCATGGCACAGACGTCACCTTTCACTGTAGGCAAGTCCTCCACCTGAGGGAAAACGATATAGCTCCGCATGTGTTTCAGAAGGGCATACAACAAGTGGGAAAACATAGGCTGGGACTTCCCTGATGCCATGGCCACTATAGTTTGAAATGACCCACTTGCAAGGAAATGGAGCACTGATAGCACCTGCACTTGAGGGGGGATTCCTGTGGGACGGCGGATTGCTGACATCAGGTCAGGCTCTAACTGGGTACACAGTTCCTGGATTGTGGCACGGTCAAACCTGTAGGTGATGATCAAACTTCTTTCCTCCATTGTCGACAGGTCCACTAGCGGTCGGTACACCGGAGGATGCCGCCATCTCCTCACATGTCCCAGCGGATGTGCTCTATGGATGAGAACAGCGAGCAGAGAGTCAACCAACTCTGAGGTATGTACCCACAGTTTACACAGAACACCAATCATACACAAAATGCGGCCTGTATGTGTGTTGAGACAAGGCCTAGGTATGTGTGACGCAGTTGGTAATTAGGCCATGTGGGCCCCTAAAGTGGCGGCTGCCTGACCTCTAAACTGGGACAATGGGATGTGAGGTAACTGCGCTAGCGTTGCACACCGTTGCGGTAGGCGGTCGAAGACCGCGGCGCAATGCTGCATTGGTTAACATTCGACCCTATGGGTCCCAGGAGCCAATTACAATGTATGCCGGTGGTGATGGTACACACCGCCGCGGACGTGACCGCCATTTTCTAGCGGTTGAATCACTCGATACCTGATCTTCAACAGGAGAGGACCTACACTGCAAGTGCTGCTGTGACCTCGGTCTGGAAGAGACAATGGCTCGTGCGTCTGGGGAAAGGGCCCCTGCCTTCACTGCAGAGGAGTTGGAGAAGCTCGTCGACGGCGGTCCTCCCCCAGTACACGCTAGGCTACGGTCCTCCAGACCAACAGGTAAGTACACAGGGAGCATGTTGTATGGGCTATGCCTGTGTGGAGAGGGCTGGTTGTAAGAAGGAAGGGGGCACAGTTCTGCGTGCATGAAGGACTGTGAATGCATGTGCCACATGGCAAGGGCAGGGATGTGGGCCACTCCCTTTGACGGTGCAGTTGGTAATAACTTCTCTTCTTTCCCTGTACATGTCATGTAGGTCAGCGCCCACCAGAAGAAGGATATTTGGCGTGCCATCGCCAAGGACGTCCAGACCCTGGGGGTCCAACACAGACGGAGCACCCACTGCCGTAAAAGATGGGAGGACATTCGCCGCTGGAGCAAGAAGACGGCGGAGGCTTAGCTGGGGATGGCCTCCCAATGTGGGAGGGGTGCCCGTCGAACCATGACCCCCCCTGATGTTTAGGATCCTGGCAGTGGCCTACCTTGAGCTGGATGGGCGCTTGAGGGCATCACAGCAGACGCAAGGGGGTGAGTACACTATCATTCAGCAGACTTTGCGCGCAGTGAAGGTGTCTGGGTGGGGAAGAGGGGCTGTGGGTTTCCCTAGGCCAGGGCGAGTTCTGTAGGCAAGGCCCCTCCGTAAGGCAGGCCATGTGGCACCCCACCCCACCTCTGTAGAGTGCCAAGTACAGGTATTCGTGCCCCTGTGTCATCTATGTGCGCAGATGTCGTCCATAGCCTTGTAGGCCATTTCCCAGGAATTGCATCTGTATAGCCCAACAGCCCGACGTAGTTCAAGGGGCTGCTGTGTCTGTATTGTCCGCCAACGGTAGCAGTAAGCCAAGCACTCAACCTGCTTGTCTTCTGTTTCTCCCCCACCCCCCACCCTTTTTGTGGTCTCCCTGTTCTTGTGTGCATTAGCATCATCAGGTGGAGGTACAGTGGCACCGGAGTGCGAGGGAGCTGCATCCCACATGGCCATGGAGGGCCACACTACGGACTCAGAATACACCAGTGGGACGGAGGGCGACGGGAGCACCACGGCGGTCACGGGATCTGCATCCAGCGACACAGACTCATCCTCCGGGGGGAGCTCCCTTGTGGTGGCGGCAACATCTGTGCCCCCCACTTCTACAGGTACAGCCGCCGCCACCCCCCCCTACCAGCACCGCCCTCCCAGCAGCCCCTCAGCCCCTGCCCCCGTCACCTCTGCTGCCCTCAGTGAGAAGGCCATTGACCTCCTCAGATCCCTCCCTGTTGGTCAGTCTACCATTTTGAATGCCATCCAGGGAGTAGAAAGGGAGTTGCAACACACAAATGCATTCCTGGAGGGCATTCATTCTGGTCAGGCTGCCCTTCATCAAACCCTTCAAACTCTGGCCTCCGCACTGATGGCAGCCATTGTCCCGGTGTCTAGCCTCCCCCTCCAACTTCCTCCACCCAGACCCAATCCCCTGTACCTCTGCCTATCCCAAGCACACCATCAGACCAGCATGCACACACGTCAACACACAAGGGAAGCTCAGGCAAACATAAGCACCACACATCCCACAGGCACTCACGCAAGCATCACACACAGACACACCAACATCCACTGTGTCCACCTCCTCCTCGTCTCCCTCCTCCCTCCCAGTCTCGTCTACACTCACACCTGCATGCACTACCACTACAGCCACTACGTCCCGCACCAGCACACCCACCACCACACCCCGCTCACGTGCACTCACCACCCCACTACCATTTCCACGTCCCCTGTGTCCTCTCCCAGTGTGTCTGTGACGCCCCCTCCAAAGATACACAAACGCAGGCACACACCCACCCAACAGCCATCCACCTCACGACAGCCTCCAGCCCATGCACCTGCACCCAAATCCACAAAAGTTAAACCTCCTACAACCACCACCTCTTCCTCCACTCCCAAACACCCTCCAGCTACCCGTCCCAGTGTCTCCCAAAAACGTTTCCTGTCCACATTTAACTTATCCCCCCCCCGTCCAACTCATAGGTCCCGTACTAGCACGTCAGCCGAAAAATCTCCGGGACCAGTGGTGCCTGTTGTTACTGGTATGTGAAGTGCACCGGCCACCAGGCCAGCCAGTGTGGCACGGAGCCACAGCACAGCCAGTCCCCCCCCTGTGAAGCACTAGAAGTTGGATAGTGCCCGGCAGGAGAGGGGGAAGACTCCAGCCAGCCAAGCCGCTCACAGGGGTCCCGGGGGGAGTGTCGACTCAGCTGTGACTCCTCCCAAGGTGGGGAAGGGGCAGAAGAAATCTCCAAAGTCTGGGAGGAGCAGCACGGCGGAGAAGACTGCCATCATCCCCGCTGCCCAGGAGGCCACCGCCAGCCCCATTGTCACTGCCCAGGAGGCCACCGCCAGCCCCATCGTCACTGCCCAGGAGGCCTCCGCCAGCCCCATCGTCACTGCCCAGGAGACCTCCGCCAGCCCCATCGTCACTGCCCAGGAGACCTCCGCCATCCCCATCGTCACTGCCCAGGAGGCCACCGCCAGAGTCACTGCCCAGCTGCCCAGTAGGGCCCCGCAAGTCACAGCCCATCTGCCCATTAGGGCCCCGCAAGCCACAGTCCATCTGACCCATGAAGGACCGCCAGCCACAGCCCTGCTGGGCAATGAAGGACCGCCTTGGCAAGGACCGATGAATAGGGCAAAGACCGCCATGGAAAGCACCGCTGAACATGTCTGACACTGGCAACTCAAGCACCGGCAAACAGGCCAAGGATCGCTGAACAGGGCAAAGACCGCATTGGCAAGGACCACTGAACAGGGTAAAGACCGCCATGGAAAGCACAGCTGAACAGGTCTGGCCCTGGCAACTCAAGCACAGCTGAACAGGTCTGACCCTGGCAACTCAAGCACCGCTGAACAGGCCAAGGACCACTGAACAGGGCAAAGACCGCCATGGAAAGCACCGCTGAACAGGTCTGACACTGGCAACTAAAGCACCGCTGAACAGACCAAGGACCGCGGAACAGGGCAAAGACTGCCATGGCAAGGACCGCTGAACAGGGCAAAGACCGCCATGGAAAGCACTGCTAGCCCATTTACAGCAGGGGCAGTGACGCAACTGGGAACGTCACAGGGTGTGTGCTGCACTCTGGGCACCAGTCTCCCTCCAGAACCAGTGAAGACATGCATCCACTCCATCTGTCCTGCACAGGATGAAGCACTCTGGGCACCAGTCCCCCTCCAGAACCAGTGGAGACCTGCATCCGCTTGAGAGACTGGGGCTTTGCACTCCCCAGGATATGGCAGTGGGCAACCCACCCACTGCTGAGACTTGAGAGACTGTGGCTTTGCACTCCCCAGGATGGAACAGTGGGCAACCCACCCACTGTAGATACGAGAGACTGTGGCTTTGCACTCCCCAGGATACATCAATGGGCATGGAGCCCCCTCGTGGATCCTGCGTGGTGCACTCATTCGGCTGAGGTCCCCCCCCCCTTCCCTTCCCTGAGGTGCATGTTGTATTTCTATCTGATGCCCCTGCAGTGTTCTCTCCGTTTGGATCGGGTATCTTGTGTGGGCCTCGCCCATGCATTTTGGGCCCAGTGGTCCACGGACTATGAATGGTGCAATACCTGCACTACTAATCGTGGTGTAGATTTTGTTTTATATATATATATATATATATATATATATATATATATATCCATCCATCCAGAGAGAGAGAAAATGTCACTTACCCAGTGTACATCTGTTCGTGGCATGGGACGCTGCAGATTCACATGCTGTGCACATCCCGCCATCTAGTGTTGGGCTCGGAGTGTTACAAGTTGTTTTTCTTCTAAGAAGTCTTTGAGTCACGAGATCGAGGGACTCCTCCCCTTTCGGCTCCATTGCGCATGGGCATCGACTCCATCTTAGATTGTTTTCCCCGCAGAGGGTGAGGTAGGAGTTGTGTATCATAGTAATAGTGCCCATGCAATGGAGTAAGTATGTAGGTACATAATGTGACTAAAAGTGATATATTTACAAATTTACAAGTTTAATTTTTTGTCAACTTAAAACGGCTACAGGCTCCCGGGGAGGTGGGAGGGCGCATGTGAATCTGCAGCGTCCCATGCCACGAACAGATGTACACTGGGTAAGTGACATTTTCCGTTCGATGGCATGTGTAGCTGCAGATACACATGCTGTGCATAGACTAGTAAGCAGTTATCTCCCCAAAAGCGGTGGTTTAGCCTGTAGGAGTTGAAGTTGTTTGAAATAATGTCCTTAATACTGCTTGTCCTACTGTGGCTTGCTGTGTTGTTAACACATCCACACAGTAATGCTTGGTAAATGTATGAGGCGTAGACCATGTGGCTGCCTTACAGATTTCAGTCATTGGTATGTTTCCTAGAAAGGCCATGGTGGCACCCTTCTTTCTAGTGGAGTGTGCCTTTGGTGTAATAGGCAGTTTTATTTTTGCTTTTATATAAACAGGTTTGAATACATTTAACTATCCATCTGGAAATGCCTTGTTTGGATATTGGATTCCCTGTATGAGGTTTTTGGAAAGCAACAAACAATTGTTTTGTTTTGCGAATTGTTTTGGTTCTATCAATGTAGTACATTAGTGCCCTTTTGATGTCTAATGTATGTAATGCTCTCAGCTACAGAATCTGGTTCTGGGAAGAACACTGGGAGTTCTACTGTGTGATTTAAGTGGAACAGTGATATGACTTTAGGTAAGAATTTGGGATTTGTGCGTAGAACTACTTTATGTTTGTGTATCAGTATAAAGGGTTCTTGTATGGTAAAGGCTTGTATTTCACTTACTCTTCTAAGAGATGTGATAGCTATTAGAAAGGCTACTTTCCATGTTAAGTACTGTATCACACATGAGTGCATGGGTTCAAATGGTGGACCCATGAGTCGTGTTAATAGAATATTGAGGTTCCACGAAGGAACTGGTGGTGTTCTTGGTGGGATAATCCTTTTCAGAACCTCCATAAATGCTTTTATGACTGGGATTCTGAATAATGAAGTTGAATGCGTAATTTGCAGATAAGCCGAAATTGCTGTCCGATGTATTTTAATGGATGAAAAAGCTAACTTGGACTTTTGTAAGTGTAGTAGGTAGCTTACGATGTTTTTTGCAGATGCGTGTAATGGTTGGATTTGATTATTATGGCAGTAATAAACACATCTTTTCCACTTATTTGCATAGCAATGTCTTGTTGTTGGTTTCCTAGCCTGTTTTATGACCTCCATGCATTCTTGTGTAAGGTCTAGATGTCCGAATTCTAAGATTTCGGAAGCCATATTGCTAGATTGAGCGATGCTGGATTTGGGTGTCTGATCTGTTGTTTGTGTTGAGTTAACAGATCTGGTCTGTTTGGCAGTTTGATATGAGGCACTACTGACCGGTCTAGTAGTGTTGTGTAACAAGGTTGTCGTGCCCACGTTGGTGCTATCAGTATTAGTTTGTTTTGACTAATTTTGTTTACCAGATACGGAAGGAGTGGGAGGGGGGGAAAAGCGTATGCAAATATCCCTGACCAACTCATCCATAATGCATTGCCTTGAGTGTGAGGCTTTGGGTACCTGGATGCGAAGTTTTGTCATTTTGCGTTTTCTTTTGTTGCGAATTAGGTCTATTTGCGGTGTTCCCCATCTTTGGAAGTAAGTTTGTAGTATCTGGGGATGAATTTCCCATTCGTGGATTTGTTGGTGATCCCGAGAGAGATTGTCAGCTAACTGGTTTTGAATTCCTGGTATGAATTGCGCTATTAGGCGAATGTGGTTGTGAATCGCCCAATGCCATATCTTTTGAGCTAAGAGACAATTGTGTTGAGTGTGTCCCTCCCTGTTTGTTCAGATAATACATTGTTGTCATGTTGTCTGTTTTGACAAGAATGTGTTTGTGGGTTGTTAGTGGTTGAAATGCTTTCAACGCTAGAAATACTGCTAGTAGTTCTAAGTGATTTATATTAAGTTGTTTCTGTTGAGTGTCCCATTGTCCCATTGTCCCTGGATGCTGTGTTGGTTGAGGTGTGCGCCCCACCCTACCATGGAAGCATCTGTTGTGATCACGTATTGAGGCACTGGGTCTTGGAAAGGCCACCCTTGGTTTAAATTTATAGTATTCCACCATTGAAGCGAGGTGTACGTTTGGTGGTCTATCAACACTAGATCTTGAAGTTGACCCTGTGCTTGTGATCATTGTGATGCTAGGCACGGTTGTAAGGGCAGCATGTGTAATCTTGCGTTTGGGACAATGGCTATGCATGAGGACATCATGCCTAGTAGTTTCATCACTAATTTTACCTGGAAACTTTGGTTTGGGTGCATGGCCTGTATTACGTTTTGGAATGCCTGTACCCTTTGTGGACTTGGAGTGGCAATCCCTTCTTTTGTGTTGATTGTTGCTCCTAAGTACTGTTGTATTTGACACGGCTGTAGGTGTGATTTTTGGTAGTTGAGTGAGAAGGGTTTCTATAACTTATTTTGTGTGTTGAGAACACCGTTCTTGCGTATTGGTTTTGATTAATCAATCGTCCAGATACGGGAACACATGTATTTGCTGTCTTCTGATATGGGCTGCCACTACGGCAAGGCATTTTGTAAAGACTCTTGGCGCTGTTGTTATCCCGAATGGCAACACTTTGAATTGGTAATGTACCCCTTGGATTACAAACCTTAAGTATTTTCTGTGGGAAGGATGTATGGGTATATGGAAATACGCATCCTTGAGGTCTAATGTAGTCTTGTTGTTTGATCAAGGGGATTACGTCTTGAAGTGTCCCCATGTGAAAGTGCTCTGATTTGATGTAAAGATTTAGTGTTCTGAGATCTAAGATGGGTCTTAGAGTTTTGTCCTTTTTGGGTATGAGAAAGTACAGGGAGTAAACACCTGTTCTTTTCTGATGATTGGGTACTAGTTCTATTGCATCTTTTTGCAACAACGCTTGGACCTCCAGCTGTAATAGATCCATGTGTTGTTTGGACATGTGTGTTCTCGGTGGCACATTTGGTGGAAATTGTAGGAATTCTATGCAATAACCATGTTGGATAATGGCTAGGACCCACGCGTCTGTTGTTATTTCCTCCCAGTTTTGGTAAAAATCTATTAGTCTCCCCCCCCACTGGTGTTATGTGTTGGGGATTTTTGACACTGAAGTCACTGTTTATTTTGAGGGGTCTTGGGACTTTGGAACTTTCCTCTAGTTTTAGGGAACTGTCCACCTCTGTATTGTCCCCGAAAACTTCCACTCTGATACTTGCTCTGGTATGTGGGTCCTGTGCTTTGTCCCCGAAACCCCCCTCTAAATTGTGTTTTCCGAAATGTGCCTCTGCCCTGTGGGGAGTAGAGCGCGCCCATGGCCTTGGTCGTATCTGTGTCCTTTTTAAGTTTCTCGATAGCAGTGTCCACTTCCGGCCCAAACAACTGCTGTCCGTTAAAAGGCATATTAAGCAGCGCCTGTTGAATTTCAGGCTTGAATCCTGAGGTGCGTAGCCATGCGTGTCTCCGTATGGTGACCGCTGTATTTACAGTTCTTGCAGCTGTGTCTGCTGCATCCATTGCCGACCGTATCTGGTTATTAGAGATACTTTGGCCCTCTTCCACCACTTGTTGTGCACGCTTTTGGAACTCTTTGGGTAGATGTTCTATGAAGTGTTGCATTTCGTCCCAATGAGCTCTATCATATCTCAATAGCAAGGCCTGTGAATTGGCAATGCGCCATTGGTTGGCTGCTTGTGCCGCAACTCTTTTCCCTGCTGCAAACTTGCGACTTTCCTTGTCGGGTGGTGGTGCATCTCCTGAGGTGTGTGAGTTCGCCCTTTTGCGAGCTGCACCTACTACCACTGAGTCCAGTGTCAATTGCTGCGCTATGTACACAGGGTCTGTTGGGGGAGGTTTGTACTTTTTCTCCACCCTAGGAGTGATGGCCCTGCCTTTCACAGGCTCTTGAAATACTTGCTTTGCGTGTTTCAACATTCCTGGTAACATAGTAAGACTCTGGTACTGACTATGTGTGGACGACAGAGTATTAACCAAAAAGTCATCTTCAATTGGTTCTGCGTGCAGGGTGACATTGTGAAATGCGGCTGCTCTGGACACCACCTGTGTGTAAGCAGTACTGTCTTCAGGTGGTGATGGTCTTGCTGGATAACAGTCGGGACTGTTGTCTGATACAGGCGCATCATAAAGACCCCATGCATCAGGATCATCTTGGCTCATCCCTGTGTGCGTTGGAGACTGCATCATCGGTGGGGTAGCCATTGGTGATGGTTATGGTGAGCGATGTGGTGATGGTGGCAGAGTTACTCGTTTTGCCACCTTTGCCTGTGGTTGTTTGTCTTTATCTTGGAAAGCAAGTTTCCTTTTCATTCGGATTGGAGGGAGAGTTCTGATTTTTCCTGTCTCCTTTTGAATGTGGAGCCTTATCTGTGTGTAATCTGGCTCCCCTGCTTCTAGCTCTTGTCCGAATTTGTGTCCTTGCATTTGTGAGGACAGGCCTTGTTCCTCTGTGTATGAACTTGGTTTCGGCTCCGAAGCCGGATGTTTCGGTATCGAAACCTTTTCAACCGTGTTTTTCGGCTCCTAAGACACTTTTTTGTCTTTCAGTGTTCCGATATCTCGGTGCCGACTCATTTCGGTGCCGGTATCTCGATGTCGAGATTGCTCTGCCCCGGTGTCTAGGTGCCGAGTCTGTTCTGTGCCGGTATCTCAACCGCAGTCGGATGACTTCGACACATGTGTGCCCTTTTTCGGTGCCGATGGGCGGTCACCTAAATTTCGGGTTAAGCCATGGCCTGTCGGCGGTGGCGTCCCCTGGGCTTTAATGTATTTTCCGTGAGTTTTGGCCAGGGGTGTTTTACTCACGGTTTTCGGCGTCCGTTCGGTTTCGGCCTCGTCCGAGTCAGCAATGGAGAAGGTTTCGTCTTCCTCCAAGTCTTGGTGTCCTGACGGCGCCGACGCCATTTGAAGTCTTCTTGCTCTCCGGTCCCTTAGCGTTTTCCTCGACCGAAACACTCGACAGGCCTCGCAGGTATCCTCTTTGTGTTCGGGAGACAAACACAAATTACAGACCAAATGCTGATCTGTGTAAGGATACTTGTTGTGGCATTCGGGGCAGAAGCGGAATGGGGTCCGTTCCATTAGCCTTGAAGACGCACGTGGTCGGGCCGACCAGGCCCCGCCTGGGAATCGAAACCCCGAAGGGCCACCAGAGCTCTTCAAAATTCGGTGTCGATCTGCGTTAACTAACCCGATACCGTACGCAAACAATACCGTCGAATTTTCCGAGATGTAACCAACTTTCCGAACCGAAACACGGAGCGAAGAGGAACACGTCCGAACCCCATGGCGGAAAGAAAACAATCTAAGTTGGAGTCAACGCCCATGCGCAATGGAGCCGAAAGGGGAGGAGTCCCTCGATCTTGTGACTCGAAAAGACTTCTTCGAAGAAAAACAACTTGTAACACTCCGAACCCAACACTAGATGGCGGAATGTGCACAGCATGTGTATCTGCAGCTACACATGCCATCGAATATATATATATATATTTGCTTACTGTATTTTGATATATTACAATGGTTCCATTCATTTCCTTTTGTCTTTGCATTCTTCCAGGGGGTTTGGGGGGTGTTACTGTAATGTATAGATATGCATTGGTGTGTGTGTTGTAGTGGGTGAGGATCGGGGTGGGAGTGGGGGTGGGGGTGTTGAGTGTGTGTGTCCCTGTGTTTTTGCCTCCCCCCTCCCCTATGTTGTAGGTGCAGTACTCACCGTGGTCTTCGCCGCCGGCGCTGATGATCCTCGTAGAGGAGCTGGAAGGCTAGTGCTGGCAGAATATGAAGTTCCGGCTCCATGGTGCCCTCCTTCCTCGTGGAGTGTGTAGAGGTGAGCGTTTTCCCTTTGAAATGGCTGTTTCCGCCGTGTTTTTATCTGCGGTGAATCCGCCCCGGAAAAGGTAGAGGATTGGTAGGTTGTGATACTGTGGGCGGTACATTGTCTTCCGCCTGTCTGCTGGCGGTGACCGCCGTGGCGGTCGGAGTGTTAAAGTGGCTGTCTTTGTTGGCGGTTTCCGCCACGGTCATAATTGCAAATTTTTTACCGCCGGCCTGTTGGCGGCCTTACCGCTGCTTAAACACCGTCCGCCAGGGTTGTAATGACCACCTATATTCTGTAGTGTTTATTTCTCACATTAATTGGATAAACTAAAGCACTATAAATGAAACAATGGTTCACTTCTTACCTAGAGCCGTCATATAGGCCAAGCTGTCACAATAACGAAGAGGTTAACACTGGAAAACATTTTAACAAGGGAAATGTTGGCCTCGTACATCTAGGCTGCGGCTGGCGGAGTATTTCGAAATTAAAAAAACGTTCAAACTTCTGGAGTAGATCATCGCCTTACCGATCTGTTGGCCCGGGGGAACAGATTCAGGGATATTTTATCAGTACAGGAGCAAATTGTCACTTAGTGGAACAGGGGGCAGGTAGGGGTGTGGGTGTGTCTGCTGCTAATCCTATGTGGCTACTCCTACCACTAATGTCAGTCCCGTTTACAGCATAAAAGACAGGCTGAGATGAGGAGACAACGCTTCAAAGACCTTCCATCTTCAAGTAGTGCACATTATGTCTGAGTATCCAGAGCCAGCAATCAGGGTCCAGTTACTGCCTGTTCAATGGGCCATAATTTGCAGACGTGTGGAAAAAGTGGATACAAAAATTAGAAAAGCAATACATTTTGAAGAATACATTAGGGAAAAGTATGTTTAATATGGTGAAAAAAAAAAGAGCAAAATAAAACATTCAAAACATTTTGTTTTGAAATAATGCTATCCAGAAGTAAAGTTCTAATTGCTAACATTCTTTTGAAAGACTCAGTTCCTCTTTTCAAGCAAACTTTTCACTCTTTATATAGTGGACCCTAACTGAAGACTCACTGGTCATACAAAGAATAAAGCTCATTCGATTGAAGTTGCCAATACATATGCTGAATATGGATGAGAGGAACACCAAATGCTCTCCACTGTGTCCTTTTCAGGGATCCCTACGTCATGCTTCACAACGTAATGTTGTATTTGGAATGCTTTAAATTGAATGATAAACTTATTAGAGCAGTTGGAAGAAGCCTGTAGAAAGTAAATAGGTGAGTGAAGTTTCTCTTTCTTCAATAAAACTATCCTCTTTTCTGGCACTCCTGTTTTGCTACTTCCACAGAGATCTACTGAAATACTTTAAATAGCAGTCCTGAGACCCAACTGGGTGAGCTCAGATGTATTCTTTCATATCCCAGTGCACACAGAATTGGGTAATGAGCGAGTATGGGCATAAACAGAAATGCATTTCAGTATTCAATGTGATCACGTCAAGGCGACTCAGTTAATGAGAGCACAGCAAAAGTTACATATATTGGAAGAAGTCAATACTGAATAAGGATGGTCTAAACATGAGCTTTACAGTGGTAGGCTGGGGGGCAAATGATTAAACAGGTACACTCAAACCACATACTCTACAAGGTGCCAAAAAAATAAAACAAATTAAAAAAAACACACAAAATAGGGAGTTTACACAGCTGAATCGTCTAAAAGATTGGGAAAAGATCAGATCAAATGAATCAATGAAAACATATTCAAAGTATAGCAATGGTTTGGGAAGGTACAATATTCGACAAAAAGGATTTCCACAAGCTGAAAAGAGCACTTGGGTAATTAATCTGAATGAGATTTATTTATTTCTTTAGCCAGCAGTACATGCAAGTAGAATAACGATTTTAAAAATCAGTCAGCAAATAATCTGGGTAACAGTAAAGAGTTGTTTGTACTATATGTCTAAAATATGCTGCTTTATGGATTACATTAAAGCCACTTTTCGGGAGACTTACTAAGGGCAAAATGTAAGTAAGGATGACAGACTCCCTACATAGGCTTCATTGCCTGTTGCCAACGTTTTAGAAGTGTGATAAAATGGCAAAAGGATACTATGCACAGCAAATAAGGAGCTTTTTAAAAGAAAGTACAGATGAATGTTTATATTCATACTCAACAAATAACATTCACACTCGGCCAAACAAAATAAAGGTTAAAGGGACTTTATATACTTGGGTGAACATTTCAACAAAAACTTTACATTTTCAACTAACAAAAAAAAAAAAAAAAAACTGAAATTCTTCAATTCACCAATTACAGTTCTCAAGTAACTATAACTCATGCCGCTGCCATGCACAGTGTTGGCAATATGCGAGGGCAAGAGCAGCGCATAATGACGACAAGTTAGTTACTTTAGGGCAGGAGTTATGGTTAGTTGGGTGAACTAGAACTGGTGAGTTTCTGTGGTTTTGTTGGTTTAGACTGCTATGTTTAACTGATGTTTTCACCCATCACATACCTTTAAACTATTGTTTTTCAGTGAATGTCTAAGGTTTTTTGTTTTGTAAAGTAAGAGGTTATTACAAATAGTAACTGGAACGCCACCTTAACCTTTGTTTTTTTTCCCCCCCAGTCAGTTTGTTATTTTTTTTCCCCCCCAGTCAGTTTATTATTTTTTTTCCATATAAAGTAACATCACAACCACCTTACAGGGACAGAGTCCCAAGACGGTAGCCACAGCTTTTCCTTCAAATTGCAGCCAGCCAATCATTGGCTGAGCTCGCAGATCCCTTGCAGAGTGACTACATACATACATTTCAAGCCTTAATTTCTCAAAAACTACTAAATGGATTTACAATGAAATCAAAGTTTTAAAATTGGAGAAAATTAAAATAAAAATTACCTTATAATCAAGTTAACTTTTCGTACCAATTTTCTCAATTGTTTTTCAAAGTGTTGCACTGACAAACAGCAGGCCTTTTGCTGTCAGTGGTCAGCAGAACACGGCCATATTTATAACAGAAAAACAGTCATTTTTGTAAACAGGGGAAATTTAAAGTGTATAAAAATGTTCCATATTATAAACATTTTTGCACTTTAAATTTGTCCCATTTAAAAAAATGGTTTCAGGTTTGTGTTATACATATAACGGTGCACATATGGTGACACGTACGTCCTGTGTCACAGGTACATATGAATCAGGCTCTGTTACCTATATACATATATCTCATTTATATGCACACATGTCCATACATATTGGCCCTGGTTAAATAGTGATTTGAAGGTGCTTCAGAGGAAGTACCGTCAACAAGAAAGACAATGGAAGTTATATCCTAATGAGAGAGGAGAAATTAAGAATCGTTGTAAAAATATACAAGGCAGCTTGTTTTGTGACGAAATCAGCCTTTTTTTCTACTAAAATTAAGAATGCATCTAATGCGCCTAAAGAACTATTTAAGGTAGTTCGCTCACTAATCACGCCTCCTGTTCCCCCTATCACCTCACCTAATTCTCAGGAAACTTGTAATCAAATTGCAGTGTTTTTTTTAACTAAAATCCGGCAAATGCATGCAGATTTCCCATTGATGGATCCTTGGATAGCCCCTTTGGACGCTCCGAATCAGGATACTCACCTGCTTACATGTTTCCCTCCATTGCTGCCGGATAGGATTAAAGAATTTCTAATGGGGATTAAATGTTGTTCACCTATGAATCCCTGTCCATCCGGCATTTTGCAGATGATTTCAGATCTTGTGGCTCCGTAATTAGCTACCATTTTTCAGGAAGTTCTATCCTCAGGGGTCTACATGGAAGCAAGCCACTGTTATTCCCCTCAAAAAGAAGTCAGATCTAACTGCCTTTGATTTAAGCAACCTGCGACCTATTTCCTTGCTACCGACATTGGCTAAGACATTTGAAAAACACATTAATTATGAACGGTCTATGTTTCTTAACCAGGCTGAAGGCTTTGATCAGTCACAACATGGGTTTAGAAGGGCTCATAGTACGGAATCAGCGCTACTAACGACATCTGACTCCATCCGGAAACTACTGGATGAGGGGCAAGGCGCTGTTCTTCTACTATTAGAACTCTCTGCGGCATTTGATACCATTTTGCCGGCGATCTTGGTCTCTCGCCTCCATCATGCTGGAATAAGACATTCAGCTCTTAAAATCCTGGAGTCTTTCTTGAGTGATAGATCTAATATTGTAAGCTGGGAGGGCTTTAAAGCACCGGCTTTTCATCTGCCATGTGGTGTACCTCAGGGCTCGGCGTGGAGTCCAATGCTTTTTAATGTCTATGTGGCTCCCTTGGCAAGACTTATCCGATCATATGGTTTTATCCCATCCTCTTATGCTGAAGACACACAACTTATCATTCCGGTGTCTAGGAGCAACTGGGAGAAAGTGGTGGATCGGTTTAATAGCTGTATGCAGGATATTAAGAAAGAAAGAAAGAAAGAAAGAGGAAAAAAGGAAAAAAAAAAAAAACGTTGGTGAGACAGAATTGGCTTAAGCTTAATACAAACAAGACGGAGATTGTCTTGTATGGTTGCAGTAAGGAACTGTGGAGTCCGGGATGGTAGCCGGATGAATGTGGCCAATTACCGGTCCCATGTATGGCTACTAGAAATTTAGGAGTGATCTTTGATCACTCATTAAGTTTTAAACCTCAGGTTAGTGCTATAGCCAAATCTTGGACCCTAAAAATCCTGAGAAAAATCTTACTGTTCCTGAAGCAGGAGGAAAGAGTTACGGTTATGTTAGCATTGATCATATCCAGATTGGATTACTGCAACTCTGTTGTTGGATATTGATGAGAGCTCTTTGAGGAAACTAATTCAGAATAATGCAGCCTGTATGATTTTGGCACTTCCGCTCTTAGCGCCGGCTTCCCAGAGCCTAAAGTGTCTTCACTTGCTTCCGGTTGACAAGAGGATTATTTTTAAAGCCCTATGCCTAACCTTTAAAGCGCTATATGGGGACGGTGCTGAACACCTGGCTGATACTCAGGTGGTATCGTCCAGGACGAGTCCTAAGATCAGACAATTTCTACCTGATTCAGGTCTGTCGAACGCATAGAGTCAGGTGGGGAGACAAAGCTTTCACAGTGGCGGCTGCCAGATATTGGAATGCTCTACCACTATACATCAGGAAAGAACACAATTTCACGATATTCAGGAAGCGGGTGAAAACTTGGCTGTTTCCACGGTAGGGTTACTGGCTTTCAGTCGTCCTCTCATTATTTATGACCTCGAGCGTTTCGATGCTAAGTCCGGAACGCGCTATATAAATCTTCATATACATACATACATACCCAAAAGGCCACTTTCTCATTGACACCCATGGCAGCCCTGTCATATTGCCCCTAGTGAAAGTATTGTGTTCAAACCATAATATTCGGCTTTATGGACATCAAGCATAAAGTCAAGGAAGCTGGGCATGGGGGTGTCTGGTAATAATGCGCAAGTTGTTTAGCCTTCGGTAGAGCACGATTATTTTCATTGATCAGAAGTAGCTCTCGCAACAGACAAGGTTGGGGACCCCTGTTGTAGTGTAAGGGGCCACGAGTTGACACCATCAAGGCCAAAATTATAGCTCTTGGAGAACAGAATTTGCAGCCAAAATCACCCAAACACCATGTTCGCAACAAAACAAGTTCAACAGTGACCAGGCGCATATTCAGCTAATGCTCAAACAAGTTGGCACAAATGGAATATACCTGTATTTAATGAGACCCACGGAACCATTAGCCTATTTCTCTCATTTGATACCCTGGTTCTGCATTTTAGACATAAAGGCTTGGTCCTGTGTTCGGTATCATTGTGATTATCCATTTGTTTGAAATTCCTGTAGACCTATATATTTTAATGCTGTGCAGCATTCGTCATGATAAAAGTGACAGCTTCTGCACAAACACACAACTTATTGACAAGTTTTGAATTTCAAGGTTATTACCTTGGAGAACACCACTAATCATAAATACATTCGACTTTCAGATGTGAGAGTTTGAAAACCTACATTTTATACTTTAAGCATAAGGAAGGTCAAAAGCAGACGGGAAAAAAAATAAAAAAAATAAAAAAAAAAAATGGGGAAAACAAGTAGTACTTGTTGCCACGCATGAATTTTAATCATACCTTGAAACGTGTTTAAATGCATCCACTATTACTGGTGCAAAATCTTTTGTGAACTCGGGTCCTTTCCTTTTGCTGTTCTGTATGACATCGTTGGCTAAATATAGGAATGTCAGCTTTCTACTTGATTTAGCTAAAAGTAAAAAAGAAAAAAAAAAAAAAAAACAAACAAAAAACTGTGATAACAGCATTATAATCCACCAAGCCAAGGATCAAATGCCACATAAACAAAGACGTAAAATTGTTCCATAATACCAATATACACTAATCAAGTATCTGCAACATTTTAACAAATCCTTGGGAAAGATCACATTTCGACCATGTGCAACTGTGTAGGTTATAATTCAGTATAAGAACTAGCGTGCCGGCCTTATTCAGCATAAAACAAACGAAGAAACAAACTGACATTGTGATTAGCTTCATTAATAATTTATCATTAAAAAAAAATATATAAAAAAATAAAACACACAAACCACTGATAGTACCACTCAAGAAATAGAACCCCAAGAAGTAAATGGCATGCTCTGCTCCTATCAGCGAAGGGTCTGTAAGGTTTTATTCACTGCTCTTTTGCAGGTACCAGAAACACTTAAAAATATGGCACAATGGATAAAGAAGGGTTCATGTTAACGTAAGTTTAGCATACTTTTAAATTGCTCCCGTATGAGTTTCAATAACATGTAGTACCCCAGTAATACTTTTTGCAGCACAGACTAACAACGAAAGCGACGAATTAAACATACTTTTGTAGCTTGTGAAGAAAACCCTTTATTAAGGTCAGAGGAAAGTATTAGACTTTCTTAGAGAAAAAGCAGCAACTAGAAACTTCAATCGCACCCTAACCCATGGGAGAAAGTTGCACATGAAAACCTGGGAGCAATACAAAAGTGTGCTGCCACTCTAGGCCATACCTCCCTCACAACTGTGGGGGTGCATGTTGCGTACTCAACCAAGATAAATACACAAGAATGGCACCTAATATTTTCAGATTAATGTTGCAATGACCAAACTTGAAAGTAAAGCGAACAAGTCCAATAATCATTTTCATAACGACAGTACTTGGGAGAGGATTAATATTTGTCGATAGAATAAAAAGTCATAACTTTCCTCCAATTAAGCTTTGAAATCCAGCATTTAAGGCCAACCCAAAGGGCTCATGCTACGCTTGCTTTAAGTACGGTCACCCTAACTAAAAATGGATGCCCCACTGGTTTGCAATATAATGCAGTAAAGACAGTTGACTTACCAGTCACCTGCTTGCTTTGGTCATATATTAGGAGCCCAAATGAAGCTTGGTCTATACAGTGCGCTAAAATGAAGTACACTGTGCAGAGTCCAGTAGATCCCCCCATCGCTTGCAGAGGCGGAAATAGATTGATCAACTGCTCTTTTTGTGGTAGTGTGGACGAGAAGTTAGGCTTATCAAGGAGTCATGTTAAGCATTATTTGTACTCACAGAGACGAGAAATGAGACACACACTCAAAGAATATGCCGGAGACCAATTTAGAAAAATATTTGTTGCTTTTGTGTATGCTTGGAACTCAAGGACTTTGCTAAAAGGTAAGCAATTTTTGAATTCAAAACTACTTTGTTACTTCAAAAATTGACAGTGCAATTTTCTGAGTCTTCAAGGTTAACCTATGGAAGAAAGACAAGAATGCAATTTCTCAGGTAATAACACAAACTTACAACCCTACTCTCCACGGTTTCAGGCTAGCACCGGATAAGGTTCTCGTTGATACCAAGAGTGGGCAGCCAAGTGCAGTGTGCCAACAGAGCATTGGGCGCCCCATGCTATTCAATGGAGACAGAGGTTATCCGCTGCAGCACTGCTTACAGGTGAGTAGAGTGGTGCCAGGGGTGGATCTTCTGGGGTTGAAGCAAGGTCAAGGGGACCACAAGGAAGCACCAAACTTACACCCTCAGCAGCACAGGAGCGGCCAGCTACAGAGTGCCAACACAGCGTCGGGTCCCAATATTAGTCAAGGCAGGAGATCACTTCAGAAACGGGCTGCAGCTCTAGCCAGGAGAGGTTTGACCCACCACTGCCCAGGTAAGTTAGAATTCCAGGGTTTGTAGGTACACTAATGGTCTAGACCTCCTCAAGGCCCAGGAGCTCCGGGGGCAGGGCGTGTCTTTTGGCATTAAAAACAGATTACCAAGCATGTGGCAGTCAGGGGCAGCCCTCGAATTTAGGCTGCAGGCATTGCTGTGGAGTCCGGCAGGGGTCAGCCCATGATGGACTCTGGGTCAGAAGCGCTGAGGAGCCTTCACTGGACTAGTAGGCTACTTGGACTCAGGCTGTGGGCGACAGGTGCAGCGGTAGTTCCAGGTGGCAGTTTTGCAGTTCCTACGGCTGACTTCTTTCTTCTTTGCACATGTTTCTTTTGCACAGTCCACTGTAACCTGGAGGTCATGTTCTTTATTGAAAGCAAGCAGTCCTCCTAAGGCTTTGGAGGTCAATGGGCTGCAGGAACATGGTTTTCTGGGGGCAGGTCGGTGGGGCTGGTGTAGTTAATCCTGGTTTGTTTTAAATGGGAAACAGGAGTTAGCTTAGCCTTTGGCTTGCAGACTCGTGCCCCCATCCCCTAATGACTTTTACCCTACTTAGCTTGCTCGGTTTTAGTGCACTTATTTAATTATATCTTTTAAGATGTAACTCAAAAGTACTAGGGCACACCAAAGTTGTCAAAAACGTGTTCATCCAAGTGGAACATTATAAACAAAGTCCAAACACACGATATTGAAGTTGATGGCGGTTTATTCTTGCCAACACGTGTTTCGTCACATAGACTTTATCAAGGCCAGTGGTTAAAGTAAATGAAGGAGTCCAGTATTCATTGTTAATGTAAGTGCCCACAAGTGATGATACGACTGACGCTGTACTTCACGGGATACCAACATTCAGGCTTATCATGGTCTCTGCCTCTGGAGACATTTCTTGAAAAGGCACAGAGAAAAAGGTTTGATTTTGGAACACTAAATTGTCAAGCCTTGGTGAGACACTGGTTTACATCATAACCTGTGGGCACTTACATCAACAATGAATGCTGGACTCCTTCATTTACTTCAACCTCTGCCTTGATAAAGTCTATGTGACAAAACACGTGTCGGCTGTACTTAGAACTTACCATTTTTCGACAAGAATAAACCTTCGTCAACTTAAATATTGTGTCTTTGTATTTTGTTTATACTGTTCCACTTGGATGAACACTTTATGGACAACTATGGTGTGCCCTGGTACTTTTGAGTTATATCTATTTCTGACTGGCCTCCCAGCTAGTAATCTTCGACATCCTTGGTGGTTGGATGTCACAACCAGGTCGGCACCCACTTTTCACGTCTTCATAAAGGACTTAAAATCTCTCCCTTCATTTATCTATACACATTGGATTGGATGTGCGAACCTCTTTGGCATCAACCACTGTATATATTTTAAGATGGCTGCCTTATTTCTAGTTAGGCCGATGTTTTGGTTTCACTTTATCAGTGCCGCTGTGCTAAGGCTCCAATATAAAGCGACAAAGATAATACTTTCCCTCTTCACGCCTTAGGGGGAATTGTTTACATAAATTGCCATCCCAAGCATGTCTTATCTATTGTTTGGGAACAAACCTACGTCAGGGGTCCGAGCGTATCTATAAATGCACCTCACTCAGACAGTCAGAGGGATTCCAACCATATGCCATCGCTGCTATCGATGCTGCACGTCGCCTTGATAATGAACTTGTCTTCGTGTCCCTACGGAATCTAAGCTAGGCGTAAAGGCTGCCACAAATCACCATTCACTGTTTGGGTTTTTAGTGAGGTGCTGCTAGTGAACCAGGAGGGTTGGGACGACAGTTGCGACTTGTTGTAGGACTGGCAGTCACCTACAAACATAAGTACTGTCATCCTCAAACCAGAAGTCTTGCCTAGAGCAAGAGTCAAACTACAAAACTGGAGCCAAGCCAGTTGATGTCTTTAGTCTTCTCTGCTGGTGCTCTTCTTAGATCAACAGGAAATGGATTCTAGGGTTCAGCAGTGTCACCTAAATACTGGGGCGCTACAGAGAATGCCAGTTGTAGCCAATGGGCCACTCACCTTTAGGGCGACTCCACCCTTCTTATGACCACTTCCTCTGGGAAGTGGGCGTAGCCCTAACCCTATCGGCCCAATTCCTTCCATGCAAGATGGAGGAATTTAAAGAATCGTGTCCATTTCAGTTCATCCACCATGGTGGTGGGACTGTCATGAAGTAGGCCCGCCTCCTAATTTACTTAATTTCCCCACCAGCCCTGCTGTCAAAACGATGGTTTCAGCCTCCTCCACCATTTGGAGAGGCCTGGGTTGCATTTCAAAGGAATGTCCATTCTGCCTGGGAGAGGAAGTCATACCTCTGCCCAGAGCAGGCCTTTGTTCTGCGCTCTCAAAAAGCATTGTCTCTCACCTAAGGGGACCAAAACTGTGTCTACGGTGGCTGTATTGGTTTTGACCAGTCAGTGCTGACGTTAGGAGTTGGTAGGTTTTTCAGAGGGCACCTCTTAGGTGCCCTCTGAATGCATGTATTAATAAATCTATCAATGAATTTGGTGAGGGTTTATTAATACTAGATATTTGATACCAAACATTCCTATTGTCAGTGAAGCAATCATGTTTCTGGGGAACTCGTAACAACCAGTGTTCAGAACATGTACTGAAAAAGGTTCCACTGTTCACTTAGTATGTCTGAGAATCGACAAAGACATAGTAGGGGCATATCTGCTCATGCAGGTATGCCCTCACATGTAATACAATGCATGCTGCCTTTAGGCCTAGATGGCATGCTAAAGGGGTGGCCTTCATATATTGCATGCAGTGCAAAGGGGACAGGGCACACAGGTTGTGTGCCACATCGGTTTTCATTTTGGTTCTCCCACAAGACAAGCATCCTGCGAAAGCAGCACTGTGTGCACTTTGTGAGGGGGTCCCAGAGAGTTGCACAATTTATGCTGCAGCCCCCAGAGGCCTTCTTTTAGTACCCCATGCCTTAGGTACAAGTGGTACCATTTACTAGGGACTTACAGTGGTAGCTAAAGGTTTGCCAATTGGAAAAAAACAACTGCTGTTTTAGGAAAAAGAGATCTGGCACGGGGGTCCTGTTTAGAAGGGACCCAGTGCACTTTCAGTTGAAATTTCATCAGAAACCATGCACACACAAAAAAGGGGGAGGGAATATTGAAAGAGGCACTTTCCTACACAATCCCCTACCAAGCGAAAGATGAAGCTAATCCTTCTGAGTGAAGTCTAAGTGGAAGAACCTGGAAAGGCCAAATGCATTGGCCACTCTGTTCCACTTTAAAATCCATTCCCTCTAGGTACATGGATCACAATAACAGTTTAGGGGTTTCACCTTTCATTTGCATTAGCCATCTGAGAGGCCCATGGCCAGTTTGAAATAGGAAGAGAGAACCAAACAAGTATGGTCTTAGCTTCTTCAGGGACCAAGCCACAGCAAAGGCTTCCCTCGCAATGCTGCTCCCTATACAGCAACCTCCTAATGAATGCAACAAGTTAGTCATGGCCACCATCGATTGTGGACAGGACTGCTCCTGTCCCGTGTTAAGAGAAATCTGTCTGCACAATGAACTGCTTAGAGTAATCTGGAGCTTTAAGTACAGGGCAGAGCACATTTCTTCTTTCAGGGTACCAAAGACTGTTGACAGCAGACTGTCCAGTTTACCATTTTGGGCATCTTTTTGGGTGCACGTTCTGTGAGGGGTGCCACAATGGTGCTATTGCCCTTCACAAATCTTCTGTAATGCTAAGTCAAGCTGGAGCTACCCAGTCCAGAATAGTCTGGATCTTAGGTTGGAGTGGTTGCACTTGGCCTTCACCAACAAGGTGTACCAAGTATACAACCCGCCACTGCCCAATCTGGCACTTACTTGCCTCGACAGTGAGGCCTGCACTTTTCAGACCCTCTAGAACTTTTTTGGGGGTGGATCAGGTGATCCTGCCAGGTAGAGTTGAAGACAGCAATATCATCTAGATATGATGCACTAAGGTCTTCTAACCCAGCAAGAACTTTGCTCACAAACCACTGGAATGTGGTAGG
Organism: Pleurodeles waltl; assembly: GCF_031143425.1. Lineage (NCBI taxonomy): Eukaryota > Metazoa > Chordata > Amphibia > Caudata > Salamandridae > Pleurodeles > Pleurodeles waltl. Next base: position 308,356,549 of record NC_090439.1, read on the forward strand.
GGCATTCTTCACACCAAAGGGCTTAACAGTGAACTCATAATGTCAATCAGGAGTGGAGAAAATATCTATTTTTTTTGCTCCTGGATTCAGACCTATCTGCCAGTGCCCTGATGAGAGGTCAAAAGTACTCCGATATTTGGCTACTCCCAATTTTTCAATGAGTTTATCTGCTCTTGGAATTTGGTGGGCATCTGTCCTCACTGCATTGAGACCCTATAGTCCACACAGAACCTCATCTCTTTCATTTCACCCTGGGAATGAGGTTTGGGAACTAGCACAACTGGGGTAGCCCATGGGCCCTCAGGGTGCTCAATAACTCCCAATTCCAGCATTTTGCTTACTTCAACTTTGATGCTCTCATTGACATAGTCAGACTGTCTGTATATTTTGTTTTTGACAGGCAAACTGTGTCCAGTGTCCACATCATGGGTACACCAGGTAGTTCTGCCAGATGTCAAGGAGAAGAGTTCAGCAAAATGGTGCAAGACCTGCCTGCAGTCAGTTTGCTGTTGGTCAGAGCTGGTATCTGTAAAGTCTACTCTCTCAACTGAGCCATGTTTAGGATTGCTGAAGAGGAGATAAGGGAGACACTCACTCAATTTCCGGTCCCCCATCTGATACCATGAGCATGGTCAGGTCAGCTCTGTCATGGTAGTGTCTCAGGCAGTTTTTACCCTCTTGATTTTCCTACAACTGCTGAAGTCCGCCAGACAGACAACTTCCCCTTTCTTTTCTTGGATGGGGTGGGGGCCCTGGGTGCCACAGGCTCCAACACCCATACCTTCTGCCCAGGTAAGTATACAATCAGTGCAGCTTTTTGGTCAAACCAGAGCTTCTGGACCACTTGGCTGGCCTCAAGGTTTTTGTTTGCTTCTTTCAAGTATTCAGCCATCCTTGAATAAGGACAAGCACATAATCCGCTATGTCATGCTTGGGCTCTCTGGGAGGTCTCTCCCATCCTTCCTTTACAAGGCAAAGCTGTCCCCCTAACAGGATGCCCAAACAAAAGTTCAAATGGGGAGAAACCCACTCCCTTCTGTGGCATTTCCCTGTAAGCAAAAAGCAGGCAAGGAAGTCTGACATATCCCATCTCTTTCTGAGTTTTTCAGGAGTCTAACAATCATGCATTTGAGAGACTTGTTAAATCTCTCAAAAAGACTATTGGAATGGGGATGATGAACCTATAGGTTACCCCACACTGAGCTCACATGTGCCTCAGGTAGCCAGTCATGAAGTTGGTACCTCTGTCTGACACCTCCTCCTTAGCAAAGGCCACTCAGGTAAGAATATCAATGAGGGCTCTTGTTACTGCAAGGGCAGTAGTAGTCCTTGGGGGACTGCTTCAGGTACCTGGTGGCATGACCCACTACCACCAGTACAAATCTGTTCCCTGATGCTGTTTGAGAGTCAAGGGGACCAACGTCAATCCCCAACCCTTTCAAAGGGAACCCCAATCACTGGAAGCAGATTTAAGGGAGCGTTTGGTTGTCCACATCTTGCCACTGGCCTGACCGGTGGCACAGGAGTTACAAATTCCTTTACTTTCTGGGACATGCCTAGCCAGTAGAAGTGGCTGACCAACCAACTCCATGTTTTTGTCTGCCCAAGACGCCCAGAAGGGGATGTCATGGGCCAATGTTACAATGCAGAGAATTTGTCCTGAGGCACTACCAGTCTCCTGGTGGCACCAGGTTTAAGGTCTCATTATACAGGAGTCCCTCCTCCTAAAAGGTCCTATGGGTAACACGAACATCACCTTTTTCCAGGCTAGCAGCTTGCTGCCTCAGGCCTTCAAGAGCGGGTCAGGTTTGTTGTCCCTGGCTAAGATCTTCTAAAAAGAGGGTCCCCATGGTCCTAGGAGCTCTGCCGTGTACGGCCCAAGCTCCTGAGGCTCAGTTCCCTCTGGGGGTGTTAGGTCTTCTCCATGAGGACAGAGAGATCCTGCTCTGTGATCTGTTTGGAAGCTGGTCCCCCAGTCTTCCCGTCTTTGCTCTTGGTAGTTTGGGCCTTTGTCCCAGGCTCCAAGTCTACTTTTTCACCCTGTGCTTTGCTCAGCGCTCAGGTTTTAACATACACCCACTCAGTGATACCCAGCATAACTGCATGGGTCCTTCATTCTTCTTCAGCCGAGGCTGAGGACTCAAGATCATTCCCCAGCAGACAATAGAGAAGTATAGTAGGAGATACTACCACCACCTTCTTTTGGCCTGTAACACCTCTCCATTCTAAGGACACTATTGCCGTGGGATGGCCCTTAGTCTGGTTGTCAGCAATGAAGACAGTATAGGTCTTCCCAGGAAGATTCTAATCTGAGGACACCAGTTGCTCAGTCACCATGGTGACACTGGCACCAGTGTCTTCCAGTGCTTCAATGTGAGTACCATATGATGCTGTTGTCTGTACTTCTCCAGGCTACAGAGCCAGAGAGCCAGGCCAGCTACATCCATCCCACCCTCTGAGACTAAAGTTGCCTCAGTAGGCTCATTGACATGGTCCGGGCCTAAATGGAATCTCATCTGGGAACTTACCATAGCATTTACTGCAGGTACAGGCATTTTTTTTGTTAGGACAGTTAACATCTCTAGGTTAGTGTCCATTGGTTTTGCACATATGGCATCAAGCCTTTCTGGGATCTCAATATTTCCCCTTTTACCCACCCTTGGGCTTCAAGGAGTCTTGGGGCCTACCCTCCTGTGCAATTTTTTGGGGGCCTTGAGAAGACTGGTTTTGTCCAGTTTATGGATTTCCCTCTTTCCCTTGTGAGGCTTTTTAGCCTCCGTCTCCCCACTCCCCTCCAAATAAAGCACCTAGAAAACACAATAGCTCCAACTGGGGCTATCAAAGCGTCACTGACTGAGTCGTTCCCAGTCACAAAGTCACACAGACCCCCAGGTACAGTACCTTTTGAAAACAAAGAACAAGGAAGTCGCACAGTCGGAAAGAGGTGTCGCTGGAGTCGGTGCAGCGTGAGTCCCTTACGGCTTCTGAGGAAAGAGGAGTCATTTCCGCGCTGCAAAGCAGGTGGAAGTGAGGCATCGGTTCCGTCCGGGTGGAGGGAGAGATGCGGAGGTGTCGTCCGCGATGCATCGATTCTTTGTGACCCGGCAGGGTCGCTGGTCCCAGTCAGTCAGGTCGTGATGTGTCAACTAAAGTATTGCGATGACCCCGAGTGACGTCAGAGGAGTTGTGGCAGCATCGGACTTTCATTGCATGCCACAGTCATTGCGTGCAGCGAGGTCCACAGGGCGCGAGCAAGCATCGCTGAAGTCGTTCCATAGTCGCTGGAGTAGAGTACTAGCAAAAAGCTAACAGTTTAAGTCATTGCGGTCACAGACTTCAGAACAGGAGGCAAGCTCCATCCAAACCGTTTGAGAGCTTTTGGGGGAAGGCAGAGTGCTTCCAGCACAGTCAGAGGCCAGCGGAGCAACAGCAGGGCAGCAGTCCCTCTCAGCAAAGCAGTCCAGAGAGTCCTTTGGGCAGCCAGGTAGGTCCAGAAGTGTCTGAGTTGGTGGGGTCAGAGACCCAATTTATATACCCAAAAAATGTCTGAAGTGGGGGAAGACTTCAAAGAGTGGTTTTAAAGTGCACAAGTTACCCGTTCAGCCCAGTCCTGTCTGCCGGTTTCCCTGTGGGGGTTAGGCAGTCCACTGCATGAGGGCAGGCCACTGGCCTTTGAAATGAAAGTGTCAGGCCCTCCACCATTTCAGCCCAGGCAGACCCATTCAGTATGTAGATGAATTCAAATGTGACCGAGTGCCCTGTGTTTGTGGTTGTCTGGGTGAAATCCACAAGGGAGCTGTCAACCAGCACATTCCAGACGTTGATTGGAGACAGGCTGTAAGGCAAAAATGGTGCAGAGAAATGCTTTCTAAAAGTGGCATTTCTAGAATAGTAATATAAAATCCAACCTCACCAATAAGTAGGATTTTCTATTACCATTCTGGCCATACTAAATATGACCTAGTTACCCCTTTTAGATCAGACTCTACCCTCAAAAAGAGAGGGCAGTCATAATGCTAGTTTATTAAAGGAGCAGGAATCAGTAGTGGAGACCGAAAATTATGGGTTTTTCACTACCAGGACATATAAGACACATAGGTGCATGTTCTGCATTTTACCTTCATAGCACCCTGCCCTATGGGTTACCTAGGGCCTACCTTGGGGGGGGGGGGGGGGCATATGTGGAAAAAAGGAAGTTTAAGGCTTGGCAAGTACTTTTATATGCCAAGTCGAGGTGGCAGTGAAACTGCACACACAGGCCTTGCAATGGCAGGCCTTGAGACACGGTTAAGGGGCTAATTTTGTGGGTGGCACAATCAGTGCCGCAGGCCCACTAGCAGCATTTAATTTACAAGCCCCTGGCACATGTAGGTCACTTTACTAGGGACTTTAAGTAAATTAAATATGCCAACTGGGGATGAGCGAATGTTACAATGTTTAAGGGAGAAAGCATATGCACTTTAGCACCGGTTAGCAGAGGTAAAGTGCGTAGAGACCTAAAACCAGCAAAAACAATTTTAAAAAAGTGGCGGTAGGAAGGGAAAAAGAGGGGGGGGGATGACCACCCTAAGGCTGTCAGGTCTAACACTGGCTCATCTTAGGTCACCAGGAATCGGATTCTAGGGTTCAGCTGTGCCACCTAAATGAATTTAGGGGTGACAGGAGTGCTAGGTGGTAGACAATGGGCTACACACCTTTAGAGTGACCACAACCTTTCTATGATCAGTTCCTCTGGAAAGTGGGCATAGCCATAACCCTACTGCCCTAATTCCTTCCATGCATGATGGAGGAATTTAAAAAAGTAGCATCCACTTCAGCTCATCCACCCTAGGGTGGGACTGGTATAAAGTGCGCACTCCTCCCGATTTACCAAATTTTCATGGCAGTCCTGCCACCTAAAGTGGAGTCAGAACAGGAGGGGGGGGGGGCAGGGGGGGCAGTGTCCTCCACCATTTGGAGAGGCCTGGGTGGCATTTCAAAGGTGGGAAGGCCTTCGGAGCTCCCCACCCTGGAATGTCCATTCTGCATGGGAGAGAATGTTACACCTCTGCCCAGAGCAGGCCTTCGTTCTGAGCCTGCTAGAGCATTGGCTCTCACTTCAGGGGGCCAGAACTCTGTCTTCAGGGGGGCTGTATTGGTTTGAGCAGTCAGAGCCCACACTAGGAGTTGGTAGGCTTTTCAGGGAGCAGCTCTGAGGTGCTCCCTGAGCTCCGGTATTAATAAACCCATCACTGGATTCTGTGAGTTTTTCTTAATAAGAGATGTCCGATACCAACCATCCCTAATGTCAGTGAAGCCATCATGTAACCGGGGAACTCCTAATGACCAGTGTCCAGAAAATGTACTTAAAATGGCTTCACTGTTCACTTACTAGGAGAATCGACTAAGACATGGTAGGTAGGGGCATATCCGCTCATGCAGGTATGCCCTCACATGTAATATAATGCATCCTGCCTTTAAGGTTGTAAGGCCTGCTAGAGGGGTGACCTACATATATTGCTTGTAGTACAAAGGAGACAGAGCACAAAGGCTGTGTGCCATGTTGTGTTTTCATTTAGTTCTCCACCAAGACACACAATTTGCAAAAGCAGCACTGTGTGCGATTAGTGAGGGGGTCCCAGAGGGTAGCACAATTTGTGCTGCAGCCCTCCGGGGCCATCCTTTAGTATCCCATGTCCTAGGTACCATTTACTATGGACATAATAGTAGCTAAAGGTGTGCCAATTGTGAAAAAACAACTGTGCAGTTTTACGGAAAGAGATCTGGCACCTGGGTCCTGTTTAGGAGAGACCCAGTGCACTTTCAGTCGAAACTGCACCAGAAACCAGGCATAAAGTGGGGTGGTGGCCATGTCAAAAAAGGCACCTTCCTACAGAGCCCCCACCCAGATAGTCTTAGAAGTCAGTCTTTCTGAAAAAAAAGCTTTACAATTTGCTAAGATAATAGCAAACTGTTGCATCGCTCACTTGACCAACATGGCAAGGGCTAGTGGTAAACCAGACCTTAGGACTTCCTAAGTAAATAGCACAGCAAGTATATCTGGCCTTAAAGTGATACTGTATACAAACACAAGGTCATGCAAAATGTGTCAGGAAGCCATGGTTTTCCTAAATTTTATAAAATCAAGAAAAAACGGGGGTATCTTCGAAATGGCGGCTAGCTGGAAATTTAATGCATTAATAAGTGAGAAGCAGAACCATGGTTTTTATCATGGAGAATGAATAGCTAAGTACACTAAAAGTGGCAACCATCACCATTATTTGGTGTAAAATTAATATTCACAAGCCTTGGCTACTGTTGGATAAAAACAAGTTTGAGCAGTAACAGTAATCTCATCTAGACATGTGGCAGCATTTGTAATGACACTGGCCCATACAAGAACGCTCAGACTGAGCGTTTTCATGCAGTAAACTGTTTGAAGCCGAGTAGCTGCATAATCAGGAAGAAAGAGTATGTCAAATATATGATGGTCGTTGGTACCAATTAAGTCTTACTAAAAATATTCATAGACCAGACTACATACGACTTCACAGGAGGAATAATACCAGGAAAATTCCTACCTACTAGAGACAAGTGATATGCATAAAAATAGTCATCTTAGCCCTTGAAAAATAAGTTGTGTAACAGGTGGAAAATCCTCACCCTTTCAAAATGACACACCACTTCAAGTGGGTGAGGTATTCTATCCTTTTAATGAACGTGCCAGACATCAGTGGTAGTAAAGTAGAAGCAGTGAAACACTGTAGACTTTCTCCCTATTAAAACTGACTCTCTCTCTCTGTTGCCTGGATTCCCGAGGTCTGCTTGGACAGTACAGTAAATGTCCCATGTATCCTCATTAATATAGGAAGGTAGTAATGTGTATAAAAGTCATCTCAGCTCCTTAGAGACCACTGAGATTTAAAAGGATGTATCCAAACTTGTTAACGCTGACCCTGAAAAATAGATTTTACATATCTAATTAGATGGAAATCACAACAGCTAAATCAAAAGGTCCATCTGATCCCGTAAAGTCAGCTTGGAACAGACTCATTAAACGCAACATGTTAGCCCGCCAAACAACTGCCTTTTCCATGGCTAAGGAAGCAGTAATAAAAGTCAGCTCAGACTTTCTCACCAACCACTGCGAATCAGAAAGGAGGTCTGCCAAACTGGTAACAGAGTAAATGCCCGCAACTATTACAAGTAGACACACAAGTATTCGTTTTTGCAGCGCACTACAAAATTGCAAGGATCCGCAATGATGGTTTTTAAGGTACATACTTGGTTTTTAAAACAGGTCCATGTATATGATCCTGACGAGGATGCTAAATCGATCCATAGCCAAAATGTGTTGAAATTCCCGTATGAGGCTTTGAAGGCAAAAAAAAAAAGATATATATATATATATATATTACTGATGGACATTACAAATGCAAAAGGCATGGAGTAACCATGACAGGCAGAGATTAATTCAAGCATTCCATGTCTGGGAGGCATTTAAAGCAACAGCTAGGGGCCAAATAATTTATATTAAAGTAGTGCAGACATCAAAGAAAATTGCAAATAGAAAAACTACAGGAGGCAATAGATAGGGCGTCAGAGGAATGCATTAGATCACGGGGGCACGTACTGGCAAGGCGTAATCTTAACGAAAAGCGAGTCCAGCTTAAAGAATTGTTCATCCTGGAAGAAGAAGTTAGCTCAAGAGCTCATCAGCAGCAGGTTTATGAAGAAAGTCAATTGGTAGGTAAGCATTTAACTTGGGCCAACGAAAAACAGACAATACATCAAAGCCAGGATCCCGAGACTAGTACATTTTTTTTTTTTTTTTTTTAAGGATGACAAGGATAAAGCTTGAGTGTTTATTTCATATTATTCTAGAATCTATGTGATGGACTATAAAGTCTTGTTTTCACAGCTAACAGTATTATAGTCCTATTATGCTACCTAAAATGTCGGTAAAGTAGTACAGAAGATCACGCCACTGGAAATCAAGGGATCTATACAGAGAATACCCAGTGCAAAGGCTTGTGGTGGCAATGGCTTTCCAATAAAATTTTATAAAATGTTTTGCGAAGAGCCTACACCGTTCCTGGCAGAATTATCTAACAATACTAGAGGGAGTAGAAATACCCTTAACGTTTAAAGAAGCAATGATAGTAAACGTTTTGAAAAAAGATAAAAAATATCCATTGAAACCCGATGCATATCGTCCGATTAGTCTGCTAAATGCCAATTATAAAATTTCAACAAAGGTCTGGGCTACCAGGATCGCACCAATTGCACAGCAATTAATACATAAAGATCAGAGCGGTTTTGTCGCCAGTAGGTCAATGACAACAAATACCATTTTTTTGCTACAGGCAATATTTTACTTTACAGTCAACATTACTCTTGCAGTAATAATGTTAGATGTAGAGAAGGCACTCAACCTAGTTAATTGGGAAGGCTTGGTATGCAGCCTAACTAAATTTGGTTTCCCTTTGCAATTTACTACAATGTTAAGGCGGTTGTATTAGGGTGCTCAGGCTAGAATCATAATCATTTAAAAAATTAGAGGAATGTATCAGATTAAAAGAGGTACTAGACAGGGATGTCCGCTTTCTCCTATTTTTTTTTTATTTATTTTTTTTATTTTTTAAATTGTGCCTTTAGCACAGATCATACGCAGTTTGAAAGAAATTATTGCACCACTACCAGAGATGCCAAAAATTTAACTTTTTGCTGACGACATCATCCTATATTTAAAACCAGGGATTGAGAATATACAAAAAGCTTTCAACAAGATTAATGAGTTCAAGCAAACAAGGGGATACAAGATTAATGAAAACAAAAACGGAAGTTCTCCTATTTAATGCTGGAACAGAGAATCTTCCCTATGTTCTACATTTAACCAGCGAAGCAACTATGGACAACTTTCTTATCAATAGAATGATGCTAGAATCAGCCATAAGTCTCCCAGCATTTATAAAAACAACGGACCCACCCCCCCCCCCCCCAAAAAAAAAACAAAAAAAAAAAAAAACACACACAACACTTGCTATAAGTATATACATGACCTTAGTAAAAGACTGGAAACCTTACGTAAAACTTACCAAATGCTGTTAGGTTATAATTTTCTACAATTAGAGGTGTGTAGAATACAAAAGCAAAGGGTTTAAAGAGATAGGGAATTTTATATTGAGAAATAGATATATTACTTGGGTAGAGATCGAAACCAGACTTGGTGACATGGTAACTAGACTTTTTCTGAGTTTTTTTTCCCCCCCAGATCTCTCTTCTTAACGCTACCATACCCCAGGCAAGTACCTAAGAGCATCCAATATGGAGGGCGTTAACTAGAAGTAAATTACTTGGTACGGGGAATTGGTACAGACTGTTAGCTGAACAATCCACTTCGACAATAACTGCAGAATTTAGGGATAATATTTTATGTACAACACAATGTCTAATATCGGACAAAGTGGAGAATGATCTCTGAAATTGGATATAAATCCTTAAGAGCAGCTAATCATAAAAGAATGACCTTTCTTTCTAGATGGATGGTCTATTACACTCCTGAAAAAAAATACACAAAATGTTTCCGTCAATTCCTGACCAATGCTTCCGTTTCCATCAGGAGGCGAGGGGGAATTGGCTTCATTTTTTTTTTTTTTTAACTGCCCCAAATTAACTGTTTTTTGGTCAGGAATAGAGGAGGTAATGAACCACACTTTTACTTCTAGGACTGAGCTTGATTCAAATTTAGTACTGTTCGGAGCTTCTGACAGAACGCGACAGCTAGCAAAGTACCAACAATACTTTATAGCAATTATTATTGCAGGAGCTCAATCATTAATACTCCAGTTATGGCATACACAGACGATTCCTAACTATCCAAAGCTGGTGGAATAAAATGCTAACAACTAAAAACTATGATGAGGCATTTTCAAAACGTGTGGGGAGTATGAAAAAGTTCTCAGATATATGGCAGTATTTTAAGAAGCAATAAGTTATCAGTAAGTATGGTAGACGGGTATATGAAACTAAGGCTCGTGAATATATTTTATGCAATATATAAAATGACAGAAAACCTCGATGCAATTAGAACTGTAAAAGTGATTTGATCTAAATTAATAATTGAATGAACAAAGACTGGTAGCAAGGGTGTCATGAATATACCAGCCAAAAAAAAAATTAGATTGTCAAGGACTGAGGCTACTGCGGATGAGTATGTTTTACTTTCCGTATATGTATACCTGAAATGAAAAGAAAAAATAAATAAAAAATCTTTAAAAAGCTTTCCATTCATTTTTTTGTTTTTCTGAGTAGTTTCAACTGTGGTCACCGTTGTCCAACCCTTGCTGGCAGGTGCTGACCCCTCATGATGGTAGCTGTTGCAACTGCACAGTCCATGATGTTGTCACTCCAGTTTTGGTAGCTACAGTCACTGCTTTTATGACCGCTTTTGTTGCTCTAGTCCCTGGGGGGGGTAGTAAATGTAGTCCTTCTTGAGGGCACGGCTAAGGTTGAAGCTGTGGTCCACAGAGTTGTCACTGCTATGAAGAAGCAGTTGCTGTTTTCAACATGGCAGTGGAGGCAGTCGTGTTTGCAAACCTAACAGCTGTGGTCACTGCTGCTGTACCTGCAATAGTGATAGCTGTGGTCTCCTCCGCGACAACATCTATGGTGGACATTTTTGTCACTGTTGTGCGTGCAGCTGTGGTCCTTGCTGGGATGATAGCAGTGGCTGCTACTTGGAGTGTTACTTACGGTTATAGTAGTGGCTCTTTGGTTCCTGCTATTTTGGCAGTGATGCTCTTTGCTATGCTTACTTCTGTTGCTCTATTGTAGTAGCAGGTGTGGTTACTGCTGTGGCTCTTGCTGTATTTATAGCTGGGGTGAAAGCTTTCCACACCACTGTGGTTCCTGCTGTGCTTGTAACTATTGTTGCAGCTGTTGGTACTGGTGCAGCAGTTGTGGCTACTGCTGTGGCTTCTCATTTCTGTTGTGGATGAAGCTACTGTGTCTGCTGCTATAAGTCGAAGAATATCAAAGCTATGGTCACTCCTGTAGTCCCTGCTGTCAGTATATCTGTGGTCACCGCTGTTGCTCTTGTGGTGGTGGTTGCTGCCGAGGTCCAATGCTGTGGTAGATGTTGATAGTGTGATTGCAACTGGTCACGACTACTTCCTTGCTGTTGTCCGTTATAGCAGCTTTTTCACCACTGTGCTAACGTTGATGCTGCTGTACCTACAGCTGTTGCGCCAGTCGTGGTCACTGTCGTGGTGCCAACTGCTGCTCCACAACAGTGGAGGTAGGTGTGGTTACTGCCGTAGTTCCTGCTTTGGATGTGGGAGCACTGGAGGCAGCATATCACAGAAGAAAATTACGTTTATCATCCCTCTGGCCAATGCAAAAAGACATAAAATAAAAAAAATTACAACACACAATGTAGTACTACTCAAATAAACACTTAAATCACCTTGCAAGATGAATTGCTTTTAAGGTTCAAACATTTACTGTCACCAAACAATGTACTACGTACGACAAGAGTTTTTTATTCTATTATGAAGTAAGAAGGCAAAGATTTTTGTTTACCGATTCTCTACTTAGCAAAGAAATAATTGTGTATTGGGCACTGGTGTTTCCTGATAATTTATTTTTCATCTTAGTTCGAAATATTTTTTTCTGACAAATAATCAGTAAAGATGTTAAGCAACAAATGAGCCCCAGCCTTACAACCGAATCCAAATTTGGAGTCAATTCAAAATTGTATGACTAGATCCTCAGAATGGATATGCTTTTACCCGTTTGCGGATCTGTTTGCTCAGGATAACACAGCCTAAACTGGCACAAATTAAACAGTACAGGAGAACTGTATGTTTACTGTTACCCAAACTTTTTTTTTGTTGCTACCTGTCAGCCTGGGCAAAGGCTGCACTGGACAAAGAAAAATAATTATCTTAATATACAAGGTGACAGGGCTGGTCAAAAAGATTAGGTAAAGAAAACTCCAACAAATAAAGAGGGGTTCCCATAAGAAAGTTGGGGAAACACACGGGAGATACATTGCTGCAGCAATGTTCACTTTAAGCTACGGTGTACAACACGACAGATCCAATCAGAAAAGTGACTAGGGGCAACACTGCTGATGGTAGGTCTTAGAAAAACACCCAACAATCATCACCACTGCTTCAAAAGGTCACGTCAGAATAGTAGTCTGCTGCATAAACTGTTGTGAGAACGAAAGATGGGAGTCCATGCCTTTTGGGTTGCCCATTGATGCATCCCTCCCATGTTTATTTTAACAGCAAAAATTTCTCATGGTGAGAAATGAGCATCCAGGTAAAATAGCGCCTCCATTGCTACTTTAGACACTTGTCTCTGGGACAGTCTCAAATGGTTACTAGTGCCTCGAGGCTCCATTCCAGGATATAATTTGCTTATTACCTTTTCAGTTTAACTCATAATAATATGCTAACACATAATCGAGCCTTGTGGTTATCTTTGCCCAAACTTTGAGATGGCAGGCGCAAAAAAAAAAAAATGGAATTTGGAGCTTGCATGAATGTTAGCAATATAATCACATCTATGGTGGTAACAGTGTGAAAAAAACTGCATTTGCTACAATAGCTGCTAGCTGAGGTTTTAAAATATCTGAACAACATGGGAAGGTTAGTTATTTTATTAGGTTCAAAATGTTTTCACGTGTTTTACTAGTGTAAAAGTTTTCAATATGTACCAGAAGAGCTATTATGTGCCACTGCATAACGGAGGCACTGAAGCTAGATACAACGTGCAAATAAACTAAATAACGATGTAAAGCCTTTTAATAATTTCAGCGTTTATGTACATTAAAGCAATTCGATAAATATTTGTGACAGATATGCTTGAGCTTCGGTTTACTCACTGTCAGAGTTTAAAGTATGAAGTTTCACAGTGGTCATGAGGGAATAGGAGTCAGAACCACAAATGCTGGAACCACGCACGCCTAAACAACATGGTCGTAACAATGACCTCGGTTACCACAAATGCCTTTACCACGAATGCCTTAACAACGATTTTTCATTATAAAGGCATTCCTGATAAAGCCATGTGTGGGTCCATCATGCGACTCCCCCACCCCTAAAACAATCATACCCCAACCCCCGACCCCTAAAAACAATTCTACCACGACCCCACCTCTTTAAAAAAAAAAAAAAAAAAAAAAAAAAAAAAACTTAAACTACTCCCTGCCCCTAAAACTACTGCGGCCCTCCACCCCCTAAAAATTAAAATACCCCAACCCTCCCACCGCCTGCCCCTAAAAATACCCAACCCCCACCCCTAAAACTACAACCCCCAAAATCTAAACTACCTGCACCCCGCCCCTAAAAACACCCCAACCCCCTACTCCCGCCTCTAACTACCCCAACCCCTGCGCCCCTAAAACTACCCCAACCCCTCACCCCTGCCCCTAAAACTACCCCAATCCCCACCCCCTAAAACCTAACCTACCCTGACCCCACCCCATGAAACTAAAAATACCCCGACCCCCCCACCCTGACTCCTTAAAATACTGCGACCCCCAAAACCTAAACTTCCCCTACCCTGTTAAGGCACAGAACAACTAAGTTGTGGTTGGGGATGTTTCCCATCATGAGCATTTTCAAGCGCGTTTGGAGCAGAGGGTGTGTATGCATGGGGGTTGCACTGTGTTAGCGTCCTATACCTCACAGGCAATTACTGCCTGTGATATCAAAGCAGAACCTTCGTAGAGGTAGGCTTGTGCGAGTAGATTTCAGTTGTTGGGAAGACAAAGAAATCAGCAGAAGGTGTAGGGCTCCCAACTCCTGTTAAGGATCCTGTAGTGGCCATACAGTTTGAAAGTTTCCCGGGTTAGCCTTCTTCACAGCATAGGGTCCTAAGCCCAACTTTCAAGGCCCAAAGTGGCCAAGTTCTCCCATTATTACAGAACGACTTACATTGCTAATAAAGAATCAGATGAACCATCTGAATTCCCCAAGTACTGCTGGAGTAGTGGTGTCATTATAGTGACTGACAGAAGTACTGTTAAAGTGTTCAGAATGAACTAGCAGGTGAGATCAAACAAGATTATTTAGTTCTTGCTTAAGTCCAAAAAGTTAGACAACATAATAATCTAAGATGTTCTACCCACACACGCTTACTGTATTTAAATACAAAGAGGGCTTTGTGAGTTTTAATGCAGCTTCAAATCAAACTTATCTGTCCTCCATTCTGTAAAAAAAAAAAAAAAAAAAACTTGGAGAAATTATGTTTAGTCGCCCAACCCCCAGTCGCCCCCTCCCCCAAAAGGCTGAACAACATGAGATATACTAAGACTGAAAGAACCAAACTGGCTAAATTAAACACGCTTTTAATGTTCTACGCAGAAGCGTTAACTGATCAAGCGATATTAACCCCTTCGCTGCCAGGCCTTTTCCCCTCTCAAGTGGCAGGCCTTTTTTGGGCTATTTGGGGTAGTTCGCGCTTAGGCCCTCATAACTTTTTGTCCATATAAGCCATCCACGCCAAATGTGCATCCCCCCATCGATCCTAAAAGGTTTTCCTACAGAAAATAACAGCTGAAATTAAAAAAAATAAATAAAAAAAAAAAAATAATGCACTTTTTTTTTCTCCACGTTTTACTCTGTAACTTTTTCCTGCGATGTCAGATTTCAAAAGTAATATACTGTTACATCTGCTGGACTCTTCTGTTTGTGGGGATTTTTGGACTTGTGGGTTCATCAAGAACCCTAGGTTCCCAGAGCCAATTAAGGAGCTGCACCTTGCAATGGGTTTTCCTGGTATACAGCAATTCATTTGGTGAAATGCAAAGAGTGAAAAATAGGTTACAAGGAAACCTTTGTACAGGGAGTGCAGAATTATTAGGCAAGTTGTATTTTTGAGGATTAATTTTATTATTGAACAACAACCATGTTCTCAATGAACCCAAAAAACTCATTAATATCAAAGCTGAATATTTTTGGAAGTAGTTTTTAGTTTGTTTTTAGTTTTAGCTATGTTAGGGGGATATCTGTGTGTGCAGGTGACTATTACTGTGCATAATTATTAGGCAACTTAACAAAAAAAAATATATACCCATTTCAATTATTTATTATTACCAGTGAAACCAATATAACATCTCAACATTCACAAATATACATTTCTGACATTCAAAAACAAAACAAAAACAAATCAGTGACCAATATAGCCACCTTTTTTTGCAAGGACACTCAAAAGCCTGCCATCCATGGATTCTGTCAGTGTTTTGATCTGTTCACCATCAACATTGCGTGCAGCAGCAACCACAGCCTCCCAGACACTGTTCAGAGAGGTGTACTGTTTTCCCTCCTTGTAAATATCACATTTGATGATGGACCACAGGTTCTCAATGGGGTTCAGATCAGGTGAACAAGGAGGCCATGTCATTAGATTTCCTTCTTTTATACCCTTTCTTGCCAGCACCGCTGTGGAGTACTTGGACGCGTGTGATGGAGCATTGTCCTGCATGAAAACCATGTTTTTCTTTAAGGATGCAGACTTCTTCCTGTACCACTGCTTGAAGAAGGTGTCTTCCAGGAACTGGCAGTAGGACTGGGAGTTGAGCTTGACTCCATCCTCAACCCGAAAAGGCCCCACAAGCTCATCTTTGATGATACCAGCCCAAACCAGTACTCCACCTCCACCTTGCTGGCGTCTGAGTCGGACTGGAGCTCTCTGCCCTTTACCAATCCAGCCACGGGCCCATCCATCTGGCCCATCAAGACTCACTCTCATTTCATCAGTCCATAACACCTTAGAAAAATCAGTCTTGAGATATTTCTTGGCCCAGTCTTGACGTTTCAGCTTGTGTGTCTTGTTCAGTGGTGGTCGTCTTTCAGCCTTTCTTACCTTGGCCATGTCTCTGAGTATTGCACACCTTGTGCTTTTGGGCACTCCAGTGATGTTGCAGCTCTGAAATATGGCCAAACTGGTGGCAAGTGGCATCGTGGCAGCTGCACGCTTGACTTTTCTCAGTTCATGGGCAGTTATTTTGCGCCTTGGTTTTTCCACACGCTTCTTGCGACCCTGTTGACTATTTTGAATGAAACGCTTGATTGTTCGATGATCACGCTTCAGAAGCTTTGCAATTTTAAGAGTGCTGCATCCCTCTGCAAGATATCTCACTATTTTTGACTTTTCTGAGCCTGTCAAGTCCTTCTTTTGACCCATTTTGCCAAAGGAAAGGAAGTTGCCTAATAATTATGCACACCTGATATAGGGTGTTGATGTCATTAGACCACGCCCCTTCTCATTACAGAGATGCACATCACCTAATATGCTTAATTGGTGGTAGGCTTTCGAGCCTATACTGCTTGGAGTAAGACAACATGCATAAAGAGGATGATGTGGTCAAAATACTCATTTGCCTAATAATTCTGCACTCCCTGTATTTTCAAAATTGGCACAAGATAAGGTGTTGAGAAGCAGTGGTTATTTGCACATCTCTGAATTCTAGGGTGCCCATACTAGTATGTGAATTACAGGGCATTTCTCAAATAGACTTCTTTACACACCGTCTTACATTTGGAAGGAAAAAATGTAGCGAAAGACAAGGGGCAATAACACTTGTTCTGCTATTCTGTGTTTCCCCAAGTCTCCCAATAAAAATGGTCCCTCACTAGAGTGGGTAGGCCTAATGCCCGCGACAGGAAACGTAACATGGACACATCAAATATTTACATTGAAAACTGATCTGATGTGTGTTTTGGAAAGTGCCTAGCTGTGGATTTTGATCTCTAGCTCAGACGGCACCTAGGGAAACTTACCAAACCTGTGCATTTTTTAAAACTAGACACCTAGGGGAATCCAAGATGGGGTGACTTGTGGGGCTCTCACTAGGTTCTGTTACCCAGAATCCTTTGCAAACCTCAAAATTTGGCACAAAAAAAAAGCAACTTTTTCCTCACATTTCAACATTTCAGTGACAGGAAGTTCTGGAATCAGAGAGGAGCCCCAAATCTCCTTCCACCCAGCATCCCCCCCCCCCCCCCCCAAGTCTCCAGATAAAAATGGTACCTCACTTGTGTGGGTAGGCATAGTGCCCGCAACAGGAAATGCCCCAAAACACAACATGGACACATCAAAATTATCATACACAAAATTACCTGTTTTTGGGGGTTGAAGGGAGTGGGGGCACCTGCATTTTTGGTCCTGGGCTCAGCAGCTATATAGGGAAACCTGCCAAACCCAAACATTTCTGAAAACTAGATACCCCAGGGATTACAGGGAGGTGTGACTTGCGTGGATCCCCCAGCATTTGCTTACCCAGAATCCTCAGCAAACCTCAAATTTAACTTTAAAAAAAAAAAATTCTAATTTTTCCCACATTTCTGTGTGGGATCACAGCACAGGGACAAAATTCCTACCACCAAACGTTCCCCTCAGTCTCCTGGTAAAAATTATACCTCACTGGTGTAGGTGGGTCAAGTGCCTGTGAACGGGAAGAGCCAAAAACATGTTGAAATTGAGAGGGAACTAAAGTGGGCCCAAAATGGCAGTTTGAAAAAAAAGAAAAAAAAAAAAAAAGGCTGACAAGTGGGGCAGAATTTTTATCGGTATAGATGCGACAATGCTGGGGGGTAGGAATTTTGTGCGATTTCCAGCTAAGTTGGAGGTTTGCAGGGCATTGTGGGTAAGAAAATGGTGCAGGTGCACGTGAAGCACACCACCCTGGACTCACCCAGATGTTTAGTTTTCAGATGTGTCTAGGTCTTGTGGATTTTTCTACATGGCAGCGTCCCAAAGTCCAAGTACAGCCCTCACCATTCCAACTAGGATGATTTTTAGAGTTAGACAAGCTCTCATGGCCCAAATGTAAAGCCAAAACCCCAAATCACCAAATGTCCTCTTGCTTGCCATGGAATAACATGTTTTAGTGTGCAGGGGAGAGCTGAAAGACTGTTATCCTCTTCAGTTGGGGTGAGGGCATAACCATGCCCATACTGGTTGGTAGCCACCACATCACTTTTTTTTTTTTTTTTAATTCTCTGGCATCCAGTAGGCTTTCTGTGTGCCCCCTTCACCCCCAACCCCCCCCCCCCCCCCCATGGAGTGGATAGGGGCCAATTGCCCCATCTGCCCACCAGTGGACAGAACAATTTTGGCACCATTTGTTGGGGGTATGACCAAGACCACCCCCCCACCCTCTTTTTTTGGCTCCCCCTTTGGGCCTGGTGCAGGACGAGCTGGTCTCATCCTTGGCAACCGTGGCTCAGGGAGAGACCAGCTCGCCCAGGGCACCGTATGGGGTAATGACATTTACAGGTAAGTAAATTATTTTAATATCAATGTATTTTGCATAAAAAACAATTCCTCTTCAAAGAACCGTGCTTTCGATTTAAACAAGGGTTTTTTTTTTTTTTTTTTTTTTTTTTAAATTGAGGTTTATTTGATGATACATACTGGACCCGCACCCCGCTGAAGAAAAACTACAAGATTGGAGCACTGCGCTGGCCTTCGGGGGACACAGACACACACACACACACACACACCCCCCCCCCCCATCCCTCCCACAGAATTGTGCAGTAAGCTCTTTGCTCAGAACTGGCCACGAACTAGGCACTACCTTCAATGCAAATTTCAACGAAATGAAAAAACATTTAATTTTTCAATTTGAGGACCCACTTTGAATTCTTGGATCCACAGGCGGAGTGGCACCACAGGATTAGATCTACAGGTGCCTCTCTGAAGCCATGGATCAATTTTTAAGGGCAGAACCAGACTAACTATAGGCTCCTCAACCTCTTTCCTGACTTAGGGGATGCTTCTTTAATTTCATTAGAGCTTCTACGTAACTTTTCGTGCAGTCCTGGAAACACAGAGGGGCATGCCAAGCATTTTGTCTACACAGACAATGGACTAATGTTCATGTCCTGGTTTGTTATCATGAAGCAGTGGTGGCAGCATACTGATTTTTGTGCGTTAATAACATTAGCGAGTCAATTTTTCTGGTTCAGGGGAAGTGTGGCCTACTGGCCCTACCTATTTAAAGTTCTGATTATATGCAACACCCAGACCCTTGAGTTGACATCCTGTGTGCTTATGTGTACATTTTGAATTGTACCAAGGCACAGGAAAATTAAGTGATGTGCCCAGAATCACAAGATGTTGACGGATGCCGAAATTAGAACCAAATCCCCCAGTTCACAGTAGGCAGCACCGACAGTAACGCCACATCCTGGGCAGACAGAAAGGCAGAAGCCACATGAAAGCTCAGCCTTTTATGGGTTTGAGGTTCCAATAGGATCTCATGCTGAGCCAAAGCCAGGCTTTCAGTGGCTCACCCATGTCTAATTTTGAACTTGTAAATATGAGTCTGCCCATTACAAGAGTAATGATTGCCAGTGTCAACTCTTACTTAAGAGCTGAATTAACTAGCCTATGGATTACATCACAAGGTAGTTGGTTGTACAGCCTGCACCTATGCTAGATTCTTGCCTACGAACATTCATCTCAGCTGTTATTGCAGATGTTGTGGGAACCATAGGAGATGTTAGGACACTGTAGATGGTGTGACTCGAGCCCCAGCAATGGGGCTATGGCTGAAGCTTCATCAATATGTGCAGGATTTATTTTGCAGTGATACTATAGTATTTCTCTTTTTGTTCAGAAAAGCATTTGGCAGGACTGTAAATTGTGTGTTGTTTGACTAGAGTTATGAGTGTGTGACCATACACCATATCCCTGCGAAGCCTTTGACTGCTCACCACAGCTACCTAAGAGTAAAATGAGAATTAAGGTGTATTTACCCGGGTTGCAGTGCCATAGTGTGATGGACACCAGAAATAAACAGTCCCAACAAAGTAGTTTGGAAGGGGGAAGAAGGCCTAAGGGAGTTAAAGATTAATGGAGAGAACTGGGGAAGAGGTCTTTAAAATCCCAAGGGTGCGGAACAGCTCATAAAGGAGTAGATTAAGGGCTGATGGGGAGGAAGCAGGCTAGTAGAGAGAATTAGGACATACAAGATGGTGTAGTGGAGAGAAAGCTACGGGAGAGAAAAAATGCAATTGGGCTCTATTAAGAGGTTGAAGAAAGACGCAGGGTCTAAGAACCAAACAACTACAGATTGATCTGCTGTTGCTGATCTGAATCGGTTTTATCTTTGAGACCTGTAGAAACCTACACACAGTGGGAGGTAGATTGTGTTTAAAGATCAAGCTTCATTTTAGGACATACATGTAGTAGGGTGGTGTTCCAGCACACCTTCTACAACAGATGGACAGGACCCTCTGGGACTTTAGGGCTGGGCAAGCCAGTATAAATCAGTCAGTGGGCCAACACCACATGGTTTTCCTGGTGCAAAGCAATCTCTAGAGGCCAGGACACAGCTGTGGAATCGTGAGGGGCAGTCTGAACCGAGACCCATCAGATTTCTTAAGGGTAATAGGTCAAATATGCGTGACAGAACACAAATCCAGGTAGCCAATAGTGCGTAAGTGAGATCCTACTCCATTTCCTTATAGGAGTGGGGAGGGCCACCTACACAGTTAGGTGGTTCAGCCACAAATTGAGTACAGCAGGGTAGCCCCTCACACTGGCTTAAATAAACCTGTCATTGTAGTGTTTTACTCTTGCATCAAGAGGGAGAGAAAATGTCACCATTCCCTTTGCAAGATAATTAGCTACAGATCCTTATGCTAGATGATCAGAAGGTCTGTATTGATATGTGATTCATTGCGTTTTTGGTACCAGTCTAGTGTCATAGAGTGACCTGTGTAACCATTCAGACTCTTTCAACATTTAGAACTACGATTTCATGTTTTCCCCGAAGCCAACTAGAGTAGACAGTCTGCTCTGGACCTTCTCTGCAACCGTGCCCCTGATTATTGCATCAATAAAAAAAAAAACCTGTGTAAATCGGCTACTTAAATCTTGAATTTGCTCCAGAATGTGTTTGTGTTGAACATAAACAAACTTCACACAACACTGTGGGTTTAACATTTATATTAGATTCATTTTTTTATGACATTGTTACTTTAGCCAGGCAACAGATGTGCATTGCCCTCTCGATAACCTTTTTGATGTTTTCTTATGTGCAAAATAAGAGATGAGAAAAATAGGAAGACCAAACAAATGAAGGTATAGTACAAGTCCAATTGCAAGGATAATGAAAATAAACGAAGACATAGGGGTTTGCTGAGAAACTGTCAGGCACCATAATTAGCAAATATTGATGTTATGGCTAACTGAGGGACATCAGTTACATTTAGAAGTTGTCCAGTGGTCCACTACCACCCAATAGCATTGGAGGGTGATCCCTTTATGTTTGACTGCAGAGACCACAGAGTGTAACATAGCCCACTTAGTGGATCTGTTATCCCATAAAGTAAGATTCATGGACCCAGAAATCCAGGCACTGAAATTCCCACCAGTATGTATAGTAACAGATTATACAGTTACAATTCTAGCAGGGGTGTGGAATTCCTATAGCCCAACACCCAGGACATATTGTTTGAGGGCAAAGACAACAGGTTTTCTAGTTTATTTTGTCCTTAGGACAAGTAGACTCAACCCCCTGAGGCACATACCCTTTGGCTGCCACATTAAGGAGCAGGAAAAGGAATTGTCTGCAGTTGAGATTGTGTCCATATGTTAATGCCATTCAAAATTATATTTAAGGTTCATTAATGCAAAGCCTTTATTATAAGGGTGAGCGTTCTAAATAAGTGTTGTAATCTTGAACTGCACTAGTGATAATGGTTCCAGTAAAAAAGGGGAGAAAGTGTACACGTTTGCAAAGTTTAAAATATGAGGCTGCCTATAATGCTCTCTGATTAAATGCAACTTTTTGCAGAAACCTGAATGCAAAAATGTTGATTTTTTTTTCTTTCAAAATAAATTGTTCACAAAAAAAGTGCAGCTACAGGAAAAAAAAATGTTTTGCTAAACTACTTTGAGATTTAGGTACCATTTCTTTGAAGTATTATTTGGTAAACTGTGTTTATGCATGCAAAAATATTCTAAATGGAAAGTCACTAACCAGCTTCAACAAGATTATGGGAAACATGAATATAAATAAGCACTGGCAAAGCCAATAGGTCCAATATTGGTGGTCAGTCTTTTAGTTTTGTCAATGCTTCTGTTTTGACTTGGCTTTCGTGAAACTTTATTGTTGTGGGAGTTGCTGACCCTTCGCACTGTAACAAATATTAGCAAAAAGCAAATATGTTTAGGTTCCAATAAGAACACATTGCCATAGTAGTTCCTGGCATCGAATACAAATACTTGTGTGCCAGTATGCTCCTTGTGAATTGGCAGATTGCGATCATTGTAATTTAACATGAATTTATAGAGCATGGAACTTGTCACTTGTGCGAGTGTATCCAGGTGCTGAGGAGGAGCAGGTTCTGCAAGTAGGATCAATCACACTGAAGTCAGCTGATAGAGAGAAATAGAATTTATATTTTAAAAAACGGGTCTTGGTTGACAGCAGCTCTAATTAGGAGCCTAATTCTTAATAAATGTCACAAACTTGCACCCATATGTCTTAGCATTAGCACAGATTTTTGTAATTCATAAATTCACAAGAACTTACAGAAGTAGACCAGGAAACCGTAGTCCTAGAAAATATTTGTGAACTATATTTTAACATGAGCAAATATGCAGGTGTAGATTTGCTTATGCGAAAATCTGTTGACCGTTTACAAGTTCACTTTACCTTTAAGCACTTTTTTCCCCCCAACCCTGGAAGAAGTTTTACTTCTGACCACTGCTAGAAGAAAATTTCCAATGTTTCTCAGTATTGGAAATGATCAGAAAAGAGCTGGTGAAAGGCCTTACAATATGGAAGTTAATAAGTTTGCAAAGACTAAAAAAGGCAGTCCACCCTTGGAACTATTGCTTACCACTACCACCCACCCCAGTATGTAGATCTGATAAAAGGTGTCAAAATAAAGAGATTGATAGTATTCAAGTCCTACTATAGTCCCAGAGGCTATTATCAGCACTCTAATGAGATTGCTGACATAATGTGTTGCCACACTATAGGGCACCAAAGGGACAAGTAGATTTTTGGTTAGAATGTAAGGACATTTAAGACCTGACTTCCAGGGACCTTCATAGTAGGGTTGATTACCCAACCCACTTCCTCTGCACTCAAATGGTTTGAGGGATTGCTGCTCCAGGTTACCCTAAGGGGACTTACATTCTGGCCAAATTAGTCACAAGGGCATCATGGAAATCTTAAGTTGTAATATGTACTTGTACTTTTATTTATCACATATGTTTTGCAACCTAATGCACAACTGGTACTGAAACCTACCCCAATAGATTAGGGGTTATGCTACCTTTGGTCCTGAAGAAATGCCTCCGGCTAGCTCTCCAGGCGGCTAGGGCATGAAACACGTTGATCGCATAGTGAAACCGAGAGCTCACCACAATGCCCACTTGATTTTAAATCTTGGCATTAGCAGAGGGGGGAAAAAAAAGGGGAAGTATAGAATAGGGATTGCCCATAGTCAATTTTAACCACACCACTACCCAACCCAGCAACTACCCCTCCAACACATATCAAAGGTTATTACAAATTGGTGATAGTGACTCCACAATTTCAACTACGAGTACGGTGGCATAACAGAACATCACACTAGCAACACAACAAGATGATGGACAGAGGGCTGAAGCTTCTCAGACACTCACCCACAGATCTGGATTGAATCCATTGGTCTTTTGATCACCATGCCACCTCACGTGTCAGACCTGTGACTGGGGGTGAGTGTCTGAAAAGCTTCAGCACTCTGTCCATCATCTTGTTTTGTTGCGATGGTCACCATAAGTGGTCAAGGTATGCCCAGATGTAAGTCCCTGCTCACTGTGCCACTGGATTCAAGTTAACCTGGCTGATGAAGGGGGATACCCTGAAACCGGTCCCAGGGTGCCCGTTTCCAGTCCAGGGAGGACCTGGCCTGGCAGTTCGGGCTGGACTGTTCCCATGGGAAACCGGGTCAAAACTGCTTTGCATATGGCTGGGTTTAAAACTGGGGTGGCATGGTGAGTATAAGAACGATGGATTAAACCCAGATTTGAGACAGGGGGTGGCAAGTGTCTGAAAAGTTTCAGCACTCTCTCCGTTATCTTCTTGTGTTGCTGGAACAGCACACAACGCATACTGATTTGTCGCCAGGGAAGGTGTGTGCTGGATCACGTTAAAGATTTCCTCTTCTTCACACCCTTAATTATTTACCTATACAAGTTAATGGATATGTTGTTGGGCATGTAGGAGATCACAATATCAGCATTGACCATGCAGCAGCTAGTTACACTAGGAGTCTTCAGGCTCACACATTAAGAGCAGCACTCACAGTTTTAAGTCAGTAAAATCTCCAGCAATGTCACACCTGGTGATAATAGCTAGAACTTACCTTCCAGGTACTAGCCATTAGAACGGGATGTGTGTCTTCAGCTGCCAGTTAATGGGCACACAAAAAATTTATCACTACTCAAGAAAGATACATTTCCATAGTTGATCGCGACAGCTGTTTCAACTATGCATACAGTGCAATATTTTATCCGCTGCTAAGAACTGTGAAAGGCTGAGAACTCTCGTACCCGTTAACGGAAACATAAGAAGGTTTTTAGCGTAATAAGTGGTGGTGGGTCAAATGGAAAGAGGATGTACACTTCTTGGATTAAAAACTCTGAACAGACATTTGATCTTAAATGATGCAAGACAGCACATGAATTGTGAATGCATGTAAAATAGGTCGGCTGGGGAATGGTCTGGGTGCGTATAAACAGAAACATTGCGGCCTGCTACGTACAGCTTCTTCTGTGTCGGATCAGCGTGCTATAGGGGTAAATGCGTATACCCTGAGGGGAGGAGGGTGGGAGACTACATAATTTAGGGATTGTGAATCTAGTATCTCCGCTTGGATAAGTGGTGGGAGTTACGGTGGCGACAGTATCCACGTTTCAGTTGGTGGAGGCGTTTGTGCGGAGCCTTGTGGTCGCACGGATTACACCACATTGCAGAGAAGCGCGTGTTTGTACGCTGCGGTGCGTATGGCTTGTGAAATGTTGGGGGTGCATGGCACTAGAACACCCCCTCCTCGCGGCCTGCTGTACCTTTATGTAGCTCGCGCTCCCACACGGTGACGATGAGTGGAGAGTGCTTTCTGTGGTGGATGAGCCAAAGGGACAACGTCTGCACGCTCTGCTGCGAGTTGCTGAGCTCCGACAGCTTCTTCTCCAGCGCCGCTTCCGAAAACGCGGACATGCCTCCTCCCCTGCCCGGCGCCA
Organism: Pleurodeles waltl; assembly: GCF_031143425.1. Lineage (NCBI taxonomy): Eukaryota > Metazoa > Chordata > Amphibia > Caudata > Salamandridae > Pleurodeles > Pleurodeles waltl. The sequence continues at coordinate 308,381,794 of NC_090439.1, forward strand.
GCGCGCAGGCAGCGGGGTCCTGGAGTGCGCAGCTCCTGCCGGGGCCCTCCCAGTCCCTTTCCCTTCACAGACGGAGCGGCCCTGAGGCTGTAGCAGAACCTGTTAGTCTCTCTCCGCCAGCACCCTCCCCGCGGGGTCTGCCCGCCGCTGCCAGGTTACAGCCCGCTGTCGGCGACGTCAGACGCCGGTGCCGGTGCATATGGCGGCGGAGCGAGCAAAGCGGCGGTGACGTCACAGGCGAAGGGCCCAGCCCGCTGCAGCCGCAGGGCCGCCCAGCCTCCCGGCGGGAGACCGCCGCCGCTCACCCGGGATCTCAATACTGTGCGATGAAACGAACGAGCTGAACATTTTTGTGTTAGATAAAAATACATTTTGGGATGATCTAGACAGCTAAACAGGGCATTTAAAATCATGTTTGTCTACTATATAAGTTTTCCTGTTGGGTGACTTATTTTCTCAGAGATATATAGCGGCGACTTAATGTTTTTAAGCTTGGGAAGCCAGGCGTGCGTACTGGATTATGATTTCAGGTAATCTGTTTTAGGTCGAATCCACCTTGATGCGACTGACCTGTTGTGGACATTCAGCCGCCCATTGATTGGCTTTATTGTCACTCTCTTTTGATTGGTTCCTATTCAATGCCTTGCCTCCCTCTTGTGTTTCTTGCTCCATTGGACCATAGCTTCTTTACGAACCTTTTAATTGGGTGACGTGTTTCCACTGTTTACGTTTAAGGGACTACTTTTTAATTCAGCATTCCATGGGAATGTTTGCTTCGGCTAGTTCAGCCCGCTCACTGGTGTGCTGCTTCACCCCTCAATCACACCTGCTGCACTGAATTGCTCCTCACCCCCGTCAGCCTGCATATAATAGCACATTATCAGGGTTATTTTTGCCAGGGTTTGCTGAAATACAGATTTTAACAGTTGTTTTTATTTTATCTTCTGCATTCCGCATATTTCTTGAAAGCAGAAGCTTTGGCACACAGATACTTTCATGGTGTTGGCGAGAATACCACCTACTGCACTCACTTCCAGGCATCTGAATCTGAGGTAGAAGTTGTATCTAGCATGACACTTCTCTTAGCTGGCCTCAACTATGCCCCAGAGGCAACTGCAAAGGACCAAATGGCTGACACCTGTGAAGGTAGAATAGGTTTTGGCAAGTATTTTCCTTTACATTCTGACACTTCTTTATCCTTTTTAAATTCTGGAGTGAAAAGTATTAAAAAAATAAACCATGCCAATTTAAACAATTGCCAACACTGAACTCAGTGTACAATTTTTTTAAACATGTCTTTATTAGAATTTTTCATGTGCTCATAACAGACATTACAGTTGTATATGACTGCTGAGTACTTAACATGCCACTCAGGGCATGGTCTCTTGCAATGTGCCAGGCTGCAGGATACATGAAGCATAACACAGTGTAGATACATTGGCAACTAATACAGTGTAGTAAAAAACTGTAATCAACATATTGAAAAAGATAAACAACAAAAGCAGCTCGACTGAGATCAGCACTATAATCGGAGGGGGGGTATGGCAGATAGGCCCCTCAGGGATCGGGGGTGCGGGAATCCGCGTAACTACCCAGCCAACACTGCCGCCCCTGAGAGGGAGCGCTCCTCACATAAGGTTTGAATGGGTCCAGACATGGCTTCAGCCCTGGGGCCATTGACATGTAATGTCTCAGGTCTCTGGGCCCCACTAACGTTGCACGGAATCAAATTCACCAGTGGGATCCTCTGACAGAATGCACAGCATTGCCACGCACTCATCGAGGCCCTGTTTGGTGTTTTCATCAGTGTGCACAGCACATAGGCATCTCTCCTCCGTCACACCCCACTCCAGGACATCTGCCAACCACCTTACCAGCCCACACCAAGGACACTAGAATCTTATTGTTCTGAGCGAAAGTGTATGGGTAAATCCTATACATCACGTTTTACAGAGCATACAGGCAGTGGGGGAGAAACACCATTTTGCACAGTGAGACTCTACCCATCACTGACAACAGCTGGCATACTGAAAATCGCACTGAGTCGTCCAGAACATGAAGCACGCTACCCACAATAAGGCTATTTCAGATTTCCAACTCGATGGCTATCTGAATTCCCAGATACCAAAACCGATCGACCTCCCACTAAAGCTCCATCATCAGGGATTCCTCTTTGGATTTCCTCGCCAGTGTGGCCACAGGGAACAACTCTGTTTTCTGCTTATTGACTCTATAGCCGAAAGACCTCCCACAAGTACTGCCAATCCGGGGAATCAAACGCCTTCTTGATATCCAAGGCGACCACTGCTGCCTCCAACCTGCTATCAGCGACAGAGTGGAGTGCGTGGAGAAGCACAGTAGATTCAAATTTGTCGCCCTGCTGGGCATGAAACCACACTGGTCTCACACCAAATGGGTGAACATGCCCTGCAATCTTGTCGGGAGGACTTTCGCGAGAATTTTTACATAGGCTCCCAACATTGACAAAGGGTGGTGTGAGACGGGATCCGTGGGGTCTCTGTTGGGCTTAGGAAGCATAACAATTTGCACTTTGCACCTAGACCGCAGGAGCACTCCACGCTGGTGTGCCTTCAATAGGACCTCGCAGAGGTGAGGGAGAAGCAGCCCAGAGTGTGCCTGTTAGTACTGCACTGGCAGTTCTTCAGGGCCAGGCACTTTGTCGTAACTATTCCTTGCTCAGCCTCTCCCATCTCCTCCACTGAGATGTCGTCCTCCAGACTCTCTGCCTGCTCTGCTATCAATCACGGGAGTGGCATCTGATAAAGAAAGGCACGCGCCTGCTCCAATCCATGGGTGCCGCCCACATCATATACCGCCCTAAGATGATCCCGCAGAATGGAGTTGATCTCGGTCTGAGTCCTCGCAATAGAGCCATCCAGGAGAATCAGGGAATTCATCACAGGGGTTCTTTCTCTCTTAAGTAACCATGCAGGCAGACGGCCTGATTTGGTGCCCTCACAGTGTAGCATCTGACAGTAGTCACAGCGGACCAGTCTATCCAATCTATCCCAAGTCCGTGCCACTGCTCTATGAGCCTCCAACAGTGGCGCATTCTGAGTCCCCATCTCAGGAGCCTCCAGCTGAAGACCCGCCAGATGACCCTTCTCTAGTAGTTTGCCTCCAGACTGCGTCTCTGACCACCTCTCCATGCCAGGCACTTTCATGGTATCCCACTCCACTTCTCTATCAGTCACCATGGTCCAGTTGGACATGAAATAATCCATCACCACCTTGCGAAACTCCCAGCAGAGAATAGGATCCACAAGTGCCTCTGTCTGCAGCATCCACAGAGGCACCAAAGGTCAGCCGACATCCACCTCCTAGTTCAAGCGCACTGGTGCATGATCAGGATGAAATATGCCTAGAAATCTGCCTAGAATTTGAGTATGCACCGCATGAGTGGCTGTCTGTCGTAGTCAGGAATCTATCTAAACGGCTATTTATATTATGGGTGGGGATATGAAAGGTATACTCCTTCGCTGCAGGGTGCATTGTGTGCCAGGCATCTGGGCAACCTAGCTGGTTAATCGCCGCACAGAGCGCCGTCACCATCTGTGGCTTCGAGCCCGTCTTGGGTGGGGTACGGTCCAATGTGCCATCAAGTATACAGTTAAAATCCCCAGCCCAGAGTATAGGGTCCCCAGATATGGGAGCAGCTCATGCTCCAGTGCCAGAAAAAATGATCTGACATAGAAATTGGGAGCATCCACATTTAAAAAGCAGACCTCACATTCGTCTAGTAAACCACAGAGTAGAAGGAATTGTCCCTCAACATCCACACAGAAGCTCTGCATCTTGAACGGGACTCCTGGTGCAACCTAAATCAACACACCCCGGGCATAATTAGAATAGGTGACAAAGTAAACCTGTCCCCTCCTCTTCCTCTGTACTTTCTGCGCCTCACTCTCCATGCGATTTGTATACCCTGCCGTCGAAGAAATGTGTGGACCCAATATATCTTATTGTAGAAGTTCAGGCCCCTTATGTTCCATGTCACAATTCTGTAGGTTGTAGTCATAGTACCTTATAGAAAGCAAACAGTGTCCCGACCCAGGCCCTCCACCTCTCTCCCAAAACCATGTCTTCGCTACAACAATAAAAACAATAAAACCAAAACATCCCATCCTTCTGCTGGGTAAACACTATTTAACAACCAGTGTATTCCCATGTATCCCCTACCCAGAACACCAACCCAATCCCAGAGCTCCTAGTTATAAGAACCCAGCACTCAAGCAACAATCACACATTCACAGTGCAACTATCAGTCAGAGTAGTATTATGAGGAAACAAGATCCAGCTACCAGACAGTCAAGCGCAGCGATACCCCTAAGTCCCCTGTCGCACACATGAGCAGCCGTGCCTTACTCACATTTGACACTGCACTCTTCCACACAGTCACACTCTCACACTCCGATCTGTTACTTGGGGAGCAGAAGGTGGGAAAAAAGGTTAGGGGCATATGTCTATCCAGCCCCAAGGGTCTCCGCAGGGTCCCCCACATACCGGCTCCAGTCCATCAATAGGAGAGTCCATCCCCCTGCCATGGTTACAAACAGACCAGAAACCCCACCCCCTAACTAACCCAATCCGCACAACCCGTAGCTACGGGGGCGAGGGATAGCATAGATCTCCAGCCCGATTGAGCTCATGGCACACATCCCCACATCCTGAATAGGTAACTGACTATGAGTCTCCAATGTCTAGTGTCTCCTCCACTGTCCCCGTGTCAGAGCCTGAGGCTGTCACTGCTTCGACTAGTGCTTTTGCTGCTTCTCTCTCCGATCATTGCTGTTCCACATCTAGTGTGCTGTCTCGTCTGACTACTACACGTGAACTGGACCTGGGGGACCCACCGCTCCCCTTCTCCTTCTCACCAACCTCTTGGAGCCACAAGTGGATCAGTTTTTTCCCAGATCCACCCAGGGGGTGGTGGGGTTGGTGCAAGGATAATGGCATCAGAATGTATCTCCAGCCAATCCCAGACCGACTTATGGTTGGTAAAGAAGTGTAAGCGGTCATGGTGCAGCAGCTTCAGTGTGGCGGGGTAGAGGAACATGTGGCATAATCCCATCACTCACAATTTTTGTTTAACTCCTCCAAAGGACTGGCACAACTGCTGAACCTGTCTAGTGTAGTCAGGAAAAAGGTGAATGACCTGATTCTCAAACTTAGGGTTACCCTCCTGGCAGACCGACAGGCGCCAACATATTGGTTCTGTTAGACAAGGATGCCAACTCTGCTCTCAGGGGTGCCACCTCACCCTGCAGCCTGGAAACCTCTAGCTCGGTAGATAAGATGCATTCCGCCATCCAGTGGATATCCGCGCGTAGGAGGTCACACATCCAAGGAGACCGCCTCTATCTTTGTCTGGACAGCCGCACTTGAGACCTCTGTGGTGGCTAGTAGTTAAGTGCTGGATGGGCCGGGTGGGTCCTGAGAAGGATCCCGAGGTACTTGCTGCAGCTGTTGCAGCCCTCCTCCAGTGCCGGTGGTGTTAAATTGGTAAATTCTGGTTTGTTTAGCCAACCTTTGCAGCCATTATTTCCCCATCACGGGTGTTGTTAGGCAGTGCAAATCAGTAGAGCCACTCCCCGGTTCATAAAGGAGATTCGCATCCACGTGGGGCCCGCTTGCACCACAGGAACACCAGGCGTGCAGAACGAGCAGCACCGCAGCTCCCCCAGTAGATGTAAAATCCACAGGCAATATGACAGGAAGCTTTAGGTGGTAGCAGAGCCCGCTTGCACACCTATTGCAGCACAGCACGAGCAGCCCCGCCAGTCCAACAACACAATCTGAGGAGAACTGTTCACAGGTTAATAGAATAAGGTGGTTTAATATCAAATTCCTGCTAGTGCCCGCTTATGGAGGGCTATCAAGGCATCAGTAGGCAGCACATATCCTGCTCACCATGCAGGACGATAACCTCAGGCAGCAAAAGTCTTCTGCACCGCTCCTTGTGTAATGGTACCTCTGTGTATATACAGCAAAATCCAGGGAAGGGGGGGGCGCTAGGGGCACAAGGAGCAGCCACGCCACTCCCGAGCCATTGCTGGGTAGGCCCAAAAGTGTAAGATGTGCCACCAAATCGTCTCTCTGGCCTCTCCCCCCGTCGGCACAGTCAATAATAGCACCTGTTTTGAGAGTGCCCAAGGGACTGGGAATTGAATCGAGCCATCAGGAACCCAGGCAGGTAAGGCTGCAAGCGTTTCCAGGGGCACACTCAGGTCCACCGCAAGGCTGCATCTCCCATCGGCCATGCGGCCTCACCCAGGTGGGCCTCCTGCCGTTGGGACTCAATGGCGTGTTGTGTTCTGCCCGCAGCTCGTGCACCAATGGCTGAGAGAGCCTGTGCGTCTCTCCCCGCTCACACCCCGCCAGCTCTGCAGATATGTGGGAAGGCCAGGCATGCTCCCCAGCTCACCCGAATCAGTAGCTCCTGCAGCTCCCAAGCGCAGGCCTGGACACCACGCTGCATTACTCCGGGCGTGTTCCAATCAGCTGGAAACCACTGAGGAGCGTCTCCCCTGGCTCCACTGCTCTCCCCAGACACAGTCGGGCAGTCCTCCTGCTCCGATGGGGGCCATAGGGTAAGGATATGTGTAGGATGCCATGGCTGACTTCAGTGAGCAAATTAAATTGCGACCGCCATCTTGCCGCGTTGGCCATGCCCCCCCAGTGTACAGTTTTGAATTACTAAAAGACATGTTTTTGCTAGTTCATGTTGAGGAGAAAATGAAATGTGAGGAAATTGTGCAACCACATATGTTAGTAAAGAGCAATATATGCTTTGGTTTCATAAAGATGCCACGTAGGGTAAAGTTCACCAGAAATCAGAAACACAAATTCAGCAGGTTTTCAGATGAATAGAAAAACATGTTTACAGGCCTTAAAGAGATTACAATCACAGCACACATCCAGTGTCCATTCTCGTTTAATTGAGACGTGGTTGAGAAAATGTTGGTCAAAGGTGTCTTTAGTCTAAAGCATACAGAGTCAGATAAGAAGTCTTAGGAACAAAGTAATAAAAAAATAAACACACTTGAGAAAGAAGGTTAATGTTTCTTTAAAGCTTTGTTATAACTGTGATAAAGAGTGTAGAGAAAATATTACAAGTTTAAAGGACACAGGTGATGTGATGTTTATCTCAAAGTATAATATTAACTTATGTATCCTTTGACCTGTTATTGGTTTCAAGTTAAATGTATTTAGTCAGTAGTTATTCAACTAAATAGACAGCTGCCTGCGAGCAGCAAATTGAGGTCAGCTTTACAGCTCTAAGGAAGTGACTGGTGTCTTGGCTGTAATAAGTCAACCTACTTTTGTCTTACCATGAAAAAGTCTTGTCTCTTTTTTTATTCCAGTTTTCCTCCAACATTAGGCGAGCCAGCCAGAAGTCCAGTTTGTCCTCAGCCAACTGCTGTCACAGGAAAACTGCCTGCCCACCCCCCACCCCAACACTGCATAGAATACTGCACATTTATGACCAGGTAAGCAGACACTGTGGGGGTCATTACGACTTTGGCGGGCGGCGGAGGCCGCCCGCCATAGTACCGCCGTCAGAATACCGCTGCGCGGTCAAAAGACCGCCGCCGTAATTCTGAGTTTCCCGCTGGGCTGGCGGGCGACCGCCAGAAGGCCGCCCGCCAGCCCAGCGGGAAACCCCCTTCCACGAGGATGCCGGCTCCGAATGGAGCCGGCGGAGTGGAAAGGGTGCGACGGGTGCAGTTGCACCCGTCGTGATTTTCAGTGTCTGCTATGCAGACACTGAAAATCTTGGTGGGGCCCTGTTAGGGGGCCCCTGCAGTGCCCATGCCAATGGCATGGGCACTGCAGGGGCCCCCAGGGGCCCCACGAAGCCCCATTACTGCCAACCAGGTTCTGGCGGTCAAAACCGCCAGAACCAGGCTGGCGGTAAGGAGGTCGGAATCCCCATGGCGGCGCTGCCTGCAGCGCCGCCATGGAGGATTCCTCAGGCCAGGGGAAAACCGGCGGGAAACCGCCGGTTTCCCGTTTCTGACCGCGGCTTTACCGCCGCGGTCAGAATAGGCCTGGATGCACCGCCAGCCTGTTGGCGGTGCATCCGCGGTCCACGGACCGCCAGGGTCGTAATGACCCCCTGTGTTACCTAAAGCTCTGCCTATTCCGGGGGACAGGTAGGACCCAGAGATTGCTCTCTTTAAGTGAAGACAACACAGACTCCAGTCCATGTTTGTAGATTATGGGGGTCATTCCGACCCCGGCGGGCGGCTTCGGCCGCCCGCCTGGCGAGAACCGCCAGAAGACCGTACCGCGGTCAAATGACCGCAGCGGTCATTCTGACTTTCCCGCTGGGACGGCGGGCGACCGCCAGAAGGCCGCCCGTCGGCCCAGCAGGAAAGCCCCTTCAACAATGAAGCCGGCTCCGAATGGAGCCAGCGGAGTTGAAGGGGTGCGACGGGTGCAGTGGCACCCGTCGCGATTTTCGCAGACACTGAAAATCATTATGGGGCCCTGTTAGGGGGCCCCTGCACTGCCCATGCCTGTGGCATGGGCAGTGCAGGGGCCCCCAGGGGCCCCACGACACCCGTTCCCGCCATCCTGTTCCTGGCGAATTTTACCGCCAGGACCAGGATGGCGGGAAGGGGGTCGGAATCCCCATGGCGGCGCTGCTTGCAGCGCCGCCGTGGAGGATTCTCTGGGGCAGGGGAAAACCGGCGGGAAACCGCCGGTTCCCCTTTTCTGACCGCGGCTTTACCGCCGCGGTCAGAATTGCCCCTGAAGCACCGCCAGCCTGTTGGCGGTGCTTCAGGGTCGGAATGACCCCCTATATGACTTGTTTCTTTGGCAGTGGTAAACATGGATGAAATGTAAATGGGTTAACGTTTGGAAGATTGTGTATGAACATTGCACAAAAAGAAGCTATGTAGTCAGTACAGAGTTTTCCCCACTATAAAGTTGGAAATGGTCAAGTGTGGGTGATTCAAAATTGGGAGTCCAATATGTGTTCTAAACAAAAGCCAAAGTGATCAAGATCTCTTGACCGTCCCTCATCGAGCACTTAATATGGAAGACCAAAACAAGGAACATTAGTTGAAACCGCTTAAATGACGTGGTCCGGGAATTTGAAAAAAAGCAACCCCAGGACAAAGTCATGTCTTGTTTGGCACGAGGAGATACTTACTCGTGTGTCGCCTTTTGAAAAACCGGGGACCTACCCTGGGGTAGCCTTCCTGAAAGTGGAGTCGGAACGTACTCGGTACGTTAATAAATGAAGAGCAACCCGGAAGTATTCCTGGGACTCTGATTGGCTCCTCCTGATCACGTGAAGGGGGAGCTCTACAAAAACAGAAGAAAGCCCATTCGCTGGTAGCAAAGCACCACAGTAACTGAAAAAGGTCTAATTCAGTGTCCACAACCATGAGCTGAGATATCTGCAACCTAAATATAGCAAAGAGGAAGATAACAATCGTCTGGGCTGTATAAAGTGCCATAATTTGTGTTTAAGTGGACAAAACAAATGCCCCATCAGAGAATAGTCAATACTAGTTGTGAAGGTTCCTAAATTAAAAAGGGAGACAACAAGGATTGAATAAAATGGGAACAGCATCACTACTGTCTGGAGGGCACTGGTTTAAATATTGTTAGGTCACTCAGGGAAAATTAGGCGGTCATTCTGCCGCCCGCCAAAGTCCCGCCGTCAGAATACCGCTGCGCGGTCAGAAGACCGCCGCGGTAATTCTGAGTTTCCCGCTGGGCTGGCGGGCGACCGCCAGAAGGCCGCCCGCCAGCCCAGCGGGAAACCCCCTTCCATGAGGATGCCGGCTCCGAATGGAGCCGGCGGAGTGGAAGGGGTGCGACGGGTGCAGTTGCACCCGTCGCGATTTTCAGTGTCTGCTTGGCAGACACTGAAAATCTTGGTGGGGCCCTGTTAGGGGGCCCCTGCAGTGCCCATGCCATTGGCATGGGCACTGCAGGGGCCCCCAGGGGCCCCATGACACCCGTCACCGCCAGCCAGTTCTGGCGGTCAAAACCGCCAGAACCAGGCTGGCGGTAAGGGGGTCGGAATCCCCATGGCGGCGCTGCCTGCAGCGCCGCCATGGAGGATTCCCTTGGGCAGCGGGAAACCGGCGGGACACCGCCGGTTTCCCGTTTCTGACCGCGGCGGTACAGAATGCCCATGGATGCACCGCCAGCCTGTTGGCGGTGCATCCGCGGTCCCCGGCCCTGGCGGTAGGCAACCGCCAGGGTCGGAATGACCCCCTTAATGTGTTAGCTGTGTCCATGAGCATATTAACACCATTGTTTCACCAAGTGCTATCAAACTGTTGCATATGCATAGTATTTCATGGCATGTTTGTCACTGTTTTTTATCCTTCCTCCACAGGGCGACCTTTTGATTAGACAAGCCAGACATGCAGTTGATTGAAGTAAGTGACCGGAGCTTAGTATACTTTTTAATTTGAGATACATTAAGGTCTATGTAAGGAGAAGTTGACGTTTTTAGTCCTGATAAGCTGTCATTGAATCCATGGTGACCCTTGAGACGCGAAACATGTCGACCCAGCATTAGAGGAGGTAGGATAATGTCCTTCTCCCTTCATTTTTGTTTTGCCTGATTTGAGAGCGCATATGAGCATTACCTTTTTTAGCACTCTTCACTTTTTTTAATCTTGGCCTAAGCCCACTTCCGATCAAATAAATTTGATGTTGACTTATTTGGTTTAGAGCCAATTTTATTCCATCTCTTTAGCTCTCCTATTCTATCTGTGCCTATAGGTTGTGCTTGCCCAAGGCCCAGCTACATTGGGAAAAAGATCTCCGGCAAATAGACCCCCTTTAGGAGTGTCCGTCAGACATTGCAGCGCCAGTCTGACGAGGAGCATGCCCAATGATAAAGCTTGACATCATATTGGATGTGTGAGGGCTATTGCTTCTGAAAAAACTATTTCCCTGTGATTTTCTCTCTCTTTATTGGAACAGTGCACTTTATATGTATCGCATAGGTTATATTTGGGGAGGTTGTACACTGGACCATTAACCTCCCTGTCCCCCTTTTTTGAATTATATTCAGTACAGCAGCTTAGCTGTGGGACCTTCTTTGACACACTTTTTTCTGTTGATTTAGATCTGGTTGCTCCTCCAATATGGATGACTTCCAGGGTCTTAGGGCCAGATGTAGCAAAGGTTTTTCCCCATTCTGTGTCTATGGGAAAAAGTGTTCGTACATATGTCCCTTAGTTTTGATGATGAGGTAGTGTCTGCTATCTTACAGACCCCCTCCATTCTTGGTAGCAATGGATCTGGCCCCTCTGAGAACCTTAAGGAAGACTGGGATAAATTTTCCTCCTTAAAGCGGGAATTGAATTATCCAATATGCCTATAATCTTTCTACAAGATTTAGCATTTAGGAATCATTGGGCACAAATTGCCTAGAAATACATGAGGGACTGGTTAGTCCTGATCATTATCACATCTAAACGGTTAGCTGAATCCATTACTATTCAGATTAACATGGTTGAAAGTACACTCAAAACAACTGTCCCTTTGGCGGCATTCAAGAGTCGTCTGATTGAAATCAATTCTGAACTCAATGAAACTAAAGAATTCTTGACACAACAAAAGATTTCAAAACTGCAGAAGGACATTAATAAGTTCAATCGAGAAAAAGTTTACCCCTATATCAAGGAGGACTTTGACACTGACATTCAATCATGTTCCTCAGACGAATCCACCTCTTCCTATAAAAAGCCACGTAATTACAGTAGGAGTTCCTCCTCGGATGGGTGGAGCACGGATGACAGCATGCCACAACCATACTTTAATTTTCCACAGTACCCCGTTAATCAACCCATGACTTGGCAACCAGCTTACCCTTTCTTCCAACCCCTCCCGATGTTGCCTTACCTGCCTTTTTTAGGCCGCTGCCGGGGCGGAGGAAGAGGCAGAAGGAGAGGAAGAGGCAGACGTGTACATTGGGACAGGGAGGACCCCCAGATGGTAACTCGGAGCCAGGGCAAAAACATGCCACAGAGAACCTAGTGGTTAACTTATCCAAGAGACATCTCTCTCCAGATGAGACAAAAAGCCCTTAACAGAGGATTAGGTTTTGTGCCTACACCTAACGAATACTTTTTTAGTTTGAATTGTGAACTTTCGCAATTCTTCAGAAAGATTTGTTTACATTTCTTTTTTAAAGAAAAACCAATTGTCCCCCAGACAGAGGATTCTGGTTTAAAGAAACTGTCATCCTTTGTTCCTCCATGGCAAACCATGCCTTGTGAGGTACTTGTTTATGAGAAAGCAGTCATGTCTGACCTAAAAAAATTACGCCCTAAACATTCTTTCATCAATGTCCCTAAGAATGAAAGGAATGCTTTAAAACCCTTGGCTTTAGATCAAACTATAGTGATCAAACAAGCTGACAAGGGTGGGACCATAGTCATTATGGACTCTAACGACTATAGACAGGAGTGTGTTTGCCTTTTGAGCGATTCCACTGACTATGCTCCCATTCCTAAGGATCCTACAGAGAATTTACAGATCCAGATAAGAAATATGATCGAGGAAGCCTGCAGTAATTTATGGATTTCCCAAAAAGAGGCTGAGTTATTGGATACGGTCCATCCATGCACACCATACTTTTACTGCCTCCCGAAAACACCCAAGGGTAGGCTTCCGCCCCCTGGACATCTAATAGTGTCAGGCATCGGCTCTGTATTGGAACCCCTATCCGTGTTTTGTGATCATTTGTTACAACCATTGGTGAGGGAATCCAGCACGTTTTTAAAGGACACAAAAGATGTTCTGAATCTGATAGAGTCAATTAATTCCACTGTGGAAGTCCATGCACTAATCACACTCAATGTGGAAGCTCTATATACCAACATACCCCAGGGAGTTACCTTGCAAGTGATTGAGAATGCCCTCCTTGAACGACCTTGGAGCTCTCCCACCCCAGTGCATTTCATCATGCAGTGTGCCACGTTGGCCATGACCGAATTTGTTTTCCAATTTGAGGACCTGTTCTATCATCCGATCTGGGGGGTACTCCATGGGGAGTACCTTTGCACCAAGTTTGGCCTGCCTCTATATGTATGAATTTAAGAAATAAGAAATGATTCATACTGCCCACCACTAATCCTTTTCATGAAAAGATTAAATTATGGCGAAGGTATATTGATGATATCTTGATTGTATGGCAAGGAGCAATTGGAGAGGTCAACCCCTTTATTGAGTGGGTGAATAGCCTCGACCCGTTTCTGAACTTTACTGCTCAAGTTTCCTCTACACATATCTCCTTTCTGGACCCATTGATTAGGACTGACAATGGTAAATTGACATCCTGCACATACCATAAAACCACGGACCTTAATAGTCTGTTACTCTATGAGAGCCACCATCCTAAGTCTTTATGTGACAATTTACCCTTCGGTCAATTTTTACGACTATGCCGCAGTTGTAGCACGACACAGTTGTTTGAGACCCAAGCCAATGACCTCAAGGTTAGATTGTATGAGAGACACTATCCTCCCCATGTTGTAAATACCGCCTCAAGAAGGCACGTAATAATCATAGAGATGCATTAATGATGCCCACTGTGAAGGAATCAGAACCACGTTTGACGTATGTTTCTACATATACTCCACTGTCTAATACCATCAAGAAATTGATCAACAAGAGATGGTCGATCCTAGAAAGTGGAGGTGAATGCATTCCAAAGCCTTTGTTTGCATTCAATAGGACAGCCAACATCAAAGACATGGTGGTCCACACTCGTCCACGTAAGAATCGTGAGACCCCTAATCACACCACTTTATGGAACCTCCCCCCTGTTTAAGGCCATTTTCCTTGTGGTATGTGCAACGTTTGTCCCTTGACCAGACGTTTGGAGAAACTTGACCTGTATCCAATAGGTGTATGGCATCTTAAAAAAAACACCAATTGCAACATGGAACAGTGTACTTTATATGGATCGCATAGGTTATATTTGGGAAGGTTGTACACTGGACCATTAAGCTCCCTGTCCCCCTTTTTGGAAATACAGAGATACAGGCACACATAATATATTTTTGTAAAAAGAAACAAGAGAAAGAGAGGAACAAGCAGGAGGTAACAGAGTAGGCAGCATCCAAGTTAGTACAGCAAAAACTAGCAAAGAAGGGGGCAGTGAAAGGGGCTGTAGTAGCAGCCACCACTTAGATGACTGCAATACAATTGTCTGATTATATGGGTATTTTCGGGTTAGACTATACCACCACATACACTATCTAAGATAGATGACAGAGTATGGATCAAACACTAAACCAACGTAGGCAAAATGCATATTGACCCAGTAAGGATTAATGTCAAGCAGAATGTTGCCATACCAAAGAACGCCACAGTATAAAAACTCGACAGAAGGGTTGTAAAAAAAGAAAATTATACAGAACAATCTGAATATTCGGCTCTAGGACCTGGAAGATCTGTTAATGGAGTAAATATTGATGCATTATCCAGAGTTACCTCCCTATTCAAATTTAAGGCTTTATGAGAAAACCTAAGCAATGATGGTCATATTAGTTAAACTATAATAGCAAGGTGCCAAATTAATTGTGCCAAAATAAAGCATTCCTGATAACACTACGCAAAATACTTTTTTGGATGTGTCTTAAGATGGAAGACCCACAGCAAATTCTGCTCACCACACAGATAGCCATTAATTGCATCAACTTTCAGGACTGTATATATGATCACCATCTGAAGAGAGTAGTATTGTTCACAGAGGTCTCACTATTAGATGCCAACATAATGGAGACATCAGCACAGGTATCAGAACTTCTTAAAGACTGAAGAGGACTTTTTGAAGATATCTCTGTGATATCTTTGGGTCTGGTTAAGGTACCATTGCTTTTAATGTTGACATAGTAACTGTAAAGGTTGAATGGGATATGCAAATGTCTAAACAGTCAGCGAGTGATCAATCGCAGCAGATCCCAGAATTAGTTATCCAGCTTTATAAGAGTCAGGTTGTCGCCCTCTCCAACAGCTCTAACTCCAGCAGAACACCAATACCAGCACCATCTAATAACACATTAATAGGAGAAATTCTCAAATACCTAGGTATTGACTGTACTTCACCTCCAGACAACATACATCAGTGTGACAAGAATAGATCGCACAGGTAATTTTATGTATTCTTAGAGGAACTATTTGTATCACCTCTAAGACCAAGTGCTTTTGCCACTGCAGCATCATTCAGCAAAGGGCACTGTCATTGATATCAGAGGATTATAGTAGTGTAGTGACCTCATGGACACCATAACAGATAGTCACAATATCAGTTATCATCCCCATGATAGAACTATAACTGCACCCCCTCAGGATTGGTGGCTAGGAGAATTAATACCCCAAAACACACAAACAGAGGAAATATTGTCAGACAGAATAGGCCAGCATATAGATAACTATCTTGAGGGTGATTTTGAGTGGGACTTTGCTACAACTAGAATAGAGGCGTTCATTGCAAATTGTACAAAGCCTGTTCTGAGTGTCCAACCGATGGTGAGGTATCCTCAAGAGGAGGCACTGGATTAGTAATGATGAGGAAGAGTAATTATGTATTGATTGATCCACCAATGTCTGTGCTGCACCGACCTGGAACAGTGGCAATGTTAGTCAGTTAGACATGGTTATAAAGAACATTGTATGGAAAGTTATGGTTTAAAATAGTACTGACAATGCCATTCTTTCTTATTGCATGTTCTTTCTTATACGTAAAACTGAGACACTTTTAACACAGGGACAAGTAGGAAATAATGAAAATGAGGTAAATAATACAGAATTAGTTTCCTTCACACAACAGTTACATGGCACATCCCATGTGGGCCCATAAGAAACATCATGAACATCACTAAAAGGAAAGGCATGAAAAAACAGCAATCCAAATGATGAACACATACAGAGATATTTTTAATGCAACCAATCAATAATTGTGTATAGTGATCTCTTGTTGAAAGGATTGATATAATTGGATTTAGAGTGCATAAAAACTATTTATCGGGGTCCCAATTTTTCCTTATTAATAAAAGTATTGTTGACTCTTACCTGCAAGGACATACCTGAGCTACTGTTGTGAAAATCAGATAATGTAACCAGCTTTCTTGCATTTCATCAAGCTCTGTGTGAATCTCCCACTTGGGATCTACCAGACTATACTAACAATTTTCAACTCTTTATTCATAAACCTGAAAGGTGTGCTGTTGTAGTTCTTTCCCATCAGGAGGGCGGGCACAAACTATATAAACATATAAATATCCATATCCACAACTCTGTTTCTCAATGCGAGGCTGAGAAAACAGACACGACCACCAACTTGTCCTTTCAGTGGCAATTTATTTTCATAAATTTATGACAGCCATTCTAACGCCCAATGCGTTTCGGAGATTCAATCTCCCTGATCACGGGTAACAATTACATATGCAAGACTCCATTTTTAAACACACTACCCTTGAGTATAACAACAAAAAGAACGGACTAAAAATCTTCGCCTAGCTCCTACATATATACAACGTGGCTGCCATCTTTAAATGTCGTCACTCTCGGGGGCGGAGCTAGCCAGCCAGCAAGATGGCAGGCACTCTGTGAGGCTCTGCTCTGGCTGGGGCCCATTCCGTACATTTCTCCGGTCAGGACGGAGCTGGCTGGGTGACGGTGCACTGTAGGGGGCGCCTACAGTTGGTGCCTCCCCCCTCTGCTGCTGAAGTGGTTGGATCTGCAGCGGTACAGAGGATAGAGGCGGTGGAGCCAGTTGCCACGTGGCCCGGCGGGCTGCCTGGCCGCGGCTCGCGCTTCTGGGGCTGAGTCGTGCCGGCCCGGAGAGGGTGCAGAGTCACCGCTGGGCAGGAACTCACCTGGGGAGTACGCCGGGGGGCCCGATCGGCGGTCGGTCCGGACCGCGGTCCCCCTGCGCTTCGTTCTTTCTTTCCCGCTGCGCCTGTGACTCACTGATGCGCTTTGGAGGCCTGAGATCCATGCGGCCTGGATGCTGGAGTGGCCGCGCAGGTTGCTTTGAGTGCGGCCGGCTTGAGGGCCTTTTTGGGGCCGGAGCCGGCAACTTCTGTAGCCGCGGACGCGGCAGGTGCCTGTTGGTCTCTGGGCGCGCCGGGGGTCATTCGGCGGTCTAGTCGGACCGCGGCCCCCGGCTAGTGTTTCCTGACTGGGTGGTCGGGCTGCTGATGCGCTGTTGGCTGGCAGCTGGATTGGATAGGCGCGGTGCGGTGAGCGGGGCTGCGGATTGGTGCGGTTTGGCCCTTGGTGCCCTGGGCCTGGACGCTAGAGGACACTGGTGATGCAGTGACTCCCTTATCTAGCTGTTGTGGGACTACACGTGTTATGGAGTCTGCTGCGCGGCCTGGACGACACAGTTGATGCCGGGTGAGCAACGGAAGGAGGAGGATTGCGGCGAGGGCCTGGGTTTGCGTGGCTGCGGCTGGACAGGCTGTCTGCTGTAGTGGAGGAGCAGACCGACTGCGTGAGCCATTGATGTGGGGATCGGAGGATGGTGCAGTAGAGCTCTGACGTTCTGCCTTTGGTGAAGCGGCTTGGTCTGGAGCGGGACATATTGGAGGTTGACCGGAGTTGGTGGTGCTGGGAAAGGCTGGTTAGTGGAGATCCTAGTGAACTCTGTGGAGGTGGGCGGTATAGCTGGTCTACATTACTCAGATACTTACGGATATTGGCAGCGTGTGCCCGGTGACGGACTGCTTATCGCGTGATGGGGAAGGCGGAGCAGAAACAAGCGAAGCTCTCCTTTGAGGGGGACCGGCGGAAGGGGGGAACACCTGCTGCTCAGTCCGAGGAGCTGGCAATGGGAGAGGGGCCTTCGGATGGGTCGGTCAAGGCTATGTTTTTGGACTTGAAGACTAGCCTGGCTGGCATAGATGGGAAGCTGGATCGTTTGACGGAGCAGCTTGATCGAATCAAGGCCCAGGTGGAAGATCACGATTCCCGCCTTGATCAGATGGAGACGCGCACCTCCGGGCTGGAGGGTACGCGGCCGGATGAGCGCGAGCAGTTGCTGCGCATGGAGAGGGTGCTGGAGGTCATCCGGGCAAAAAATGAGGATTTGGAGGCCCGGTCGCGCTGGAAAAATGTTAGGCTGATTGGGCTTCCTGAGTCCACCGATATGGGCAGAATGGAGGATTTTGTGGAGGGAATGCTCTCTGACCTCTTCCCCGGCCAGCTGTCCCATCTGTTGGTGGTGGAGAGAGCGCATAGATCGCTGGGGCCACTGCCTCCCCCTGGGACTCCTCCGCGCCCCATCATTATTCAACTCCTGAATTATCGAGATGCGATTCTGCGCCTGGCTAGGGAGCGTCGACCAGTGATTTATAAAAATACTGAACTGTGTTTTTTTCCGGACTATACCCCTGGCGTGCAGGCTGCGCGTAGGGCATTCTTGCCGGCGAAGCGCTCTCTGGCTCAAACGGCTGCTAGGTTCTCTCTCATCTACCCGGCGAAACTAAAAGTGCAACATGGTGGGACTTTTCAATTTTTGACGCATCCGAAGCTAGCGGCGAGGTATGCCAAGTCTCTTCCTGGGAAGTCCGAGGCGGTGCCCACGGATGATCGTGCTGTGGAGCGGGAGTCCCTAAGCGATAATGATTGACTGGCATAGACATAATTTGGCATTTGAATGTGCTGCTGTATTCTGCTGTGGAATCTTTTGTGCCTTTCGTCCTGATGACGCTCCTTATTGTTGGGCCCCATGCCCGCCCGTCCCTGTCCTGGCTAGAGGACGGGTTGGGTGGCTAGCTCTTCGCCCTCTGGATGAGTCCTGTTCCTTTGCCTATTTGGGTATTTGCGTTTCCTGGGGGGAGGGCCTTTGATTCGACCCGGTTGGGGGGTCTGCGTGGGTGGAGGTTGCGGGGGGGGGTTCTGGAGTTGTTGCACTATGTTTCTTTATGTTCTTTTCATTGTGTTTTGTGGTTGAGTGAGGTTTGCTGTTGGGTGATCCTGCTGCTGCTCGTGTTTTGTCTGCAATTATGGAGGATGCGTCATTGGTGGACCTGTGGCGGATGAAGCACGCTGCGGAGCGGGAGGGTACCTTAATTATGTGCATAATAGTTGGTCACGTCTTGACCGCTGGCTGGGCTTGCGCGATGTGGGTTTATGGACCCAATCGTCTGATCATTTGGCTCGCACGCTGTCGGACCATTCCCGGGTTCGAATAGAGCTGGAGATACCTGGCGGGCCTGCGCAGGCTTATATGTGGAGGTTGCCGCATGGGGCACTTCGAGATGAGCTGTTTCGTGAAGAGCTACGTCGCGATATTGCTCTATACTTTGAACAAAATGTGGGCACGGTACGATCGGCTGGAATGCTGTGGGAGGCCTTTAAGGTGGTCGTTCGCGGTCTATGCACGGAGTTTTGTGTGCACTGCCAATGAGTTGGCTGAGCTGGAGGCTCGGATAGCGGACCTGGAGGCTCGGTTAGTGCAGGACTGGTCCGGTGATACATTGGCGGCTTTGCGGGCTGCAGTATTCTCGTATGAAGAGGCGTCTCTGAGGGAGCTGCATTTTTTAGGGAAATTTGAGCTGGCTCGGCGTTATGGAGAGGGTGACAGAGCTGGACGCACCTTGGCGCATTTACTCCGCAGGCCGTGGACCAGCAGCTATGTGACTGAAATGGATGACTCAGGAGGGGAGCGGGTAACAGGTACGGCAGAAGTCTTGAAGGTATTCACCACATTTTTCCAAGATCTTTACTCTGCTCCTACTGCAGTGCCTGAGGAGGTGATCCAGGGATACTTTTCTGAAATTAGTCTCCTTTGGTTTGACAGAGCGCATAGGGAATATTTTGATGCTCCCTTTACTGAGGAAGAAGTTAAAGCTGCAATTCGCAGTCTTCCTGGAGATAAGGCCCCTGGTTTAGATGGGCTGAACCAGGCGTTTTATAAAGAATATGCTGACATTTTGGCGCCCCATTTGCTAGAGGTGTATGATGAGGCCCTACAGAATGGAGTCCTTCCGGCTTCCTTGCGCGAGGCGCTCATTGTTACGGTTCTTAAGCCTGGGAAGGCTGCAAATAGTTGCGATTCGTATCGCCCTCTCTCTATGATTAACATAGACAACAAAATATTGGCAAAAATGATTGCGGCACGGTTGCAGACGCTCATGACGAAACTGGTGTTGCCCGATCAGTCAGGGTTTATTCCGGGACGGTCTACAGCGCATAATTTGCACACGTTTTTTGCCATTGCTGGTTCAGTCGCCTTTGACGACGAGGCTGTGGCGGTGTTTCTAGATGCTACAAAGGCGTTTGATTCATTGTTATGGCAATATCTGTTTGCGCTTCTTGAGAGAGTGGGAATGAGCAGCCGCTTTGTGAACTGGATACGTTTGTTGTATTCGCAGCTGGTGGCTCGCTTACGAATTAATGGGTGTGTGTCAGAGTCCTTTGAGGTGGCATGCGGAACCAGACAGGGGTGCCCACTGTCACCGTTGCTTTTTGCGATTGCCATGGAGCCGCTGGCGGCCTATTTGCGACAGCACTATGTTGCGCGAGGGCTGCCGTTTCGTCAGAGATCGATCCTAATATCCATATATGCTGATGACGTTGCGCTGTATGTGCGTGATCCTGCGCGCAACTTAGAAGTGTTATTAGATGAGATTGTCCGGTTCGGGGGAATCTCTGGCATAGCGATAAACTGGTCTAAGTCTGTGGTGTTGCCTCTTTCGTCTGGAACTGCAGTATGTCGGTCCCGCTATCCTATTATATGGGTGGATGGGCCTGTTAAGTATTTGGGACTTTGGCTGTGCTGCAATGTTGAGATGCTCTGGCTCGCCAATTATGGTAAAGCTATGTCTTGGCTGGAGGACAGAATTGCAGCATGGCGCTCTTTGCCCTTGTCTCTAACCGGACGGATTGCGGTGGCAAAGATACTTGTATTGCTTACATTTTTGTACTTGCTTATTAATCTTCCGCTGGTACTTACGACTGTTTTTTTACGGCGGCTCCGATCTGCGCTGATTCGTCTGGTCTGGGCAGGGGGTCAGCCTCACATTGCCTGGGGAACATTAGTGCTACCATTTGAGTTGGGTGGACTTGCGGCTCCTGATCTGGAGCTTTATTATTACTGTGCGCAGGCCCACCTTGCATACTATTGGATCCCACTGATTCATTATTTGCCGCATCTTGCCCCGGAGAGTGATGCGGTGTGGCCGGACGGTCTTGAGCGAGTACTGGGAAGCTTAACTAGGGCTCGACTTCGTGGTGTGGATACGGTGGCTTGTACCGTTTGGGCCTGGTCGGTCCTGCTGAAGCCTTTGCGCCGTCTATGTCTGTGGCGGCTGTGGGGGATGAGGCGATGTTTCATGATTCGCAGCTGTGGAATTTCCTCCGGATCTTCGATTTGGTATCCCTCGAAGATTGGTTTGTTGATGGTAGATTGATGTCCCCGGGTGAGCTCCTGGGGGATGGGCCTGCTAATGCGCTGCACCGCTTGTTTGTGTTGCGGATATGTGCTATGCTGCGTGCACGGTATCCCAGCCTGCCTGAGACGCCGCTGACCTGCCGCACTTTGGAGGCGTTGTGGAGTGCACAGTCGCAGAAGAAGCTTATTACAAAATTGTATTGCTGTGTGCAGGAGCAGGGGGGGAGGTCGGGGCTGACTGCTAGGACGAAGTGGGCGGAAGATGTGGGGGAGGACATTGCAGGTGATGTTTGGAGGGCGTGCTGTGTGCATATGAAGGAGTTGTCGCCCAATTATAGGCTGCGCCTTATTCACTTCAAGTTTCTGCACCGCTTGTATTATACTCCTCGAAGCTTGTGCACTATGGGGTTGCGAGCGGATGATGCTTGTGTAAGATGCCGGGCCCCTGCCGCTGATTTTCTCCATTTGGCGTGGCATTGTGCTGAAGTGTATGCCTTCTGGAAGGAGGTTTTTCGTGTGCTTACCGAGATGATTGGGTTGGAGATTTCTCCGTCTCCCATAATGGCGCTGCTGGGTAAGGTGAGCGGGGTGCAGCTGACGGTGTGGCGCTTGGTCGGTATGCTGCTGCTGTTGGCTAAGCGCAGGGTGGCAATTTGTTGGGGCCGGGACCGGTCTCCTCAAGTCTCGGATTGGCTGCGAGATGCTGCGTTTTGCCAGGAGCAATTAACGATTTATTGGGAGCTGACACCGACTGGCTCCAGGCCACGTGACATCTGGACGCCCCTTCGATCCTATCTTGAGTCTGCGTCTGTTTGATGAGCCTTTTTTGAGGATTGGTATCCTGATATATTGAGTGCTGTCCTCGCTTCTATGTACTGCAGTGGTCTGGGATGATTGCTGAGGGTGCTGACTGTTCCTCCCAGCCTTTCCTTCCTTCTTTTCTCTTGTTTTTTTGTTTTTCCCTTTTCTGGTACATGTGTTTATGGGCCTGCCCATGGGCTCAGCGGCTTGCTGAGGCTGGTTCGGCTGCAGGTTGCATGTGCATGGACATTTGATATAGCTACCGGACTTTATCTGACTGAACCTAAAGGACCTTCAGAGATATACGGTACTGTTGGTGCGTTGAGAGACCTTGTGGTTCAATATGGCGGTAACTGCCTTTGTTTCAATGCTGTGTGGGTAGAGGGGGCTCTTCTGTTCGTTTGTTGTATGCTGTTAACATAAATGCATAAATAAATAAATAAAAAAAAATTCATCACTCTCCATAACATTTATAAATATTGTCCTTTTTGTATTTACATTTATATCAATGAAAGTCATATAAATTCTCAACCAATTCATCATTTCTTGGCATCGTTTCAAGAAACAGAGTTGTGTATATAAGGGAAGTTGCTACCCCATTATGACCTGCCGCGATAAGGTACCGGGAAGCGAGAAAATGTAGGTGGTATGTGTATATATGTGTATATATATATATATATATATATATATATATATATATACACAAATTTCTCTAACACCCTAGATACAAGTGCGAAAATGCCTTTGTAGATGAAGTACTACAGACACACACAGTAGAGCATATTTGACTGAGCTAACAAAGGCTGCTAAGTTCTTCCCTAAACAGACAACCAGAGGAAAGGAGACGCACGCCATCGCCAACGTCGACCTCCCACCTGTGCAAATAGGTGGAAGGCTCCCAAGTTCGACAGACCTTTCTTCGTAATGTTGGCTACTCCCACAGCAGTAAAGGTCAATAGTAGGAAGCCATGGATACTCCTATCAGGTATCCAGATGGACCCCACTTCATGCAAAGCACCGCCAGCGAGGTAAAAGGGAAAAGAGGGAGGAAGATGATTGCAACTGTGAAGATCCCCCCTCCATCTCTGCTTTGGGACAATTTTTTCGATTCTACAAGTAGACCATTATGTATTTTTGCTTTCTTTTTTCTTTTTATGTCTTTCTCTGCTACTGTTCCATTTTTATAATGATGCACAATTACGCTTCAATCATTATGTCACACATACCTGCAAAAAGAAGTGTCTATACTAACCAATGTGTCCCATAATATTAATTCTAGCTTGTTAGATAAACATGCGCTGTCAACACATGTCAGAAATAGGATTAGAAAGCACCAATGAATGATGCTTGGATTGCGCATTGGTACCCCATGCTACAGGATCAAATAGATTACACTCAGTTAGAAAAGAATACTCAGCAACAGTTTAATGTCTTTTATATTTTTAGCTCTATAGGATTAAAGCCCAAATGCAGCCAACACATGTAAGAGTAGCACAAGTTAGAGTTAACACCACAAAGTATGATTCCCTAGTAAAAACATTACATATTCTTACAGATAGGAAGGATATCAAGAATGAAATAGTACAAATGTAGAAAATAGGCTATAACAAAACCACTGAATGGTTAGAAAAAGTTCTAGATTTAGGCTGTTTTTGGAGTGACACACCCACCCATTGGATGTAACAATTACCTAGTTAATCCCATGCCCCTGCATTGTTCTCGTAGGCTGGATTTAGAATTAATGGGTCAGTTAATGCCTGTGACCAATGCCACTCCGATATTGAGTTTCCTAGCAGAGCCATATCTCTATGGAATGTCACTGATACTAGTCAGGATACAATAGGAAAATGTGCACGTATACGGGATGACAATATTGCGCAATATACTTGGTTAGATGATACAAAAAGCCCCTGGAAGTCATGAGATTACTATCTTTTTCTTTATATTTCAGAGGAAATGGCACCGTCAATGCAGGGAGACATATCAACTCCAATATTGCAATAGATAATGCTAACATGTATGGGGGGGGACCTCCAGACTCAAGGACTATTATTGGTAGTGTGGAGAACTACTATACACTCAGTTGCCACTTAACTGGAATGGCATCTGTTCTATGGTTACTTTGCACACACAGTATTGGTTGTCCCAGGAATAAATATTTCTGCATTGTATAATCACCCCATGAGCCTTCCAACGACATTGTTGCATCATACCGGAGGAAAAAAGCTGTGGAATATGATGGCACTACCACCCGGAAAGATGTTCCCCGAGAGCAGATCTTTTTAATGATGCCCAGCTGTTATTTGGGAGTGTTCCCTTTCCCTTTGTTCAGAGAAAAGAAACTGCTTGATGGCTACAAAGAACTAGATGGGAACTAATGAAGGGGATTAATGCTACAAAAGGTAGATTCAATGCCATGAAGGAAGAACTGCGTGACCTGAGAATGATGATCATGCAGCACCGTTATGTATCTGATCCTATGATGACCATGGAAGGAGGAGTTTAATTTAATTTAAAAAAGAAAATGGTGCTTGAGGGAGGTGCCCCAGATGAATGGTTTAAGGGTTGGATCGATTGGCTACCATCCTGGATGTTGAGCCTATTTAAAGTTTTATTCTTTCCTCGTTTGGTGTTTCTTTTGATATGTTGTGTTTTCCAATTAGTCATACCTTGCTGAAAGAGGATGAGCACAAAGGCGGGAGGGATGTTCATGGTTAGGCCACCTACACAAGTCGTAGATGCACAGAGTAATACATATCATTTGATACCAAGTGTAGATCCCGAATTAGAGAAAGTAGTTGAAATATTAACTAGATGGAGGAATGTTGAGGAGAAACTTAAATGCGAGGAAATTGCGCAACAACAGACAGTAGCAAAAAGCAATACATGCTTTAGTTTCATACAGATGCAATGTAGGTTACAATTTACCAGAATGCAGAAACACAAGTTCAGAAGGCTTTCATGTTTCAAAATATAAACATGTTTCAAAAACATGTTTACAGGCCACGAAGAGATCCCATTTACAGCACACTAGCAGAGTCCATTCTCATTATTAATTGAGACATAGTTCAGAAAATGTTTGTCAAAGGTGACATTAGCCTAAAGCATACAGAGTAAGATAAGAAATCTTGGCAACAGAGTAATACAAATGAACACACTTGAGAAAGGTTTCATTAAAGCTTTGTTAGAACTATAATAAAGAGAATGTAGAGAAAAGGTTACACGTTTTAAAAGGACAGGTGATGTGATTTTATGTAAAACTATATTAACTTATGTATCCTTTCACCTCTCACTGGCTTTCAAGATAAATGTATTTTAGTCAGCAATTTTTCAACAATATAAGCAGCTGCCTGCAAAAAGCAAATTGAGATCAGCTTTTCAGCTCTATGGAGGTGACCGGTCTCCCAGTCATACTAAGTAAACCTAGTTTTGCTTTGCCAAAAGAAATGTTGTCTCTTTTATTCCAGTTTTGTTCCCAAAAGCTGCCAATATTGGTTATTTTATTTTATTTTGCTTTTTTAAAACAATGCTTTAGAGGCAAATATTGGACAAGCCAACAGATTTCCACATGCATTATAAAGGCAAAACCCATTAGCTTTGCCAGTGCTTGTTTAGTTTAGGCATTCTACCTCCCTCTACTTTAATAATAATCTGAGAAATAGTTTAGACACTTCTAAAACGCAATAAGAATTGATTTTGCCATGTAGTCCATAGCGCTCAAACTTCCTAAAACCTTTTAGGATGTTGCTGACATCACAGAAAGTGATGTCACACAATCTTTGGCATTGATGACTTCACAGGACATCACACTGATAAAATGTTTAAAATGTTTAAACAATTATGTACCTATTATCTCACCCTCATTTGGCAGGTGTCACCATCTGGTAGCTAATGTTCAACTTCATGACAAACAAAATGCCTCCATAAACCTAAATAAATGACTCTTGTCAAACCTATATAACTCTCCACAAATTGCTCATTATCTCTTCATTGTAATGGGACACACACTAAGACGTGACTGTAATGATATATTGTCCACTCACTATCCAAGTCAAAGCATAATCATTTTCCAAACACTTTAAGGTTACGAGACGCCTCTTGACAACCATTTACTCCATCAACTGCTCTCCAGCTGTTACCACATGCCCCAACATTTGACCTAGAAACTATGACATAGTTGGGTGACTTAGGCATCTAGGAGACATCACAAGACATCTTCACTACACACAATTCAGTTTTTTCTTTGTTTTTGTTTGAATAAAACCTGTTGAACAAAAAGAAGGTAAGAGAGAAACAAAAATAGCATTCTAGTTTAAAAGACTCCATATCTTCTGGAATACATGCAAGTAAAATAGGTGGTCATTACGACCCTGGCGGTCAGAGACCGCCAGGGGTAATGTGGCGTCCGTACCGCCAATAGGCTGGCGGTACGGAGGCCCTTATTAAGACCGCGGCAGTAGCGCCGCTGTCGCACCGCCGGGGCCGGCGGTTTCCCGACGTTTTAGCCCTGGTGGTGATAATCCGCCAGGGCAGCGCTGCAAGCAGCGCTGCCCTGGGGATTATGACACCCCTACCGCCAGCCTGTTTCTGGCGGTTTGCACCGCCAGGAAGAGGCTGGCGGTAAGGGGTGTCCTGGGGCCCCTGAGGGCCCCTGCACTGCCCATGCCACTGGCATGGGCAGTGCAGGGGCCCCCTAACAGGGCCCCGGCCAGCTTTTCACTGTCAGCAGACAGTGAAAAGCGCGACGGGTGCAACACCGCCGGCTCCATTAGGAGCCGGCTCCTATGTTGCGGCCTCATCCCCGCCGTCCCAGCGGGAATGTCATAATGGGGGCCACGTGAGTGCGGCCGCATTGGCAGCCGCACAGCGGTTACCGCCCGCCAAGGTCGTAATGACCCCCGTAGTCTTTGGATGTTTAACTGCTACCTGAAGCCCAGCATTTCTTCAGGGGAGGTAAACCGGTAGGTTCTGATGCAAATACACATTGTTTCAACTTCCTGAGGAATATCTGATGCCTCAGGATTAACAACACTAAATGTTCCACCACCACCTTCAAAATCAGAACTTTGGTGGTCATTGTTCTCACTCACAGTCTTGCTCAGGTCAAGTCATCATCTAGAAGCCACCAAAATGAACTTTCCTGATCATGGACCCAACTTCCACCATCCTTTGCAAGTTTGGTAATGTGCCAAACACTTACAATTCTAACTTCCCAGTATTATTCACAACCTTAACAATCTTCCTTGGCTCACTGAAAATACTTTCTGCTTTGGGTAATTTTTTTATCCAACTTAATTTGCGTCTATTGATCAATACTTAGTTGCGTATCTCTTATACCCTGTTTACTGCATTTTTCATTTTATATTTGGCATGTGCAGATACAATAACATTTAAGCTCATTAAGAACACAGGTCACAATTTCACTCCTTTGCATCCTCCCGGGATTGTCATTGGAAAAAGGAACAATATTCCTCAAATTCATCCTGGCACTCTTTGCTAGAAGTAAAACTGCCCTAATGACACGTTCACTCTCTCCATGGCACCGTTACCATTGGGATGATATAGGGGGTCATTACGAACTTGGCAGTCGGTTTAATAATGGCGGTAGTACCGCCAACAGGCTGGTGGTACATACCGCCACTATTATGACATTGGCGGTTTGGCCTAAGCAAAACCACCAAGTTAACACACCAACCGCCACGGCGGTAATGACTGCCTGGCTGGAGACTATGGTCTCCAGCCCGGCGGCCGTCAGTAGGCCACCCGTGGCATTTTGACCCCGCCCACCGCCATGGTGTCCGTAGTTTCTGTACTGTCACGAAAACCATGGCGGTAGGCACTATCAGTGCCAGGGAATTCCTTCCTTGGCACTGCTAGTGGTGTCCTCTGCTCCCTCCCCTCCCCAGAGTCTTCACCCACCCTCCACATCCCCTCCCCAACCCCGACATATACACACATACACGCACATACATACACACCCATACACACGCACGCATGCATACATACACACCCACAGCAACACTCACTAACATAGATCCAGGAACAGAATCTATCACACAACACAACATGCACGTACACACACACACCCATTCATGCACACATGAATTACACACGCATGCATGCATTCAAACACATTCACACACACCCCACACACGCACACAACACATCCCTCTCCTGTCGAAGAACCCGACTTACCTGCTTGCAGGGGGTCCTCTGGCAGGAGACGGGACGCGGCGCTGGTGCCAGCAGCAGCATCTGCCAGCAAAACACCGCCAGGCCGTATCATGGCTTATCATACGGTTGGGGGCGTTCTGCAGCAGCGCCACCTTACTGCCATCCGCCTCCATGATCGTAGCCGGAATTCCGCAAGCCTTCTGGCGGAATTCCTGCTACGGTCATAATTTGGTGGATGGTCGGTAGCCACAGCGACGGTATGTTGGCGGCCGTCGCCATGGCGGTAGGCGGCATTTGCCGCCAATGTTATAATGAGGGCCATAGTGTGGTGAACTTGTGTTTTATTGCAGATCATCCATCTACCTAGACCTGAACCTTATACTTTTATCTGTGAGAATAGTGAACGAAAACACTCTCCAAAAATCTTTATAACACTACTTATGTCAATTTTGTGCACCACTTCAGTTTTAGTCTACTTGGGCGATGTGTTAGCCATCAGCACTATGTATTTGTATATGTCAGTCCCATCAAGTCTAATACCACATGGGTGGTCTCATTATCTTCTGTGACTGAAACCAAATTAGAAAAAATAGATATTTTTTAATAAACAAAATGACAAAAATCCAATAAGGCGAACCAGATTAATGAGTTTTTAAAGTTTTAAGCGGAAGTAGCACCAAAAAGTGTTAGTACCAGCGATAGTCCATGGTTGTAGTAGACCAGGATATGTTTGGCACTAGATGGTGGGAGGGGGTGACTCCTAGCTCATCCCTAATCAATGAGGTAAAAGGTCTCGGGGACAACCCTATGCAATTTTTCAACAGTTCCTGTTCTCTGTTTACTGTAGACAATCCCACAGTGCACCTTACTGATAAAATTCAAGATGGTTAAACATCTTCTCCCCTATGTAGAACCTGTATGCCCACCCAGAGGTGCCCCCAAGGAAATATGTAGTCCTCTCCTTTGAGGTCACTCAAAACTGGTTCTGGGGTTAGCTGCCCTCTTAAAGGGTTTAAAGCCAGTTTGGCTGTGGGAACAAAAGTTTCTCTTCCCCAGGTCTTATCTTTACTTTACTTGTGTAAGGACATGCCATTTATTAATTAATATAGTTCGTGTGCCCACCTGGTCTTCCTGTAAGGGAAAGAAAAGGACCTCCACGCACCCAGGCTGCTCTGGGAGCATTCTCATGCGTCATTATGGTCAAGCACTGGCGGACCAGCTGTCAGTTGGATAATACTAAGTTGCCTGCTGGATGTTCAGGCAGGTAAAAGCAAACTTTGTGAAAGTTACTTTTTCCTAAATATTTATTAAAAATCAGACCACCGTTAAATTGGGGTTTTTATTACATAATAAACTAGTAGTTGTAATGACTGTGTGGGAGTTTCCTGTCAAACTATACAGATTAAAGTTTATAATCAATACCTAGTATGATCCAGCTACATCCCTGCCACTCAACAAAGCTTTTGGGTGGCAAGTTACTGGAGGGACATGCCAACATTACATTTGCACATTTTCTACTTTTAAATGTGAGGGACCCTAGTTTGAGGGCAATCAAGTACTTAGGGGTGACAATATCTAAAAGCTGGATTTCCTGGTTGTAAAAAGGGTTTATTGTGACAGGTGTGACAGCAGGTTTTTAGCTTGCTGCAGTCAGACTACACATGGTAGGTCTGAAGCCATGTTTTACAGCCCACTCTGTGGATGGCACAATCAGTGCAGCAGTGCACAGATGACATTTAACTTCTAGGCTCTGGGTGAATGTTCTACACAAGTACTAGCCACTTGTAGGCAAGGCAAATACGTAAATCGGTAATCAAATTAACTATGTTTAAAGGGGAGCACAGATACTTTATTAATGTTTAAAGGTGGAAAGAGTGCACTGAGTTGTAAGTCCAGCAAAATTAGGCACAAGAAAAAGACAAAAAAATCTGGGGTGAACATCTGCAAAAGGGGGATTTGCTAACATGCCTCACTGAACAATTAATTACAAACGTCCCAGCAAGCCCTAAGGCTGGGCTTCAACACATCTTCACAACCTGAACCTCCCTCCACACATTACTTCTTGCAACACATCATTATTATTGAATGCTTCATGCCACTTATCCTTGGTGATGGTTCTTCTGCTACTAGACCCTGGAGGAATGGTGAGCCACTACTTGCTGGACATATAAAAGGGTAATGTAGGTGGGAAGGGTAGATATAAGGATGTGGAGGCTGCGTAGGTTTCTGAACGGTGAAGTTTATTTATGTTCACAGAGGTAAACAGATGTGTTCCTTTGGGTTTTTGTGTTGTTGGTGGGACATACAATTTCTTCCTTCTGTTCTTTATAGGTGTAATTGGGCTCTCTTCTCTTTCCTCTAAGCCTTCCCGGAAGAACAGCGCCACCAGAGGCCTCAAGAGCAGGAAAAGCTGTAAGTAAGGAGTTTGTATTGTTGTATTCTTTCTACTGTCACCTCACCCATGTATTTGTTAGAGCAAGGCTAATACCATAGAACCCAACCTGGGTCTAAGACGCCTCTTTCGGTTAGCGTGTAGTTATCTGGACCATTGCTTTGCATATCTCCAACATGCACCATTTAACATATAACCATCACTGTGAAAAAAATAATATTGGAAAAAAGGTTTTTTTAAATGCCACTTGGATAGTAGTGACCCAAAGCAATATGCATAACCACTAAGGGATTTAGGGCATAATGTTAACAGAAAAGGCATTTGTTATTCACATGGTTCCACGTGAAAACAAATGGCATGCCCTTTAAAACAAAGCTGTCCACCGTGCTCTTCACCTGAGCGCTTTTACGCGTTCTATTTCTGTGACCGCTTTCTGGACTGTATCAAAGGGATTGTGAGTTATTGGTACACTTATCTCTCCCCAAGATCTCTTACACCTGCTGTAAGGAAATGCCTCCTTGGCATGGTTGCCCCCTGACTTTTTGCCTTTGCTGATGCTATGTTTACAATTGAAAGTGTGCTGAGGCCTGCTAACCAGGCCCCAGCACCAGTGTTCTTTCCCTAACCTGTACTTTTGTATCCACAATTGGCAGACCCTGGCATCCAGATAAGTCCCTTGTAACTGGTACCTCTAGTACCAAGGGCCCTGATGCCAAGGAAGGTCTCTAAGGGCTGCAGCATGTCTTATGCCACCCTGGAGACCTCTCACTCAGCACAGACACACTGCTTACCAGCTTGTGTGTGCTAGTGAGGACAAAACGAGTAAGTCGACATGGCACTCCCCTCAGGGTGCCATGCCAGCCTCTCACTGCCTATGCAGTATAGGTAAGACACCCCTCTAGCAGGCCTTACAGCCCTAAGGCAGGGTGCACTATACCATAGGTGAGGGTACCAGTGCATGAGCATGGTACCCCTACAGTGTCTAAACAAAACCTTAGACATTGTAAGTGCAGGGTAGCCATAAGAGTATATGGTCTGGGAGTCTGTCAAACACGAACTCCACAGCACCATAATGGCTACACTGAAAACTGGGAAGTTTGGTATCAAACTTCTCAGCACAATAAATGCACACTGATGCCAGTGTACATTTTATTGTAAAATACACCCCAGAGGGCACCTTAGAGGTGCCCCCTGAAACCTATCCGACTATCTGTGTAGGCTGACTGGTTCCAGCAGCCTGCCACACTAGAGACATGTTGCTGGCCCCATGGGGAGAGTGCCTTTGTCACTCTGAGGCCAGTAACAAAGCCTGCACTGGGTGGAGATGCTAACACCTCCCCCAGGCAGGAGCTGTAACACCTGGCGGTGAGCCTCAAAGGCTCACCCCTTTGTCACAGCCCAGCAGGGCACTCCAGCTTAGTGGAGTTGCCCGCCCCCTCCGGCCACGGCCCCCACTTTTGGCGGCAAGGCTGGAGGGAACAAAGAAAGCAACAAGGAGGAGTCACTGGCCAGTCAGGACAGCCCCTAAGGTGTCCTGAGCTGAGGTGACTCTGACTTTTAGAAATCCTCCATCTTGCAGATGGAGGATTCCCCCAATAGGGTTAGGATTGTGACCCCCTCCCCTTGGGAGGGGGCACAAAGAGGGTGTACCCACCCTCAGGGCTAGTAGCCATTGGCTACTAACCCCCCAGACCTAAACACGCCCTTAAATTTAGTATTTAAGGGCTACCCTGAACCCTAGAAAATTAGATTCCTGCAACTACAAGAAGAAGGACTGCCTAGCTGAAAAACCCCTGCAGAGGAAGACCAGAAGACGACAACTGCCTTGGCTCCAGAAACTCACCGGCCTGTCTCCTGCCTTCCAAAGATCCTGCTCCAGCGACGCCTTCCAAAGGGACCAGCGACCTCGACATCCTCTGAGGACTGCCCCTGCTTCGAAAAGACAAGAAACTCCCGAGGACAGCGGACCTGCTCCAAGAAAAGCTGCAACTTTGTTTCCAGCAGCTTTAAAGAACCCTGCAAGCTCCCCGCAAGAAGCGTGAGACTTGCAACACTGCACCCGGCGACCCCGACTCGACTGGTGGCGATCCAACACCTCAGGAGGGACCCCAGGACTACTCTGATACTGTGAGTACCAAAGCCTGTCCCCCCTGAGCCCCCACAGCGCCGCCTGCAGAGGGAATCCCGAGGCTTCCCCTGACCGCGACTCTTTTGAACCTAAAGTCCCGACACCTGGGAGAGACCCTGCACCCGCAGCCCCCAGGACCTGAAGGACCGGACTTTCACTGGAGAAGTGACCCCCAGGAGTCCCTCTCCCTTGCCCAAGTGGAGGTTTCCCCGAGGAATCCCCCCCTTGCCTGCCTGCAGCGCTGAAGAGATCCCGAGATCTCTCATAGACTAACATTGCAAACCCGACGCTTGTTTCTACACTGCACCCGGCCGCCCCCGCGCCGCTGAGGGTGAAATTTCTGTGTGGACTTGTGTCCCCCCCGGTGCCCTACAAAACCCCCCTGGTCTGCCCTCCGAAGACGCGGGTACTTACCTGCAAGCAGACCGGAACCGGGGCACCCCCTTCTCTCCATTCTAGCCTATGTGTTTTGGGCACCACTTTGAACTCTGCACCTGACCGGCCCTGAGCTGCTGGTGTGGTGACTTTGGGGTTGCTCTGAACCCCCAACGGTGGGCTACCTTGGACCAAGAACTAAGCCCTGTAAGTGTCTTACTTACCTGGTTAATCTAACAAATACTTACCTCCCCTAGGAACTGTGAAAATTGCACTAAGTGTCCACTTTTAAAACAGCTATTTGTGAATAACTTGAAAAGTATACATGCAATTTTGATGATTTGAAGTTCCTAAAGTACTTACCTGCAATACCTTTCGAATGAGATATTACATGTAGAATTTGAACCTGTGGTTCTTAAAATAAACTAAGAAAAGATATTTTTCTATATAAAAACCTATTGGCTGGATTTGTCTCTGAGTGTGTGTACCTCATTTATTGTCTATGTGTATGTACAACAAATGCTTAACACTACTCCTTGGATAAGCCTACTGCTCGACCACACTACCACAAAATAGAGCATTAGTATTATCTATTTTTACCACTATTTTACCTCTAAGGGGAACCCTTGGACTCTGTGCATGCTATTCCTTACTTTGAAATAGCACATACAGAGCCAACTTCCTACATTGGTGGATCAGCGGTGGGGTACAAGACTTTGCATTTGCTGGACTACTCAGCCAATACCTGATCACACGACAAATTCCAAAATTGTCATTAGAAATTGATTTTTGCAATTTGAAAAGTTTTCTAAATTCTTAAAAGTCCTGCTAGGGCCTTGTGTGTTAAGTCCCTGCTTAGCATTTCTTTTAGAGTTTAAAAGTTTGTAAAAGTTTGAATTAGATTCTAGAACCAGTTGTAGATTCTTAAAAAGTATTCCAACTTTTAGAAGCAAAATGTCGAGCACAGATGTGACTGTGGTGGAACTCGACACCACACCTTACCTCCATCTTAAGATGAGGGAGCTAAGGTCACTCTGTAAAATAAAGAAAATAACAATGGGCCCCAAACCTACCAAAATACAGCTCCAGGAGCTTTTGGCAGAGTTTGAAAAGGCCAACCCCTCTGAGGGTGGCAACTCAGAGGAAGAGGATAGTGACTTGGAGGACAATTCCCCCCTACCAGTCCTATCTAAGGAGAACAGGGTCCCTCAAACCCTGACTCCAAAAATAATAGTCAGAGATGCTGGGTCCCTCACAGGAGAGACCAACACCTCTGAAATCACTGAGGATAGCCCCAGTGAAGAGGACATCCAGTTAGCCAGGATGGCCAAAAGATTGGCTTTGGAAAGACAGATCCTAGCCATAGAGAGGGAAAGACAAGAGATGGGCCTAGGACCCATCAATGGTGGCAGCAATATAAATAGGGTCAGAGATTCTCCTGACATGTTGAAAATCCCTAAAGGGATTGTAACTAAATATGAAGATGGTGATGACATCACCAAATGGTTCACAGCTTTTGAGAGGGCTTGTGTAACCAGAAAAGTGAACAGATCTCACTGGGGTGCTCTCCTTTGGGAAATGTTCACTGGAAAGTGTAGGGATAGACTCCTCACACTCTCTGGAAAAGATGCAGAATCTTATGACCTCATGAAGGGTACCCTGATTGAGGGCTTTGGATTCTCCACTGAGGAGTACAGGATTAGGTTCAGGGGGGCTCAAAAATCCTCGAGCCAGACCTGGGTTGACTTTGTTGACTACTCAGTGAAAACACTAGATGGTTGGATTCAAGGCAGTGGTGTAAGTAATTATGATGGGCTGTACAATTTATTTGTGAAAGAACACCTGTTAAGTAATTGTTTCAATGATAAACTGCATCAGCATCTGGTAGACCTAGGACCAATTTCTCCCCAAGAATTGGGAAAGAAGGCGGACCATTGGGTCAAGACAAGGGTGTCCAAGACTTCAACAGGGGGTGACCAAAAGAAAGGGGTCACAAAGACTCCCCAGCAGAAGGGTGATGAGACAACCAAAACTAAAAATAGTAAAGAGTCTTCTACAGGCCCCCAAAAACCTGCACAGGAGGGTGGGCCCAGAGCCTCTTCACAAAACAATGGGTACAAGGGTAAAAACTTTGATCCCAAAAAGGCCTGGTGTCATAGCTGTAAACAGCATGGACACCAAACTGGAGACAAGGCCTGTCCCAAGAAAGGTTCCACTCCAAACTCCCATCCAGGTAACACTGGTATGGCTAGTCTCCAAGTGGGATCAACAGTGTGCCCAGAGCAAATCAGGGTCCACACTGAAGCTACTCTAGTTTCTGAGGGTGGGGTGGATTTAGCCACACTAGCTGTCTGGCCGCCTAACATGCAAAAATACAGACAGCAACTCTTAATTAATGGGACTAGAATAGAGGGCCTGAGGGATACAGGTGCCAGTGTCACCATGGTGACAGAGAAACTGGTTTCCCCTGGCCAATACCTGACTGGAAAAACTTACACAGTCACCAACGCTGACAATCAGAGAAAAGTACATCCCATGGCAATGGTTACTTTAGAATGGGGAGGGGTCAATGGCCTGAAACAGGTGGTGGTCTCCTCAAATATCCCAGTGGACTGTCTGCTTGGAAATGACCTGGAGTCCTCAGCATGGGCTGAGGTAGAACTAAAAACCCATGCAGCAATGCTGGGTATCCCTGAACTGGTGTGTGTGAAAACCAGAGCACAATGCAAGGCACAGGGTGAACAAGTAGAGCTGGAGTCTGGAAGAATGGCCCAGCCTACCAAGAGAAAAGGAAAGTCAGTTGGGAAACCAACTGCAACACAGCAAAAGAAAGGGAACCTCTCTTCTCAGGAAGAAGTTCTGCCCTCTGAGGGAACTGAGCCTTTGGAGCTTGAGCCTTATCAGGTTGAGCTCTTGGGCCCAGGGGGACCCTCAAGGGAAGAGCTGTGTAAGGGACAAGAAACCTGTCCCTCTCTTGAAGGCCTTAGGCAGCAAGCTGCTGAAGAGTCCAAAGGCAAGAAAAATGGAACACATAGGGTCTATTGGGAAGATGGGCTCCTGTACACTGAGGCCAGAGACCCCAAACCTGGTGCCACTAGGAGAGTGGTAGTGCCTCAGCTGTTCAGAGAGTTCATCCTAACATTGGCCCATGACATTCCCCTTGCTGGACATTTGGGACAAACCAAGACGTGGGAGAGGTTAGTCAACCACTTCTACTGGCCCAACATGTCCAACATGGTTAAGGAGTTTTGCCTCTCCTGCCCCACCTGTCAAGCCAGTGGTAAGACAGGTGGGCATCCAAAGGCCCCCCTCATTCCACTTCCAGTGGTGGGGGTGCCCTTTGAAAGAGTGGGTGTGGACATAGTTGGTCCACTAGAACCTCCCACAGCCTCAGGAAATATGTATATCCTGGTAGTAGTGGATCATGCTACCAGGTATCCTGAAGCTATTCCCCTTAGGTCGACTACTGCCCCTGCAGTAGCCAAGGCCCTCATTGGTATCTTTACCAGAGTGGGTTTCCCTAAGGAGGTGGTGTCTGACAGAGGTACCAACTTCATGTCAGCATACCTAAAGCACATGTGGAATGAGTGTGGAGTGACTTATAAATTCACTACACCTTACCATCCACAAACTAATGGCTTAGTTGAGAGATTCAACAAGACATTAAAGGGCATGATCATGGGGCTCCCAGAAAAACTCAAAAGGAGATGGGATGTCCTCCTGCCATGTCTGCTTTTCGCTTACAGGGAGGTACCACAGAAGGGAGTAGGGTTCTCACCCTTTGAACTTCTGTTTGGTCATCCTGTAAGGGGACCACTTGCCCTTGTTAAAGAAGGCTGGGAGAGACCTCTCCATGAGCCTAAACAGGACATAGTGGACTATGTACTTGGCCTTCGCTCTAGAATGGCAGAGTACATGGAAAAGGCAACCAAGAACCTTGAGGCCAGCCAACAACTCCAGAAGTTTTGGTATGACCAAAAGGCTGCACTGGTTGAGTTCCAACCAGGGCAGAAAGTCTGGGTTCTGGAGCCTGTGGCTCCCAGGGCACTCCAGGACAAATGGAGTGGCCCTTACCCAGTGCTAGAGAGGAAGAGTCAGGTCACCTACCTGGTGGACCTGGGCACAAGCAGGAGCCCCAAGAGGGTGATCCATGTGAACCGCCTTAAGCTCTTCCATGACAGGGCTGATGTGAATCTGTTAATGGTAACAGATGAGGATCAGGAGGCAGAGAGTGAACCTCTCCCTGATCTTCTGTCATCAGACCCAAAAGATGGCACAGTAGATGGAGTGATCTACTCAGACACCCTCTCTGGCCAACAGCAGGCTGATTGTAGGAGAGTCCTACAACAGTTTCCTGAGCTTTTCTCCCTAACCCCTGGTCAGACACACCTGTGTACCCATGATGTGGACACAGGAGACAGCATGCCTGTCAAGAACAAAATCTTCAGACAGTCTGACCATGTTAAGGAAAGCATCAAGGTGGAAGTCCACAAGATGCTGGAATTGGGAGTAATTGAGCGCTCTGACAGCCCCTGGGCTAGCCCAGTGGTCTTAGTCCCCAAACCTCACACCACAGATGGAAAGAAAGAGATGAGGTTTTGTGTGGACTACAGAGGGCTCAATTCTGTCACCAAGACAGATGCCCATCCAATTCCAAGAGCTGATGAGCTCATTGATAAATTAGGTGCTGCCAAATTTCTAAGTACCTTTGACTTGACAGCAGGGTACTGGCAAATAAAAATGGCACCTGGAGCAAAAGAAAAGACAGCATTCTCCACACCTGATGGGCATTATCAGTTTACTGTTATGCCCTTTGGTTTAAAGAATGCCCCTGCCACCTTCCAAAGGTTGGTGAATCAAGTCCTTGCTGGCTTGGAGTCCTTTAGCACAGCTTATCTTGATGATATTGCTGTCTTTAGCTCCACCTGGCAGGATCAGCTGGTCCACCTGAGGAAGGTTTTGAAGGCTCTGCAATCTGCAGGCCTCTCTATCAAGGCATCC
The DNA here is from genome assembly GCF_031143425.1 of Pleurodeles waltl. Lineage (NCBI taxonomy): Eukaryota > Metazoa > Chordata > Amphibia > Caudata > Salamandridae > Pleurodeles > Pleurodeles waltl. Next base: position 308,420,080 of record NC_090439.1, read on the forward strand.
AAATGCCAGATAGGGCAGGGAACTGTGGTTTACTTGGGACACCTTGTAGGTGGAGGCCAAGTTCAGCCACTCCAACCCAAGATCCAGACTATTCTGGACTGGGTAGCTCCAAAAACCCAGACTCAAGTCAGGGCATTCCTTGGCTTGACTGGGTACTACAGGAGGTTTGTGAAGGGATATGGATCCATTGTGACAGCCCTCACTGAGCTCACCTCCAAGAAAATGCCCAAGAAAGTGAACTGGACTGTGGACTGCCAACAGGCCTTTGACACCCTGAAACAAGCAATGTGCTCAGCACCAGTTCTCAAAGCTCCAGATTATTCTAAGCATTTCATTGTGCAGACTGATGCCTCTGAACATGGGATAGGGGCAGTTTTGTCCCAAACAAATGATGATGGCCTTGACCAGCCTGTTGCTTTCATTAGCAGGAGGTTACTCCCCAGGGAGCAGCGTTGGAGTGCCATTGAGAGGGAGGCCTTTGCTGTGGTTTGGTCCCTGAAGAAGCTGAGACCATACCTCTTTGGGACTCACTTCCTAGTTCAAACCGACCACAGACCTCTCAAATGGCTGATGCAAATGAAAGGTGAAAATCCTAAACTGTTGAGGTGGTCCATCTCCCTACAGGGAATGGACTTTATAGTGGAACACAGACCTGGGACTGCCCATGCCAATGCAGATGGCCTTTCCAGGTTCTTCCACTTAGAAAATGAAGACTCTCTTGGGAAAGGTTAGTCTCATCCTCTTTCGTTTGGGGGGGGGTTGTGTAAGGAAATGCCTCCTTGGCATGGTTGCCCCCTGACTTTTTGCCTTTGCTGATGCTATGTTTACAATTGAAAGTGTGCTGAGGCCTGCTAACCAGGCCCCAGCACCAGTGTTCTTTCCCTAACCTGTACTTTTGTATCCACAATTGGCAGACCCTGGCATCCAGATAAGTCCCTTGTAACTGGTACCTCTAGTACCAAGGGCCCTGATGCCAAGGAAGGTCTCTAAGGGCTGCAGCATGTCTTATGCCACCCTGGAGACCTCTCACTCAGCACAGACACACTGCTTACCAGCTTGTGTGTGCTAGTGAGGACAAAACGAGTAAGTCGACATGGCACTCCCCTCAGGGTGCCATGCCAGCCTCTCACTGCCTATGCAGTATAGGTAAGACACCCCTCTAGCAGGCCTTACAGCCCTAAGGCAGGGTGCACTATACCATAGGTGAGGGTACCAGTGCATGAGCATGGTACCCCTACAGTGTCTAAACAAAACCTTAGACATTGTAAGTGCAGGGTAGCCATAAGAGTATATGGTCTGGGAGTCTGTCAAACACGAACTCCACAGCACCATAATGGCTACACTGAAAACTGGGAAGTTTGGTATCAAACTTCTCAGCACAATAAATGCACACTGATGCCAGTGTACATTTTATTGTAAAATACACCCCAGAGGGCACCTTAGAGGTGCCCCCTGAAACCTATCCGACTATCTGTGTAGGCTGACTGGTTCCAGCAGCCTGCCACACTAGAGACATGTTGCTGGCCCCATGGGGAGAGTGCCTTTGTCACTCTGAGGCCAGTAACAAAGCCTGCACTGGGTGGAGATGCTAACACCTCCCCCAGGCAGGAGCTGTAACACCTGGCGGTGAGCCTCAAAGGCTCACCCCTTTGTCACAGCCCAGCAGGGCACTCCAGCTTAGTGGAGTTGCCCGCCCCCTCCGGCCACGGCCCCCACTTTTGGCGGCAAGGCTGGAGGGAACAAAGAAAGCAACAAGGAGGAGTCACTGGCCAGTCAGGACAGCCCCTAAGGTGTCCTGAGCTGAGGTGACTCTGACTTTTAGAAATCCTCCATCTTGCAGATGGAGGATTCCCCCAATAGGGTTAGGATTGTGACCCCCTCCCCTTGGGAGGGGGCACAAAGAGGGTGTACCCACCCTCAGGGCTAGTAGCCATTGGCTACTAACCCCCCAGACCTAAACACGCCCTTAAATTTAGTATTTAAGGGCTACCCTGAACCCTAGAAAATTAGATTCCTGCAACTACAAGAAGAAGGACTGCCTAGCTGAAAAACCCCTGCAGAGGAAGACCAGAAGACGACAACTGCCTTGGCTCCAGAAACTCACCGGCCTGTCTCCTGCCTTCCAAAGATCCTGCTCCAGCGACGCCTTCCAAAGGGACCAGCGACCTCGACATCCTCTGAGGACTGCCCCTGCTTCGAAAAGACAAGAAACTCCCGAGGACAGCGGACCTGCTCCAAGAAAAGCTGCAACTTTGTTTCCAGCAGCTTTAAAGAACCCTGCAAGCTCCCCGCAAGAAGCGTGAGACTTGCAACACTGCACCCGGCGACCCCGACTCGACTGGTGGCGATCCAACACCTCAGGAGGGACCCCAGGACTACTCTGATACTGTGAGTACCAAAGCCTGTCCCCCCTGAGCCCCCACAGCGCCGCCTGCAGAGGGAATCCCGAGGCTTCCCCTGACCGCGACTCTTTTGAACCTAAAGTCCCGACACCTGGGAGAGACCCTGCACCCGCAGCCCCCAGGACCTGAAGGACCGGACTTTCACTGGAGAAGTGACCCCCAGGAGTCCCTCTCCCTTGCCCAAGTGGAGGTTTCCCCGAGGAATCCCCCCCTTGCCTGCCTGCAGCGCTGAAGAGATCCCGAGATCTCTCATAGACTAACATTGCAAACCCGACGCTTGTTTCTACACTGCACCCGGCCGCCCCCGCGCCGCTGAGGGTGAAATTTCTGTGTGGACTTGTGTCCCCCCCGGTGCCCTACAAAACCCCCCTGGTCTGCCCTCCGAAGACGCGGGTACTTACCTGCAAGCAGACCGGAACCGGGGCACCCCCTTCTCTCCATTCTAGCCTATGTGTTTTGGGCACCACTTTGAACTCTGCACCTGACCGGCCCTGAGCTGCTGGTGTGGTGACTTTGGGGTTGCTCTGAACCCCCAACGGTGGGCTACCTTGGACCAAGAACTAAGCCCTGTAAGTGTCTTACTTACCTGGTTAATCTAACAAATACTTACCTCCCCTAGGAACTGTGAAAATTGCACTAAGTGTCCACTTTTAAAACAGCTATTTGTGAATAACTTGAAAAGTATACATGCAATTTTGATGATTTGAAGTTCCTAAAGTACTTACCTGCAATACCTTTCGAATGAGATATTACATGTAGAATTTGAACCTGTGGTTCTTAAAATAAACTAAGAAAAGATATTTTTCTATATAAAAACCTATTGGCTGGATTTGTCTCTGAGTGTGTGTACCTCATTTATTGTCTATGTGTATGTACAACAAATGCTTAACACTACTCCTTGGATAAGCCTACTGCTCGACCACACTACCACAAAATAGAGCATTAGTATTATCTATTTTTACCACTATTTTACCTCTAAGGGGAACCCTTGGACTCTGTGCATGCTATTCCTTACTTTGAAATAGCACATACAGAGCCAACTTCCTACACCTGCCCGTAAAATCTGGTGTCTGCCCTGACTAACGTACATGTAATGCTGCAACTTTCATGAGTTACGGCTGGCCATCCAGCCTCCTCCGGCAGCGTTGACCACTTTTCAGTCCAAGTCTCATCGGACTCATTGAAATGGGTGGTGGCATCCTCTTCAGGCCGCTTCCTCTTTCTTTTTCCTCTGAAGTCTCTGGGCAGGATACCTTTACCATCTTCTCTTCGTGCCATTTCCTGCCTTCTCATTTCAGTTGACCTCAGCGTTTTTGACCACACGTTCCTGTCGTCCTGATTAGTCCTACTCTATTGGGGTCCCGCCCACCTGTCCCAAGATAGAATGGCCCTTCATTACTGTTTGTATTCCTTTACAGGTGCCACCTAATTTAACCCTTTGCCTCCCTTTTTTCTCATAGGCAGCCCAACGATGAGGCAAAACAACCAAGTACATCCAAGGGTGTTTCTCAGTTCTTACAGGGGACTTTACACCTCCCTTACATGGACTCCTTGGAAGGCCAAACTGAAAGTGGTGGGCCCGAGAATTGAAGAGGGGCCACCCCCACCAATGCCAACAGCGGGCCCTAGTGTCATGGATCTCTGAGTCTCGCCTTCATTGCCTCGTAGGTGACCCTGCTTGACTGGTGAAGACATGGCCATCAAATTGAAGGGTGTGGCACTGGTTATCCTCACCATCTATCAGTTGCTTGTGTTGGCCTATGCATAGTGCAAATTACTGTACTAGCCTGACCCAGGTGTTTAGTGAACTGCCTTGCTTAGAGCGACGCTCTTCAGACCAGAGTGCCAGTGCTAAAACTTTCCCTCATTGGGGAAATATAGATCTACTAAGAAACCTACCCAGGGCGCTGGACTGATGGATATCCCTCTGGTTCTATCAGTAATCCCACCCACAGGACCCCAAGCAACTCCGGACCCTGATACAGGCAAATTAGACCATATTCTGGAGGCTATAGAGGACCTATAACTAAATTGGGATGCACTGTTCCAGCAGAATAGACTCTGTCCTGTCAATCGGGGCAGGAGTCTTCTTAGTCCCCACACACATTAACCTTGCAGGAACAATAGCCCTCACTCGCCATTAGGTGACACGCTTCATCATCAGGCCATGCTCCTCTTTACCTGAGATCTTTTTAAGAAAAATGCCGATAGTGAATGGATGTGAGATGAGCTGGAACAGAAACCGTTAAAATTGGCTACAGGTGCCCAAGTTAACTAACTTTAATGTAACCTGACACCCATGCCAAGATTAAAAACAGACAGCGGGAAAGCACAGAGTATAATGATCTGGCTCCCTCCCAAAACAAAAAAGGCGAGTGTGTGTCAATTCTTTAAATTAGAGGTGTAGGTATTAGGGAGCTGTGTGTGGGCATTTCCTAAACTACAGAACTAATGGACACAGGAAACATGTTTCTCAGCTAAAGAAGTCTCACACATCTAGTGGCGATTCATCAGGACCTATTGTTGTGCCTAACCCTCAACAAGAGAGTAAAAATACTCTATAAGTATTTATTGTGTAAGAAGTCTTTAAAATCGTACACTGGAGATGTAATCTTCTCAATGCGGGGACTATTCTATGTCAGGCATACCGGCCCCTTGGGAATCGCAAGGATGCTGGCTGATCCTCTATCAAGGTGATTTGCCTCAGAAGCGCCGTAGTCAGTGTGACCTACCCCGTATCCAAGCTCCCCAGCTATAGAGGACTCCTGAGCAATCTTAGAAGTAAAGTATGGCACAGTGGCTGCAGACCTCACCTTGCTTCGCGACAACCAGCACAAACTTAGAGACAATGTCCTCACCAATTTCACAGCTATAACTGTGCTGACTCTGCAAAGTGAAAGACATGGTTGAGCAAGTGTGACGGCTGACTAAATGGATTCTCATTCTGGAAAACCAGGCCAAAAACACAGAGGGTCATTCTAGACTCACCAACCTCTATGTAGCTGGCCTTCCTGAGAGCATCGAGAAATCAGACCCCACCGCATTGATTGAACATTGGTTTCAGGCAACTCTTTCACCAGTGAGCCTATCTACATGCTTTGTAGTGGAGCGGGCCCATGAAGTACCCACATGGCAACTTCCTCTGGGTGCTCCGCTGTAAGATCCTAAACAACCTCTTGTTGCAAGCTTCCTGCTCCAAAGGCCCTGTCACAAGTATTAACTCTAAGGTGATGATATTTTCTGATTTCACCCTAGCTGTGCAGAAAAGCAGAGCCACCTTTACCATGTTCGAGCAATGGCTGTGTAACCTGGGAATTAAATATGAATAGATTTTCCCAGCCAAACTAATAATTAAGACATCACAACACATAACATTCTTTACTGACCCTGGGAACACTGTATACTGGCCCATTATCAGCGAGACCCAAGTGCCCACCCAAGCATGCCCACAGATGACTGGACACAGAGTAAGTCTTGAACGTGGCAAGCATTTTTCTGCAGGACCATCCAGAGACCAGGCCAGAGAGTGCAGAAGATCAGTACTCCAGACAACGGCTGCCCTGTGGAGAGGTGGAGGATCCCACAGCAAAGGACTGTACTTGAACCCCTTCCCTCCAATTTTCTATGAGGTTTCGCTCCTGCAACTGGCCTGAGCCTGAGCCCACTACCTCTTGGCTGGAAGATTTACAACATAAGGGAGTGAGAGTCTGCTGTCACTGCCATCACACCCACTCTCCCACTGGGGTTTGCCTGTTGGTCAAGTTGCTCCATAACATAAAAGCTTGGACTTGGTTATCATTGGCTACAATGCCTATAAGGCATGACTGTTATGATAACCTCAGCACAATTGCCCGTTGACTCTTCGTTTTGCCCGGAACACATATTCTTGATGAATGCCTGGTGCACTCAGAACCCTGAAGCTCTTGAGTACTCGAACTATCCTCCCAGGACAACCTACGTGTTTGTCTAGATCGCATTCTTTGTTTCTCATACCTACTGAGGGATGTTTACATGGCTGAATATACTGGAAAGACCATCTTGGACCATTGCCCGTTGGAGATGGGACTTCACTGGGGCACTCTACCTACACCAGTTCCTACCTGGAGACTCCAGCCATTATGGCTAGAGGATCCAGTATTTCAGGATAACCCGTAACGGGAAATCGTAGATTGTTTTTCAAACAATGAAGCCTCCACCAATTCAGACCTCAAGGAATAGGAGGAACGAAGGCCATCGCCGAATGGATGAAGAACAGCTGCCTCAAACTCAATTCCGACAAGACTGAGGTCCTCATCTTTGGCTCCACCCCCTCCACATGGGATGTCTCCTGGTGGCCTGTCACTCTCAGATCCGCTCCGACTCCCACCGACCACGCACGCAACCTAGGATCCATCCTGGACTCCTCGCTATCCATGACACAGCAAGTCAGCACCATCTCCTCCTCCTGCTTCAACACCCTCTGCATGCTCTGAAAAATCTACAAATGGATTCCCACGGAAACCAGAAGAACAGTCACCCATGTTCTCGTAAGCAGCAAACTAGACTACGGCGATGCCCTCTACGCAGGAACCACTGCCAAACTCCAGAAAAGGCTGCCGCGCATCCAGAACGCCTCCGCACGCCTCATCCTGGACATCCCCCACCACTGCCACATCACAGGCCACCTGAGAGACCTGCACTGGCTCCCCGTCAACAAGAGAATCACCTTCAAACTCCTCACTCACGCTCACTAAGCACTGCACAACACCGGACCAGAATACCTTAACAGATGGCTCTCCTTCTACACCCCGACCTGACAGCTCCACTCTGCCGACCTCGACCCTCGTAACTGTCCCACTCATCCGCAGAACTACAACTGGCGGCAGATCATTCTCACACCTTGCCGCCAAGGCATGGAACACTCTTCCCACCCACCTGCGTCAGACCAAGGACCTCCTTACCTTCAGGAGACTTCTCAAGACCTGGCTGTTCGAGCAGTAGCTACACCCCCACCCTCAGCGCCTTGAGACCCTCACGGGTGAGTAGTGCACTATACAAATTCCTTGATTGATGGATAGTGGTTCCACTATAGGGGTGCGGAAGACGCATGACTCAGAACTCCAAATAGTGGAGCGGCAGTTACACACGCTGAAAAAGAAGTAGAATACTAACCCCTGCGAAGGAGGGCAAACTGACTGGAATACGCAACAATCATGCAGACCTACTAGAGCGTATTTGGTGTCTAGACTACATGAAGTTCACTGAATGACAACATACAAAAGGCGATCACCTTCAGATCCTCCAATTACGAACATAATTAACCACAGAGAGCAATGGATTCAAATGCAAAATTACATCTCCTTAGCCTTTAGAGAACATTACAAGAGATTATACGCCCCTACCCTCCCTGTTGACCAGCTGAAACTGGACAAATTCTTAGCGGACCCTCCCCGCCCTCACATATCTCCTATCAGAGCCACTCACAGAACAATAAATAAAATAAACCATATGGCATTTGACTAAGGGTAAGACATTGGGGTCGGTAAACATCCTTTTTTACGACTTTTTTATTACGAAAGTCGTGGTTAACGAAAGCGTAATAACGCTTTTTTTAACCACGACTTCGTATTTTTGTGCCTTAACTACGTATGTTCTGAACAACGAACATGCGTGGTTAAGGTACAAAGAAGGGAGTTGGCGAAGGTAAGTGGTGGGTTTAGGTTTTGGGGTGGGGTTGGGGGGGTGGGGCGTTTTTGGTTTTGGGGAGGGGGTGGGGGGTTAGGGGGTTTTAGGTTTTGGGGTGGGGTTGGGGGGGTGGGGCGTTTTTGGTTTTGGGGAGGGGGCGGGGGGTCAGGGGGTTTTAGGGTGGGGTTGGGGGGTGGGGCGTTTTTGGTTTTGGGGAGTGGGTGGGGGGTCAGGGGGTTTTAGGTTTTGGGGTGGGGTTGGGGGGGTGGGGCGTTTTTGGGGAGTGGGTGGGGGTCAGGGGGTTTTAGGTTTTAGGGTGGGGTTGGGGGGTGGGGCGTTTTTGGTTTTGGGGAGTGGGTGGGGGGTCAGGGGGTTTTAGGTTTTGGGGTGGGGTTGGGGGGGTGGGGCGTTTTTGGTTTTGGGGAGTGGGTGGGGGGTCAGGGGGTTTTAGGTTTTGGGGTGGGGTTGGGGGGGGTGGGGTGAGGGATGTAGGGTGAATGGTGCCTATTGCTAATGATTTTATCAGGAATGCCTTTACAACTAAATATCATTGTTAAGGCATTCGTGGTAAAATCATTAGTAGTAAGGACGAGGTCGGTGTTCCGACCTCGTTGTTAAGGTTAGTAGTTGTTTTTAATTCGGTGTTCCGTCATATAATCATTGGGGTCAGGTGGGCTGCCTACAAACTTTAATGGGACTTATAAAGCATTACTGGGCCCTAAATTGCTCACACTGTCAGGGGCGGTTACTCTTTGAGGGCGTTAACCCCCCCACATTTGTGCCCCCATCCACAGCACCCTATTTGTGCCCCCAGCCCCTCTAAGAAATATAAATATTTAATAGATTTTAGTTCCTGACTACTGGCCGAGCTTCTTTCAGCCGTGGGCCAGTTTCTTTAGGTTCCTGAGGAGGGTGGGTGGGGCGTAAAAATAACTGACAGAATAGACGCACATTAAACATGCTTCGGTTCACCTGAGGCCACAGTATTCACTTTCTTGTGAAAGTGCGCATGTCGGGTAGCACAACCGCCTTTCAGATGCCAACCCCACATGCGCACTTGAGGCCTCTCACAACCAGTTCAGGTAGTGAGCCGGGGGGAATCACAGCTGCAGTCCCTCAGTCTCCTATTGAGCACTAACCTAGCCTGCCCATGGCAATGACGGCGGGGAGGGAGTCGGATTAGGCGTGCCAGTGAGCGTCACCCTTTGATGCATGTGTGACTACAAAGGGACACTTCCCCTCCCCTAGACCAGGGGCTAATTGCCCTACAATGACAGGGCCTACCAGGTTAAGCAATCCACAGGTAGGCCCTTCTTATTACACTATTTCAGCCACCTCCTACTGAAGTAGCCCTCCCCCCTTTTCGTCAGAACATGACCCTTTAGCGCATGAACCTAGGAATCCCAGGTCCTGACGAAATGCCCCTAGACCTCCTTTGGCTTGAGTTAGTTGACCGGTGAATAGTTATTACTCTTTGAGTCATTATCCTCTAGAAGTGTCCCATTGTGTTTTTAATCTCACCAACAATCACCACAAATAAAGGTGTAATATTACACAGGTGATTGACTTTAGATTTTCTGAACAACTGGATCCCGTTATTATCCAGATAATCTTTATTTCCGCACTCCCTCCAAGTTCTTTTAACAACAAGGTTGAGACCATCTAGGTGGTACTATCCTACCTGTATGGGGGTAGGTGGTCATATGATGAAGCATGACACTATATAGTGTGTGAGACTGGTCAGTGCATTGCTCTGCCTCCTGTGGCTCCACCATCTAAGTAGAGCCCTTTCCCTGGCTCCTCTGAACTCCTGACCCCTGTCAGGAGTTCGAGGCCCTCCTCCACCCGCAGACTTCTGCCTGCGACTCATCCCTGGTGTCTAGTGGGAGAGCTCTGCTCTCCTACTAGGCTACCTTCTGCCTCTCTCCTCCTTTTCTCTGCTCTGCCTTGCTCTCTGCCTCACTACTGCCCCTTAGTGCTCCTTTTCCTAGTTTCTCTCTCACTCTGCTCTCCCTCTCTCTCTTTCTCTCGCTCTCCCCCTTTCTCTCTCTCCTGCTGCCACTGTGGCCCCACCACCTTTTTAGGCCCTGCCCCCTTTTTTGCGCCATTTTTCATCCCCTTCCCACCTCCAAGCTACCCTCTCCTCCCCCCACCTTCCTACTTAATGGCAGCCGCTGTGTGGCCACGCAGCGGCTGCGCACAGCAGGTGCACCAAAGGCAAACCTGTCTGCACCTGTCCGCGCCCGGCGCCAGAATCCTTGGCTCCCATTCCCCCCACCTCCGCCATGCACGTCTTCACTACGACGACACCAGCCTCCGCACCCTCAACACCGGCCGCTCTCCCGCCTGCCTTCAAGCCTCCCTGCAGACCACCCGTCCGTGGACCCTTCTCCTGCCGGAACTGCACCTTCACTACCCTCCACGCCAACGACCCACCCACCAAGGCAGGACGCAACCATCTCAGATGTATCCTCCTCAACACCCGCTCCGTCCACAAGCACACAGTAGAGCTATGGAATTTACTCGACTCAGCCTCCCCAGACGTCGCCTTCCTGACTGAGACCTGGATGAACCCCTCCTCAGCGCCTGACATTGCCATAGTCATCCCGGACGGCTACAAGATCACCCGCAGGGACCGCTCCAACAAAACAGGAGGAGGCATCGCCATCATCCACAAGAACAGCCTCAGGATCACGACCAACACTGAAGACACCCTCAGCACCCCAAACTCATGCACTTCCAAATCCACACTGACCCAAACACCACCCTACGAGGGACCCTCGTCTACAGGCCCCCCGGCCCACAACAGCAGTTCAGCAACTCCATTACTGACATCATCAGCACACACGCTCTCGCATCCACCGACTACATACTCCTCAGAGACTTAAACTTCCACCTCAAGAACACCAACGACAACAACACCGCCACCCTACTCGACAACCTCTCCAACCTCGGCCTCAAACGACACCAACCCACTCCACAGGACACACACTCGACCCTATTTTCTCCGCCAGCAATCACGTCTCTTTCAGCCACACCACGAACTCCACTGGACAGACCACTGCTGCATCCACTTTTCCTTAAAAAAACCCACAACACACCACCACCCACAACGGATCCCCCACCGCAGTTGGAACAAGGTCACCGAAGGCAAACTTATCTCGACCCTCTCACAGAACCCACCCATCGACATCACCAACACTGATGCAGCTGCCCACAACTTCAGGCAACGGGTCAGCACCTTTGCCAATACCCTCGCCCCAATCAAGAATCCCTCCAATAGACGCACCAATAGAAAGGCCTTCTGGTTTACTGCCGACCTCCACAAATCTAAGCAAAGCTGCCGAAGACTCGAATGAAAGTGGCTCCAAGGTCAGGCTCTGGACAACCACATAGCCTTCAAAAACTCCATCCGCAGACACCACCAACTCATCTGAGCTGCCGAAAGAACCGCCTTCAAGACCGAATCAACAACACACACAGCCACAAGGAGCTCTTCAATGTCTTGAAGGAACTCTCCAACCCCAGCTCCAACGGCAACGACCACCCGCCATCCCAAGACCTCTGTGACCCCCTAGCCTCCTACTTCCACCGCAAGATTGCAGACATCCACGACAGCTTCAGCACCCAGACCCCCCCGGCAACCACCGCCACCACAGATTCACCTCCGACCAACCTCCTGCTTTTCTGGATCCCCTTCAATGACTACAACACCATCGAAATCATGAACACCATCCACTCCGGCTCTCCATATGACCCCTGCCCTCACCACACCCTCAACAAAGCAAGCTCTGTCATCGCACCCCACCTACGATCATCAACAACTCCTTCGAGTCCGCCACCTTCCCCAAGAGCTAGAAACATGCAGAGATCAACGCCCTCCTCAAAAAACCCAAGGCGGACCCTAAGGACCTCAAGAACTTCAGGTCTATCTCCCTGCTCCCCTTCCTGGTAAAAGTAATCAAGAAGGCCGTCGACAGACAAATAACCCGCTTCCCAGAGGAGAACCGCACCCTAGACCTTTTCCAATCCGGATTCTGCAGCAACCACAGCACCGAAACCGCCCTCATCGCCGCCACCAACGACATCAGAACCATACAGGACATCGGTGAAACGTGGCTCTCATCCTCCTGGACCTCTTGGCTGCGTTCAACACTGTCTGCCACCACACCCTACGCTCACACCTCAACAATGCTGGTTTCCGCGACATAGCCCTGGACTGGGTCACCTCATTTCTCACCGGCAGAACCCAGAGAGTCCGCCTCCCCCCATTCCGCTCGGAGGCCACTGAAATCCTCTGCGGCGTACCCCAGAGTTCGTCCCTCAGCCCGACCCTGTTAAACGTCTACATGGCCCCGCTCACTAACAACGCCCGATCCCACAACCTCAACATCATCTCATATGCCAATGACACCCAGCTGTTTCCCTCCCTCACCAAGGACTCCACCAAGACCTACCTCCACGAAGGAATGGATGAAGAGCAGCTGCCTCAAACTCAATTCCGACAAGACAGAAGTCCTCTTCTTCGGCTCCACCCCCTCCGCATTGGATGACTCCTGGTGGCCTGCCACTTTCGGAACTGCTCTGACTCCCACCAACCACGCATGCAACCTAGGATTCATCCTGGACCCCTCACTATCCGTGACCCAGCAAGTCAACGCCATCTCCTCCTCCTTCTTCAACACCCTCTGCATGCTCCAAAAGGTCTACAAATGGATACTCACCGAAACCAGAAGAACAGTCACCCAAGCCCTCGTAAGCAGCAAACTGGACTACGGCAATGCCCTCTACGCAAGAACCACCGCCAAACTCCAGAAAGTGCCTGCATCGCATCCAGAACACCTCCTTATGCCTCATCCTGGACAACTGCCACATCACAGACCACATAAAAAACCTGCACTGGCTCCCAGTCAACAAGAGAATCACCTTCAAACTCCTCACCCACGCTCACAAAGCACTGCACAACACCGGACCAGAATACCTCAACATACGACTCTCCTTCTACACTCCAGCCCGGCATCTCTGCTCCGCCTACCTCGCCCTCGAAACTGTCCTATGCGTCCGCAGAACTACAACCGGCGGTAGATCATTCTTGCACCTCGCCGTCAAAATGTGGAACACTCTTCCCACCCACCTGCGCCAGACCAAAGGCCTCCTTACCTTCAGGAAACTTCTCAAGACCTGGCTGTTTGGGCAGTAGCAGCACCCCCCTCCACCTTCTCCCCCCATCCCTCCTCAGCACCTTGAGACCCGGGTGAGTAGTGTGCTTTACAAATCCCTGATTGATTAATTGATTGATATTACTTAAGGAGAAATTCCCCTCCTGACACACCACATTTAGCACATGAATAAGTCCCGAAGTCTGGGATATTTAGACGGTCCAGGGCGATTTAACTCTACTTTGTACCCACGTGACACCCCATACTCCTTGTGTATTTGGTGTAGTTTTTAAATATACATTTGTAATTAGAGATTACAGTAGTGACCAAATAGCGACAACAGACGAGAAAGGTGGAACATGCAACTTGTGAGCTTTTGCTTTTTATGTTTTTGTTTTTACTAAATTACAGTGAAGTGTGCTATTGATAGTGAAGATCCAACTTGCCTGGTGCAAGTGCTCCAATTGCGTCTGGTGAATGGAGACCAAGTTAAAAAAAGCAATTTTCACACCATTTGATTTTGAAAAGTAAAAGTAAAAATGGAGCAGTTGCTTCCGCTTATAAGGGAATATTGTGCCCTGCGCTGCTCTGATTGAAAATAGCTGGTCTGGCCTGAACCCTGGCATGACCGTCCCTGTTTGCCTTACTTTGAGTTTGAGTCCTAATGTGACTCATTGGGCAGTCGGCTGGCATGGGGAGATACGGGGAACAAAAATAACCGCTACCCCACCTTCAATAATAATCTTTAGTAATATGAGCGATAAATGAATAGCTGCCAAAGTAAAAAAAACGACCACAAACATCTGTGTCCTTTTCACAAATATACCCATTTTAAAGATTTAACTTTTTCAAACACCTGTTAAGTTTTTCATGCATGTAGATTCATTGCATTATTTATACACTGCAGTTGGTTTGATTTGTGTGGTCTGCTGCTTGCAAATATGAATAGATACAGGATATACGATTTACAATGGACTCACTTGCCTGTTGCCTCATTAACCACATGCAGTGCAAAGAAAACCAACCCTGTGTGCATGTAAGATAACTAACCTTACAATTTTCACATTACAGTAACTCTTGAATAATTTTAATTCAGTAAGATATGGAACATTTTTTCATGTGTTTCAATATTTCAAGTCTACACTTTCATGATGGCTTTATAATCCTTCCTGCTTTCTCAAATGTACTTTAAAATGCACCATTGGCCCACACTTTTCAAAAAAATTCTGTGGAGAGAACCCCCACCCAAACCCTGGCTCACGATGGTCGGGCTTGCACGCTCGCCACAGAACTCCCATCCCAAACATTTACACCTCACCACTTTCAAATGTGACCAGCCGCCACTGCACACTATTCAACTTGGTCAAGACTGCAGGCTCTCTCCCTGCTACCACCAAGGATGCATGGGTCACCTCTATATTGAAGCCCGATAGAGACCCCGCATCATTGAATTCTTACAGACCACTATCTATTTTGAATGCATACTACAAGATCCAGAGTAAGTTATTGGCAGACAGGCTACTACCAATTATTCCAGAGCAGGTCCATTCATACGAGAATGGGTTCATTCCATCTCACAATAAGTCATTGAATTTGAGGCAGCTATACCAAATTATAGAACAATCACCCACGATCTAGCCCTATGTGGCCTGTATTGCTATAGACAGAACAAGCCTTTGATATGATACATTGGGACCATATTTATTCTGTGTTTACCCTGTGTGGCTTGGGACCTAATCTAATAGGCTAGATACACCTTCTTTACTCAGCCCCTACAGTGTGAGCAGACAGGAAGACACATTTCGGAGGCATACACTATTGCCACTCCCATAACTCATATCACCATCCCAAGTGATTTGTACACTTGTGGCTACAGTATTATTCTGAGGACATAAATGAGTAAAGCTTCACTTAGACTAAAGCTTATATCACTCTCTCATCAAAGGGTTTGTTGGTTGGGTGTTCTTCTTCATGTTATTAGGCTTGTTATTACATGTTTAACTACCAGTGTATGTTATTTTACACGTTTGACAACTTGCATGATGCATAGTGATTATACCAAGTTCTGCTATGACAAATATCATCATAATGTGACATGATGTGTGATGTGTCCTACTTGAAAAACTTAATAAAACCAACTTCCATAATGGCTCTCTTGCGGGCATGCATTGTGGTCACACAGCATTTTTTAAACAAAAAACATTTTTATTCTATTTAAGGTTTGCTAGTCAAATACATTTTTGGCTACAGTTAGAATTAAATATAATACTAAAAGTAATAGAAGGGGGTATGGGCAGACCCAGCCGCAACATAATTCAATTAACTTTGTATAATCAATGTGAAATATCAGTTGACCACAGTGGTAAAATGCATAAAATATTTCCATATTTTATAACATTTTACCCTCTCCCACCATTGTTACGTACAGATTTTCCATTCTATATACTGAGTGAACCTTGCTAAACCACATTTGGAAATCTGGGAGTTTACTTGCTTTCCAGTAATTTGTGATCAGTAAATGAACTATTAGCATAAGTATAAATCACTACATTTGTGCACTCATGGCTCTTAGCCCCAGATGCCTGGAACTGCCAAGCAGATTAGATTTTGTATCTGGTAATATCGGAACTCCCAGTAAACTCTGAATGAATAAGATAACTTTTTCCCCCCAAAATTCCTTGGAGCCTCAGATCATACACTCCCATACTCCAGATTTGTGGTATTTGTGGCAACTATCAGAAATGTTAGCTGAGCAGTTCTGCTGGAGTATAATCCACAAGCCACTGAGCATAGATTTGCATCCACCTGAAGTTAGCCTTTTGCATTTAAAAGAGAATATTTTTGACCATTTATACCTACTTCCTTTGCTACTAGTTTGGGTTTTCCAGACTGATTTTTCAGTGGCACATTGACAGTGCCGTAGTCCAGTGGCAAATTTTACTTTTGACATGATTGTGATTAAACAACTCCTTAAATATATCCCTTGAAGCTTCTACGTGAAATGGTGATATTTGTTTAGCATATTGTGAATTTGTAAATATGGGAATGTATTTTCTACTCACGGTGAAGGTAGTTTAGTTGAAACAGAATCCCAGGCAATTAGTTCCTTATTGCATATCAAGTCCACTAACTTCCCTAAGTCACCATTTTCTCATCTTCTGCCTTCCGGTTGAAGGTCTGGAGGCTTAGGAGTTAAGGGGATATTCAGGAAGTGCCACAGTTGAGTTTGTTTTTGTTTGAAGGTGAATAGAGTTTTATATTGTGGTAAAGGCTCTCAGGACGCAGGGATCCACAAGTAAGTTTATTTACTACAATATGAGCTGCATGGTAGCGGTGCGCACACACAAGGGCTACTCGGCTGTCAGTGCCAGTTCAACTGCCAAAGGTAGAATAATAACATTCGTGACACCGCATCAAAGGATTCTTACAAAGAACCTTACTTGCACTGGGTTCTAAAGCCAGCTAAATAATTGCTCACAAAACATATATATATAACACATCTTCCCTTCTCCTAACAATACCTAAAACAAGTACACAGAGCCTCCACATAAGGAGAAGGAAAGTGACCACGTAACGTGCACAAACACAGTACGACAAACAGATACCACAGAATAAGAGAAAACGTAGATCACAAAATTATACAATAAAGAAAATCATATACAGTCAAGTTAAAAACCTGCTAGACCTTACAATGTTTCTCGAACTTCTATGCATCACAGAACTCCTGGACTTCCTAGAAATCTCTTGATCACAACTCAGGTGTAGACCACCCTGAAAACGATCATGAGTTCCAGAGGGTTCAACTTCATTGTGACAATCTTTTTCTAAATCATTCTCACTCACACATCCATCAGCCACCTTATCCACTTTTGCAAGATTCCACCAGTTTCCACCATGCACTTTAAATGCATTCCCACAAATTTTCACCACTCTCACTGAACTTCTCCCTTTTTGCACATGGACTGTAGATTTGATACGGACCATGTCACCAACTCTTAACTTGACAAGTTTAGCACCTTTCTTTTTGCCATACCAACATTTCTGTTTCTCCCGTGCATGACTGACATTTCTGTTTACCAACTCCATTAAGTGCTCCACATCAGCCTCACTGTAGGACCTGGCCCTTTTTGCACAATCGTCCCCAAACGTTTTGCCTTCCTCCTCCTGTTTTTCTGACCATCTTTTGTTGGTTTTAGGACTCTGGGCACTTTAGCACTGCAGAGCAGTGCTAAAGTGCATGTGCTCTCTCTTTTAAACTTGGTATGATTGGATTACACCGTTTTTGCATATTTAATTTACCTATAAGAGGTTTGTACAGTGGGATCCCATATACCCAGGGCCTGTAAATTAAATGCTACTAGTGTGCCTGCAGCCCAGCTTGCACCCCCTACAGAAGTAGCCTTCCAAACCTGTCTCAGGCCTGCCACTGCAAGGCCTGCATGTGCAGTCTGCTGCCACATTGACTTGGCATCTAAAATTACTTGCCAAGCCTGGAACTCCCATTTTACTACATATAGATCACCCCTAAGGTAGGCCCTAGGTAGCCCTTTCGGCAAGGTGCTGTGGAGGTAAAGGTTAGGACATGTGCCTTCATTGTGTGGCATGTCCTGGTAGTATCAAACAGACTATTTGGTTTCTAAATGTTGTGAGTGCTGCTCCGCTCATAAGTTTGCATTAGGAATTCCCTTATATATGTCTAAGTGGTAATTTCTGATCTATGAGGAGTGGCGTGAGCATATTTGGTATGTTTGGAATGGTAGTGAGAAATCCTGCTTACTAGTGTAGGTGGACTTTTTATTACTATTGTGGAAATGCTAAGCTTTGTGAATACTTTCCAGACAGCCATCAGACAGGGAGGGTGGAGGTGTAACAGCGTTACATCTGCATACTGAAATGTCCTCCTGGGCTGGGAGAGTGGGAAGTGGGGCACACTTACATTTGTGTGCTGTGTCCTGCCCTCACACAAAGGGCTTGTTTACCCTCTACTGATGACTGGAGCCAGGGCTGCGGTTAAAAGGAGGTGTTGTGCATGTCCAAAGTTCCTTTGAAGTACCCCCTAGATCAAATACATTTTAAGTATAATTAAAGGGGCTGTAGCCCAATGTTTTGAGACACTGCATAGGCTTGTACCCAAATGCTGCTGGTTTTGCATACTGCACCAGAGGATTGCTGTGCTGCCAGGAACTGCCACTAGGACTGACCTGCTAGTTGTGCTGACCTGTGGCCTGCAGGGTCACAAGAGGGACTACCAGTTCACCCCAAGGACCTTAATGTGTTGGCCTGCTGCTGGTACCTTGTTTCTGTGTGCCCCCAGTGATCTCCCAGGGGCCAGCATAGGATTTCCCTGATGCAACTGCTGCCCTTAACCCTGCAGTCATAGCACCTGGTAGCGCTATAATCTTCTTTTACTGGAGCACTACTATCAGCTTGCAGGGAGCGCGCAGTGAGCACTCTTCCTGTCCCCATATCTGTGTGCCACTCTGTGGCGTTGTACTGCCAAGTGCTGTGCTGTTCCCCTGCCCACGAGGGCCGGGGAGAAGGAAGAGGATGGCGGGGACTGGCACTAGCGTTCTGTGGATTGTGGATGAAGCATGCACTCTCCTGGTGCTCCTAGGCACAAGCAGGCACCCACTCCTGCTGTCGTGTTTTCACCAAGAGGCTCAAGTAGCCCCTCCAGGGCCCCTTGAGGCCCTTGTTGCCAACAAACGGCATGGGTGCGTTGCGGCCCTGCAGCGGGTCCCTGGAGGCTGCCACCTGAGTCCTGAGAGGAGGCGGGTCATGCTGCTCCACCTGCTCACAGGCAGCCACATTGTCAATGCTGAACGCGGGAAGATCGTGAGAGTTCTCCCCACCGACATAGGAGGTGTGTGTGCCTTCCCCCCACCAACAGGGCATACCTTTTAGTGGGGCATTCACAACATGGCTGGCAGGATGGGAGGGAATCCTTGACAGAGGTCCAGTTCCTGCTGAGCCTCCTTGTACCGTAATTCTGGTAGTAGGAGTGCAGGAGCTCCTGTACTTGACATGGTAGCTCTCCAACTACAGTATGACCCATAAGAGACGCACAGGTGCATGGTGGCCTTCATTCAGAAGGTGTTTTGGGGGGATTGCTTGATGTATATTTTTGTGCCCTCAGTATTTATACTGCATTTCATGACCTCATATTATGGTATTTGTCATTTTTGCCCTGTGAGGATAATGTGTACATTTCAGGATCTGCCTTGTATGCATTGGGGAGGGTGTGTTTTCATGACATGTGCAATGTGGAAATGTTTCTCTTATTTGCACTCATCGTGATGTTTGACAAGTGCCTATTTAGCAAAGTAATTATTGTTTTATGTGGTTTTGGTCCATGGTTTATGAATAATATATCTTATATGAGGGGCGTGGCGTCGGGAGGGGCGTGGCTTCGGGTGTCAAGATGGCGGTCGCACTCTGAGAGTGCTCTGGACCCCTCCGTCATCCGCCTGAAGAAATCGCGGTCCATCATCCTGGTGGTGCGGCACCCTTTGTCCCCGTGGACTCCCGGCCCCCCGCGGACACTGCCTGCCCGGGAGTCAACATGGCGGCCGCGGCCGGAGCGACCCATCAGGGCTGAGGCGACGCCCCCGGCCCTCTGAGGCGGCCACCCGAGATCCGAGGTGCCGAAGACGGCGCAGAGGGAGCCGACATCGCGCTTTGAGGCGCGAGCCCCCGCGGTCTAGGGGGCGGCGCGGCCTGGACCCGCGGGGCAGGACCTCCGGCGGCCGGGTGCGGGGGCTCCGCTGGCCAAGGGAGAGGAGCGGTCCACAGGCCGCCGAAGAAAGAAGACACCCCGGCTTCGACCGGGCGGCGAGGCGGCCGCGCGGGGAGAGCGCGCGCCTACGCCGCCGGCCCACTATGTTCGGGCGGCGCGGACAACACATTGGGGGCGCTCCCGGCGCAGGGAGTGAACCGGTTCCTCGAACCACACCGCGTCGAGCGGAGCAGGCGGGCGCGAGGTGTTCCCCCCCCCCCTTGAGTGACAAGGAAGGTGAAGAGGAAGAGAGAAGCAACCAGAGGAAATCTGGTACCCCCGGACATCGGAAGGAGAAGGGGGTAAGTGGGTCTTGTGGCCCTGACTCCCCTACCGACAAGACTTGCTCCTGAATATTGCCGCGACTGGGCTCTGGACACAGTGCCACCCCTGACCTGGCCCATTAGAAAGAGGGTTGACTAAGCACCAACTCTAACCGCAGTGATCCGTGCACCGATGGAGATGGATGCGGGCCTAGGAGAGGCTGGTTTGATCCCAAAGAGGTAGAGAACTGAATTCCTCCGCGCCGGACCAGGCCGGTGGGGTGCTGACGAGAGGGGTGCCCTGTCCCCTATCCTTCCCCCCCTGACATCCGGGGACCCCTGGTGAGCCTGGATGAGTGGCCTGGGTGGTCCCTCGGGGCCTCCCCTCCCCGCGTGACGATCCGGTTCCGAGCGGGGGACTTGGGACCTTCAACTACCTTCCGCTGGGACACCCCCCTCGGGGGCCCGGTGGCACTTGGGTACTTAACTCGCGAAAACTTGAGCGGGATCACCGCTGAAGACAGCACAAGTCTACCCCCACTCCGTGGGACGAGATGGGGGAGGGACAAAGCACACAAACAAACCCCGGCCTCCCAGCAAAAAATTGACCAGTTCACGACACCGGCAGGCCCCAGGGGAGAGGGGGACACAGCTAGCGGAGGTCCAGCGCTGGACGGTGTGAACACCATCCTCCAGGCAATCCAGTCTTCACAATCCGTCGTGGAGACCAAGATTGGGGAGGTCCGAGAGGACATGGGCCTTATTAGGCAGGATCTCAGAAATGCTGTTAAGCGAATCACCGAGGTGGAGAACCGGGACTTCCAAACTGAAGACGAATTAGCAGACCTCAGAACCAAGGTGGCCCAGTTGCAGACTCGAACTGGTGAGCTGCATCGCCGCACGGAGAATGCAGAAAACAGATCAAGACGTAATAACCTGCGCTTTATTGGATTCCCGGAGGGCGCAGAAGACAACAGGCCCTCTGAATACCTGGAGGACTGGGTCAAATCCTGGATGCCAGATCATATTTTTTCACCTTGGTTCGCCGCGCCCCCCATCGGGTGGTCCAAATCGCCCAATGATTGCACGCTTCTTCAACTTCAAAGACCGTGACAACATCCTTAAGGAAGCCAGGCGCTCTGAAGGCCTTCAATGGGAGAATCATAAGATCCTAATATTCTCGGACTACACCCGCAAAGTCCAAATCCGGCGCCGGTCATATGAACATGTTAAACAAAAGCTTAGAGCAATGCAACTCTCATATATGCTCCTCTTTCCTGCACGGCTCAAAGTCCTTATGGCCGGAAAGGCGTTTTTCTTTGATTCCCCGGAGGAAGCGTGGGACTGGGTGACTGAGGAGGGCATTGGAGCGTGGAGGGGCCCCCAGAGGCCCACAGGTGGGGCCCCCCACAACGGTCCCCCCCCCTTGGGGACCCCCCGTAGGAGCCGGAGGCGCACTAGATCTCGGAAAGGGAAAAGGAAAGACCCAGACACATTTATGGACGGAGGGGGGGCTGGGGACACTGGCTCCCGGATGGAGGGGCCCCCCGGCGGATCCCCAGAGGAGCGGGACCCGGCCCGTTGACGACAACCGCCTGAGTCAATCCCCGGGGCTCGGCTGAGATAAGACACATGGCCCCTGTTGGGGGGGTGTTTTAGAGGCGTCTGCGACCGCCTGACTTCCACCTGCGGTTCCTTGTGGGTGCCCCGCTGGTGTCTCGGCGCCTCCTTAGTGCTTGCCACTTATGGCGTGACTTTTGACAGTTGATTGCAGACGATCCAACTCAAAGGAAGGGTCCACCACTCCGCTCCAATGACAGTCCTTCTGGCTGTCTTGTTCTGGTTGGGTATTTGGGTGACAGATGCTTCCTGGGTGGGAGTATGGGGAGGGGGGTGGTTGGGGGGGAAAGAGGTTTGATACCGAGTTAGATGGTAATGTGTTGACAATTTGTTTGTGTTATTTTTACACTACATGGTTATGTTCGAAACGGTCGTCCCTATTTCCACTGGCAAACACCTGGCAACCTGTAACACTCACACTACCCACGCCAGGCCCTCATTGACACAGATCATCTCATGGAATGTAAATGGCCTGTTGGATAAGATTAAAAGATCCGCAGTTTTCAGTACTCTCCGTAGATATTCCCCGACAGTGGTCCTGCTTCAAGAAACCCACCTCCTTGGGTCTAGATGCCCCATGCTCGCGCGAGGGGGGATACAACAGGGTTTACCACGCGGGCTTCTCCAGAAGCTCCAGAGGGGTGGCCATTCTACTTCACCACTCCCTACCCATGGTGATCACAGCCACACAGTCAGACGCACAGGGCAGATGTGTGGTGGTCACAGGGCTACTCCATGGATCACCCCTAAATCTTATATGCACTTATGCCTCTCCTGCGGGGCTTGATATCTTTTTACACTTGCTCCGTCAGGTAGTTGCGGGACTCCCCCAGGGAACCACCCTGGTTGGAGGGGACTTCAACGCCGTTCTTGACCCCAGTCTGGATGTATCTGGCGATGTTACTACGGGTTTGGGGTCTTAGTATTTGGGCCCAGGGTCTTGGCCTATGCGAGGTGTGGAGGGCCTGGCATCCGGGGAAACGCCAATACGCCAATACACACACACATCCGCAGCCCACCTGTCACACTCCAGAATTGACCTCGTCTAGATATCATCAATGTCACCGGGGCGGAGATACTACCCCGGGGGGTCTCAGACCATGCACCGGTGAGAATCCGTCTGGGCGGGGCAGATCCCACCAGGCACCCGGTGTGGCAACTGAACGCATGGTGCCTGCAGGACGACTAATACACTCGCGAGGTTAGGGACCACCTTATTCAGTACTTTGAATTAAATATGGGATCGGTTCACTCTCCAGGTACAATATGGTCCGCCTGCAAGGCCACTCTCAGGGGACACGGCAAATATCTCCTCCGCTCTTGTGAACGTGCACGAAATTCACGGGTATCTGATTTGGAGGCTAAGGCGCTTAACCTGGAGCGACAGCAATCGACCTCATCATCGGCCTCTAGCTTGAGAAAACTCGCCATTGTTAGAGAAGAGATCAAGCAACTAGTGATGGAATCTGCGAAGCATATGTGGAGGGCCTCAGCTGCCCGAATATATGGATGGGGGGATAAAAATGGGAAGCTTTTGCATTGGCTGGCTACCCATCCTCTGGCTAATAGAATTATACCAGAAATCATAGAAGACTCAGGTTCCCTGTCCAAATCTCCCATCGAAATCGCACAAAGCTTTGCTTCCTACTACGCACGCTTATATGCGGAGCACCCCCGACCCACCATTGAAAGGGAATCCCCCTTCTAAATGAAATAACCTTTCCCAGAGTATCCCAAGCGGCTAGAAACAGGCTGGACGAACGTATCAGCCTTGCCGAAACCGCCAGCGCGATCACCAGCCTGGCCTCGGGCAAGACTCCAGGGCCTGACGGATTCCCAGCAGAATTTTACAATAAATGCGGTGATATTCTGGGTCCCCACCTGCTCACTATGTATGAGGAAGCTGAGCGACAAGGCCGCTTCCCCTCTGGGATTGACTAGGCTACAATTGTAGTAATCCCCAAGACCCAACCCCCTTTGCGACATTGCTCGGCATATCGACCCATTTCACTTCTAAACACCAAGATCAAGATCCTGTCCTCAATCCTTGCCACCCGACTGAGAGAAGTAATGCCCACACTGGTACACCCTGACCAATGTGGCTTCATGCCCACCCGCAGCACCAGGCACTGTATCAGGCAACTACATTTGGCTTTGGCACACCACAAGACCCTGTCCCGTACCCCCCTGGCTCTGCTCCTTCTTGATTTTGAAAAAGCTTTTGACACGGTAGATTGGTCCTACCTTGAACTCGTGCTACAAAAAAACGGGCTCGGACCTAAATTCCGAGGTCTGGTGAGGCTGCTCTACTCTAATCCGACGGCTCGGGTTCAAGTGAATGGGGTGGTATCTGATCCCTTCTCCATTGGCCGTGGCACTCGGCAGGAATGCCCGCTATCCCCGCTGCTCTTCGCACTCATAATAGAACCCCTGGCGGTACTTCTGCGGGGAGACCCCCTGATTGAGGGTTGGCCCTGGCCTGCCTGCCCAGAGGATCGCGTGGCATTATACGCTGACGACGTCCTCCTGTACATCTCTAATCCAGCCAAGAGTGGCCCCCGCACTCTACAGATCCTGAGCCTCTTCAGTGAGGCCTCGGGCCTGGTCCTGAACCCCAGCAAGTCCTTATTGGTCCCCCTCCACCACTCCAGAGACTGTGTAGACTGGCAACAAAATATTCCGGTGCGGAGGAATAGTTTCAAATACTTGGGTATACATGTCTCACTACTTCCAGATTTAGCATGGGAACTCAACATCACGCCACTAACTAGGAAAATCAAGAACGACCTCCAGCGGTGGAAGACCATCCCCCTCAACTTACTTGGAAGAATAGCACTCTACAAGATAATGATCCTTCCCAGACTCCTTTATCTACTACAAAACTTCCCACACCCTATCCCCATGAGGTGGTTCAGGGAGGTAGACTAGTCAGTGCGCCAATTCATATGGAACGGCACCCGCCCCCGGCTGGCACTTAAAACCTGCCAGAGAGATGTCTATGACGGGGGGGGTGGGCTTGTCCAACATCCATTATTATTACCTTGCCATGCACCTGCTCGTGATTAATGACTGGTGGGGACGCCTCACCCGGCAGACCCCGCTTTGGCATGGGAGACACTTGGCGGAGGTGGCGAAGCTTGAGGGATTCCAGAAATGGGACAACATAGGTATTTCCCCACTGGGTGACATTTGGGACGGGTCGCATCTTCGATCCTTTGAGGACCTCCAGAAACTCTTCTCGCTAAACAAACAGGAGAGCAAAAAAAGGTAATTTAAAATTGGTTATTCGTTTCAAAATCACATCATAATTTTAATCAGCAAGGGAAATGAAGACCAAGATTAAAAACACAAAAGGAAAGTAAGAAATGAGTGCAATGCTCAACAACTTTCAAAATGATGAATAATGAATAACCAATTTTAAATTACCTTTTTTTGCTCTCCTGTTTTTGGATTGGTGGTTCTTTTCCACCTATCACTACACTAACAATTACGGCTGACAGCTCTCTTCCTGGGAGCACATCAGGCATTGCAGTGCTGGTCTGACGTGATGATGATGCCTGTCATCCAATGTGATGCGTGAGTGCCTTTGCTCCTGAACATCCAGGTTCCCTAGGCCTTTTTGCTTTTTTTTAGGAACAGTGTACTCTTTTTGTATTTATGATTACCTTGGGAGACCGTACACTGGACCTGTAACCTCCCGGTCCCTCCCCCATCTCTTTTGATTTTTTACACACTCATCAACCACATGATCATCCTCTCCACAAGATCATTAGTTTGTGGGTGATACATGGAGCCTCTCAAGTGTTTAATACCACTGCTCAAGAAAAATTTTAAGGTCTCTACTAAAGAAATTAGTACCATGTCAGATAGGAGAAATTGAGTAAACCCTTCCTTCCATATCATTTCTCTAAGAAATTCTACAACAGCACCTGCATTAGGTTCCTTAACCATCTTGAGTACAGGCCATTGTGAACGATAATCCACCAGGACATACTTTGCACTATTCGGCATGGAGTCATACAGGTCCATGATATCAATACCTACTTTGACCCATGGACCCGATGGACACTCAATAGGCATAAGTGGTGGAGAGGACACTTTCAAACTTTTATCTGCTGATTTGCACACACAAACATTTCCACCACCTCGTCTATTTCAATGTCCATTCTAGGCCACCAAAATGATTCACATATGCGTTGTTTGGTGAGAGATGAGCCTGATGTCCCTCGTGGGCATACAAATTATATTACTCCTCACAGTATGTGGCAGAATCAATTTATTCAATCTTAAAAGTAGCCTATCTTCTATCAAAATGTCATCTCCTACCTTCCAGCATGGCTGTAATAAAGGAGACAAAGTTTTCTCTTTTTTAACCAACTATGTGACCTATTACAAGACTTGATCCCTCCTTATGGCTTCCATCCAGTCTCCTTCTGAACAAACATTTAATTCAGGTACCTCTAAAAAAGCTGCTAAATAATCTTCAAAATCTTCATCTATGAGTTCAGACAACGTTACCTCACTGTCTTCATCACCTTTGCATGGGAACCAGGTAAAGAAATTAGGGCCAGATGTATCAAGGTTCCAGTTAGCGATTCTGAAATTGCGATTTTTAAGAAATCACAATTTAAGAAATACAAAAAGTGATGTATCAAATCTGAAAATCGCTAATAGCGATTTCTTAAAATTCACAAACGCAATTTGCGAGATGCAAATACTGAATCGCAAAAAAAATTACGATTTGGGAATTGAAAATAGCGAAAACTGCAAACCGGAACAGCCTGATGACATAACAACCAGGAAGTGAGTCAGCCCATGCTGTTTCCAGGGGCCACACCCACAGGAGCAGGGAGTCAGCATTGTGAGCAGGCCAGGACCAAACAGCAACATGGCCAATGTTGGAAATGGGAAGGAGAAGGGAGACAGGAAGAGGAAGCTCAAATTCAGTGAGACAGAATTGGAGGTGCTCATTGAGGAGGTTGTTAGGAACCATGACAGACCATTTGGCAAAAACTCACTCCAAGTACCTGAGAGTGAGAAGCGGAAACTCTGGTCTGACATCCAGACAAAAATATGCGTAGTGGGTGTTGCGTAGTGCTCTGTGGAGGAGATACGCAAGCGATGGTACGACTTGCGGTCCCGTGCCAAAGAGAGAATGGCCAGCAGGCTAAACGAAGCAAGGAGCACCGGAGGCGGACCATCCACCCAGACACCGTCCACCCCAATGGAAGACCTGCTGAAGTCCACATTGCTTCCAGAAGCTGTCAGTGGTGTTACTGACATTGACACCCCAGGGACACCCAGCACCAGCAAAGGTAAGGCCAGTAATTATGTGTATCCCCACATGTGCAGGTACAAATGCCCCTTAGGGAATAGATAATAGCTTGATGCACAGTGAAAAGTAGTCCATGTCACATCCTACATACAACACAACTGTGCCTTATGGGAGTGGTAGTACACAACCCTAAGGTGAATACACAACATAAATAGCAAGATAGTGGTCAGCCACATAGAGAAACACCACAAACGACTTATGGTGACACAATTTAATTGTACATTTTAAGCAACACCGCGGAAATCTGTCAAAAATGCTAGAACTGACATGCTGCACATTGTCCTTGCAGATGACCCCCTGCTGCAGGATCTGAAAAAGTGGTGGAAGCAGAAACACAGCCATAGTCTGACTCAAATACTAGTGAGTCCTACAGTATTGTTCCGACTAGACACAGGGCAAGAGTGTTATCCCTGCCAGAGTATAACCTGGACTCAGGTGAGATGCCAGAACATGAACCCACACCACCACCAGAGGCTAGTCCCACAGGAAGACAGTAGTCCCAGCGCCAGCACAAATGACAGTCAACTCCCCTCAGGAGGTGCCACGATGCAGGCAGACAGTGCACAGATGAAGGAGTGGGCCCATCAATCTTTGGCAGCCTGGAAGCTTACATGCTGAAGGTATAGCGCCTGCACTGCAAACAATTGAAGTCACTGCACAGACAGTTTGTGTCTCACAATTGCAATATGGGGTTACTACACAAGAAGTTGGACACTCTAATTGAGGGACAGCAAACAGCAGCTGAATACACCAAGGAGTTGACACAGGCCATTTGGGAACTCTGCACTGAGATACGGCAAGAGCGCATCAGCCAGCACAGGCACCATAACCAATATTTGGGAAGGTTTGAACTTCTGTAGATCTGTCAATCGGCTCGCAAGTTCAACAGCCCTGATATCACGGCGTGCCGTTGCCACACAGGTAGAAATGGCACATTGCAGTCAGGACATTGCACAGGGATTGGTGCAAATAACCAACATACTGGATGCAATGCAAACAGCACGCAGTGCCACAACCAACGAACTGGGTGTTGGGGACAGTGAGGAGTCCTCTAGCCTCAGCAGTCTGACAGTCTCTGTGATTGATCCGAGGCGTCACAGTGTCAGACACAGTACTGCCCTTTAACCTGCTACAAGAGGTGCCAGCGAGGGCACTAGCCACTCAAGTAGAGTGCGTGGATGTAAGAAGTGTTGTTGAGGGCTACAGGGGACTACCTAAACATGTAGCAACACAGTTATGCTTTGTTGCTAATTGTGTGACACTGTTAATTGTTCATGTCTGCCTATTGTGAATATCTGTGTCCTATTGACACATTGGTTACCTGAAGTCAAGGTAATAAAGATGCTAACTAGAGAAATACATTTCATTTAAGTGGAGTTGTCATTACTTACATCAAAAATGGTTGCACATGGTGTCAGCAAGTCTTTTCCTGCCCTCTGCTGCCCTGGTCCCGTCTGCTGGTTGAAGGGGTGGTAAGGGATCATCATCCTCACCTGAGTCCGGCTCCGTGAGTTCCACTGGTATGCTCCTGGTGGTTGCTATGTTGTGCAAGATAGCACATGTGGCCACAATTTTGCATGTCGTCTCTGGGCTGTACTGTAGTGCACCTCCACTCTTCTGGATGCACCTGAAGCGGCTCTTCAGCAGCCCAAAAGTGCGCTCCACCACATTGTGGGTTGCCCTATGTGCAGCATTGACCCTTCTCTCTGCTGGAGTTGCAGGGCTCAGGTAGGGCGTAAGCACGTAGGTGCGCACAGCGTAGGCACTGTCTCCCGACTGCACAAAGAGTAAAATGAGTACATGTGATGTCTGACGTCACGCTTACATCAATGCATTATTCTAAACTATCAAATTACCTAGTAGATATCCTTCACCAAACTCCCCAGCTAGCAGTCTTGTGTGTATCCCGCTGTGGCGAAAGATGTAGGAGTCATGTGTGCTCCCTGGATATCTGGCCACGAGATCGGTAATGATGTAGGAGGCATTGCATATCACCTGTATGTTCATAGAATGATTGTTTTTATGGTTGCGATACACATACTCGATGGCCGATGGTGGACAGATTGCTACGTGTCCCATCGATGGCACCTAGGACATGTGGGAACTGTGCTATCTAGAAAAAGTTAATTTTAGTTTGTTGTAATGCCTGTGGGGTGTTGGGGAATGTTATGTACAGTTGTATTCTGCTCAGCATGTCATTGAGAAATGCGTTGAAAAATCTATAGACGGCACTCTGTACTCCTCCAGCTGCTGATGTGACGCCTTGATAGATCCCTGAGGCTAGTAGGTGCAGGGAGCATAATACCTGCACATGGGTGTGTATGCTATTGGTCCTGTGTGTTGTGCGCTGCAGCATGGGTTGTAGCTCAGCTATCAGGTCAAGTATCATGGCTGAGCTTAACCTGTACTTCTCATAAATTTCATCCTCAGTCTGGTCAAAAAGGGTAATGCGGACTCTAAAAATGCGCTCCTGTCTCCTCCTCCCTCTCCTCAAACCTGCCAAGATCCTCATTCTCCTCGCCATGACGAAGAGTGCAGCCATTGTGGAAGAGGAGCTGAAGCATTCTGGGCCTCTTTATGAAGGTTGCACCTGGTTACCACCTTGTTTAAGTTCGTCGTAAATTGCATGTGCAAACGGCCATTCTGAGAATAATCGCAAATTGCGATTTTTTGATGCATCGCATTGCGAATCCGTTTTTGCGTGTCACAATCTGCATTATCACAAATAGCGTCACGATTTAGCGGATCGATATCTGCGATTTGCTAATCAATGTCACAATTTGCGTTTCACAAATAGCGATTCGGTAATTCATATCGCTATTTGTGATACGCTATTTGCGACATGCTAATTCAAGTCTCATTCGCAAAAAAACGCTATTTTTGCAAATCTTTATTTTCGGACTGCGAATGGCTTTCATACATCGGAAAAGGCATATTTGTCATCCGCAAAAGGCCATTCGCACCGTTTGCGAATGCAAAAACACTTGATACATCTGGCCCTTAGCCCTTTTGTTTCTTCCTCCTGAAATGTGGATCACGTAAAATTGGTATTGCGTCAACTTAGTGTAGAGTCTCAAAATCCTAGGTGTGCAGCATTTGCTTCAACCATCACCTAAAGTATTATCTAACATCGTTTAACCGCTTCGCTGCCAGGCCTTTTGCCCCTCAGGTGCCAAGCCTTTTTTTGGCTATTTGGTGCAGTTTGGGCTTAGGCCCTCATAACTTTTTGTCCACATAAGCTACCCACAACAAATTTGAGTCGTTTTTTTCCAACATCAAAGGGATTCTAGAGGTATCCAGACTCTGTGGCTTCCCCCTGAAGGAGACCAAGAAATTAGCCAAAATACAGCGAACATTTCCTTTTTTTAAAAAAACAAATGGGGAAAAAGGGCTGCAGAAGAAGGCTTGTGGTTTTTTCCCCTGAAAATGGCATCAACAAAGGGTTTGTGGTGCTAAAATCAACATCTTCCCAGCTTTCAGGAAGAGGCAGACTTAAATCAGAAAACCCAATTTTTCAAAACAATTTTGGCATTTTACTGGGACAGACCCCATTTTTACTATTTTTTGTGCTTTCAGCCTCCTTCCAGATAGTGACAGAAATTGGTGGGAAACCAATGCTGGATCCCTGAAGGCTAAACATTTCTGAAAATTAGACAGAATTTTGAATTCAGAAAGGGGTAATTTATGTAGATCCTACAAGGTTTTCCTACAGAAAATAACAGCTGAAATAAAAAAATATTGAAATTGAGGTGAAAAAAACAGCCATTTTTCTCCACGTTTTACTCTGTAACTTTTTCCTGCGATGTCATATGTTTGAAAGCAATATACCGTTACGTCTGCTGGACTCTTCTAGTTGCGGGGATATATAGGGCTTGTAGGTTCATCAAGAACCCTAGGTACCCAGAGCCAATAAATGAGCTGCACCTTGCAATGGGTTTTCATTATATACCGGGTATACAGCAATTCATGTGCTGAAATAAAAAAAAGTGAAAAATAGGCATCAAGAAAACCTTTGTATTTCCAAAAAGGGCACAAGATAAATGTGTTGAGAAGCAGTGGTTATTTGCACATCTCTGAATTAAGGGGTGGCCATACTGGCATGTAAATTACAGATCATTTCTCAAATAGACATCTTTTTTTACACACTGCCTTACATTTGGAAGGAAAAAAAGAAGAGAAAGACAAGGGCAATAACAGTTGTATTGCTATTCTGTGTTCCCCCCACTCTCCCGATAAAAATGGTACCTCAGTTGCGTGAGAAGGCCTAATGATCACAACAGGAAACGCAACATGGACACATTACATTTTCACATTGAAATCTGACGTGTTTTTTTGCAAAGCCCCTAGCTATAGATTTTGTCCTCTAGCTCAGCCAGCACCTAGGGAAACATACCAAACCTGTGCCTTTTTGAAAACTAGACACCTAGGGAAATCCAGGACGGAGTGACTTTTGGGGCTCTCACCAGGTTCTGTTATCTGAGAGGAGCCACAAATTTCCTTCCACCCAGCGTTCCCCTATGTCTCCCGATAAAAAGGGTACCTCACTTGTGTGGGTAGGCCTGGCGCCCGTGACAAGAAATGCCCCAAAACACAACGTGGACACATCACATTTTCCCAAAGAAAACAGAGCTGTTTTTTGGACAGTGCCTAGCTGTGGATTTTAGCCTCTAGCTCAGCTGGAACCTAAGGAAACCTACCAAACCTGTGCATTTTTTTAAAACTAGACACCTAGAGGAATCCAGGATGGTGTGAATTGTAGGTCTCTCACCAGGTCCCATTACCCAGAATCCTTTGCAAACCTCAAAACTTGGCCCCAAAAAACACTTTTTCCTCACATTTCGGTGACAGAAAGTTCTGCAATGTGAGAGGAGCCACAAATTTCCTTCCATCCAGCGTTCCCCCAAGTCTCGTAATAAAAATGGTACCTCACTTGTGTGGATAGGCCTAGTGCCCGTGAAAGGAAATGCCCCAAAACACTATCTGGACACATCAAAATGATCAAATACAAAACTACCTGTTTTTGAGGGGGGAAGGGGGGCACCTGCGTTTTTGGTCCTGGGCTCAGCAGCCGTACAGGGAAACCTACCATACCCAGACATTTCTGAAAACTAGACACCCGAGGGAGTCAAGAGAGTTGTGACTTGCATGCATCCCACAGTGTTGTCTTACACAGAATCCTCAGAAAACCTCAAATTTAGCTGAAAAATCACATTCTTCCCACATTTCTGTGTGGGATCACCTCACCGGGACATATTTCCTACCTCCCAACATTCGACTGAGTCTCCCAGTAAAAGTGATACCTCACTTGTGTAAGTGGGCCAAGTGGTTGTCATAGGGAAGAGCCAAAAACATGTTGATATTGAGGGGCAACCAAAGCGGGTCCAAAAGGGCAGTTTGAAAATTTTTAGGCTGACAAGTGGTGCAGAATTTTTATCCGAATAGATGAGACAATGCTGGGTGGTAGGAATTTTGTGGATTCCTGCAGATTCCGGAAGGTTACATCACAAAAATGTAGAAAAAATATGTGATTTCCAGCAAAGTTGGAGGTTTGCAGGGCACTGTGGGTAAGAAAATGGTGCAGGAGCGGAAATTTTACTGATGATTTTATTAATTAATGGACTAATCATTGATAAACTAATATGTGAAAAACTGGTGACTTTTGTACATGGCCACCATAATTCATTTTGTTTTCTGCTTAGGCTAACTTTAGCTGAATTTGCTGTTGTTTTTCATTGCTCAATGCTTATTTAATGATTAATAGCTGATAGATGTGTAGACAGCTACCCCTAGTGGGATTTTGTTTTATGTCTTACAAGGTCAGATTTATTAGGTCATTGTTCGAGTCTGACTTGTCTAGAGAATTGTCACTAACATGTGGTTTGTTCCTTGAGGGTGGAAGTAGATGGCAACTGTATTAGATGTTTCTTCCTGAACCTAAGATTCGGACGAGATGGAACAATGGATCTACAGACGAGACGGAAGAGAAGAAGAATTGTTAATTGTTATAAGGTCTAGCTAATGATTATGTAAATGAAATGTTGTCAAATGAGAATTCAGTATATTATGAACGTGTAACTTTTAGTTATCTAACTTTTGTTTTATTGGCTGAATTGAATAACACCCCATGCCTTAACCAATCATGAGTTTTGTGAAAGTTAATATAATGTTCTGTCACCTATCCTTGGGAGCCTATTCTACTGTTGGTTGGAGAGAGAGAGAAGAGAGGAGACAGACAGACTAGATTTTACGAGATTTTCCAGTGATATTTTCAGAGTTACATTAATGGGGAGTTTGTAGTCAAGTAGGCTTGAGGGATTTAGAGATCGTCCTACTGATGGTGTCCCCTTGCTGAAGTGATCTTCTGTTTGTTGTTCTATGTGTAATGTATACATTGTGTATTGTTATATGTGTCTTTTGTTTTAGAGGTACCAGCTGCAACTCATAAATTATTAGCTGCATAGTGATATTATTTTTGTTATAACCCAAATTAGTATATTTTTTTCTAAATTCGTGTTTCTAAATTTTTTACATGAAGCCCAACATGTTAATGTTAATTAGTGGTTAGTGAGGGAATTCGTTTTTGCATCCTCATGATTCATATTGACGTTCTTTGATTTCTTGCTCAAATGTATTTTATTTCTCTGATGCAAATATTGGTATTATTAAGTTGTGTTATAATACTTGAGTTAATTTGCTTACTTGTTTTGATTAAACTCAGATAAATAAGGCATTCTAATCAGCCGTTAATTATTTTATATGCTTATCATTTATGTTTGAGAATTATTTTAGTGACTTTAGCATTGTTAATATAAGGAAAGAAATGTATATTCTTTCTTAATAAACTGGTGTGGTTATTGCATAGTGATTAGATTATTGATTTATTGTTTATTGATATTCATTATGACATGCGTCCTTGACGTCCTCTCAAATCAATGTTGTGTCGATCCATTGGCCTATGGCGCAAAATCCACTATTTAGTTTGAAGTAATAGCGAGGATTTCTCTGCGCTGCAGCAGTTTTCAGTAGCAGAGTTACGGTTATGTCATTATTTAATGATGTCATGATGATGATGATGTCATACTTTGTAAAATAATTATTTTGAAATCATTTTACACATTTTTTTCTGAAATGTTTCACAGATCTGAGAAAATGAGTTGCCTTAAGTGACTTCCCCAGTCCTTGGAGATGCTCTTAGTTGAAGGGTATGTTTCTAGCGGTGTTTGATTGAATTGAGTGAGGTGAGAATATTTTGCGCTTGCATAGCTTGACCTAATTTGCAGCTAATTGAGGTGTATAGGAGCTTAGAAGGAGTGGGCATACTCCAATAGAGTTTAGAAGGAGTGGGCGTACTCCAATAGGTATGAGCATAGGGAAGCGGCGTTCTTCCTTTGAGTGTGCCGCTTAATGCAGGAAATATTGTCCACATGGTTGTTGATGACGGACCTAATGAGAGAGGTCTAAGAGTCAGGAGTATATTAACAAGTGTAGTGAGACACTTGGTATATGTTGTTATTTTTCCATTTAGTAGACCGATCCGGCGTGGTTGGTAAGTCGAGTTTGTGAGATAATTTGTGTGATTGAATTTTACTGAGATTTGGTGAGTACTAAGTGCACTAGGACAATAATCCAGTGATCAGCTGAGAAGTGAAATTTGCAGGTCGAATTTTACTCACAAATGTGCGGAACTGTGAAAAAGAGTAACTGTAGATGCGAAAGCTGAAGGTGAAGTTTGAAAGGTTCCTGAAGCGATTGTATTAACCTACCCGTAGTAAATGGACAAATTTGTTTTCTTATTTTCGGTTTAAGGTTTTGCTTGCGAACTAATATTGTATTGTATTGTATTGTATTGTAATAGTATTTATATAGCGCTTACTACCCTGACGAGGCGTCGAAGCGCTTTTCGGTGAGTAGCACGCTACTCCGAAGCCCAAAAGGAATTAGTGGTGGATTAGTATAGGGAAATAGGAGTACAGTTTTAGGATTATTATGAGTTAATGAAAGCCGTGGATATGTGAGTTTGTTAGTTGGACTGACAGGAGTAATGGAGGGGTCGAGGAGGGAAGAATCCAGAAGTGTTAATTGGGAGTTTATGGTAATAGGATTTGGGCTTGTGATGAGTAAAGGGGGGATGGAGGAGGGAAGAGTCTGTGGAAAGGGTTAGGGAGATCATAGTAGCAAGTTGAGATAAATGAGGGAGAACTTAGTAGGGTTGCTGGGGAGATCATGGTAGTAAAGTGAGTTTTGGGTGAGTTAGATGTGGAAGAGGAGGGAAGAGCTTAGGCAGGGTTATTTAGGAGATGGAAGTAGTAGAATGGATTTGGGATGAGTCAGAGTGAGAATGGAGATTGATAGAGACATGACATATGGTGATGGGTAGACAAAGTATGATATAAAATGAGAGCAGGGATTCATAAGTATCTAATATAACAACGTATCTAGGAGCTATGCAATGACCTATGCACATGTTAAGTATAGAATAACAAACATATATATATATATATATATATACACACACACACACATGCACACATGTACATGCATGTACATATTTAAACCATGAGTAAATATACATTAGTTAAACAGGTTTAAAGAGTATGTGTGTAGTTTATTGTTATGACAAAGTAGCGATACATATTTTCTAAAGAACTATATATAACTAGAATATACACATAATCAGATAAAAAATATTTATCAACATAAGCATAGCTGTTTGAATATGGTGGTTATGAAGGAAAGAGCTAACTCTTAAGTAGTTTTCTGAAGACAAGATAGTTATCGGTGGTTCTGTAGGTGTGTTAAATATTTTAACACTGTTGTGTCCTTAGTTTTTTTCTTAAATAAACCTGTAAGGAGTACTGATTCCACTTAGCAATGTGGCACTTTCTTGTTTGCTTTCATGCACGTCTAAGAATATGCTCTCTGGTATTTTTAGATGACCAAATTCTAAGTCTTCAGGAGCCAGCCTGCCAGGCTTAAAGGCTCTGGTTCAGGGTGTAGCACACTTCCTTCTTCCATTGACAACAGGTCTTGTTATATTGGTAGTTTTAGAATGTTCCCTTGTGCCATTTCCATCAGCTCTGTAAACCATATTGCATTGGTTCAGTGTGTTAGTTGTGTAAAAGTCGGGCCGATAGACTTTGTCAGCATCTCAGCGGTCGTGCTGAAAAGGGGTGTGTGCATTAGTGTGAGGTAAGTTGTGCAGCGCTGAGATAGGTTGGTTGGTGAGAAGGGTCGCACACAGATTCATCTATCAGTCCGACATTGGTATAGTGTGATTGGAAGGTGAGAGTGTCAAAAAGGATTGTGGGATTGGGGTCAGTTTTTCATAATTGGTTATTTTGAACAGATTTCGTTATTTTGTTTTTTGTTTGGGATAGATTTTGTGAATATTTTTATCCTGATTAAATTGTTTTTGAATACATCTTGTTGAAAATGAAGTTTTTCAAAGCTTTAAGAAGTGCCTTTAGAAGTGAAGAGTATATTCCAGCACGAGAAGGAGAAATTTGTCTGCCAGAAAATACTCCGGCATACATTGTGATTGAGGAGACGGGTACAGGAGTGTGCCTTTGGTTGAAACACTGGGTTAAGATCACAAAGAAAGAAGGTTGTTTGGCTTTTCCAGAAAATGGTATGTATAATTTGAGAATTTTGTAGACTTTGAGGCAGACAAATGTACAGTTTAAAACCTCCTCCGAGACCAGCACAGTATGAAGCCTTAGAGATTTGGGAGTTGGTAGCTAAACAGCAACAAGCATTGAAATTCGAGAAAAGAATGAGGAGAGTAGAAAATACATTAGCGGAAGCTAGATGGGACGAGGAGCAAAAAGAGTGGAGATCAGCTACTGTACAGGGAATTAGATTATTTCTTGCAAGAACAAAAGATGATGAGGATGAGGCAAAAGCTAAAAAGAAAAAGAGCTCTTTAGTGAATAAGGAACAGAAATTAAAAGATTTGAAAAGAGTTATGTTTAATGACTATAATGAATTGGATGAAGATGAATTAGTTTCTGAGATTTTGTGAAATTATCCACCACCACATACAGCTGAAGAAGGTCAGAGAACTAGCGAGAGTGGAATGAGTGGAAGTGGAACTGGTAGTATGAGTCCGACTACACTATCCACATCGGGAGTACCGCAGAATATCCTGAGCAGTGAACGAGTTCAGATGCAGAGTAGTTTTAATGATTCATTGAAAATGGACATCAAAAACATTCCTGAAACTTCTCCAGAGACTCAGATTGTAAGGACGACTACTAATTTAGTATTGTCTTCAGGTCAATATGGGCTAAATGTAATTCAGAAAGAGCCTGTTTAAATACAGATTCCTCAAATGCAGAGCATGAGAATAATGCAGACACAGAAGACTGGATCTTTTGCTAGTCCAGATGCAATTTCAGTACCTATTACGATGGGTCCTCTTGTGCCACTATATGCACAGACTAATAATAGTGGAGTGAGTTCTTTAGTCCAGTTTCAGAATGGCGTTTGGAAAAATTGACTCCAAGGCAAGAACAAAACCTGAACGAGACTAACTCTTTAAAAGATTTGCCTCCTGTTGGGAATTCTGGGACCAGCCCCTACAGTAATCAGGGGGCGAAACTATTGTCTCCATAGCAATGTGCGAGTATAGTACAACAGCAAGGTTCGGGTACACAGTTTAATGAGATCACTTTAAAAGGTTTATCCAAACAAGAAATAACCAAGTGGTTAGAAGACTTAAGTAATTCAAATACTTTAGAGAAACAGAATAGAGAGGAAGACTCAATAGATAGAGTGAGATTGTCAATGGAAGTAAATGAGCTTCTTGAAGGGACAATGGGTGTGAACAGACTTGAATCATATACCGAAGCTCAATTAAGATACTTATGTAAGATAATTTACAAAGGGAGCAGGAAAGGTACACCAGCAGTAACAAGAAATAGCGGTTGAATATGACATTGATCTCACAAAATTGAAAAGCCTGAAGAGAAGTTATAGAAGTTGCAGGTTTGGAGAGCATTAGCCAAATGAGAAGGAAGATGGGTCAAGAAAAGAGAAAGACCAAAGAAAGGAGACATGGCACAGACAGGAGATTCGGTGAAAATGTTACCGATGAGGGAAACACCAGGAGAGAATTTTGTACATGTACCTTTGAATAGGAGTGATATCTTAAATTTTACGAATGATTATCCAAGATTGTGAAAGAATCCAGTAGAACAGTATTAGCAGATAGATAGGTTTGTGAAGCTTGCAAAATGTCTGTGGGAAGACCTGAATACTCTCTTTGATATTGTTGTTCCAGCATATTTGTGGATTGAATGCAAAAGGAGTATGGATTGGCCGACAAGTGAGCTGCAAAGGCATTTGAAAACAGGTGCCCATCTCCAGAAGTGATGGAATATTACTATAAAGTTGTTGATTTCCTGAAAACTAATGTTACGCTGAAAAATATTGATTTGCAATGCATAGATAGAACAGCACAGGAAGTGAAAGAATTGATTCATGCATATTATGAAAGGTTGTTGAAGGTGTTTAAACATTTCAGCGGTACAGAGACAATCGAAAAAGAAAATATTCATCATTTCGTGTTTAGGTTTGTTGAAGGATTGAGACCAGAAATTAGTCAGATGATTAGGAATCATTTAATTTGTTGGCAAGTCAAACCGATTGAAAAGGTGTTGCAGTATGCGAAATACTGTAGTGATGAGACTGAAATGAAGCAGAAAAAGTTGAAGGAGAAAGCAATGATGATGCAGATTAAGGCTGCACAGGCGGGAGTGCAGGGAAATGTTCAGCCACAGTCGCAAGGGAATGGCATGTTTCAGAGTCAAGGCAGAGGTCGAGGTGGAATGATGCTTTCAGTGGGCAATAGAAATGTAGATTTGAATTCAGGGGTGATGCAGGATGGGCAGTAAAGAAGAAGAATGTTACCTTGTCATAATTGCGGGGCAATTGGACATTGAAAGAGACAGTGTCCGTTGTTAAATCAAGGTGGTGTTGTGCAACAGACAAATGGTGTCAATTCTTATCAGAGTATGAAAGGACCTAGAATGGGAGGTCAAAATCAGAATTTCCAGAATGGTGTAAATGCTATGCAGGGTTTTCAACCTTTGCAGCCGATGCAGTAGATACGAAATGTACAACCACAGGTACGACAAGTACAAATGCCAGAGGTACAATTGCAGCCCCAGGTGCAGATGGTGCCTGCACAACAAATTCACATACTGAGGCAGGTCCAAATGATACAGGGTCCTATGGATCAACAAAAAGTGATGCTACGCAAGTGGTCACAAATGGGAAATCAAATCAAAGTGAAAAAACAGTTGATCAGTTTCCTTTACACAGTGAAGATGAAATAAAAGACAAATGGCTGTTGGATAGTTCAGATGAGGAGGAGTATGTGATGGCAGCATCATTAGAGGTGGATCAGAAGGGTCCTTATGTAAACGTTGAAGTACATGGTCATGAAGTTAATTTCCTGGTTGACACAGGAGCTACACGCTCAACAGTAAGAACTGTAGAGGTTCCAGATATACCTATATCAGAGAGAACAGATCAGATCGTGGGGGTTGCGAACAAACATTTGACTAATACCCTTACCGAACCTGTTTTTGTTAAAATTGGTAATTTTAAGGATTTCCACAGATTTGTTATTTGCGACTCCAGTCCAGTATCACTACTGGGAAGAGATCTGTTGTGTAAAATAAATTGTTTGATTTCATGTTCAACTAAAGGAATTGAGATTCAGAGAAACAGTGATGAGGAAGATTTAACAATTCCTGCTGAAAATGAACAAGTTACTTGAGAGTTTCCTCTGATTAATTTTGATGAGCAAGAAAATAAAGAAAATAATTCAGTTGATTTGATTAATTTCTTTCCAGTTTTTGAAATAAAAGATCTTCCAATTGATTTGCAGGAAAGGGTTAAGTCAAAAGTTTGGGATCGTTTAAGGAAGGACATTGGCTTAATCAAGGGAGTTGAAGGAGTCAGAGTGGCAGTGAAAGAGAATGTGGTATTTCCACAAACTGCACATGATGACAAATGAGCCAATTGAAGGAATAAGACGTTTGATAGAGCATTTCTTGGAACAAGGAGTTTTGAAAGAAGTGATGAGTAGCCCGTGTAATTCACCAATAATGGGTTTGAAAAATCCAGGTGGGAAAATTCGTCTTGTCCAGGATTTGAGGAAAATAAATGATATTGTAGTCAAATGTTGTCCAGTCGTGCCATACCCAGCTGGGATTATGTTCCAAATTCCGTGTGATGCTGAGTGGTTTACTGTGATAGATTTATGTCAAGCATTTTTCTTCGTGCCTCTTCATGAGGACAGTAGATATCTCTTTTGTTTTAAATTTCTGACCAGAGTCTATTGTTGGTGTAGAATTCCTCAAGGGTTTTCAGTCACCATTGATTTTCAATCAGATTTTGAAAAAGAATCCGGAGTCATTGGTAATGCCTTACCAATCGACATTGGTGCAGTACATAGATGATCTATTGATTGCATTGAAGACAAAGGAAGGATGCAATAAAGATACAATTGCATTATTGCATTTTCTGGGGGACAATGGTCATAAGGTGTCTCCTACGAAATTGCAATATTGTCAGCGAGAGGTGAAATATTTGGGTCATTTGATTGAGAAAGGGTCCAGAAGAATTTTGAGAGAAACGGTTGCGACAATTGTGAAAATGAAAATACCAAGTACTCAGAAAGAAATGAGAATGTTTCTGGTAATGGTAGGATATTGTCATCAGTGGATTCCAAATTATTCAGCTATTTCAAAACCTTTGCAAAAGCTGACACATAAGGATGTTTCCGATCCCATAATGATGGATGAGGGATGTATGAGAGCATTCACTGAGCTAAAAGAGAATTTGGGTCAAGCTCCAGCTTTAGGTATGCTTGATAATACCAACGTTTTTCTGCTTTTTTTTCAAGAACGAGATGGATGTTCCTTGTCAGTCTTGAAAAGACACATGGTGGTGTCAATCGACCAGTAGCATATTTTTCAGCTACTTTAGATCCAGTTGCAGCAGCCTTACCTGGATGCTTGCAAGCAGTTGCAGCAGTCGAGCAGAGCATAACCCAAAGGGAGAATATTGTGATGGGGTATCCTCTGACAGTAATGGTACCTCATTCAACAGAGATTTTGTTGACATGATCAATGACTCAATATTTGACCAATGCAAGATTGACATGTTATGAAACCGTGATTCTTGGGGAACCTAATGTAACAATCAAGAGATGTACAGTGCTCAACCCAGCAACATTATTACCAGTTGAAATAATTGACTCAGATAAAATTGATGACACTGAACATGATTGTTTGGAAGTTACAGAATTGTGCACAAAACCAAGGGCAGGTATTAAAGACATTTGCTTAGAAGACAATGATCAAATTATCTTTGTTGATGGCTCCTGCTTGAGAGATAACATGGGTACACTGAGAGCAGGATATGAGGTATGCACAATTACTGGCATATTAGAAGCTTCATGGCTTAAAGGAGTGTTTTCTGCTCAGATTGCAGAATTGGTTGCTCTTACTAAAGCATGCCAAATTTTGGACCAGATGAAAGTAACGATCTATACTGATAGCCAATATGGATTCGACATTGTGCATGACTTTGGACAAATTTGGTCACAGAGAGGTTTCTTAACTTCGTCAGGTTCACCTGTAAGATATGGTAAAAGAATACATGAATAGTTAAATGCTGTTCAGAAACCTGAGAAAAGTGTTGTGGTTAAATGCAGTGCACATCAAATAGGACAGGATTATGTGACTTTGGGAAATGCTTATGCAGATCAGGTTGCATAATTATGTGCCTTAAATAGTATCTCAAAGGAAAATGGGAACTGATACCTGAAAATTATGAAGTTTATACGAATTTTACAGTACAAATTGTTGAGACTTTGGAGGCGCTGAAGGCTATACAAAATAATATTACAGAAGAAGAGCATAGAGATTGGGTGAAACAAAATTGTATACAAAGAGAAGATGATATTTGGGTGACAATGGAAGGGAAGGTAGTCTTACCAAACAGTTTACTGACACAGATGGCCAGATACTATCATGGTCAAGCACATATAGGGAGAGATTCAATGATTAGGAATTTCAAACAGTTTTGGTTTAATCCAAAATTTAGACAAGCTGCTGAATTAGTATGCCACAGATGCATTGTCTGCCAGCAGATGAATGTTGCTAAAGGAACAGTTGTCAACATAGGACACATAGGCATGGCAGGAGGTCCATTCAGCAGAATGCAAATGGATTTTATTGAGATGCCTGCATGTGCTGGTCTGAAATATGTGTTGGTGATTGTGTGCATTTTTAGTCAATCGTTTGAAGCTTATCCTACAAGGAGAAATGAGAGCCTTACAGTAGCTAAGTTATTTTTGAGAGAGTTGATTCCACGTTTTGGTTTCCCGGTCTCTTTAGAATCAGATAGAGGAAGTCACTTCAACAATGAGGTGATAAAGCTACTATTTTCAGCTTTAAATATTTAGCAGAAGCTACATTGTAGTTACCGCCCAAAAGCTTCAGGACTTGTAGAGCAGATGAATGGAACTCTTAAGTCCTGATTGGCAAAGGTATGTGCATTAATGAATTTGAAATGGCCAGATACTCTACCTTTAGTTCTAATGTCAATGAGAAGTACTTCTGACAAGAAGACTGGCTTGTCACCTCACAAAATTCTGATGGGGAGAGCAATGAGATTGCCAGCAATTCCTGTAAATGCACTTGTAAATATTACAGATGACATGGTGCTAGATTATTGCAAAAGCTTGGCTGATGTGGTCCGATCTTTTTCTCATCAGGTGGAAGCTGTAACAGTTCAACAATCTCAAGGTCAAGGTCACAACTTGAGAGCTGGTGATTGGGTCATCATACAAAAGCATGTGAGGAAGTTGCGTTTGGAGCCACGGTGGGAGGGGCCCTATCAAATCTTCCTTGTAACAACAACAGCTGTAAAGTGTGCAGGTTTGCCGAATTGGGTGCATGCCAGTCATACGAGGAAGATGAATAATCCCACAGAAGAGGAGCTGTTGAGATTACCAGCAGCTAACAACATTCCAGGTCAAAAGCAAGAAAGAGAAGAGCTGGGGAAGAATCATGAGAATGAGAATGATCGAGAGGTACCTACTCCTATGACGGATAAAAAAGAGCAAAGTTTGGATGAAAGTGAATCCTCTACGAGTGGAGTAGTGGAAAAATCAGCACAAGAAAAAAAAGAAATATCGGTTGAGAGAAGTTCTGATCAAAGGAGGATGTCCTCAGATGAGAGTGATCAGAGACGACCGAGTGAGAGAAAATCTGTTCAGAGGAGGGTGTCCTCTGCAGCAGGTGTTTGACATAGCAAACTGAACAAGTGACTGACCCCATTGGAAAAGGAACCGAGACAGATCCCGCCCAAGTGGACGTGACTCTTCCTGAACCAGTTGCGGGAACGTCAGAAAAAAAGGGTTCAAGCTCAAGTTGTGAAAGTTACTGACAAAGAAGACACTAAAAGGAGTTAATTGGCCAGAGAAAAGTTTGAAAAGAGAAACGCTAAATGTAGTTCCACCAATTCAGGAGGAAAAATAACTGAAAGAAGGAGAAAATAGTAGTGGAGAAGAAGGTGAAAGTAGTAAAAGACCAAAAAGGAAGTGAGTTGCAAGCAGGAGATATTCTGGTCCAGAATGGGCATATGCAACTGCCAATGAATGGCAAGAAGAATTTTTGAGTTATTGTTTTGATAGAGACATTGAAAATGTACATTTTGGCACATGAAGAACAACAGGGTATGTTTGGAAATAGATGAAATAGAAAGAAAAATGTGAAAGTTGTGTTTAAAAGAGACATTGATAACTGTTTTTGACAAATTGAGAAACTACATTTGACAAACTGCTATACCGGATTTGACAAAAAGACTGTCCTTTGTGAATGAACATTTGAAAGAAAAAAACAATTAGGAAGGATTTATTTGTTTTTGAAAAGTTTTGGAACATTTTTTGTTTTTTTTATTTTTCCTAATTCCTCAGAGACCATGAGAAACTTTAGTAACCAAAACAGTATAATTAGCTACTGCAAATGTGTAAGTACTGGTTTGGCGGTAGCAAGTGTGTTAATATGCTTATTGTTAGTTGTAGGTGTGATTGTTTATGAGATGAGTGGAGCCAACCATACTGTAGAGATTGATAATTCATTAGAGACGACTACTACTACTACTACATCGTTAACAAAAGGTAAGTTTAGAAAAGATGTCAAATACTTACATGAAGAGAAAGAGCTTTCTTCTAATGTGTTCTATTGC
The DNA here is from genome assembly GCF_031143425.1 of Pleurodeles waltl. Taxonomy (NCBI): domain Eukaryota; kingdom Metazoa; phylum Chordata; class Amphibia; order Caudata; family Salamandridae; genus Pleurodeles; species Pleurodeles waltl. The sequence continues at coordinate 308,464,566 of NC_090439.1, forward strand.
TTATTGCGTGAGGATGTTGAGGTGATGGACGCGAAAGATTGTTATGTTTGTACGCGGATTCCGACTTCAGTGGAAGAAGGAACTACTTATCATAGTCTACCTGTGACTTATGCTATAAGTTGTAGTCTTTTACTAACACTTTTCTATAACCAAGAGTATATCCAATATTTATTTTCCAATTTCGATGTTGTGTTTTCGTTCGTACGTGTCATTCGTTATTTGAATAAAATAGCCAAGGATAATAACATAGTTATTATGAGAGATTTCTTTGAGCCTACTTTAACCTTTGGAACTGCTTTTGCTCATAGAAACAACCTAACCTGTTTACTAACACCTGTAGAGAAGACATTTTTAGATAATACAGAAGATAGGAGAAGGGAAATAAAGGCTAAGATAAATAAGCGAATGATTAGTCGTAGATCTGGGATTGCTTATGCTTATACTGACATTACTAAACAAGGAAAATTAACATTGGATGCTGAGCATGTGGGAAAGCTTTGTATATGTAGGCCACAGAGTAGTAGGGATAGAGTGTTTGTGGGTACGAGTGAATGTAGGTATGTGTTTAAGTTCCGGAGTAAATGGGTTTTTATGATGAATGGACAGGACCCACCAGTGCCTGGTGTTTACTACATTTGTGGAAGAAATGCTTATTATTGTCTTCCTAGATGATGGCACATGTTATTTGGGAATAGTCTTTCCGAAAATATACCAGCTGGAGGACTTGAGTAAATTTCCTAAAATGGCGTGAATTCAAACAAGACACGAGCGAGAATCAATTTCTAGCATTGTGGGAGACATTTTCGGCACTAAAATTCCTTCAGTGGGAGTAGTTCGAAATTCAGTTCAGATACAGAAGTTGTCTACAATAGTGTATAATATGTTGGCAAGTTATTCTGGAGCTATCATTCTTCTAGATACTGAATTAGCTGCTACAAGAGCTATGGCACTTAAGAACCGCCTTGCGTTAGACATTCTTTTGGCGAAAGAGGACGGAGTTTGTAAATTACTTGGATTGAGTCATTGTTGTACGTATATACCACATAACACTAGAGGAATTAGAGGTTTGATTAATAATGTAACAAATAACTAAGAAGATTTAAAATAACTAACTGAAACTACTATCTGGGAGAAAGCTGGCAAGGGAATTGCAACTGTGGGAAATTGGTTTGGCAACCTGTGGAAAGGAATTATATTAAAAATAGTAAAATGTGTTTCAATAATTGTGTTTTGTCTAATTGGAACTTGGGAATCATATAGATTAATGAAATGGGTGAAAAAGAAAAGGTTTGAAAAGAATCAGAAGAGATTTGATGTTCAAATGAATAAGTTTTATGGGAAATGAGGGAAAGGGAAAAAGAAAATTAATACAAAGATGAGAGAGACAAGATTTAGAATTTTTGAAAATAAAATAAATTAATTTTGGGATTGTGTGATGACATAATTAGTAATCAGAGGAGGGATTGCAGGAGCGGAAATTTTACTGATGATTTTATTAATTAATAATGTACTAATCATTGATGAACTAATATGTGAAAAACGGGTGACTTTTGTAAATGGCCACGATAATTCATTTTGTTTTCTGCTTAGGCTAACTTTGGCTAAATTTGTAGTTGTTTTTCATAGCTCAATGTTTATTTAAAAAAGTGTGATTAACAGCTTATAGACGTGTAGAAAACTACCCCTAGTGGGATTTTGTGTTATGTCTTACAAGGTCTAATTTATTAGGTCATTGTTCAAGTTTGACTGTCCTATTGTTTAGATAATTGTAACTAACGTGTGGTTTCTTCCTCGAGGATGGAAGTAGATGGCAACTGTATTAGATGTTTCTTTCTGAACCTAAGATTCAGACAAGATGGAACAATGGATCCACAGACAAGACGGAAAAGAAGAAGAAATTGTTATAAATTGAGTCTAGCTAATGATTAGGTAAATGAAATGTCGTCGAATGAGAATTCAGTATATTATGAATGTGTAACATTTAGTTATCTAACTTTAGTTTTTAGTTTTATTGGCTGAATTGTATAACACCTCATGTCTTAACCAATCATGAGTTTTGTGAAAGTTAATATAATGTTCTGGCACCTATTCTTGGGGGCCTTTTCTACTGTTGGTTGGAGAGAGAGAGAGAAGAGAGGAGAGAGGCAGACTAGATTTTATGATATTTTTCAGTGATATTTTCAGAGTTAGATTAATGGGGAGTTTGTAGTCATGTAGGCTTGAGGGATTTAGAGATCGTCCCACTGATGGTGTCCCCTTGCTGAAGTGATCTTCTGGTTGTTGTTCTATGGGTAAATGTATAAATTGTGTATTGTTATATGTGTCTTTTGTTTTACAGGTATGAGCTGCAACTCATAAATTAATTGCTGCATAATGATATTATTTTTGTTATAACCCGAGTTAGTATATTTTTTCTAAATTTGTGTTTCTAAATATTTTACATGAAGCCCGACATGTTAATGCTAATTAGTGGTTAGTGACGGAATTTGTCTTTACATGCTCATGATTCATATTGACGTTCTTTGTTCTCTTGCTCAAATGTATTTTATTTCTCTGATGCAAATATTAGTGTTATTAAGTTGTATTATAATACTTGAGTTAATTTATTTACTTACTTTGATTAAACTCAGAAACATAAGGCGTTCTAATCAGCCGTTAATGATTTTATATGCTTATCATTTATGTTTGAGAATTATTTTAGTGACTTTAGCATTGTTAATATAGGGAAATAAATTTATAATGTTTCTTAATAAACTGGTGTGGTTATTGCATAGTGATTAGATTATTGATTTCTTGTTTATTGATGTTCATTATTACATGCATCCTTGACGTCCTCTCAAATCAATGTTGTGTCGATCCATCAACCTAATGTGTGAAATCCACTATTTTGTTTGAAGTAATAGCTAGGATTTCTCGGCCCTGCAGCAGGGGTACATGTGAAGCACACCACCCTGGACTCACCCAGATGTTTAGTTTTCAGATGTGTGTAGGTCTTGTGGATTTTTCTACATGGCAGCGTCCCAAAGTACAAAAAGTGCAGCCCTCACCATTCCAAGTGGGACGATTTTGAGAGTTAGCCAAGCTCTCATGGTCCAAATATAAAACCAAAACCCCAAAAAATCAAATGTCCTCTTGCTTGCCATGGAATAAGATGTTTTAGTGTGCAGGGGGAGAGCTGAAAGACTGTTACCCCCTTCAGTTGGGGTGGGGGCATAACCATGCCCATACTAGGTGGTAGCCACCACCACACAATTTTTTTTTAATTCCCTGGCATCTAGTAGGCATTCTGCCTCTCCCCCCCGGGGTGTGGATTGGTGGTCATTGCCCCATCTGCCCACTGGTGGGAAGAACAACTTTGGCACCATTTATTTGGGGTGGGGTATGGCCATACCCCACCCTCTTATTTTGAAAAGAAATCCTCCCTGGTCTCTGGTGGGCTTTCTGTTCCCTTTGGGGGCAGATGGACCTTATAAAAATAGGCAGCAACCCTTGCCCAAGGGGCTTCCTCCCCCCAAACAAAACACACACATACACACACACCAGTCTCTGGTGCCTCAGTGGTTCCTGCCCTCCCGGGGACAGATCGGCCTAATAGAAATAGGCCAATCTGCCCCCAAGGGGAGCAGAAATGGCCTAAAATAAATTTGCCCCCTCCCCCACGGTGAGTGACTCTTGCCTAAGGGGACGCTCCCCTTGCGTGAAAGTGGTGTAAAAAATAAATAAATAAAAATACTAGTGCCTAGTGGTTTCTGCCCCTCTTGGGGGCAGATCGGCCTAATAAAAATAGGTTGATCTGCCCTCAAGGGGGGCAGAAATGGCCTAAAATAAATTTGCCTCCCCAGGGGAAAGACCCTTACCTAAGGGGTCGCTCCCCTTGCATGAATTTGACGCAAAAAAATAAAAATCCCTGGTGTCTAGTGGTGCCCTTGGGGGCAGATTGGCCTAATAAAAAGAGGCCGATTGCCCCCAATGGGGGCAGAAATGGGCTAAATAAAATTTGCCCCCCAGGAGAGCAACCCTTGCTTAAGGGGTCGCTGCCCATATATAAAAAAATAAAGTAAACAAAAAAAATATATCGTTGGTAAAAGGCCCAAAATATTTTGTCCCCCTGGGGAGCGGCCCTTGCCCAAGGGGCCACTCCCCTCATTCATTCAATAATATATATTAAAAAAAATTCCCTGGTGTCTAGCAGTGTCTGCCCCCCTTGGGGCAGATTGGCCTAATAACAATAGGCCGATCTGCCCCAAAGGGGGTTAGAAATGGCCTAAAGGTAATTTTGCCCCCCCCCCCGGGGACTGAACCTTGCCTTAGGGGCCGCTCCCACATAAACAAAATAAACAAAATTATCCCTGGTGTCTAGCGGGGGCAGATCGGCCTAATTATAATAGGGGGTGGGGGCAGAAATCGCCTAAAAATACTTTGCCCCCTTGGGAGCGGCCCTTGCCCAAGGGGCCGCTCCCCTTATTCAATTGCACACAAAAAACTACCTGGTGTCTAGTGGGCATTTCTGCTGCCCTATCGCGATCAGGCAGCAGAAATGCATAGAGAGACATCAAAGGAAAGAAAAGGCCCTTCCTTTCCTCTGATGCCTCTCTCGGCCCCTTCATGTGATCGGAGGAGAAATGCTTTTGCATTTCTCCTCCGATCCGTGCTGTAAACTGAGCTTCCAACGTGGAAGAGCAGGCCTCTGATGAAGTCAGTGCGCGATCATGCACTGACTTCATCAGATGCCACGGGGGTCAGGGTGGGCAGGGGAAGCAACTCTCCTTCCATCCTTGCCCAAGCGCTCCCCAATAAGCCAGTCAAGGATGTAACGGTTACGTCCTTGGTGCCTCAGCGCCGCAGCCAAGGACCTAATGGTTACGTCCTTGGCTGCAAAGGGTTAATCAGTTTGTTAACAAAATCATCTCCCCACACTAACGACATTGTCAGTCACCCAGCAGCTCCTTTTCATTGACAGAATATTGAAATTCTGCTTCTCGTAACACTCAACGTAAACGTTACAGTATGTTCATAATATCCTTGTAATTTTGTAATAGTGGCCCCTAAGCCTCCTGGCTGACGTCCATAGAAATGCAACAAGGTAAGGTGGGATTGAATGGTTTCAGAGCCTCAGTTTCACTCAACAAAGTTTTGATCTGCACAAAAGCTGCTGCACACTCCTTACACAACACAAATCAGAAACATTTTTTTAGTAAATTACATCAGGGATAAAGTGAGACTAGAACTCACAAAATCCAAGGAAAGCCTTAACCCTTAATTTGACAGAGGGATGTGGCATCCTTAAGATGGAGTCGATTATTTCAGGCCCGAGTCTAATACCCTCTTTGAAACAATATGTCCAAGATATTCAACTTCGTAGCAGATGAAACAATATGTCCAAGATATTCGACTTCGTATCACAGAAATCTGCACTTCTAGATTTTTAAAACAACTCCATGTTTTTTAAAGATTTCAAGTACCCTTTGGAGAATAACTTTATTGCCCAGCACATCTTCAGTGAATACTGAAACATCTTCCTAGAACAACAGGACTCCCTCTACTTCTTTTAGTAAGTTGTCCATTACTTTCTGAAAAACAGACTCTGGGTAGGGAAGTCCAAAAGGCATACAGTGATACTGGAATGTCCCAATGGGTTATATAAACACTATCAGGTGTCTTGACTCTGGATGGAATTCCACCCGATGATAGGTGGAAGCTAGATCAAGCATAGAGAACACATTGGCTCCCGCAGTATGTGCAAACAGGTCATTCATTTTGGGCAAAGAATGTGAATTTACCCAAATCTTTTCATTAAGTGATCTAAGATCTTTACAGTTGGGCAACAGTCCACATCTCTTGCACACAATCACTGAAGGGGATGGCCACAATGAAGATTCATCAGGCCTGACGTTCTCTCTCACAAACTCCTGAGCTCTAGCTCAAGATCATCTCTGATGCTGAAGGGCACACCTCTGAGCTTGTATTTAACAGGCACATCATCCTCATTGATCCTGACCTTATGCTTTAACTCTCAAATGTTACTAAGAGTGTCACTGAAAACTTCAGGAAATGTTTTGCTCCATTCCATAGCCATAACAGAGAATTCAACTACAAGCTCTTGCTCTTTAGGACCAGGCTCCAAGATCATCCTGAACAAGCCCTAATGGAACGAACCCAAAATGTTGAGGCCCTTTACTGCTACATATATTTTCCCTGTAATTCTCCTCTCTTTGAACTCTAAGACATCCTCTATGTATCCAGCAAGTTCAATGTTGCGTCCTTCATACGACATAGGGGAGTATCTGGTGGCATCAATGGTCTATCACCCCACATTTCAGTTAACAAACGACGGGTAATCATAGTAATTCTGGAACCAGAATCTACTAATAATTTCAGGGACTTGTCAGCAATAGGATCAATACACATAGACGGATCTCCCTTTCTGGGATCTTTCCCATTACATGTATCATTTGACTCTTGTTTTTCAGATTTTTAATCACCTACTATCAGTACTAAATCATTTAGTCCCTCTGTTTCAGATTCAGATCCCTTATCTATTCAACAACACACACAAATGACTTTTTGGAGTTCTTTTTTTTCTGGCAAATGTTTGCAGAGTGACCAATTTTATTGCATTAGTAGCATGTTACATAGGCTGCAGGACATCTACTGCCTTTGATACGCGGAGCATTTCCACAATGGAAACAAGAACATTTCTGTTAGGATTTCTGTTGGGATAGGGCAGATTATCTCCTTTAAAAGGTTTAAAACCTCCCGTTCTTTTGCTGTAATTAGCAGCTTGTCGTTATTTACCACAACTTATGACATTCACCAACTCAGCTTGTTTTTCTGCCAACTCCCTAACAGAGATTTGCAAAATGTCTAGAATTTTCTTTCTGCTCTGAACCTGGAAGCTCCTATTGCTCTCAAATATGTTTCCAAAGTGTTGAATCTTACCCCCCATTTAACAGGAGTCTCACCAAGTGTTTCCTAAAATGATGGAGGAGGTGTGACCATCTGCATGATAAGGAATCCTACAATAATCAAATACCTGATTCTGCACTCACCAAATTCACCTCCTCAAACTTAACAAAAATAATGTTTTAACAATCAGATGAAATAACTACATAAAAGTGAAGATATAAGCAGTTTAAAATTGTGAACATAAACACTGAACATCAATTGACACTAAGAATAAATATTACTGATGACTAAATAGATATGTAGTTCTCTAACTACGCGGCACAAGCGCTGATTTTGATACCTCAGAATAACCAAGTACTCCCAAGATGGCCACCTGCATCGATGTGCTGACTCGCTGACACACTTTGTCTCCTCTGGACCACTGCCCTCTGACTTCTTGATATGGCCATTTGTGACAGTGTAGTGAAGACACAATGCAATCCACTGATGGGAAATACATGTGATGACAAAGGAAAATGTTCCTCCCTAAGATGGTGACTACACTGCACACTTCGGAAAACTAGAATGAGTGACTTCTCTTAGACATAAATGAAGTCAAAGTAAACGCATTCACTCTGAAATGTGCTCTGAGTCACTCTTGTTAGACGTACAAGGAGGTAAAGTAACAAAAGCGAGCTGAATGGAACTCCTCTGTGCTCTTAAGATGGCAGAGACGAACATGCACTCACTATCCTTCCAAGAGAAGTGGTCTATGCCCAAAGACCCATTGCATACAACAATGCACGATTCACCCCTCAGTTCGGAATATCTTTTTTGTGCAGCTGAGAAACTGAAAGACTGCTGGCCTGCTGGACGTAATACATGGCAGCCCTAAGACGAGTTTATGTATAAATCCTAGGCAGCACCAGCAAATTCACACATTTAAGGGTCCCACTCTGTAGCCTCAATCATCGTCAAATATTTTGTAGTAAAGGCTCTCAAGACGCACGGATCCACAGGTGAGTTTATTTATTACAATATGAGCTGCATGGTAGCGCAACAAACACACATGAGCTACTCCGCTGCCAGTGCCAGTTCAACTACCAAAGGTACAATAAGAACATTCTTAACACTGCATAATAGCATTCTTACAAAGAACCTTACTCACACCGTGTTCTAAAGCAAGCTAAACAAATGCTGGCAAAACATTAAGCTATAACAGATATCTTACTAGTTTTGGGTTTCAGATACGCTAACATCAAGTAATCTGGATGGGATAAACACCCATTCAGCATTTTTTTAAACATTTTTTTTAACATTGGTTATACTATGGAATCTAGTTGGTGCCTGCAGATGCAGGGGAGTGACTTCCTTCTCGTGCAGACTGAAGGCTTGCCACCCTCAGAGGATGCACAGCTGGAAAAATGTTGCAGAAGCTGGAAGGTGTCAATGTTGCAAGCAGAGTATTTGTCATGGATGCAGATTGTCAGTTCCTGGAGGGTCCAGTCGCGATTCCAGTGGCTAGAAGTCAAAGTAGAGGTTGGAAAGGAGTCCTGCAGGAATCTAGCAAGCCGAATCTGAGGACCCACCCAAGAGAGAGACCCTAAATAGCCCTGAAAGGGGGATTAGTCACTATAGGAGAACGCCACTGTTGGCATGGTTACCCCCTAACTTTTTGCCTTTTGTTGATGCCAGCTTGGATTGAAAGTGTTGTAGGACCCTGCTAACCAGGCCTCAGCACCAGTGTTCTTTCCCTAAAACTGTACCTTTGTCTCCACAATTGGCACAGCCCTGGCATACAGATAAGTCCCTTGTAAAATACCCCTGGTACCAAGGGCTCTGTAGCCAGGGAAGGTCTCTAAGGGCTACAGCATGTGTTATGCCACCCTGGGGACCCCTCACTCAGTACATGTACACTGCCTCACAGCTTGTGTGTGCTGGTGGGGAGAAAAAGACTACGTCGACATGTCACTCCCCTCAGAGTGCATTGCCCACAACCCACTGCCTGTGGCATAGGTAAGTCAGGCATACAGCAGGGTGCACTGTACCACAGGTGAGGGCATAGCTGCATGAGCACTATGCCCCTACAGTGGCTAAGCCAATTCTTAGACATTGTAAGTGCAGGGTAGCCATAAAGAGTAAATGGTCTGGGAGTTTATCACACATAAACTCCACAGTTCCATAATGGCTACACTGAATACTGGGAACTTTGGTATCAAACTTCTCAGCACAATAAATCCACACCAATGCCAGTATGGGATTTATTGAGAAATGCACACAGAGGGCATCTTAGAGATGCCGCCCTGCATGCTAGCCCAACTGCTAAATAGGGCTGACTGGTCTCTGCCAGCCTCCCACTTCCAGACCAGTTTCTGGCCACATGGCGTGAGTGCCTTTGTGCACTCTGTGACCAGGAACAAAGTCTGGGTGGAGGTGCTTCACACCTCTCCCTGCAGGAACTGTAACACCTGGCGGTGAGCCTCGAATGCTCAAGCCTGGTGTTACAACGCCCCAGGGCACTCTAGCTAGTGGAGATGCCCTTCCCCCGGACACAGCCCTCACTTTTGGCAGCAAGTCTGGGGAGATAAAACAAGGAGGAGTCACCCCCTCAGCCAGATCCACCCCTAAGGTGAACCGAGATGATATGACCCCACTCCTTAGAAAATCCTCCATCTTGCTTTGGAGGATTTAGCCTAATAGGAATAGGAATGTGCCTCCCTCCCCAAAGGGAGGAGGCACAAGGAGGGTGTAATCACCCTCAGGGACAGTAGCCATTGGCTACTGCCCTCCAGCCCTAAACACACCCCTAAATCTAGTATTTAGGGGCGACCCTGAACCCAGGAAATCAGATTCCTGACGACCTAACAAGAAGAAGGACTGCTGACCTGAAAACCCAGCAGCGAAGAAGGAGATGACAACTGCTTTGGTCCCAGCCCTACTGGCCTGTCCCCTGATTCAAAGAACCGGCAACAGCTACGCATCCTGCAGGCCCAGCGACCTCTGCCGACTCATAGGACTGCTCTGCAACTCTAAAGGACCAAGAAACTCCAGTGGACAGCGGCCCTGTCTAACGCAACAAGAAGAAACCATCTTAAAAGGGACTCTCACCTCACTCCAGAAGCGTGAGCCTCCACCACTCTGCACCTGACTCCCCTGGCCCGTGTCCAGAGAAACCAACGCCGCAGAGAGGGCCCCCAGGCGACTCTGACGATGTGTCCGCCCTGTGCCTACCTCTCGGCACCCCCATGATGACGCCTGCAGAGGGAATACAGAGGACCCCCCTGATCACGACTGCCCGGTAACAAAGAAACCCGATGCCTGGAAGAAGCACTGCACCCGTAGCCCCCAGCCGCGTGAAGAACCAACCAACAGTGCAGCAGTGACCAGCAGGCTGCCCTCACCCTTGCCCAGTCGGTGGCTGGCCCGAGAAGCCCCCTGTGCCCTGCCTGCATCGTCAGAGAGACCCCCGGGTCCCTCCATTGATTTCTATACAAAACCCAATGCCTTGTTTGCCTACTGAACCCGGCCGCCCCTGTGCCGCTGAGGGTGTATTTTGTTTGTCTGCTTGGGACCCCACTAGTGCTCTACAAAACCCCTGCCTGCTCCACGAGGATGCAGGTACTTACTTGCTAGCAGACTGGAACCGGAGCACCCCTAGTCTCCTTAAGTGCCTATGTTATTTGGGCCCCTCTTTGATCTCTGCACCTGACCGGCCCTGTGCTGCCGGTGCTGGGTGTATCTACCTCCCCCAGGAACTGTTGAATTTTGCACAGTGTCCACTTTTAAAAATAGCTTATTGCCATTTAATGCCAAAGTGTGAACATTACTGTTTTAATTCTAAGTCCTATCTTTACCTATGCAAAGTACCTTACATTTATTGTATTTACCTGCAATTTGAATCTTGAGGTTCTAAAAATAAATGAAGAAAATAATATTTTTCTATATAAAAACCTATTGGCCTGGAGTTATCATTGAGTGTGTGGTTTCATTTATTGCCTGTGTGTGTGTACAACAAATGCTTAACACTACCCTCTGATAAGCCTAACTGCTCGACCACACTACCACAAATAGAGCATTAGTATTATATATTATTGCCTCTGTCAAGCCTCTTGGGGAACCCCTGCACTCTGTGCACACTATCTCTCACTTTGAGATAGTATAAACAGAGCCAGCTTCCTGCAGTCACCTAGCCTGGTGACCACCTACCAGGAGGGGGCTCTGACATCACCTGCCTGACCTGGCCACTCAGATTCTCCTAGAGGTCCCTACCAACCTTGGATTCAAGATGGCAGGACCTAGGGTCCCTCTGGGGCACCACACCTGGGGTGGTGATGGTCAGGGGAGTCACTCTCCTTTCTATTGTCGAGTTTCATGGCAGAGCAGGGACTAGAGGTCCCACCAAATGTGCCCTTCAAAGCATACCAGTGGCTTGGGGAGGCTACCCCTCCCAAGCCATGTAACACCTACGTCCAAAGGGAGAGGGTGTTAACCCCCTCTCCCAAAAAAAACCCTTTTTCTGCCTTCCTGGGCTTGAGCTGTTCAAGCAGCAGGAGGGCAGAAACCAGTCTGAGGGGTGGCAGCAGCTTGGGCTGCCTGGAAAACCCCAGAAGGCTGGTAGGAGCAATGCTGGGGGTCCTCTAAGGTGCCCCCAGAGTGCATGGATTCATACTTCCAATGCTAGCATCAGTATTGGGGTATGATTCCGACATGTGTGATACCAAACATGCCTACGATCGGAGTTACCATTGTGCAGCTGGACATAGGTAGTGACCTATGTCCAGTACACGCATAAAGCAGAATCCATGCACTAACGAAGTCCATTAAAATGGAACTGGAGTTCATGGGGGCACCTCTGCTAGTGCAGGGGTGCCCTCACACACAGTTACTTGCACACTGCCCTCTAGCCTAGGAGAACCTGCCATGGGGGTGACTTGGTGCAGTGACGTGTAGTGAAAAGGGTGCATGTACTCTTTCAAGCAGACTGCAATGGCAGGCCTGCGGATCCACTTTGCATGGGCTCCCCATGGGTGGCATAATACATACTGCTGCCAATGGGGATCCCCTGGTATCCAAATGCCCTGGGTAGCATATACTAGGGACTTACATGGAGGCATCAGTATGTCAAATGTGGGGAGTAAGTAAACAAGTTACCAAGTTAGAAAGGAGAGAGCATAATCACTAGGGTCCTGGTTAGTAGGATCCCAGTGAACACAGTGACAACAGGCAGAAAATGGGGGTAACCATGCCAAGAAAGAGGGTACTTTCCTACACTCATCTTGGACATATATGAGCACATTATGTACTTTGTGGATCTTCGGTTTGGCATCAGACCTGAACACAATGTTATTTGTAAAGCCTTTTAATTGCCCAGTACATTCTTAAAATACATTGAGAAGTTTTTCCAGAAACAGTTTTTTTTTATTCACTCTCACACGTTATAAGCACTTGATCAGTGCTATGGGGATCTAGGATAATGTGCAAACCTCCTTGATTGCTCCATTGTATAGATGGTCCATTGATGGCACTATATAACCATCATCATACTTTGCTACCCATAAACATGAAAATCAATGAATGATACCCAAGCTGTTCAATTGAGTTCGCAGTATAACTTTCAGGGATTATGATAGGAGGGATTAAATGACAACTAATCTTGTGAATACATTCTATCTTCGAAACACTGCTAGCTACAGTAGTATAGTGTGACCTAGAATCTGCAGCAGCTTGTAGCAGGCCATGCCAAAAGTCAATTAGCACAACGGTTTGTGGTGATCAAATTGTTTGACATTTCAAATAACTTCTTTCTAGGAATATGTAGTCTTGTTTTTGATGTCATCTTCATTGGAAGTTGAGCTATCAGCACACACGGAATGTATTTTATAGTTTGTTTCTTAGATTTGTTACTGTAGACCCTAGCAAAGAGTCCCACAAACACACAATCCACTTTGCGTTCCAAGCAGGACACTTGTTGAAATAAGGTGTGTGCTGCATGCTTCCACCAGTAACAGGACATTTTGGGCCAGATTACCACCTTGGCGGAGCGGATTACTCCGTCCCAAATGTGACGGATATCCTGTCCGCCTTATTACAAGTTCCATTGGATATAATGGGACTTGTAATACTGTGGGCGGGATATCTGTCACATTTGGGAAGGAGTAATCTCATCCACCAAGGTCCTAATGAGGCCCATTGTGTTTTTTTGGGTTTGTGGTCTTTTGTTTTTTCCTTTTTCTTTATCATATTGTAGATCATCTATTTTATCCCACCATTTTGGTAAAATGTGTGTAACCTGGACGTAAGGCAGCTTTAGCACACCTTTATGACAATCCTACCTTTTTTAATCAAGGCAACATTATATTTCAAACGAGAGTCCTTACTGACCCAGCGCTTCTACTGAAGTCCTTTTTTTTGTGCATCCTTACTTAATTGTGAATAAATTAGTCCTGTAATGTGCCAAACTTGCAGTAAATCGCCAAGTTTTCCAAAGCGGAAACATTGCCATCAGTTGATGTTTAGACTGTTTTCACTGGAAAAAATATAGCATGTTAAGTGACATATATTGAATGTGAAAAATGTTCATCAAGGCCATTATTGGATTTCACAAACACATCAATGTTTCCAGAAGCACTTTTTTCTGCATAAGCTTGCATGCTATTAAATAGTTCGGCCCAAGGTATGCACTAATAACCATTGTTTTCCTTTCTGAAGATCATATCACCTCTTCGTCTTCAATGGAGTCAGTGAATTTTTTTTTTCTATTCGGGCTATGACATGAGCAGATTGCTCAGTAATGAAAGAAGCTCATTGGTTGGATTCAAGTTACTATAATAAATGGCTGGCCATGATCCTAACAAAAGGTATCAGAAAAAATATATCCAGAGTGTATAGAAAGTATCCTTCCTTTCTTCTATATTGCATAAAGACAGTGTGAATTGTGGAGTGAAACATTAGCCAATACTAAAGTTCACCAGAGACTGTAGGTTGTTGTTTAATGTACAGCTTTAACCAATTTGACATTAAAACAAATTTATTAAGGTTACCTTTAAGTCTTCTTTCTTATAGCAAAGAATAATGTATGTCTGACTGTCTCTAGAGGCAAGCACGCTTTCTCTGGAGGGTCTGTAATGCATAGTTCCCAGCTATCGGTGATGTTAGCGTAACTAAAAAAGGCTGGCTCTTCCCAGTCGCGTGAAAACCAGTGAGAGCATGCAACTGCCAGAACGGTTCTGGTCTGATGAGAAGATCAAGCACTTCAGTATGTTTTATGTCCTCATTTCACCATTGGCACTAATTAGGAATATACCTGTAAGAGGCTGGCCTGGCTTATAGTGGGTACCAAGGGGTACTTACACTCTGTACCAGGTCCAGTTATCCTTCATTAGTGTAGAAGAGGTGTTTCTAGCAGCTTAGGCTGATAGAAGGTAGCTATAGCAGAGCAGCTAGGCTGAACTAGGAGACATGTAAAGCTCCTACTATACCACTGGTGTCATATGCACAATATCATAAGAAAACACAATACACAGATATACTAAAAATAAAGGTACTTTATTTTTATGACAATATGCCAAAAGTATCTCAGTGAGGATGAGAAATATACACAAAATATATGTACACAATACCAAAAATATGCAGTTATAGCAAAAGGAAGTAATGCAAGCAGTGTAAAGTTACAGTAGATTGCAATAGGAGCACATAGGTATAGGGGCAACACAAACCATATACTCCAAAAGTGGAATGCGAACCACGAATGGACCCCAAACCTATGTGAGCTTGTAGAGGATCGCTGGGACTGTAAGAAAACAGTGAGGGTTAGAAAAATAGCCCATCCCAAGACCCTGTAAGGTAGGTGTAAAGTGCACCTACAACCCCCAGAGAGCACAGGATTCTGCAAGGAAAACGAACACCAGCAATGCAACAACAGTGGATTTCCAGACCTGAGTACCTGTAAGACAAGGGGACCAAGTCCAAGAGTCGCGACAGTGTCGAGAGTGGGCAGGAGCTCAGGAAATGCCAGCTGAGGGTGCAAGGAAGCTGCCACCGGATGGAAGAAGCTTAGTGTTTTGCACGAACGAAGAGGACTAGGAACTTCCCCTTTGGGAGGATGGATGTCCCACGTCGTGAAGAAGCTTGAAGAGGTGTTCCCACGCAGAAAGACCGCAAACAAGCCTTGCTAGCTGCAAGGGTCGCGGTTAGGGTTTTTGGATGCTGCTGCAGCCCAGGAGGGACCAGGATGTCGCCACTTGGATGAGGAGTCAGGGAGCCCTCACAGAAGCAGGCAGCACCCACAGAAGTACCGGATCAGGCACTTAGAAGAGGAGTGAACCGGAGTCCACCCGAAGTCACAAAAGGGAGTCCCACGACGCCGGAGGACAACTCAGAAGGTTGTGCACTGCAGGTTAGAGTGTCGGGGACCCAGGCTTGACTGTGCACGAAGGAAATCCTGGAAGAGTGCACAGGAGCCGGAGCAGCTGCAAATCACGCAGTACCCAGCAATGTAGTCTAGCGTGGGGAGGCAAGGACTTACCTCCACCAAACTTGGACTGAAGAGTCACTGGACTGTGGGAGTCACTTGGACAGAGTTGCTGAGTTCCAGGGACCACGCTCGTTGTGCTGAGAGGGGACCCAGAGGACCGGTGATGCAGTCTTTTGTTGCCTGCGGTTGCAGCGGGAAGATTCCATCGACCCACTGGAGATTTCTTCACACGCTACCCCCAGAGCATGCACCACCAGGAAACAGGCGAGAAAGCCGTCAGGATGAAGCAATACAAGGTTGCAGTAGTCGTCTTGGCTACTTTGTTGTGGTTTTGCAGGCATCCTGAGCAGTCAGCGGTCGATCCTTTGGCAGAAGGTGAAGAGGGAAATGCAGAGGAACTCTGGTGAGCTCTTGCATTCGGTATCTGAAGAATTCCCCAAAGCAGAGACCCTAAATAGCCAGAAAAGGAGGTTTGGCTACCTAGGAAGGAGGATAGGCTAGTAAAAAAGGTAAGAGCCTATCAGAAGGAGTATCTGACGTCACCTGATGGCACTGGCCACTCAGGGCAGTCCAGTGTGCCAGCAACACTTCTGTTTCCAAGATGGCAGAGGTCTGCGGCACACTGGAGGAGCTCTGGGCACCTCCCCTGGGAGGTGCAGGTCAGGGGAGTGGTCACTCCCCTTTCCTTTGTCCAGTTTCTCACCAGAGCAGGGCTGGGGGATCCCTAAACCGTGTAGACTGGCTTATGCAGAGATGGGCAGCATCTGTGCCCATCAAAGCATTTCCAGAGGCTGGGGGAGGCTACTCCTCCTCAGCCTTCACACCTATTTCCAAAGGGAGAGGGTGTTACACCCTCTCTCAGAGGAAATCTTTTGTTCTGCCTTCCTGAGCCAGGGCTGCCTGGACCCCAGTGGGGCAGAAACCTGTCTGAGGGGTTGGCAGCAGCAGCAGCTGCAGTGCAAACCCTGAAAAGGCAGTTTGGCAGTACCTGGGTTCTGTGCTAGAGACCCGGGGGATCATGGAATTGTCTCCCCAATGCCAGAATGGCATTGGGGTGACAATTCCATGATGTTAGACATGTTACATGGCCATGTTCGGAGTTACCATTGTGACGCTATACATAGGTAGTGACCTATGTATAGTGCACGCGTGTAATGGTGTCCCCGCACTTACAAAGGCCGGGGAATTTGCCCTGAAAAATGTGGGGGCACCTTGGCTAGTGCCAGGGTGCCCACACACTAAGTAACTTTGCACCCAACCTTCACCAGGTGAAGGTTAGACATATAGGTGACTTAGAAGTTACTTAAGTGCAGTGGTAAATGGCTGTGAAATAACGTGGACGTTATTTCACTCTGGCTGCACTGGCAGGCCTGTGTAAGAATTGTCAGATCTCCCTATGGGTGGCAAAAGAAATGCTGCAGCCCATAGGGATCTCCTGGAACCCCAATACCCTGGGTACCTCAGTACCATATACTAGGGAATTATAAGGGTCTTCCAGTATGCCAATGTGAATTGGTAAAATTGGTCACTAGCCTGTTAGTGACAATTTGTAAAGCAGCGAGAGCATAACCACTGAGGTTCTGGTTAGCAGAGCCTCAGTGAGACAGTTAGGCATCACACAGGGAACACATACATATAGGCCACAAAATTATGAGCACTGGGGTCCTGGCTAGCAGGGTCCCAGTGACACATAACAAACATACTGACAACATAGGGTTTTCACTATGAGCACTGGGCCCTGGCTAGCAGGATCCCAGTGAGACAGCGAAAACACCCTGACATATACTCACAAACAGGCCAAAAGTGGTGATAACAAGGCTAGAAAGAGGCTACTTTCTCACTCAACACCCCCCCAAACGAAGGACAATAAGGCTAACCTTGGCCAGTTGAGACTTTATTGTCTAAGTGGTGATAAGTGGAGAGTAGCTCTGCAATAGACTGGTTACTCCCTTTATCATCCACTATATGGTTACTTCCCTGTGGGGATGTAAACCACCCTGTTTGAAGTTTTTTAGCTAACCAACAATGTGAAGATATATTTTCAGAGTTCCTATCAGTAGGTTTTAGTTTAGAACAGTGGGAATTGTCCACTGGACCTATTTCTAGTGATGAGAATGCCAGACAGGGATGCTGTCTCAGTAAAGCCATAGCTGGGCAAAAACTTTGTCCATATAGCTGGAAGAGAGAACAGGGATGCTGTTTCTCTTTAGTTGGAGCAGGGCAGGGATGCTGTCCTATGAGCTCCACACTAGGGCAGGGCTGCTGTCCTAAGTGTTGTGAGGCAGTGCAGGGTTTCTGCACTAAAGTTTCTCTGGGAGGGTTGGAGGGATGCTCCATATTAACTAAAATGGTGCCCTTTTTCTCACCAATATTAGTTATCCCACAGAGAGGTACTTCCACCTCAGGGAGTACAGCTTTGCCAGCTGATGATTCCCTTGGTTCAGGTGCCACCCCAGGAGAGGTTTCTCCTACCACAGGAATGGTATCCTGAATGGCAGGGTGGGTAGGGGATACTGTGATACCCTTTTTACCTGTTGTTGGAGAGGGATCCTGAGTTTTCAGGCCTTTTTCCCTCCTTTGCTTTTTCATTTCAGTAGAAATGAGAGGGAACAATTCCTCAGGGATACCCAGCATGGCTGCATGGGTATAAAACTCTACCTCAGCCCAACCTGAGGTCTCTAGGTCATTACCTAAGAGACAGTCTACAGGTAAGCTAGGTGACACTATCACCTGCTTAGGGCCAGTAAGTCCACCCTAACTAAGCTGAACTATAGCTAAGGGAAGAAACTTAGTGGAGTTATGGACATCAATAATCTTGTACTGTTGTCCAATGATGTGTTGTTCAGGAGCCACTAGCTTTTCAGTCACCAAAGTGATACTGGCACCTGTGTCCCTGTAGGCCTGGGCCTCAACACCATTTATTGAAACTGTCTGCCTGTACTTATCCATTGTAAGGGGACAAGCAGCCAGTGTGGCAAGGCCAATGCCACCAGGTGTGACAGAAACTGTCTTGGGACTGACTACCCCAGTTTCTATGATGGACCCATAAGTGAACCCAACTACACCCTTAGTTTGACTGTTGCCAGCAGTCCCACCACTATTACCACTACTGCTAGGGGCACTAGAGTTTGATATATTAGTGGTGGTTGGCTCAGGGGGTTTACCTGGACAGGACTTATCCCCTTGCCAATGGCCTTTATTTGTACACACATAGCACCAAGACTTTTTATTGTGTGTATGTTGTGAAGAAGAGGAAGAATTTGATTTATCCCCACCCCCTGAAGAGTGTTTAGGATGTGAAGAAGGATCCTTGGTTTTACCCTTATCCCCATGCTTAACCTGAGATTTCTCACCTTCTTTCTTCTTGCCATCCTTGTCACCCCCTGTATGAACTTTTCTGTTCACTCTTGTTCTGACCCATTTGTCTGCCTTCTTTCCCAATTCTTGGGGAGAGGTCAGATCTGAGTCCACTAGATATTGGTGTAACAAGTCAGACACACAGTTATTCAGAATATGCTCTCTCAGAATAAGATTATACAGGCTTTCATAGTCAGAAATGTTACTGCCATGTAACCACCCCTCCAAGGCCTTCACTGAACAGTCAACAAAGTCTATCCAATCTTGTGAGGACTCTTTTCTGGTGTCTCTGAGCTTAATCCTGTATTGTTCAGTGGTTAAGCCAAATCCATCCAAGAGTGAATCCTTCAAAACTGCAAAATTATTGGCATCACTTTCTTTCACAGTATGGAGCCTATCCCTACCCTTTCCATTGAAAGATAGCCATAGAATAGCAGCCCACTGCCTTTGAGGGACCCCCTGTACCAAACAGGCCCTCTCAAGTGCAGCAAACCACTTGTTAATGTCATCCCCCTCCTTGTAAGGGGGAACTATCTTGTGCAGATTCCTGGAATCATGCTCTCTCACAGGATTACTATCAGGAATACTGCTGCTGCCACCATGGGGTCCTAACCCCAACCTCTGTATCTCCTTCTCCAGATCTAGGGATTCCCTGTCTAGAGTCAGCTGTTGCTGTTTAAGCTTCAGTCTGGTCTCTTCCACTCTCAACTTGTTGAGTTCCCTTTCTAACATGTTGTCTTCAGGGTGGGTGGGTGGGTGGGTTGGGAATGCTTGGATACTGAGGATATGTTGGAATTAACAGAGGGAGACCTGTCCCTAACAGCTTGCACTCTAACAATCTGGCCTTCAGGAACAAAAACATCCCTACTATGATGAGAGCTTCTATTACTACCAGCATTGCTATGTGGTCTGCTAAGGGGCAGATTAGGAAGAGAACCTTGTACACCTCCCTCAAGGGGCTCCCCTGATTCAGAGTGTGAGCTATCTACTAACTTCTCAGATGAAGGGCCACCCTGGGCCTTATCATTCTCAATGAACATGTTAAACAGAAATTCTCTAGAAAGATTCTTTCCTACTACCAAACCTCTATCAATGCAGAGACTCCTTAGGCTCTTAAAGTTAAGATTGTCATATGTTGTATTGACCATTTTAAGAGAAGTTCCTACATCAGACATGATAGAAGAAGGTTTAGGGACAGTGAGAAGAGAGAAAACGTTTTAGGACTTTTTAAAGAACAGGAAAAAAAACTTTTTGAAACTTTTTGAAACTTTTTACAAAGTTTAGGAGTACTTTTCAGCACTTAGCAGAAAGTGTAAGAGGAGAAAAGCAAAACTTTTTGGTTAGGTGTACATATACTGAACTTGTTTTGTGTATTATTCTCTTATGAAAAGTACACAATGACAAAGTGGTAAGTAGTTACAAGTACTTATCCCACTGCTTCTTCCAATGTAGGAGGCTGGCCTGGCTTGTAGTGGGTACCAAGGGGTACTTACACGCTGTACCAGGTCCAGTTATCCCTTATTAGTGTAGAAGAGGTGTTTCTAGCAGCTTAGGCTGATAGAAGGTAGCAATAGCAGAGCAGCTTAGGCTGAACTAGGAGACATGTAAAGCTCCTACTATACCACTGGTGTCATATGCACAATATCATAAGAAAACACAATACACAGATATACTAAAAATAAAGGTGCTTTATTTTTATGACAATATGCCAAAAGTATCTCAGTGCGTACCCTCAGTATGAGGATGAGAAATATACATAAGATATATGTACACAATACCAAAAATATGCAGTTATAGCAAAAGGAAGTAGTGCAAGCAGTGTAAAGTTACAGTAGATTGCTATAGGAGCACATAGGTATAGGGGCAACACAAACCATGTACTCCAAAAGTGGAATGCGAACCACGAATGGACCCCAAACCTATGTGAGCTTGTAGAGGGTCACTGGGACTGTAAGAAAACAGTGAGGGTTAGAAAATAGCCCACCCCAAGACCCTGTAAGGTAGGTGTAAAGTGCACCTACAACCCCCAGAGAGCACAGAAGCTGTGATAGGGGGATTCTGCAAGGAAAACAAACACCAGCAATGCAACAACAGTGGATTTCCAGAGTTGCAACAGTGTCGAGAGTGGGCAGGAGCCCAGGAAATGCCAGCTGAGGGTGCAAGGAAGCTGCCACCGGATGGAAGAAGCTTAGTGTTTTGCAAGAACGAAGAGGACTAGGAACTTCCCCTTCGGAAGGATGGATGTCCCACGTCGTGAAGAAGCTTGCAGAGGTGTTCCCACTCAGAAAGACCGCAAACAAGCCTTGCTAGCTGCAAGGGTCGCGGTTTGGGTTTTTGGATGCTGCTGTGGCCCAGGAGGGACCAGGATGTCGCCACTTGGATGAGGAGACAGAGGGGGCGCCCAACAAGTCAGGGAGCCCTCACAGAAGCAGGCAGCACCTGCAGAAGTACCGGATCAGGCACTTATAAGAGGAGTGAACCGGAGTCCACCCGAAGTCACAAAAGGGAGTCCCACGACGCCGAAGGACAACTCAGAAGGTTGTGCACTGCAGGTTAGAGTGTCGGGGACCCAGGCTTGGCTGTGCACGAAGGAAATCCTGGCAGAGTGCACAGGAGCCGGAGCAGTTGCAAATCACGCAGTACCCAGCAATGCAGTCTAGCGTGGGGAAGCAAGGACTTACCTCCACCAAACTTGGCCTGAAGAGTCACTAGACTGTGGGAGTCACTTGGACAGAGTTGCTGAGTTCCAGGGACCACGCTCGTCATGCTGAGAGGGGACCCAGAGGACCAGTGATGCAGTCTTTTGTTGCCTGCGGTTGCAGGGGGAAGATTCCGTCGACCCACGGGAGATTTCTTCAGAGCTCCTAGTGCAAGAAGGAGGCAGGCTACCCCCAGAGCATGGACCACCAGGAAACAGGCGAGAAAGCCGGCAGGATGAAGCAATACAAGGTTGCAGTAGTCGTCTTGGCTACTTTGTTGCGGTTTTGCAGGCGTCCTGAGCAGTCAGCGGTCGATCCTTTGGCAGAAGGTGAAGAGGGAAATGCAGAGGAACTCTGGTGAGTTCTTGCATTCGGTATCTGAAGAATTCCCCAAAGCAGAGACCCTAAATAGCCAGAAAAGGAGGTTTGGCTACCTAGGAATGAGGATAGGCTAGTAAGAAAGGTAAGAGCCTATCAGAAGGAGTCTCTGACGTCACCTGATGGCACTGGCCACTCAGAGCAGTCCAGTGTGCCAGCAACACCTCTGTTTCCAAGATGGCAGAGGTCTGGGGCACACTGGAGGAGCTCTGGGCACCTCCCCTGGGAAGTGCAGGTCAGGGGAGTGGTCACTCCCCTTTCCTTTGTCCAGTTTCGTGCCAGAGCAGGGCTGGGGATTCCCTAAACCGGTGTAGACTGGCTTATGCAGAGATGGGTAGCATCTGTGCTCATCAAAGCATTTCCAGAGGCTGGGGGAGGCTACTCCTCCCCAGCCTTCACATCTATTTCCAAAGGGAGAGGGTGTTACACCCTCTCTCAGAGGAAATCGTTTGTTCTGCCTTCCTGGGCCAGGGCTGCCTGGACCCCAGGGGGGCAAAAACCTGTCTGAGGGGTTGGCAGCAGCTGCAGTGCAAACCCTGAAAAGGCAGCTTGGCAGTCCCCAGGTTCTGTGCTAGAGACCATGGGGATCATGGAATTGTCTCCCCAATGCCAGTTACCATTGTGACGCTATACATAGGTAGTGACCTATGTATAGTGCACGCGTGTAATGGTGTCCCCGCACTCACAAAGTCCGGGGAATTTGCCCTGAACAATGTGGGGGCACCTTGGCTAGTGCCAGGATGCCCAGACACTAAGTAACTTTGCACCCAACCTTCACAAGGTGAAGGTTAGACATATAGGTGACTTATAAGTTACTTAAGTGCAGTGGTAAATGGCTGTGAAATAACATGGACGTTATTTCACTCAGGCTGCACTGGCAGGCCTGTGTAAGAATTGTCAGATCTCCCTATGGGTGGCAAAAGAAATGGTGCAGCCCATAGGGATCTCCTGGAACCCCAATACCCGGGGTACCTCAGTACCATATACTAGGGAATTATATGGGTCTTCCAGTATGCCAACTGAATTGGTAAAATTGGTAACTAGCCTGTTAGTGACAATTTGTAAAGCAGAGAGAGCATAACCACTGAGGTTCTGGTTAGCAGAGCCTCAGTGAGACAGTTAGGCATCGCACAGGGAACACATACATATAGACCACAAACTTATGAGCACTGGGGTCCTGGCTAGCAGGGTCCCAGTGACACATAACAAACATACTGACAACATAGGGTTTTCACAATGAGCACTGGGCCCTGGCTAGCAGGATCCCAGTGAGACAGCGAAAACACCCTGACATATACTCACAAACAGGCCAAAAGTGGGGGTAACAAGGCTAGAAAGAGGCTACTTTCTCACAATACCCCATATCTTTCTACGCTCAGGGAGACTGCTAAAGTGTTTGCAAACAGTGCACATAAATTCAGTTAATAGGAGAGCCTACTCCAGGCACTGCAACGATAAGGTGTAATCATAGGACCAATTGCCACATCCTGGAATCATTCCATATATCGTCCAGACTCTTAGGATCTCTAGCATTGTCCAATAGGCGTACACAATTAGCCGATTTAAACCATTCTGGATCTGACAGGGAATCTACTGAAGTTTGTTTTTTCAATTTCTCTCCTAGTATTACATAAACACAAATTTTTGCTCAGGCTTTGTCAACAGCGTATTCATGGATGGATCAGCCATGATTAAAAGTGGAGTAAGGCTTACCTTGATCTTTTCTTTTGTGATATTGCTTAGACTCTTACTTATATATTCCCAGTACACAGAGTCCTGGACAATCAATGAACAAATGTCTATTGTCGGCATCTGGCTGATCTCTAGCATCCAGGTGTCCCCTGTGTGAACTTGGCTAGTCTGTAGGGCGTCCAGTATATCCTGTGGAGGGCCACGGAATGATTCCTCTTTAAGAGGGGGTGCTTTACTGTGGAATAAAATGAGCTTAAAGATACTTGCCTTAGGTCGTCCTTTGCCAGTGGTGGTAAGTTTTCTCTCCACACTCAATATGATTTGGACAGATGCGTATCCTCAGTGTTGATAATTTCCCTATACCAAAAATTAACATCTTTTTACAGTTTAATTTTATTTGATAAGATGTCATCATGCTCCCAACAGGCATCATCCGTACACTTTTGAGATGATCACCATGAGTTCAGCTGGATGTGTTTTTTTTTCTTGACAGTTTTTCTTTTGTTGCTGCTAGGAAGTTCTCCCATTTGACCAACTATTCCCTTTCTAGGGCCACCCAAGGTGTTATAATCTGCTTGTCTAAGAGGATAACTAAGCTTATCTGTTAATATGTCGAAGAATCTTATATTGCCACTAATGATGGCTAATTATGGATGCCAAAAACCTCAACACGAAAGTTTTAGGGCTCCTAATAATACCTTACGTCTCACCTTTTTGAGAAACTTTGGTTCCCCAAATTTAAATAGAAACTTTCTTGTCCAAAATTCTCCAACACGGCTACATACATTGTCCAGAATACTACTCATTAGTCTTCACTGCCAACATTCTATTGTTTTTAAATTGGAAGGCATGATGGTATGCCTCAAATCAGGAAGTCCCTCCCTGCTTCTGTTTCCTCCTCATTTTCTTCTAGGACAGCCTTATTGCTTTTGGTGGCCATACAAAACTACTCGCTATACCTTGAATCATCTTAATTTGACTACTTGGAAGAGTTAGGGAGGTCAACTTGAGGAGAGCTGTCACCTTGCTCAAATTTGTTCTACTATGAGTACTTAGAGGGAGATTTTTACCCACCTCTTAAAAGGACCTCTATTCCCCTGCATAGCTTATTCAGGTGAATTCCTGGGAGCTCATTCAGGCTTTGTGGAAC
This sequence comes from Pleurodeles waltl, assembly GCF_031143425.1. Classification (NCBI taxonomy): domain Eukaryota; kingdom Metazoa; phylum Chordata; class Amphibia; order Caudata; family Salamandridae; genus Pleurodeles; species Pleurodeles waltl. The sequence continues at coordinate 308,489,200 of NC_090439.1, forward strand.
TAAAGAAAAAGTTACTTACCATCGGTAACGAGGTATCTGGTACAGACTCTATCTAGTTGCAGATTCCTTACCTTAGAAATACCTGGCATCAGCTTAGAATCTGGAATTTTTCTGCTGAGTAGCACCCTGTGCGCACCGTCTGGCGTCGTCGTTCGGATCCGCGTGCGTCGACCAGCTCCTCGTGCATCATCAGCCTCGTTGGAGCCGTCTATGATGTCACGGTTGTCTATATAGACGCTGTCTCGGTGCGGGTACGTCAGTTCTTTTCCCACAACTTTCCACGCCAGAAGCGCAGTGTCATAGAAGAACCAACAGTTATGGATTTTATCTCTTAATTTGACTGTTTGAAGTAAAAATTCTTACGTGCCTTTAAGAAAGGCAAAAATGCCAAATTCATATATATACATAAATATATATATATTTGTATAAAAATATCCACAGAGCGGGGAGGCTTGGGTGGGTGTAAGGAATCTGCAGCCAGATAGAGTCTCTACCAGATACCTCAGATAAGTAACTTGTTCCTCTGATATAGATTTCGAGCTGCAGCTTCCTTACCTTAGAATAAATACCCAAGCTATAACCCATGGCGGTGGGTCTGAAGGAGATTTTTATACCAGGAAGTCTTGCAAGTCAGAAAGGGCAAAATGCCCCTCTCTTCTCACCTGGCTATCCAGGCAGTAGTGTTTTGCAAACGTGTGCAAGGAAGCCCATGTTGCCGCCTGACAGATGTCCACCACAGGTACACCACGTGCTAATGCAGTAGTAGCAGCTTTCCCACTAGTAGAGTGAGCTCTCAAGCCCTCAGGAGGCTTCTTCTTTGCCAAAGCGTAGCAGATCTTTGTACAGAGAACGACCCAGTGCAAAATGGATAGTTTCTGTACTGCCCGACCCTTCTTTGCACCAACGTACCCCACAAAGAGTTGGTCGTCCACCCGGAACTCTTTAGTGCGATCAAGGTAGAACGATAATGCTCTTTTTGGGTCCAGCCGATGGAGATGCTCCTCTTCCTTAGAGGGATGCAGTGGTACAAAGAAGGTGTACAGGTTGATATTTTGACCCAGATGGAAAGGGGTCACCACCTTGGGGAGGAAAGAGGCACGAGTTCTGAGAACCACTTTTTCAGGAAAGATTGTGAGATACAGCGGTTTTGATGACAAAGCCTGTAACTCACTCACTCTTCTGGCAGCTGTAATTGCCACCAAAAAGGCTGTCTGAATAGTGAGCAGCCGAAGAGGACAGTTATGTAAGGGCTCAAAGGGAGCATACATAAGGAAGGTAAGAACCAGATTAAGGTCCCACTGGGGCATAACAAAAGGCACAGGTAGGAACAAATGCACAAGCCCTTTCAAAAATCTCTGTACTATAGGTGATTTAAACAAAGAGGGTTGATTGGGCAACTGAAGAAAGGCTGATAAGGCCTCAAAATAGCCCTTGAGAGTCCCCAAGGACGAACCCTGTTGGGCGAGAGATAATATAAACAAAAGGATATTAGACAGAGAAGAAGAAAGAGGATCAATAGACCTCTCTGTACAATATGAAACAAAACGTTTCCAACGGCAGACGTAGATCGACTTAGTAGAGGGACGCCTGGCTGCCAGAATGACATCACAGACCGCTCAATCTCCACGCATGAAGGCGCAGAGTTGACAGGTTCGGGTGGAGAGCCTTCCCCTGCTGCTGCGACAGAAGATTCTCCCGAAGAGGCAGCCTGATTGGAGGACCGATGCTCATTTTGAGAAGCTCTGGATACCAAACTCTCCGTGCCCAAATCCGGAGCCACTAGGATTACTTGGGCCCGGTCGTTCTTGATTTTCTTGAGAACTCTGGGCAGAAGTGGTATAGGCAGAAAGGCGTACAGGAGGCCTGAACTCCACTCGTGACTAAAAGCGTCGCCTAGCGATCGCCCCCCTTGGAAACTCCAATGCGCAAAACTGCTGACATTGCGTGTGCTCTACGGAGGCGAACAGATCTAACCAAGGCTCTCCCCACTGCTGAAAGAGTCCTTGCACCACCTCCGGATGGAGACACCATTTGTGATCCTTTATACATTTTCGGCTGAGCTTGTCTGCCCTGGTGTTCAGAGAACCAGCCAGGTGTTGAGCCACCATGGTCATGCCCTGCTGTTACAGCCATGTTCAGAGACGTAAAGCCTCTTGACAAAGGGTCCATGACCCCACACCACCCTGCTTGTTGCAGTACCACATTGCAGTTGTGTTGTCCATGAACACCTGCACCACCTTCCCTTTCACAACAGGAAGAAATGCTTTTAATGCTAGTCGGATCACCCGAAGTTCTATCAAGTTGATGTGGAGTCCAGATTCCACCAGAGACCAGTGACCTCTGATCTCCACCTCTCCCAGATTGCCGCCACGTCCCAGAAGTGACGCGTCTGTCAGTACTGTTAGATCTGGTTGGGGAAGGGAGCGGAGTCTGCCTTTGACCCAATCGCAGTTCATTAACCACCACTGCAGATCCTTTGCAGTCCCCTCCGAAATCTGAACCACATCGGTAAGATTTCCCTGATGCTGTGCTCATTGGAACTTTAGGTCCCACTGCAGAGCCCTCATGCGCCATCTGGGATGCTTGACCAATAGGATGCAGGAAGCCATGAGTCCCAACAGCCTCAGAGTCTGTCTCACCAAAATCCAGGATAGAGGCCAAAACATTGGTATCATAACCTGAATATCCTGGACCCGCTGTTCGGGAGGATGGGCCCGATTCTGCACTGTGTCCAGAACAGCTCCGATGAAAGTGAGCTTCTGAGAGGGAGTCGGGTGTGACTTCGGCACATTCATAATGAACCCCAGCGAATGCAGGAAGTCCGCCGTCGTCTGTAGGTGGGTGACAAGAGCCTGGGGCGTAGGAGCCTTCAGCAGCCAATCGTCTAGGTAGGGGAAGACTGAAATCCCTGACCTGCACAGATGAGCTGCCACCACCGCCATCACCTTGGTGAACACCCGAGGGGCACTGGTGAGATTGAAAGGAAGCATGGTAAACTAAAAGTGCTCTTGGCCCACCTTGAACCGCAGGCAACGCCTGTGGGCTGGCAGGATAGGAATGTGGAAATACGCATCCTGCAAATCCAACGCTACCTTCCAGTCTCCTTGGTCTAGGGCAGACAAAACCTGAGCAACAGTGAGCATCTTGAATTTCTCCTTCTTGAGGAAGAGATTGACGTCCCTTTAATCCAAGATAGGGCGAAGGCCTTTGTTCTTTTTGGGAATCAGAAAGTAGCGGGAATAACAACCACTGCCTACTTCTGATATCGGGACTCTTTCTATGACTCCCTTGGCCAAGAGAGCCGTAACTTCCTCGCGGAGCAAAACCAGATGGTCCTCCATCAGCCATTCCTTTGTCGGAGGAACAGAAGGAGGGAAAGACTGGAAGGGAAGGGAGTAGCCCTTCCGTATGATCTGCAGGACCCACTTGTCCGTTGTGATGGAAAGCTAGTGAGGGAGATGAAAATGAATCCTCCCTCCAACTGGACGGACGTGATCCTGCAGAACCATACTAGGAGGGCTTGGGCACAGTGGAGGGGGGCTGTGTGGTGGCCGACCTCTGTCCAGACCTCTGGGTCTGATGGTACCATGACCATGTCCTCTTCCGGGATGTTGTGAAGCCTGAGGACGGTGGCTAAACTGTGGCTGGCGTGGTACCACACCCCTTCTGAAGCCTCGAAAGAGGCGAAAGACAGACTGCTGTTGTGCTGGCGCTGAAAGGCCCAAGGATCTGGCCGTAGCTCGAGAATCCTTGAACCTCTCAAGCGCGGAGTCTGCCTTTTCGCCAAAAAGGCGAGAGTCATCAAAGGGCATGTCCATCAAGCTGGACTGGACTTCCCCTGAGAAACCAGTTGAACGCAGCCAGGCGTGGCGATGTAGGGCCACTGACGATGAAATCACTCTGCCCAGCAAGTTGGTCGTGTCCAAACCACACCTGATCGTAAACTTGGCTGCATCTCTCCCATCCTTGACAGCCTGGGTGAGAGTGTCCCGTACGCCCTCGGGTCCTGGGGCAGCACCTGTGCCACCGTATCCCATAAAGTATGAGAATAACATCCCAATAGGCAAGAGGTGTTTACGGACCTCAATGCCAGGCTGGTGGAAGAAAACATCTTCTTCCCAAGCTGGTCCAGCCTCTAGGATTCCCTATCCGTGGAGTGGAAGGGAAGGCACCACGGGAAGTAGAAGCTTGGACAACCAAGCTCTCAGGAGTGGGGTGTTGAGTTAGGAAACTAGGGTCGCTCGGAGCGGGTCCATGGTGGCGGCCAACCGTCCTATTCACAAGAGCCCCTGTACTGGGTTTGGACCATGTACCCAGAAGAACGTCTGTAAGAGCATCATTGAAGGGCAACATCGGCTCTGATGTTGTCACCCCCGGTTGAAGCACTTCTGTCAGGATATTCGTCCTGACTGGCACTGTAGGCAAATCTAGGTCCAAGACCTCAGCTGCCCTATGCACCACCATAGCAAATGAAGCACACTCCTCCTTAGCCACATTAGGAGGAGAGACCATACCAGCATCTGGAGACGTGTCCAGTCCACTGGCCTCCTCAAGATCCTTATACCAGTCCTGCTGCAAGCCACATTCTAAAGGGTCCTCAGACCCCTCCCATGCCTCTCCTGCGTCTGACTGCTCTAAAATATTCTCAGACAATGATCTGGGCTGAATTGGCTCAGTCGAAGTTGGAGTCGACGTCGTACGTCATCGCTCCGGCTCATCTGGAATAAGGATGGGGCTACCACCAGTGTGCGCCGGTGGCGGAATCGTCGACGTCGGACGAGGCGCCGGAGGAGGTCAACTGTGAGGAACCGGCACCTGTCCGGATCTGGTATCGGATCCTGGAGTCCCCAACGGCGCCGAAGCCGCTGACGTTGAATCCGAAGGGGCCCCTGCTGACCCCACGGGGGCCAAAGACCCCTCTGAGTGTGCAGCCCGCTCAAAAACGAGACGCATGGCCTTGTAAAATTCTTTAATCTGAGCGGGGGTTGATCCGGTCCCTGGAAAAGGGTGAAGACGCAGAGTCGGCCCTCGTGACAGCTCCGCGGAACAGCGCTCGGAACATCGACGTTCCACAGATGCCTTGTCGGCCAACGGGCATGGCGAAGACGAAGTCCGCTTGGACTTCTTCTTCTTCTTGTGCCTCTTACCTTCAGATGACCTCGAATGCGAGGAAGAGGACTTGGGGCTCGGGGAGCAGTGCCGCGACCTCCTCCTACTGCGGGACCGTGACCTCCTGGGAGTCGCGCCGACGGAGGACGAATGTCAGGCCGCGAGAAGCTTGAGGGATCTCTCCCTCAATGCCTTCGGAGCCATGGCCCGACAGTCGGAGAACGAGGTGGAGTCGTGGTCCTTCTCCAGGCACCAAAGACAAACACGGTGCGGGTCCGTCACTGACATGGTGCGACGACACACACCACACGGCTTGAACCCTGTCCTTCTCGAAGACATGACTTCAAACAGTCAAAAAAGCCTCGACAAACCGTCGAAGAAGGGTAGCTCTTTCCGGAACTGTGTTTAACCGGGGCGGAAGGAATAAAACTGAGGTACGCGCGCCGAGACGGTATCTATGTAGACAACCGTGACGTCATAAACGACTCCAACGATCCGAACATCGCCGCCCGACGGTACGCGCACGGTATTGCTCAGCAGAAAAATTCCGGATTCGAAGCTGATGCCAGGGAATTGTAAGGTAAGGAAGTTGTAGCTAGAAGTCTCTATCAGATACTCCTAGATAGCGCATGTTTTTAGTCCCCTAGATTCCATGCATTTCTCCTTTATCTGCCCATGACATATGCAGTGTAAAACTTGTGGAAATTCGAAGTAATTTCAGTGTTACCGTACGTATGTTCGGGCATCATGTCATTTTTTCTGTATTGCCATGGAAATACCAACAAGACCAGTCAATAACCAGTCAGTTGCCAGGTGGCAATCCAAGGTGTGAGATTCAGCCTGAGATGAGGGCGTAGTCTAACTAGGACATCTAATTGCGCGAGTTTCCCATATGATGATTAAGGTTTCAGGTCTCTGGATTTGCGGTTTTAAGTTCACATTTTAAGGGAAAAATACAAAATTTGACAATGTTCTTACTGATGTTATCATACAAAATAGCTTTTTTGCCAGTAAAACACATGCCAGGTGGCAACCCTAGAGCGTAAGTTCTAAAGAGAAATTAGACGTTTAATATATAATTGTGTCCCAGAATCCTTATTCAAAAACACCATCAAGTGTATTTACATGCTGTTGAGGGAAATTTGTGACCTAATCAGTGATATTACATGGAATGATGTCATGATCTGGTGCTCCTCATGCCAGAAAGTGGGTATGCCATATTCACAATGTTAGGAGAGACATTTGGGTTTTATCTGTACTCTGGCCAATTGTTCCATGTTCACCTGTCTTTACAGGCACTCCAGTGTATCAAGCAGTGCTTCATTTGTGCTTGTTGTTTCCGGTGCTAAGCACCGGCACTTATTTGTGAGGGCCGGGGTTTATTATTATGCCTCAAGCATTTGCTGCGAGCAAAAGACACATATGTGTACGACGGAAGACGGAAGAACTAAAAAGCGTCATAAAGGGAGAAAGTAGAAAGTTGCAGGATGAGCTGAAGGGGCGGGGGTGGCCGTAAATGGACTGAAGAGGCCCGAGATGGCTTCAGGATTACGCTGTCTCAGTATTCAGTGCTTGCAGATTTAATTACAGCAGCCTCGTGTTTAAGAGAAGCGCTTTGGTGGGGCTGGGGAATCTAACTCTTTCGGAGGGGAAATAATGTAGTGCTTTGGACAGAAAAAATATACCCGGGCATGCAGATATTTAAATAAGAAAACCTCACGGGTCCAGGTGTGCAAAAACATTGAGTGATAAAGTATACTGATAGATGTAGATCAAGAGAACCTATTTACAAGAAACAGGATATGATTTCAGAAAGGAGGAAACTTTCTGTCCACGAACCATCTTTACAAGAAACTGGTGAGGAGGAGAATGCAAAACCCCCCTCACTAGGGTGACAGGAGGTTTACATTCTATAAAAGACATAAAGGCAAAGATTAAGACTATCCTTCTTTACAGAAAAATCTCTTGCAGGAACAATGGAAGGGAAATGTCCCGCAGTTAAACACTTAATATGCATTCCAGTGATATGCGTTGCACACTCCTTCAATACGACTGCAGGCTATCCTACATAAGTCCAGTTATGTCACTCTTCTTTTTTTGCAGTGATCTCAGAACCTCGTCTCAAGCTTCTTGAATGGAAACTAGACATTTTGAACCACACTTAGAAAACCGATACTTGATCCTGAAACTCCAATGTCAAAAATAAAATAGAGTGAAAACACAAAACAAAGGGAGAGGTCGGGATGGATAATCTTCACCTTTGTGTTTTTACTAGAATCTAAACCTCCAATTCCTGGGTCAAGATTTAATTGGAGTTGTTTCAAATGAGATAGTATTTACGATATCAATTTTCCAGTGGGTCACAACATATGGACACTCCTCCAACTACAAATATGTGTTCTTGGCCACCCATTGTTCCTATAAGACTCCCAGATTTGTGAAGAACACACATGGCTTGTTGCTGCTGACACAGTGCTCATGTCACTTCATTCTGGGCTTTCAATGATTGCCTCTAAATATTGATTGGAAGTTTCTTTCCTGTTGGTTTTGTTGCCTCTCTCAATGAAGTAGGATATGATTTACCTAGGTTGACAATGTACCCTGTAGTGATAGGAAGTCCTTTGATGGTTAGGTACTGGACTATGTTTCTTCTTTTAGAGTATACCCTTTTAGTAGGCTAGGCTAAGCTAGGCAAAATGTTCGATAAAACAGGCAAAATCTACTGTTTGCTGCAGTCACTGGAGGTTTGGAATTCAAGTGCTTTTCCTATCTGAATTCAGTACCGAAATAGAAATCCAACCTGTTACCACGGCCCTATTCGGTGTCTGATATCTCCCAAACCACCACTGATCTGTCCTTCTACTAAATAAAAAGGACTTCACTATACCCTAAAATAAGTGACCAGAACTTGGTTCATCTAGGAAAATCTGTCTATTATGTGACATCTTTGTCCTTCATGGAGCTATAGGGAAAGTTAAATATTTTGAATGGCCACACAGACACGGACGTCAATGACAATGAACTCAACCCTGGCACCATTTTTGTTTGAAAGCCATTAGTCACTCTGGCTGAAACACGCTTGCATTTAAGTCATTCTGAGTTCCCATTTTTCAGCACATCTGTATTGGTCTCTGTGTTTAGGGCACACCCGTTCAGAACAGCCAATCAAATTAGTTGTCTTTTGATGGAGTGATTGACTGTCAAACTCCTTCTCCATAGGTCTAAGCATGTTCAAGCTCAAACACCATTTTCAAGTCTGTTGAATAATATCTCGGGGGGCATGTCCAAGATGCACTGGAGTAAAAGGGTTTCTTGCTTGCTCCGCACCTGAACCCGGGAAAAGCTTGTCCTTGGCCGCTCCAGGGAGAGAGTTCTGTTGACTGAATGGAGCAATGGCGCTATGAGGCCCTGGTGATGCTTTGTATCCTCGGGGTAGCTGAGGCTAGGGGTGCTATGAGTTCTTAGTGGTGTGACCTAAAGGGGTATGGAGCAGCGCAGGCCGGAACAGACAAGCATGTCGGCCAACCACCTAGATTGGCAGCAGTGTCCGAGGAGCACTGGCAGAACCCTGAGGGCCAAAGCAGAACCAGCGCAAGCATCAGGCAAAAGCAGGCTGCGGGGAGAGAAGTTAGCAACCTACGCCCATGTCCTGCAATGCGGCAGATGGATCTTCAGTGCCAGCCCTTGCTCTAGTAGTGATGCAGGAACCCACTGGAGGGGGTCGCATTCTGTGAGGCGAGTTGACTGTCCAGTCTTCCCAGGGGTCCCGTGGTGACCAAGGACATTGAAGAACTTAGTGGGCTTCCCCGTCCTGCAACACCCAGGGTGGGCCTGGTGTGACGTGCGCACAGGTTCTGATGAGGTACCAGTCATGATGGAACAAGAGAGGCCCACTACAGGGCCCAATTGCATGGTCTACTCTGACACAACCCCTATTACCAATCGAGATATAGGTGACGTGTTGCCATACCTACACTGCACTCAGGGAGCCCACTAGCAGTCAATTTACTGGCACCCATCTACAATACAATAAAATGATGTACCAAGAGCCCAGGGAAAGAGGCTTGCATAGACTACCACAGTGGGCTCCTGGGAAATACACAGACTACCTGGCACAGCACAGACTTACTCTACAAAGACAATGGCAGCTGCCCCAGTCACCTCACAGCTACAGGAAAAGGGGATCCTGTAACTTTGGGGGTCACACCTTCCACCTAATCTTCAGAATGAAGGACAAAACCCATGCAATTCATACACAGCATTTGTGCTGGACAAGCTTGTATCGGAGAACCATCATGCTGAACCTGGGGAACCGTAATGTGCTTTCCATTGGTTGCAACCAGGCGCCTGTGGCAAAAACAAAGATGGCGGCCTTGGACTCAGCATGGGGCTCAAGCAAGAAAATACACAGAATAGAGGGCAACCAGGACGGAGGAGAGTACTGACTCTACCAAGTGCCAACCTGAGTATATTCACTGACCTGAGGGACTAAATGATCCTTACATTGTTTACTGACCTCTTAGGGGAAGAGGCTTGAAATTAGTTTATGCTGTTGGGTGTATATGTTATGGGGACTACGGCAGTGTAACACTGTCAGGCAATGTAGTTCACCCTGTCTGAATTGAACAACCTTGCTGGGTGGAGGAAGGGATCCCTTACAATCCAGGGATGGATGGGTAAACTAGATAAATGCATATACTTTTAAGTCTCAACATCGGTGCCTCAAAGCCCATGCCAAACGGGTATCCCTACTTCACATGCTGAAGGAGTCTGAGTGTGATATATGTCTTCTTCAAGAGACCCAGCTTCTAAAGCTGAAATGGGAATGCCACAGATTTCGATGGTTAATGAGACAGTTCTTCTCTTCTGGGCCCAATTCAACTTGCCAACAATTTTAAAGGGAAGGTCCTGACCACACATGCAGAAATCCCAGTCCATTTATTGGCCATCAGAATCTCTATGGAATCCTGCACATTCATGCTGTATTCCCTTTACACCCTGAATGTGAATCAGGAGTGGAACATAAAAAGATGCTCCAGCCGTAGTAATGGTCACCCAAGGCACCAACATTTTGGTGGTAAGAGATTTTAATGTGGCTCTGGACTCGGAATTGGAAAGGTCTGCCCAATGCATGGGTCAAACGGGGTCATTTATAAGTCGGGTCGAAAGTGGATAGAGGAACTCTGCTTTCAGATATTTGTAGAGCCTGACACCCACCTCTAAAGACTACAGCTACCACTCGCGCTCGCATAAAACATATACCAGGCTTGACTTTTTCTAGGGAGCAAACAGGTATTAGTAGAGTCTCTGGGTAAATACTGGAGTGAAGACCCCCTAGGATTACTCCTTCATTAAGTTATCCCCGTCTATGGAGACATAATAACAACTTTCTGAAATGGAAGGAAAAATGTTAGCATTTATCAAAGACAATGACGACACAGTGTCCGACATGGGGACACTCTGGGACACACTGAAAGCGGTCATGAGGGGCAACTAAGTCTCCTTAGCAGCAAAACATAATTCGGACATATAGGGGAAGCAGACAGAACTGGAGACGTATGTACGAGGCTTAGAGGCCCACCATAAACAGACAAACTCAAAAAAGACCTGGCACCAACTCACTCATGGTGGACAACAGCTTAAGGCACTAGATATGGACAGACACTGCAAAATATGCCATACTGTGCCTCCACCAGTGCTACTATAAAGAGAGGACTAAGACTGGGGGACTCTGAACATGCAAACTGAGGGCTAAAATACAAAGGCAAGCCATTAACACAATTGTGACTGAAAATAGGGAAGAGCTGCACAAATCAGAATTAAGCCTGAAAACTTTAGGCACTACTACACCTCCTCTTACACTCCAGACCCGGTATCATCTTTAGATATCTTTGCATATCCTCATGGACCAACAAATAACTGCTCTTGAGAAGGAGATAACAGTTGAGGAAGTGATCTTGAGTATCAACAAACTGCCCCTGGGAAGAGCCTCTGGCTCTGATAGCTTTACGGCCACCATCTACAAACTATTTTGCCCAATACTAGCACCACTGTCACATGCCTGTAGGACTCCTTCGCTGAAACTGGCACCTTTACACCAATGAAGTAAAAAGCAGTATTCTCTAACATTCATAAAGGGGGCAAAGATCCCACCCACTGTAACTCACACAGCCTAATCTTCCTTCTAAATATTGATGCTCAGATTTTGCCCTCTGCAAGCGGGTGGGAGATTTTTTATGACAGGTACGGGCTTCAGTGCTTTGAATAACTGTAAGAGGGTTACGGAATTCCCGAGACCGAACATTGGCACTACTTACAAATATGACACTGGGTCACACATCCCTCAATCAAAGCTAACCCTAGTGGGGCGTTAACTCCTTTTAAGAAGTGGGTTATTACCAACGCTGATGATAAACATCTCCTACCTGATGTGTACAAATTACTGGAAAGGGCAGCATCCTTTTCGTGCTCCCTGGCTGAGAGACGGTGTGAGGGGAACTGGACCGAGCACTCTCAGATAAGGAGTACACAGATATTTATTATCGGATGCGCACAGGTAGGGAGACGTTAACTATTATTACTCTCCATTTATTACACCCCGGCACGTGAAAAGGCTTGGTCCCTGATGAAATCGCCCAACTTTTGGGAGAGGGTGTGGGCAACGAGGGACCCTTTTACATCTGCTGCGGTCATGCCCAAAACTACACAAATACTGGGATGAGGTCATGTCCAGCACTGATAAAATGTTCTCCAAAGACATCATGCGGTTTCCTGCATAGAACCTACTGGGCTTAATAACATACCACCTACGCTCAGCCCGAGGTATAGAGAGTACACTAGCTATATCTGCAGCTAAACAGGTCATTATAACCCTGTGGGGGGAAAGAGGACGTTCCCATTTACCAGGCTTGGCTCACGTGCATGGAGGAGCATCTGGAGATGGAAATCATCTCGATAAATCTGGAAAAAGGCCATCTTTGAAAACAAGCATTTGCAACGCAATGGGTCGCGTGTTTGCACGAGTTAGAGCTGTTAGCGCTGTAAATTCCTAACTGGACTTTTCTTACCACACAAACTGAAAATAGAAGTAAAAGAGATGGCATAAGCGAGCCGATTCAAAGCCCCACAGTCGCCATGAGCATGTGCGCGAAGGAGACACCCAAGAGGAAAGAAAGTTAGCTCTCAGTCAAAGTTATCGGCAAAAGTGCAATTAGCCATGTAGCAGGTTGAATGGCCAACATGGTAACAAAACCGCCCAAGGAGGGCCAAACGTGAAGCATTTACCAACGAATACAAAGGACGTTTGAAAGGCAAGCCCATGAACGAGTGATAGTGATGGGCTTCGGGTGGGCGTGGTTAAAAGCCCAGATACATACCAACACGTCAGAAAAGCAGTGCTTGAGTGCTGCTATGTTCGACCTAAAAACCTGGGCTCCCTTAATAAAATTAATCTCAGATGAATTCCCAGAGCTCACATGCCCGAAATACCAAGGATACTCTGCCTAACAGAACAAGTTCTACAAGTGAACTGATAAGTCCCCAAATACTCGGACTTCGGGAAGGGTGGGAACACTTGGCATTGGCCCTGGAGTCACCACCCAGTCAACTTTCAATCCACCCTACTGTATACTGACTACAAAAGTCCTTTGATTTATAGCGAACCAGAGTTGGTGGGGTTGTTAAGGTTTCTGATTTACAGACCTGCAAATCATCTCATGTTCTAACCGACGCTCCCCACCAGCCACTGCATGTAGATGGACGTATGTGTAGCCAAACAAAATCTGCAATACGTAAAGTAAAATTAAGCCTGAATACCATCTCCCCTAGATTAAACCTTAAATCTTTTAAACCAACTGCAGAATTGTGGTTTGCATACTAGTTTTGTACAAGCAAAGAACTTCAAAATTTACTCTTTCATTTGGAGTGTATTTCTTCAATACACAAAATGCCTTTACAGTATTCAATAGGCTTTTAACACTGACATGTTGAATAACATGTTCTGCTTTTTAAATCTTAATATAGCAATATATAATTACCATTAATCACACAACTTTTGACTCAGTGGTTAGAATCCATTAACTGTTTTTTCGTGTATGCAAGGTGGATTCAGGGATTGCAGTGATTGCTGGATTTGTCAGAACTTAAACGCTCCTTGACAGTCATATTATTCTTTTCATTTATGCATTTGTTTATAGGCCACAATCCAAATCTGGAAGAACAGCAAACAGATGTGCTATGCAAAAACGAGAAAAGCCTAATAAACTAAAGTAAAAAAACACAATCACGAGAAAGCTGTATGGAACATTACAATTACCATACTCACAGAATAACAGCATGTAGGCATGAATCAATAATTGAGAAATTAAAGGTGGACAATGTATTGCCAGTCTTATGTCTGAAATATTTTTTTATATTTTGCCGGTTACAAATGTCAAAAATAGCACGGCCGATGATCTATTTCGACATCTTTTTTTCCAACGTTCATTCCATATACATTTCAGAAAATGGAAAATATTTAAAGTGACAGTTACATTTCAACGGTTCTTACAAAGTCCGAGGGAGCCAGTTCCACAAGAGTCATACATTGAAAGTGGACGTTAAAGGGATAATTAATTCATACTTAAAGACGTAAAAGCAAAGTAACAACCAGAGAACGAAGAAATAATTGCACTTCTGTATTTTGATGATCTCGTAAAAATCTTAAAGTTATTTTTTGTTTGTCTCTCTAAGAACATATCAGGGGGCCACCTTCTTGAGCTACACCACTATGACATTTTGAATTGCTGGTTACTGGACACCGCTTGCACTCAAGATCTTGGGTATTTAAGAATACGCCAGTTTTATGTTTAATCGTAGAACGTTTTTTTATTTCAGAGAGCAGAGAGAAAATTCTGCAGATCCCCTTTTTTGATTTTCTCCTTCTCATCCTGGTTAAGCAGCATCTTCAGCCGTGAGAAGTGAAATTTGCTTTTCTTCAACGATTTTGCCAAAACGGATGGCGAGGAATGTCCGGATGAGCTTGATCTGAAATTAAATTTTCAACATTAGAAGTTAGAAAAGAATCATGAGCAGAACAGCAGTTTTTATTACACCATTTTACAAGCTGACCCCCAACATCGACTATGCACTTACTTTGAATGATTTGCAGTAAAGAAAGAATGCAAAAAAAAAAGTGTGGGTCAATTTCCGAGAAAAAACTTCTGACATAAGAGGCATTGTTTAAATCTGACATAGGGAGGAGAAATAAGAAGACGGGTGCTTTCACAAAGAGCACCAAAAGTTTTAAAGACTGAGAACCGCAATCTGTGAAGCCACACAATCTCCTCGAGTAGACGACTGGAGACTGAGGTGCGAAAATTGGATTGGATTTTAGAGGGGGGAGCTCGTGGTGTGCCAGCTCTGCCATGGTACATCCCTTGCCATGCAACTCAGAACATGTAAGGGGTTGGATGAAGGGCGGAGTGGTGTAGATGTACCAGTATGTTGTATTTAAAATATAATCCTGATAAATTTGATAGTGTAATGCATAATATTTGTAGCAATAACACCTAACGTAAGGAAAAATCATCACCTACATTTCCAATGAAGGTTCAATTGTGTTTCCACTCAATTTGGGTGGGTAAGAAATTGGGTTAATAGATGCGAAGGATGTGATCCCTTCACAAGAAATAAGTCAGCTATTGTCTTTTTACTGGGGACCAAATACCCCACTGTGGCACTTCTCTCTCAGGGTAGCAAAGCAGAGCAGTCCACACCCTACTCAGAAGAGGTGGTGTGGACTCATACGCTCAGTTCACTGGTTCACAACAACAACACTCAAATCACTATCCAGTCAGTTATTTTTCTTTATAAAAAAGGAAAAGTAATTTTATTACACACACACTACTACTACTACTACTGCTACAAATCACTAAATACTATGCATTAAATTACAAATATGTATATCAGGCAGATGGAAATACCTCTGGTGACACCCTCATATCACATTACACCCCTAGTGGGCCTGAACCCTAAAACCACAATAAGCGCCCCTTTCAACTACACTTGATAAAACATCACAATATATAACGGGTGTCATTATAAACAATATAGCAAAAGCTCTGGCGTAATGATTCAACGCTGTACCTCCCCACTTATATAAATAGGCACAGTGTTAATGATTAATAACATTCATTATAATGGTAAGCAATGCATTGCCAGTACCAATGCTGTTACTAAAGCATTTTACATTAAAAAACGAGTGTCATCATGAGTGTCAAAGAGTTCTTTTTACTACTATTAGACTGCCACTGCAGTCACAGGACCAACCATAAGTGGTCCGCGCACTCCAGAGCATAAGAGCAAAAGGTTCAATTCCGGGAGTGCTTTAAAATGCAGGCAAAGCTCTCCTGGGGTCAGGGATTCAATTCCCTGGGAACATTATTTTGAGCCACTAACAACATACCTGGGGAGCTGCTGTGCCTCTGGGAGCCCGCACAATACATTAACAATATGATGGTGGTGCGCCGCCTATTTTGTGGCACCACAAAAGCCAACTAATATGTAAGTTAGCCCCTTTGTAAATCAATGTGGGTGCTCCCTTGGGGAGCAGTGAATTTGTAATGAGTGGTTCTGACAATTTGTTTTTTCCTCAACAGCCTCGCACCACATGCCTTTAAAAAAATATATACATTTTCTTAAATCCCACCGGGCAGTGCAAGGAGCCCACTCCAGCGCTGCCCCAATGGCTCCTTGCTCACAAGCAACGATTGGGAGCCACCATATAATCTGCTTCGACTCTTCTGCTCCCACCCTCTACGGCCTGCAGCCCCAGACACTCACAAAGGGGGCGGCGACACACCTAGCGCACAGGCACCTATCTCAGGAGATGGGGTCCCAGAGAAAGGCTATGATTTCCGTTAGCTCTCAGGAGGATAGGACCCCCAGGGGCGGACAATCCAGGGGTAGCAGGGGCGACGCACACCCCCTCCTCTGGGAAATATTGGAAAATCGAAGTGCCAGGCCCTGGCCCACCCTGAGGGTATTTTTAGGAGATGCAATGGAGTGCTATGCACTCAGGATCTTCATTTCTCCTTCCATGAGGGTCAAACTCTGCAGACCCGTTTGTCAGGCTTATAGGGCCGATTTTCACAATTTTCTGGTTTGTTTACCGCTGCGATCTCGTCAACCCTCTTGCCATCTAAAGAGGACCCTGTTAATGGGGAGCTGGATTTTCTGGCCCCCCCCTGTGCCACACCTGTCTGCCTGACCTGGCTACTGGTGTTCTTCTCCTTCTTGTGGAGGCATCTTGCGCAGCCCTTCCACAACCAGCCAGAAAAACACCTCCCTGCTAGACACCCAGGTCCCAGAACCTCCTCGATTCTTGGAGGGCACCGCTGGGTCAGAAGAGTTCAGGACCAGTCCACAAAATTCTCCAAGGGAACCAACCAGGGTTACCAGCATGTACATTCCTCCAATTGTCCCTCAGTGGGTATAAGGGGGCCAGTGCCACTGGCCCTGGAGAGACCAGACCCATCCTAGTCCTGCGGGTCAGCTAGAGTAAAAGCCCTAAAGTCCATCCTTGCAGGCCATTAGGAGGCTTCTTTCAGCTGGGCATTTTCCCCCATCACCACTCCCAGGTCCAGTGTCTTTTTTAACTCTCTCTCTCTTGTGCAGACGTTTTTAAGTTGGATTCTACAAATAGGGCACCCTTAGCCAATACAAGGATGCCGTATCACTCCATGCCTATCGCAACCCTACTACACAGCATTCAGGGACAATCCAATATGGCGACTTCAAATTGTTATGGAAAGAGCTACCCTGAGTGCCTCAGTACCACCCCTAGATGACAAAACTACCTGATCCCTTCCCATCAAAACTTCAAAGGTGAGTCCCTCCTATGTTGTCCCTCCTCCTCTGTTCCAGTGGGCCTGGGCTGTCCCAGACCTTGTGCAGTGTGACAAGCTAATTAACAAGTGCAGATTTCTTTCCCACCATTTCCTTTCTGAGAAACTCGGCCAAACACTGTTCGTTGCTCTCTTGCATTGGGAGGCCTTTGATTACTCTGCTGGGGAGAAGAGTAATTAACCTGACATACCTTGAATCTCAGTCTGATTGGAGCCAGGCAAACACGACAAATCTTAAAGCGACAGTGTAAGTGGGATGTTGGGGAGTGTAAATTCACGCTCAGGCTGCATCTTTATCTTTAAATTGGTACCTAACTGTACCCTGTAGGCATAAGTCGAACACAACAGTAATTTATAATCCCTTCAGAGTCCCTTCTGAGACAGGCTACCTGTGCGTGGACACAGGGTTTGCACAGATGACTTGTTTGCCTTTAATGCATCTACTCTGTGTCCACCATTAAGTAGGGCCTGTGAGGATTTCTCGGATGCAGAATGGGTGAGGCTACAGGCGTATCGCAAAAGGTGTTGCGTAGCACCCGACTGAAGTACATTCAGTATAATTACACCTACAGAACTTACTTGACACCGCACAGGCTTAGAGAAAATTACGGGGGTGAGCCCAGGTCGTGCCCACAGGACTGGATTCAGACTTCCTTCATATAATCTGGGGTGTGCAAACCTACGGAGATACTGGGAGCAGGTACTGGCGAGACTCAATGTGCCCCTGGACCACTCGCTGAAGAACACTGTTGAGACATTCCTGTTGACTATCTTCCCTGGACCTGCCCTGATACTAGCCAAAAGGAGAATTGCCAGGGCATGGAAGGTGATGATGTGGCCCAAGGTTCAC
Source organism: Pleurodeles waltl (assembly GCF_031143425.1). NCBI lineage: Eukaryota > Metazoa > Chordata > Amphibia > Caudata > Salamandridae > Pleurodeles > Pleurodeles waltl. The sequence continues at coordinate 308,507,044 of NC_090439.1, forward strand.
ATCTGTGATGGTGTGGGCTAGAGCCGAAGAGAGGGTGCTTATAAGGGAGGAGTCCTTGGGGGTATGTAGATGTCCCATATCAGACCGGTGAACAGAGGTAGTCAACGAATGGGAGCACCCAACGGAGACAGAGTCTAAGCAGGAGAGGAGCTGGGCGTGAAATGAAGTAACGGCCTGGAATGGGAATGAGAGCAGAGATTAAATACTTAGAAGCGGGGAGGAAGAAAGGTGAGAACCTGAGCAACTGGATGTTGGATTTATGACCCTGCCCTCTCTCCTCTCCCCGGATGGCCTGCCCCCGCTCCTTCTGTAGATGGGCGACATGATCATGAAGCAAGCCTGTTCTGATGCTAGTGTCGACCCTCACCACCCTTCCCCTCATGAAACACAGTTAGTTAGAATTTGCTCTGGCATTACAAATCACTGATATTGGGAATTTCCAAATGCACATCAGAAGAGAGCAGGATAGACGTCGCACCACGACTGTAGTACTTTGACGACTACGGCTAAACGGAAACACCAGTACATGACCTCACATACCTTAGACCACACCCACACATGAGGGACACTGGAAGGGGACAGGGACCAGACCTCAGCCACCTGACCATGCTCCATGCTATTAGCCACATGATCACTGAGGCAGCACTTGTGCCGCTGTAGCATACTCTGTGTTTTAGAGGTAAATGATAACAAGTATGATGGAAAAGTTAACCGATGTGTTTTTTTTTTTTTTTTAAACCAAATGCCAATAAACTAAAGTAAAAAAAAAAAAGTAGGTCCAGGGAGGGAGAGAAGTGATATCACTTACTGTGCACATGAATAATGGACATTTTAACAATGTCACAGCTGTGCAGATGGATAACAAAATGAGCCCCCTTCCTTGATTTCCTTTTTAAAGACAGTTTTGTTTTGAAACCAGTGATGTCACTTTCTGTGAAATGGATGGTGAGTACAGATGGATGATGCGAAATCCACTGTCACTTCTTGTGCAAATAGAAGATGGAAATAAGCCCTCTTGCTTGGCTTCTTATTTTAAAGACAGTTTTGAAGTGGAAACAAGTGATGCACTTCCTGTGCAGATGGAAACGGAAATAAACTTAGTGTGTTAAACCATGAAAATGTGCAAAGCCATTCTGACACGTTGGAATTAGACTTGCCTGACCTTCACATCTCGATTGTATTTCAGGAGCTGAATATTTACCCTGTCCACTAAAAGAAAATACTTTTGTAAATTGTGTGTCCGATGTAGTTCCCAGATACTGGCTAAAATAAACAGGCTGTTGGACAGACTTGGACAAGTTGATCTGCAGACTCAGGTCTGACAGTATATCTGGAGGTAAATGAGTGTCATGTTAAGTTTTGATTAACTGCCTTATACCAGCCAGTCGTGCAGGTTGGATAAGAGACAATGCTTTTTTTAAATGCCAGAACTGCTCTTGACACTGTCATGCACTTCAAGTACACTTGAGGCGCTGATTTTGTTAGCATGACTTGCCACCTGAAACCTCAGGAACGTCCTGTGATTCTTGCATGTTGAGATGTGAAAATGTGCATGCTGGACATCTATGGACATCACCCAGTCTCCCTGATGGAGATGCAGAAAAAGTTGTGAATTGGCCACCATCCTGAATCTTTCTCTCTTCACCAACCTGTTTATGTGCTTGATGTCTAGGATCAGTACACTCGCCCACTCGCCTCGAAGTTTCCTTTTTACCAAGAAAACGAGGGTTACAACCAGCACCAGCTCATCTAGGAGAATATGACTCAACAACATTGGTGAATGCTGGGTGAAGTGTAATAGAATGTATCTGTTCCCTCTTTTACTGAGCGCCCACTTAACTTTTTGTTATCTGCCACCACATAAAGTGGTTGTGAATGTTCTCTACTGCAGACCTGCTTTGTGGTGGTGGTAGGTTAGTCAAGTCATTGTTTTACAGAAGGCCCTAGCCATGAACGCAGAAGGGTGTTGAAACCCTCTTACTCCTAGGTACACTCTGCCTTTGAAAAAATGTTTTAACTTTGGTTGTTGCTGCTGACCTCTGCTATATGCTCCTAAGCTTGACTTTGGGGGAACTGTTTACCTTTCTCCAGCCAAACAGACTTTATGGTCTTTCTTTTCATCTTCAAATGCTGGATTTTTTATTCGACGGGAGTGCTAAGTAAAGAAGATCCTGAAAAAAGGCACATCCATGATCTGAGGAGAGAGAGAACGAGAAAAAGAGAGAAAGAGAGAGTGAGAGAAAGAGAGAGTGCGAGAGAGGCACGCCTGAGCCAGGAAGATCATACTGACAGACCATGATGGAGAGCACCAACCTTCAGATCCGCAAAGCTCTGGTTGCTTTAGCAGTCTGATCTGAGATGATCATGCCTTCCTTAAGTACATCTTTCAACTTACCTTGTTTCTTCCTATGATGGAGATGAAGTGGTCAAGTTAGTTTCATAATTCTCAGATATACTGCCCCATTACCAGAAAGTCAGAGGAAGAAATTTTTTCGGAGAAAAAAGAGACTCTTTTGGTCTTTATAGTGATTTAGTTACATGCAGAAGCGAGATAGGCGTGCACGGTAAGTTCCACTAGCCCCAGAATCAAAGCCACCACGTCTCACTTGTGGTTTTGGAAGCAGGATTACAAAAATAACTACATCATATGGGGCCCCTGCGGCGACGGGCAAGGAGGTAGGAGCTCCCCGGGGTAGAGAGTCATTTGCCTTCTCACAGGCCAGATGTTGCAGCAGGCCTCAGGCGCTTGGGCTCACCCGCTCACCACGGGCAGCCCAGTCTGCCCCCTATCCTGACCACTGCTCGCCCACCATCTGGCCAGCCTTGTGCTCTGTTACACCGCTGCCATGCCCTGGCAGGTTGCCTTATCTTCGTCGGTCCACTGCCACCTATTCTGGTTCGCCAGTCTGCCATCTTCTGGTGTGGCTCCCCAGTGAGTTGCGAGGGTGACTGGGATATTCCCAGACTGTGGCTTCACGTAGGCCACCCAGCATGCCACAGATTATGCTCGCTGATCTGAGGATGGTCATGAAGCTCAGAAGACAGCGTCCTCCGTTTTACTCTGCTGAGCTGCGCCCCCGGACTATGGTGTTATTAAAAAATATTATAATGGAAGGTATTTCAAACACTTGTTACTGCTTGAACAGATTTGGTTTTATTAGTATAAATGATTCAAAAGAGATGAAGAATGAAAAGAAAGTGCAATTTAAAATAACTATTATTTAGCCCTTTAGTCACAGTTGGTTTGTGTTGGAAAGAACTTTAAAAACAAAGTTTGGGTACAAAAAGGATGAAAAATGTGTACTCTTAAAGTATTTTTATAAACAGAAGTAGTACTGAATTTTATAAAATATCTACTTGTCCAAATGACAAGATGCTTCGTATATCCACCTGTCCAGTAAAAAATAAGCAATTTGTCCCATTTTGCGCCATGCAGTGAGGTGCCAAATTATGGCAGCATTCATATTTTATCAGCGGTCTGAAAATAGCTACTCTGAATGCGCAAGAGCTTTGTTTTGAGAAAGGCTTTGATTTTGCAATCTTCCTGATTAAGCTGTACTCAGAACATACCTTCCTACCTGGGATTTGTATAGAGCACCTTTCTAATCATGTTAGTCTTTAAATACATCAGCTCCCTCATTATGCCAGACGTCTGCCAGACGTCTATAGCAGACCTCTGGATATATCATTTTTTCTAGCAGCATTCAGGCGATTCCAAAAAACCTTACTGTAGGAAAGTGACTCTTTTTGACATGGTTACTATTAGACCTGGCATCTTTAGGGTGGTCTTATCCCAGACTGTTTGCTTTTTTACCTCCTGTTTTGTTGCTATATCTTTTTGTTTGTCTTAGGACTCTGAGCACTTTACCACTGCTAACCGGTGCTAAAGTGAATGTGCTTCTCCACTAAACATAGAAACACTGATGTATCCACAATTGGCATACTTAATTTACCTATAAGTCCCCTGTAAAGTGGTATACCACTTACCCACGGGTCTGTACATTAAATGCTACAAGTGGGCCTGCAGCACTGATTGTGCCATCCACTTAAGTAGCTCTGCAAACATGCCTGCCACTGCACAGCCTATGTGTGCAGTCTGAGTGCCACCCTGACCTGGCATCTAAAAACCTCTTGCTAACCCCAGAGCTCCCTTTTTCTTACATATGTCACCCATATGGTAGGCCCTAGGTAGCCGATAGGGAAGGGTGGGATTTAAGCAAAAGACAGGACATGTACCTTTAAGTTTTCATGTTCTAGTAATGAAAAACTCAAAGTCATTTTTCATTACTATGAGGCCTGCCGCTCTCATAGGCCAGCATTGGGAATTCCTTATAATATCTTTATGTTGTAATTCCTGGTCTGAGAGGAGTAGCTGCATCATGTTCAGCACCATTGGAATGGTAATAATAAATCATTTTTTCTGGTAAAGTCGGATTTATTATTACTATTTCAGAAATGTCACTTTTAGAAAGTGGACATTCCTCTGCACTCTGTGCCATGTGTGCCTACAGCCTATCTCCAATACACGTCTTGCGGGGTTAGTGGACAGTTACACTAGTCATACCCTTCACACACCCACAACATAGGATACTCGGCTACATCTGCATTCATCTGCATACTGATGGGTCTTCCTGGGGAAGAGGTTGGGAAGGGCTCACATTTACATCTCAAAGGGTAGTGACCAGAGCCCAAACAAAGGGGCTGATTACCCCTCACTGACAATCTGGAGCCAAGGCTGAGCTGAAAGGAAGACCTGTGCACTTCACAGGACTCCTTTGTAGTCCTCCCCAACATCAAAGGCACTTTCTAATATAAGTACTGGGCCCCTTGACCCACTAAGACAGTACACTTCTGGACTCAAGGAAACTCTGCAAGAGTAAAGACTGCTGTGTGCCAGGATAATTACTCTGCCAGACCTAACTGTTCCCAGGAACTGCTGTTCTGCCCTGTTGTGCTGCCCTGCTGCCTGCTGATCTCTGCCCTGCACCCCAAGGACTAATCATCCCTTCCAGAGTGTCTTCAAGTGCTTGCTGACTTGCCTATGGTTTAACTGAGGGTCTCCTTGACATCAGAGACCTAGTCGACCTAGTAGAACTACCATCTGGACTTCCCATCGCCGAAAAGGTGAGTGTGGCGCTCCCCCTAGGACCAAGTGATGATCCCCGGGGCCAGGAGCGCTCTCACCTGTTTGCACTGTTCAATACACTGCCCAAATTGATCAGCTAAAGCGTGTGCCACTGGCCCGCTTACCCCTGAGCGAGCCGTTCACTAGTGCTAACCTGACCCTCATTGTGAGCTTTGTGAACAAACGCACCAGCGGCCCGGACTCCAACCGCCAGTCCCACCCACAGCACTGGCAGCCATACAGCAGCAGGCTCAGATCTGGAGTCGCGGACCCAGTGAGGGAAGCTCGTCACTGCAAACCTTTGCATAAAAGCTCATTAGAGCTCCAACACTTCAACCCAGGTTCAGGAACCATGCAGCTTGTACTAGGGGCACCATACTGATTATGGGGGCAGCAACGCAACCGACTTCATGACAGACTGAGTGGTCCAGCGCTTCCACTGTGCTCTCTGCAATGAAAGAAACAACACCTTTGGCGATTTGAATCCCATTCTTGGGCTGGCTTTGCATGGCCCTGGGTAGCTCACACTGCACTCTCATTAAAGGATACACATACTCTTTAAAAAATACAGTAATGGCTGTATTCTGAGCCCCATCCAAATTACGCTTAATCTTGACAACACTGCAGTGATTGTACTTTTTTCTAAATTCCATATTGTATTGCTATTAATTGAATTTTTGTTGTATTAGTCTTCTTTAAACCAGATAAATATCATCTATTTTTCTAAATCTGTGTGGAGACTCTTGTGGTGTTTTTACGGTGTTATTTTGTGTGTGTTGTACAAATACTTTACACGTTTCCTTCTAAATTAAGCCTGCCTGCTCAGCGCCAAGCTACCAGAGGATGAGTACCAGTTAATTTAGCTCATGTAATTGACTTGACCGGACTAGTGTAGTTGTCCCTACTTCGACAGGGTGTACACCTCTGCCAACTAGAGGCCCAATTTCAAGCAGTTGCCCCCCCTCCCCACTTTTTGCCCGGTACGTGTGATGTGATTTCGACTGAAAGTGTACTGGGTTCCTGATAAACAGGTCCACAGTGCCAGATCTCTTTCCCAAAACTGCTCAGTTATTTCCCCAATTGGCAAACCCTTTAGCACGCTCTCTAAGTCCCTAATAAATGGTACCCCGGTATCTAGGGCCTGGAGTCCCTAAGGGCTGCAGCAAGAATTGTGCCACCCTAAGGGACCCCTCACCAAGCACATAACAGACTGCCATTGCAGGCTGTGTGTTTTGGTGCAGACAAAAGTGAAAATAAGACCTGGCACACAGCCTGTGAACCATGTTCCAAAACACTGCATGTAAAATATGTAAGTCACCCCTCTAGCAGGCCTTACAGCCCTTAGGCAGGGTGCATTATATTACATGTGAGGGCATATCTGCATGAGCAGATATGCCCCTGCTATGTCTTTGCTGATTCTCAGATGTAGTAAGTGACTAGGGAAGCCATTTTAAATGCATGTGCTGGACACAGGGCAATACAAGTTCCCCAGGTACCTGATGGCTTCACTGAAGATAGGGATGATTGGTATCCAACATCTTGTATTGGTGAACCTACACTGATGCCAGTGTTGGATTTACCAATACCTACACCCAGAGGGCACCTTGGAGGTGCCCCCTAAAACACTACCAGGTTCTCATGTGCTCGCTGACCAGTTTCTGCCAGCCTGTCACCCGGGACACCTCTCCCTTAGAGCGAGAGCCCTATGCTCTCAGGAGGTCAAGAATAAAAGGCCTGTCCAGGAAGAGGGTGTAACACCCCGTCCCACAGGATGACCTGCTGATTAGCCTTCCTAAGGCAGCAAGCCTCAAAAGGCTGCAGTCTTTGAAATGCAAATCTGGATCCGTTCACAGGAGAGGAAGCCCCCCACCCCTGTCCAGGGCCCATTTGGCATCTGGACAGGTGGGAAAATTAGCGAGCCAGGTAGGCATGCCACCCTCAGGCTAGTATCACCCCTAAGGTGGGCTACTGCTACGTGGACACGATTTTTCAGAAGTAGCCCTCTTGGTGATGACATACTTAGGAATTCTGGGACAGGGTTATGCCCACTTCCCACAGAAAGTGGTCCTATAGGGGGCATAGTGAATCAGTAGCCCATTGGCTAAAACCCTACACCCCCATAAATTCAGTATTTAGGGGAGCCCCCGGCACCGGAGAAGCAGATCCTGACAACCTAAGAAGACCAAGTACCCTGAAAAGCCGCAACAGCAGAAGAGGAGAAAAGAAGCAGCTGACCTGGTACCAACCCCACCAGCATGTCTGCATCGCTCGATGAAATCTGCACCAAGAGTCGACTCATTCTGCATCTGTGACTCTAGAAACCTGGGAGGACTACCTGTTTTCAATAAAGATGCAAGACATGAGTCCACTGTGGTTTCATCCCTCCTGGACTCCCCAACGACGCCTGCAGCTTCAGACCACAGGACCCCTCAACTGTGAGCACTCACTGGACACAGAAACCTAACACCAGGTGACACCTCTACATATGTCACCCCTGACCTGTGGAGAAGGGTGGCAAAGGTGTGCCTACGTCCCAATAGCGCCCCACGTTTGTAACCGACCTGTTTGTTGACCTCGACTGGCCTTCTGGCTAGAGCCTGCAGCCTTTTTCCACAGGGATCAATCTCCATTGAAATACATTGGGCGCCTGACGTCGTACTACACCTCTGCACCCGGCTGCCCCAGTGCCGCCCAGAGTGAATTTTGGTGTGGTCCTAACCCTTGCCCAATACTGACCTTAAGTCTCAGGGATTGGTCCCGTAAGTCATCAAACAGTGCCTGAATGCAGAACTTGTTTTTCCTCACATAGAGTAACATTACAGAACTCATAAATTGCACTATATCCACATTTTAAAGTAAAAAAACTTCTACTTTAAAACGCACTAACATGAAGGATTTTTCTCTTATGCCTAAACATATATAAAGATATTTTCTATTTTTATAAATTTGTGTGGATTTTAGCCATGTCTTTCATTTACTGATTATTGTGTGTAATTGTAGATGTCTTCACTTCAGGAGCCCAAGAGGATCATGTACCAGACTAAGGGCCGGATGTATCAAAGGGTTTTACCCATTCTGTGTCTATGGGAAAATGTGTTCGTACATATGGCCCTAAATGTGTGATCTACAGCTGTTCGAATGGTATCATAATTACTAGGTACAAAGTTATTTGCCACTTTTCCTTTTGTATACTTGCTAGTAGACCTCATTCAGGTGGGAGACTCACACTATTCAAAGCCAAAAATTGATTTATTTTGGCTGTCTCCTGTCTGAAATTTCCTCTGCTTCAATAGAAGAAAATTGTGAAAATACATTCCCCATATTTTTCTTTTCAAAATCTCCCAGTTTACTGTTCTAAAATGTTGGTATGTATGTTTTCAGTATCCAAGTAGAAAGGATCAGATGAACCAACAAACATCCATAATAAAATGACCCCAACCTTGACTCCACTCCAGATGGAAGCACATGTCATGTGTCAGGAAATGGAGTTAAAAACCAGTCATTTGCATCTTGGACCACCCTAGTAATATCAGCATCAAACTTTCATTCACCTTGACACCGCAAAGCATCCACTCCGGGGTAGAGTGAGGGCACACTCTACCAGAACCATTGCAAAGACTGCTACACTCTACCCCTTAGTATTTTTTTAAAAACGTTTATTAATTTTGGTGTGTTTGGTATCACAATAAGCAAAACAGGGAAAGAGCAGTATGGCGTATGGTACCCATGTCTCTTACTCAGTGCTACCCCCCAACCAAGCTCGTCTCTCACATGCACGTCCCCAAGCCTGTATGATTAACAACTGTGTATCAGCCCTTGTATGCCGAATTTCCATGTCTAAGGTGGCTGCTGGCTGTGGGCCGGAGCCAAGAGTGATGCCTTTGTAATCAGCCCAATTCCTACAGACTTCAGTGTGGTTTTGGGGACAACCTGTGGCTATGTACACGGGGATCTCTCTGCTAATGCACCAATCAAAATCCTCCTGCCAAGACTCCACCGAGGGTGGATCCCTATCTTTCCATTAGCGAGCAATGTCTCTATTGGCCACCGTCAGGCCCAATCGCTGAAGTATCTGGCCATGCTGATTCAGGTCAAGGAAGCGGTGATATGCAAGAGAGCTAGTTTTGGGTCGAAGGGGATTGATGTTTCCAGGACCATGCTTAAAGAAATCACCTGCCTCCAGAATGGTTCCAGACACTTGCACAAACTTTTCATGTGCATGACGTCTCCCTTCTGGGTAGTGCATCAGAGACGGGAGGGAGGAGCAGTGGTCCCAATCTTCCAGAGTCTGCACCTTAAAGGATAGGTCAGATACAGATAATGCAATTGAATTAAGCAGAATGAAGCTGCAAACGTATGGCGCAGGGAGGCCAGAGCTTCGGCTCTGTCCTCATCTCCAGGGTGCCAAGGTCCTGCTTTCATTCGTGGTTGGGATTCCTAGATGTATTAGGCGTGCAGTGAACAAGACTTCTATACATCTGTCTCAATTTGTGGTCTTCCAGACCTCCAGGTAAAAGTTTGGCTTTCAGAGGATTCTATTCCGAGAGCTGCTCTAAGTTCCTAACGGAGAGAGGGGAGAGAGAGAAGAGAGAGAGAGGAGAAGAGAGAGAAGGGAGAGAGAAGGGAGAGAGAGAAGGGAGAGAGAGAGGAGAGAGAGAAAGAGAGAGGAGAGAGAGAAAGAGAGAGGAGAGAGAGAAAGAGAGAGAGCGAGAGAGAGAGCGAGAGAGAATTTCCACCCCCTGGCAGTGGGCCAAGGAAGGGCGGGGGCCAGGCAGCTGAGAGAGGGTGCAGAGAGCCCACAAAAACCACTATGACCAAGATAACAGTCTAATTTATAGCCTTCTTTACAGCTACGCTCAGAGCAAGAATGCTCTGCAAATGAAAAGGGAAGCTTCCCTAGGCAGGTGCAGGAAACAAAGGAAAAAAAAATGTCCCCTACATACCACATAAACAGGACAAGGTGTAATTATACAGTATTTGGTCCCTGCTTTCACACAGAAGAAGGATGGACAAAGAGGCATGGCTGACCACTAGCAAGCAAGGATTTTAAATGACACTGAAGCTAACGAATGAAATAGATGGAAGCCCGAAGAAGAACTATACTTAAAAGTATACAAGAGGTTGTACGCTTACGCTAGACCTAAAAATGCACGTTCATCTCTCGCACTTCCTAATTCATTTCACCGCCAACTAGTGCATCCCATAATATGATAATCGCACCTCGACAGACATCACACATGCCATGGAAACACTTCAACCTAGGTTCCAAGACAAGACAACACACTGCCAAACACACACCCACACAGCATAATGTGCTAACTCAGTGGATGAGTGCTTCATCGCCCCACATAAGAGCAGTAAGGGCTACACAAATGACACAATTCAATACGGTTTAACTGCAAATAACAGAATGCTATCCATTTGAGCGTCTACATGATTCGCTCCCTCGCCATGCACAATGTTGTCATCAATGATATAATTTCAGTTGTCATCATTGATGTTACAAATGAAGTCCTAGAACATATCATGAGTGATGCAATATGTGAGGTAATAAACACTGCACTGCAAGGGCACAAATTATAGTGACTTGAAATAACTAACTGGTGAATTTCAGTGTTTTTTTGTTTGAAATGTGACATTTAAATTGATAGTTTCACCTCACAATAACATAACTTTAACGTTTGTGTTTTTTCAGTGAATTTCTAGTGTTTCTTTAACGTAAATTACATTACAAAACGTAACTATGCCAACCCCTCCCAAAAGATATGTTTAACAGTGGAGGAATTTGGATGGCTTATAACAGGTGTTGAACCTCTATCCCTCAACACCAACTAATGCCTCTTCAACAAATATGTGGTACCTGGGAGTTAAAGCTGGACTGGAAAGGTTTGACTTGCTCCCAGAAGCCGGAGTCTTCTTTAGTTCTGGTGGCGTCTTCATGCCATGTTTGGCCTTGGGAGTACTGGGGCTGTTTGATACTAGAAAATGTCTGGTTTCACCAGGGTGTTTCCTACTTTTTTTGCACATGTTGCATGTGATGACCTTTAAAGGGTTAGAAAAAAGAAGGCAAAAAAACTTAGATTTCCTGAAAAGCTTACCATTGAAAGAACATTATTATTCAAATATCAATGACTCAGAAGCAATAAATGATATAATAAACTAACAAATGAGTACCCAAATAATTATTCAACTGAAATATGAAGGCTTAATACACACGTGCCAAAGTATCATTATATTTAGCATTTATATTTTTATTAAGTTCATTTCAATGGCTACCATACCTTTGAATAGGAAAATCACCTTAAGGCTCCACCATGTAATCTTCCTAACTTATATAAAGACGTTTGTTTATATAAGCAACCACATACTGAGCTAACACATGCCACTCACAAATACCCGAACTTGCTCATAAAAAACAGCAATTGGTGGATTTAAAAACAAACAAAAAAAACACAACAAAAGTGCTATTTTTCGGTTGGGGGCAGGTTCAAGTCAGACGCATGGGTTATGAACTTAATCCCTTATCTACATGTTCTACTTTAGGATGTACAAGTCTTACTTAATACTGTACTATAGCATGGTGTTACAGTTTTTTTTAACATGAAGTGAACGGTTGTAAAGAATTTAACTTGTAATGTGGACAGTTGTGGGACCTGTCCCTAAAAGGTTCTGATGGTCCTTGTTTCATTGTGCTTGATGTTCTGTAATGATCCACTTAAGCAGAGTCTGCTTAACATAGTTGCTGTATCAGTGTACAGTGAGAAACCACCTCTCACTATTGTTAGATGATTTTTTAATTGGCGCAGGAACACGGTTTAGTCGTGGCCTTATTGAGGAAAAATCCAAACTCTTTTTGCTTCAAGTGAAAGAAAATCACATGTACCAAGTGTGTTTTACATGTTACATATACAAAAGGCAATTCTTGCAATGTAGATATTTCGATAAGTCTTTTAAAATAGTAGAAATAGTGACAGACTCCTTCACCATGCTAAGAATCGCACAATGGTGAATAGAAGCAATGGGGAGCAGACAGGGGCCACAAAAGCAACGGAGACGCGCAAAACTATTTTGGGAATTCGGACTGTCACAGCAGCAAATGACAGGTGCCGAGCCCCTTAAAAAAAAAAGCTAAATTAAAACATTTAAAGGAACGCAAACGCATAGAGAAGCAACGCAGGAGGTGGGGTAGGGTAAAGGGGAAGCAAAAGTCACAAGTCAACCAATCAAAAGGATGCTAAAGAAGTGATGCCCCAGGGGAGGGTCAAACACAAGAAGAAGGCAAGCCATCCAATAAAATGTAAGTAAAAAATAGTGACAATAAAGGCAACAAATGTCAAGCAATGGGTGGACACTAAGCACACTGCACGTTTTTGGTATGGTCCTCGAGGTCTTTTGCAAAAAGCTAAAAGCTGTCTGTATATGAGACCTAAAAATGAGCCCCTGTTGGTATCCAGGAGAGCTGTGTTATTATGATATACACTTGCTCTGTCTCCCCTCTTGAACGTTTGTGGGCAAACAATACCAAAGATGTTCCATATAGAAACCCTCCCCGAACTTCCACTTAATATTCCATTCATTTTGATCTCATAGCATTCTATGAAGTGCTCAAACCATCCTCACATCTTTCCTAATGCTAATAAGTCAACTGATGTAATTCCCAGAGGCTGATCATTTCAAGGTATTCATTTTACATAAATTCAACAAAAATAACGATGAGTCGTAGGAAAGGAGTTGAAGACTCCCAACTGTCCTTTAAAGTTTTAACAAATATAAAGACCTCGTCTGTGGTCATTAATGTTTTCTCAAGCATATACATTCTCCAGATATCTTCCTACCACTCATCCTAATTGCAGCCTACCTCTCTCATTCTCATCACATTATTATTTAATATTATTGAACGTGCAGGCCAAATAAAACAAGCAAGCAAATTTCAACTTACTGATGTGAAAGTAGCCATGGGGGTGATGATTTGCTGTTTGCCGTTGATGCAGTACGACTGCCAAATTCCTCTGACCCAGTAAGTCAGTCATTCAATAAAATGTGTAGTATTTATATGCTAGTTTGCTGTCGTCACATTCGCAGCTGCTAAAACGGCAATCAACATGATGAACAAAACTATATAGATTTTACTGACATTTCAGCTCATGTCAATGAAACTACTTAGTGCATCCAACTGCACTGGGTCAACTACCAAAGGCATTGAAGCTGACGCAAACAGATGTTATGAGACAGTGGTTCGGGCTCTGAGATCAATGGTCACTGACAGAACAAAAATAATTCTAAAAGCACCTTTTACTAAGTCCAAAAATAATGAACTGAGAAGGTCACTTACAAATCCGTATACCATGCTTATACGATTAAAAGACATCATTTGTTCCTTTCATCCTCCAGCACTTCCCAACTTTGCTTGTAAACTAGCTTATTACTTTAACTTACTTCTGGAAATGCCCTAGACACCATCATCCATCTTCCGGTTATAAAAAAATAGTATCAACTACGTAGAAACAATCAAAGGTTGCATAAACTATGAACAGAATATAATACATTATATTGACATGCAATATAAAAATACAGTACAGGTAGAGCACATTATGGTCTTACAATGCCGACTCAGGTGTGGCAAAACATCACAAACAATCCTCTAATACTGGAGGACCATAAAACATGGTCATAATTTAATATCTAGAAGACGACAAGGGATATAAAAATCTTTTGATTTGATAGAACTGACAAACTTGCAGTGCTTGCCCTCACCCCAACCAAGGGGATTTTCCTATGCTGAACAGGAGCGTCTTTCAATATGATCACGTGGCAAGAGAAAAAAGGGTGGTTGCATACGTTCCATGATGGTCTTGGATTAACGGAGTCTAAAAAAGACCAAATGTACAATTACTTTCCATTTCCATTTTGTCAGATCGACACACAAATAATAAAATTAATTTGTGCTCTGAAACTGGTAAAACATACAATACCATAAAGTAACATCAAAGAAAAAAATAATCAAAAGATAAATAAATAAAATACACAAAATGGTGGGTCAAAATCAAAATGGTTTAGTGACAGGGCATTCATTCCATTCTGACCGGTGGTGCTGAAACCTGGAGGTGAAGTGTTGGCAGATTGTGTTTTCTGCTGTTACTAACCGAACTATTGTCGGCCTTTCCCAGGGCTCAAATATCTTCTAGAGTGTTTCTCATTTCAGCTTGCATTTGTGTGAGCTGCTTTCTAGTCTACGTAGTCTGTCCACCTCCATGTTTTCCTTCCCTGGAAGGTGGCAGTGTACAGGGTGATCTTCTTTGAAATTGCCCACGGTCATATTTCTTGAGCTAGTTTGCTCAAGATGTATGATTTTGTGACTCCCTGTTTGTTCAGGTAGAACATGGTTGTAGTGTTGTCTGTTGTCACATTTCTTCCTGTGATGTGAGCCTGGAAGGCTTTTAGGGCTAGAACACTGCCTTCATTTCCAGGAAATTGATGTGCTTCAGCGCATCCGTGTTGTTCTGCTGTCCCCGTACTTTCAGTTTCCCTGTGTGTGCTCCCCAATCCTCGTGAGATGCATCTGTTGTGATGGTCACTGTTGGAGTTGGTGTCTTGAATGGTCTTCTTAAGGTCACTTGTCTCGATTTCCACCATTGTATGTCACTTTGTACTTTTGCCGTGACAACCACTAGATCCTTCTGACCTTTGGTGGCTTGTGACCATTTGTTGAGATCCATTCTTGGAAAGGTTGCATGTGCTGTCTTGCATGTTATAGGTGGTGTGCATAACACAATTATGCCCATTAGTTTTATGACTGCCCTTCAGTGTCAGAGACTGCCCCTTCTTGTATAGGTCATCTTGCTCTGCCGTCGCCTTTATACTCTTTTGTGCAGAGTATCCGCGCGCTGTCTTTGAATTTGGAGTCTCTCCAAGGAAAATCTTTTCCTCTTCCAGTTGTGGCGATGACTTCTTGTGGTTTAAGGAGAAATCCAGGCATTCT
Organism: Pleurodeles waltl; assembly: GCF_031143425.1. Classification (NCBI taxonomy): domain Eukaryota; kingdom Metazoa; phylum Chordata; class Amphibia; order Caudata; family Salamandridae; genus Pleurodeles; species Pleurodeles waltl. The sequence goes on from NC_090439.1 coordinate 308,522,148, forward strand.
AAAGTTGTGATTACTGTTTGAATATCTATTTGCCATTTTTGTTTTGATTTCGCCTTTCCTAGTCAGGCATCCAGGTATGGGTATACGTATATTCTCCTCCTTATAAAATAAGCTGCAACTGCAATAAGGCACTCTGTGAAGACACGTGGTGCTGACTTTATGCCAAATGGTAGTACTGTGAACTGGTAGTGTACTCTGTCTATACAAATCTGACATACTTTTTGTGTCCCTGATTTCTAGGGACATAAAGACCTCTTCAGCTTCCTCAACATTGTCGTCATCATGGCTGGACAGCATGAGGTTCTTCAGTGATACCTGTGATTTCTGGATGGTCATAGTGTAGTGTTGAAGCCTTTGTTTTCAACATACCCTCAAGGTCTTCTGTATGAATGTGGTGCAGGTCTCACAGTCCTCCTCTCTGTGGTCTTCCAGGAGACAGAGGTTACAGAACTTGTGGGGGTCTCTCTGAGCAAACTTGTGGTGGCGGTTGAGGTGGAATTTAAAGGGGGCATTTTCCATGGCCCCTACCTGCCCTCATTCTCCGACCATGTGGTTTGTTCTGACTAGGTCCCTCGGAAAAAAAGAGAAGAGTCCCCTTCTCTCTCGTCGTTGTCCTTTCGTCGCAGTCTTCAGCGATTCAGTAGATTTTTAAAATAATCTGATGATGGGGACTACGCACAGAAATATCCAAGGACACCATCTGACTTCATACATGGGATGTGGCCTACCACCAAATGGTGGCTGATAATGACCACATGAAAAGAAAAAAGAAAAGACAATTCCGGACTCAACCAGTATATTGCAAAATAATGCAAAGCATGTGAATCCACAAAAGGATCAAGCTGCAAAACCTTCATTACTTAATTGTTAACTGATGCCTAATAAATCAGAAAAACTAACTTGCAGTTTATGTTTATTTAAATAATCTCTTCTGTCATAATTTAAATACCACTTAAACACCATCTTCTAAAGGTGTGTCTGCAAGTACCACAGCAATGTTATAAATGTAAACTGTCAGACCAAAGATTACAGTGGGTTGAGATGGAGTTTACAGAGACTGATGATAGAATTAGAGGAATTCAAACTTAAGAGCATCTCGTAATTTAGGCGTTACTTCTATATTTTATCAATCCTATTTATTGCCATTTGTGATAGATACAGCAAGCAATTATATCTGAGATATTGCAACAGTCAATAAAATTGCTAATGAATACTGTGGCATCACATTGGAATGGAGAAGTAAAATGTAGTCCAGGGGTAATGACACTGTAGTCCTATAGTAGACACAGCAATATACAGTGACATTAATGAGGTTACTTCCGTGTGATTCATCCATGGCCCTATGGCGTTTCCAATGTTCTGAGGGCTTTCGTAGGCCTCAAGGAGAGTGGCTTTCAGAATCTTTTATGTGTCTATGTGGAAGTTCCCTCTGTTCATTGCTGGTGCAAATTTGGAACTACCATGCTCAGCATCTCCTTCAGAGTACAAGACCCAAACTAAACAAGACCCTGTGCACCCATTAAAATCCAAGTCATATAAATATTTAACTTTGCCATCTTTGGAGTACGAGGTACATGTAAACCCAATACATCTTAGCAAATCTGCACAATCTGGCAGCACCACGCAGCGAGCATATTACTCTGGTCTCCCCTCCCTCATAACCTATTTCCTATTTTCTGGTTCTCCAGCGCCGCTAGTTCATACGCATGGCATTAGCCTTATGCAAATATTCTCACTCCACTGCATACTAAAAAGCAAAAGTTTAAAGAAAAGCCTTTTTCAACTCCAAGAGCTCTAACTTTCACAAATGTGAAACTGACTGCATTGCAAATGCTTGTTCAATCAAGGTCCAGCTGATCATTAAATCTGCATCCATTTTGGTTAAATTCAGTGGCACCTGATCTAGGGTACAATCCAGGAACTGCAGAAAGTTAGTTGTTAACAGTGGGGAGGAGTAAACATTCAGAATCATTAGCATTGTACATATTTCCGTGAACATTCAATATCTACCTAAATGGTCATGCCAAACCCTTGGAATTTTGAAGGGGAGTGACTAATGGATAGGATCGCTAACCTCTGATCAGTCCCACATATGAAATTGTCTTGACATATAGCAGGAATTTATAATTAGTGTCCATCACATGCATCTCTTGTAGCAACAATATATTTGGATTTCCAAGTTAAACCGATTCTGGAACGTCTCCCCTTTTGAAACTATCACAGGGCCATTATCATTCCATGACATGTCTGTGCCTTACTTATGAAGCCCTGCCCATGATGAACAGCAAAAACAGAAAACCTAATTGAAACAAATTGCAACAACTCAAGCAGTGACATCCCAATTCCTCCCATTAATTCTGTACCTAAAGCATATGCTGTGAATCCTCTGATGGTGCCTCTACACCCGGGCCTTGGAGGCACCAATAACAGCACACCAAAGTTCCCAAAACATCACATTTCCCACTAGAACTAAAACCAGAATGTAGGGGCTAAAACAGAGTGGGCACTCTTAACATTTCAAATTCTCCCTTCACTGCAATAGTTATATATGTGCGTATGCCATTCAATATAGGCCCAGGTCCCGCTGTGGCCATCTAAATGCGTAGCATTCATGAATGTGCAGGTTTCTTAATGAGATCCTTCCCCTCTGAAACCCAGTCCCTCATGCGTGTTGAAAATGTAGAGTTTCAAATTAAATGGTAATGTCATCTTTGCTGGTTATAAGAGCATATATTTCACATTCATTATAGTCTGGTTCTGCTTCACCCACTCAAATGGTTTCCCTGATAAAAGACTAAGCTAGTATATTCAGGAAATACCATGAAGCATGCAAAATCGACTGTGACTTGGTGTAGGCTTCGCAAACAGCTGTTAGAATCTCGTTGCGATCGCTGTGGTTAAGTAGTTTTGCATTGTGAGGTTATGTGGCACCCCTGGAAGAGCTCTCTGTGCTGGTGCCTTGTATGCTCTTTCAACAAAGGAAGAGGGGAGTTTCTCTGCAGGAATCAACATTGGTAGCAATACCTCCAAGAAAAACTGCAGCAGGCCTCCCTCATCTCCTTTGGGAAAGCAAACAAATTGGAGTTTATTCCGACGTTTCCACCCCCCTGCCTCTTCAACATAGTCCTCTAATGTCTCCGATATGCTAGTGGAGCATGACACTGTTCCTTGTTGGCGACCTCCAATTCACAGGTCCAGCTCTGCATCATTCAACAGTTTCAGTGGTGCCGGGCCAGCTGCCAGGGACTGAATTCGATCGGCATTGGGAGCATTGTAAAATTCAGTTTGCTGGGTGGGAGTGAAGGAGGGTGGAGCTGATTATGGGATGTCAAAGAATGATGGATGACATAGTAAATCTGCAGATGAGGAATATGGAGGGTGTGAGGCTTCATCAGTAGTCAAGACATTTGGATCCCAGTGACCAGATTCCACTGTGGTAGAGAGTAGGAGACTGGTACCAAACCTTTTACCTGACACAGTCCCAAAGGGCATGAAACAAATACAAGGGGTGGTATTGGACACACTAATGATGGGTGCAAGAAACTGACACCGCTAGAGATAGCACCATCTGCAGGGGCATGAATGTGCCATGATAGACAGAAGGAGTTGCAAGGGAGGCTTATTCCAAACACCGATCTGGACATTACACAACAATAGAGGGGCCTCCTACATTTCATTAGTGAACTGAACAAGGACTTATCAGTGAAAATTATTTCCACTGAGTCTTTGGCAAAAGCTGTGGAAGTTAAGCTGGAGGAGTCGTCATCACAAAATGTTGTGGATATGTAAAGTGAGTTGAAACAACAGCTGACGGTCTGTGGTCTTTGAGTCAAAGGAAACAGCCAAACGCAAAATGGAGAGAAAAGACACTGGTGGCTGCAGTGTAGAGGAATCCTCTTTCCGGGTTCAAGTTCTGGGCCACTATTAAAGAAGAAAACTATTATGACAAAAGATCTTGTTGTACCAGTAGGAATTTCCTATACACTTAAAAATGGACCAGGACAGAAAAAATATGCGTTTACCAAGATGGACCCGGGCTAAGGTTTTTACAGAGTCATTACCTTCTGACACAGGATGAGGGTGGCTCAGGGTGATAATGCTGGTTTATCTGAGAGGCTTCTGGGATAGATGGGATGAAGTTGTTTACAAGATGGGCCAGGGTCCTCTTTTGGGAGTGTTGAGGGAAGTAGGTTTAGATGGATTTCATGCTAGCATTTTGTGTCTTGTTACCCCTGCTTTGTGCTGCCCCTAAGGCCCATAAAGGGTCACTGGGTCTAGAACTGAGTATCTTTTTGTGTTGATTCTACATTTGATATTGCACATCAGTGTTTACATAACGTAATGGGGAAATATATTAGCTCATCTTATTTAAACCTAAAAAGTATTACCTGGCAAATGGACTCTATTTTCATCCCTCGGACTGGTAGTTTGATTTAGAACTCTTGAGGACTATGTCAGTGGGCCAGCAGAGATGCCCATGGTAAGCTTCGATGTGTAGGAAAGAGTCTCTGATGTAGCAGTGAACGCATATCCAAAACTGCATTGTCTCCTGCACACTGTTTTTCATGCCTATTGCTTACATGGGTGGGGGCCAGGTTACTGACCTCCAAGACACCAGTGCTTACAGGACTAAGAAGAAAAAAGATTATAGATCCAAAGAAAGTTTTCTCTCTGGGAGATGAAGCTAAATTATACAGTGGCTATGTTTTTACCTTCCCCTTGGCAGTGGCGGTGGTGATATAAGCAGCCACTAGGTTGTACATTTTAGGGATGACATTCAATAAGGTATTTGCAGGGAAATTACATAATAGCACCAAGGTTGGTGGTAGCAGCCGGTTGGTAGTTGGATGGAAGTGTCCTCCTCCATCCAGCCAGTGAAGAAGTAGCTCTTGAGTAAGAGAGACCTCGAAAAGGTCAAACTAAATGCCAGACAAAGGTAGGCCCCAAGGATACAGAGGATACACTTCATGTGCATCATGGTTCTCACAAACGTATCTTGAAGGACTCCAAGTTTTGGAGTTGGGGTTCTAATCAGAGCTATAGGAGTTCTTAGCTGCTGGAGGGCCTTTGGAGGAAGACGACTTTCAAGTACAGACAGAGTTCCCCGCTCATGTAGGTTTGGGGAAGCAGACTAAAGACAAATATCGGTTGAAGGTGGCCTGGGGAGAGGGTATCCTTCATAGTGAACCCTCAAATTATGCCCTTGGACCAGCAAGTGTACCTCCGCTACATAAAAATGTCCTTATGCACTTAGTCCGGGCGACAGGCCTAGGTGGGCATTAAGAAAATTAAGGAAAAGTTGTCCCATCTCTTCTACTGGTCCAGGATGAGACAAAATAAGAGCTTCTGCAGAACTTGCAGGACACTCAAATGGGCATGATATGGCAATGCTGTCATTGACTGGAGCAGATAGAATAAACATTATTAAGTAAGTTAAAGATCTGATGAACTATACATATATCTCTAAGGAAAAATAACAGTGAAGGTATAATTTGCTGCATACTTATTAGTGTAGTGCCATATGTAAATACAAACCGACCTGTCATACTAACCTAGGGTTCTAGAACTATACCTAAACATATAGTGGTCAAACAGATCACAGGCAAAGCTAATTCTTGCTAGAACGTGGCTAAATTGAAGGTCGGGCGGAGGGAAGGGGGGCAGGAATCAAGTCACATTCTGAAGTTGTATTTCAATGTATTGGTTCCAAACATTGATAGAAAAATAATGAAACAGTGTAACATCTGGCTGGAATACTATAAAGGTAATGAACCTTACGGATACACTGCACTGTCTCAGGACTTCAGCTAACATATATCTGTCAGCTACTGCTTACAAATAAGTTATCAGGGACTGTGTGATAACCCAGAGAAGTTAACATTTCACCATTTTCATAATTATATATAAATCACCTATGAAACATTGTCAAAACTGTCTTAGAGAGACTTTTGTGTCTGATTTTCTTGTTAACTGCAATTATGAAATTATTAACCTATTTTACCTATAATTTACTTTCCTTTGCACGCTCTTTCAGAAAATCTCCATTTGCAACCACAAGACAAAGACTGCACTACTCATAAGAACTTAACACTGCAGCAGTAACAGAGGAACAGGAAACTAAGAAAATAACCCTGCTATGCCCTAGAGGAAAACTCTTACCTCAGGGCACTACCTTACATCAAATTGTCAGATCTGCACATGGCTACACAAGACTGGCCACTGGCTATTTTTTTTTCTTTTAGTTCTAGCTCAATGATAATTGATTGGCTTGACAATCCTGTTTATTTAATGGCAAATAATTTCCCATAGACTGTGTCCCAGACAAAATACTCCTCAAAAGTCAATTGCTGGTCTGACCCAATAGATGCAGCAGAGAAGTGGGCAATGGATGGCCTTCCTTTGCTGCAGTATCTCTATGGGGGAGGCTGGACAGAGCTTCTCCTCCAAGCAATACTAGGAGTACTGATTATATGGAAATCTACTCTGTGGTGCATTGAGTGGAAGGAGAGGCTCTTGGCTCAGACACCGCTCTGGCATGGATTCCTATCAAAACAAGTGGCACAACTGGAAGGTTTTAAGAAGTGGGACTTGATCAGCATATCCACACAGGGAGATGTGATGTCTGACACAATCCTAAAATCCTTTCAGGAGCTTCAGCAAGGATTCAGCATTCATCATAGTCAGTCAATTTGATCGATACTTACAATTGCATCACTACCTTCCCCCATATATAGGCTGCCTTGATTCCATCCCGGATTTAATCCCTCGGAATGCAAATTGCTAGCGGAAAATCTATGATACCATAAATTAGCAAAGCAATACCGCACCATCATTATTCACAGCTCTCGCACACTGCTGGCCCTTTTTCTGGCCTGGGAGACTGCACGCAGTAGCCTCGATGATGATGACTGGACCGACACTGTGGGTTCTCCCCTCCCCGGGAGGCGGCCACATCGGCATGACTGCAGCTCATTCAACTAAAATACCTCAATAGGGTCTATTATACCAGGAAACGACTGTGGCGCATGGAGGTAGCAGATTCTCAACTATTCCTGCGATGCTACACCGAGGAGGGTTCCTTTATACATTCTGCAAAGGGGTGTACCATTTTGCAGAGATTCTGGGAGCGGTGATCTCCTGCCTGAGTGGGGTACTCTTTTGGACGATTCCTGTGACTCCTAGGGTAGGCCTTCCACACCTTATAGATGATATCAGGGGTAATAGATACATATGGACTCTCATATTCTTGGGGTTGATGTCGGCCGAGAGAGACTCTGCTAAATAGTGGAAGGCAGGGACTCCCCCCTAGATGGCAGTGTGGAAGAAGAGATCTGACCATTGTATGGGTATGGAAGTGGCGGTTTATCAGACCAGAGGATGCCCCCAAAAATATAGTAAGATCTGGCGGTGCTGGGCGGATTATCGGGGAATCACGCTACGTAGTGACCGATCGATAAACGCATTGCTAAATGCTGAGATCAGAGAATATGGATATGAGGGTACAAACTGAGCTATATATGTACACTATGACGTCTAACCTAAATGTTCACGGGTGTGATTGGGTGGTGAGGTGGACCTTCTGTGCAGTTTCTATGTTCATTGTTATAAAACGGTGTTTGATTACCTGCTTTGTAACATTGCTGACCATTGTGTCCTTATTGTTCATTTGAAACTCAATAAAATCTGTTGTGAAAAAAAAAAGTTCATTGCTGTGGTGCAAGTAAAATGGCCAACTAAGTAATAATGGGTTTCTAAATGTGACAATTAACTCCAGAATAGTGAAACGGCATTAGACCTGTAAAATGAGGTGGTGAGGGAGAGACCCAGCAGTGGAGAATGCACAACTTGTAAATCTACAAGTAGCGTTTACACCCGGCTTGGACCGGCGGGCTGCCAAGGTGTGGCTTGAGTTAGGCCCGCATACAATAGGAAATCTGAACTGGCAAAAGACAGACTAAAAGGTGCCTGGTTGGAAATTGGAGCAACCTTTATCTCACGAGCCTAGCCAAGTAGGCCTGATGCGACATAAACCTTGAGTAACAGGGGTGCATCGGTACAATAAGCACAAAGATTACACACAGCAGTTCAGCAAGGTGAAAGGAGACTCCAAGCAAAACAAACTGATTTGATCTGAGGAAGGTGACTCACTGCACAACCTCTGCCACAGATACAAAAATGGATTCACAAGAGACCCCCACCGGGGTGCGGAAGGGGGAACAGACATCATACCACTGAAGCTTAAACTCCACTGATATTAAGATTGTGTCCATGTCCTCTAGGATGGCCAAACTGACGGAATGCCTGGATAGACAGAATGCAAGACTAGACGGGACAAGAGATGAATATCGGACATTGAAGACAATGTCACCTCGAACGCAAACCATTTTAGCAAAATGGAAAAGCTGCTAGCTGGCTGCCACCAATGCCCAGAATGAAGATTTGGAGGGGCAATCTTGTCAAAACAATATTAGGATATTGGAAGGGGCTGAATCGACAAATAATCGCCAGGCATCGAGGAGGATTCACTCCAGCCCTCACGTGGGGCCCCACCATTTTTGTGTACTGATCAATCCTGCCCTGCTGGGGATGTCTTGGTTCCTTGTCAAACGCCATAGGGGCACTCACCCCTAGGGCCTCACCTTCGCTCGGGGCTCATCCCTAGATGCTCAACCCTAGGGCCTCACCTTCGCTCAGGGTTGTCACCATCCCAGGCCTCATTGGCTCTCCTCAGGATCGGTGTGCCACCCGTGCCATGTCTCACTCTGGAGTCAAAGTCACCCAATGTAGGAGGGGAAGGGTGAAGAGGGTGACTCAAAGTCTCAATGCTCCCAGTCCACTGCAGGATGTTCAGGGGTGCCAAATTGGAGCAGGCAAGATGCACTGGGAAGCCCAGCGCCCACAACATCTAAACCCCACACCAGCGTGGCTCATTTATTGAACTCCCCTGCCTCACTCACTGGTCTTGCTGCACTTCTCTGCCTAGCTGTTTGCACGCCCACCATCATTGCCCCTTGGCTCTAGATAGCAAGAGGAGCTCGGCCAGAGTACCTCAATCTTCAGTTCCGGAAGTTGTTCTACTCAGGCAGTATCTTGAATACTCGTTGCTTCTTCTAATTGCAGACCTGATTCAATTTGCAGCACTCAGGACTGGCGTTAAACCACTGCTCCACTCACAAACTGTACTAGGCTCCTTCCAGAGCAGGCTGCTGTGTTTTTTGAGGCTGGATGGGCCATATATGCAGCAGGACTGTTGCATGAGCTAGGGGTAGGACGGAGCACCCACAGGCTGCATCTAGCATGCTATCTTCCTGGCCAAACCCCCACCCACATATAAGCATATTCTTACCCCTAGAATACTTACCACTAGAAAGATTTGCTAAATCTTTAGAGGCTGGAATGATCCCTCTATTCCTTAAGGAGTTTGTGATTAGGTAGTTATTGAAGCCTGGAAAAGTTCTACTGTTAGCTCCTCATATAGACCTCTAGCTCTTAACCCCTTAGCTGCCAGGCCTTTTCCCCCTCAGGTGCCAGGCCTTTTTTTGGCTATTTGGGGCAGGGCGTGCGTAGGCCCTCATAACATTTTGTCCACATAAGTTACCAACGCCAAATTTGCGTCCTTTTTTTCCAACATCCTAGGGATTCTAGAGGTACCCAGACTTTGTGGGTTCCCCTGAGGGAGACCAAGAAATTAGCCAAAATACAGTGAAAATTTCGTTTTTTAAAAATAAATTGGAAAAAAGGGCTGCAGAAGAAGGCTTGTGTTTTTTTTTCCTGAAATTGACATCAACAAAGGGTTTTGCAGTGCTAAAATCACCAGCTTCCCAGCTTTCAGGAACAGGCAGACTTGAAAAAGAAAACCTTATTTTTCAACACGATTTTGGCATTTTACTGGGACATACCCGATTTTTAAAAGGTTTTGTGCTTTCAGCCTCCTTCCAGTCAGTGACAGAAATGGGTGTGAAACCAATGCTGGATCCCAGAAACCTAAACATTTCTGAAAAGTAGACAAAATTCTGAATTCAGCAATGGGTAATTTGTGTAGATCCTACAAGGGTTTCCTACAGAAAATAACAACTGAAATAAAAAAATATTGAAATTGAGATGAAAAAAACCAGCCATTTTTCTCTATGTTTTACTCTGTAACTTTTTCCTGCAATGTCAGATTTTTTAAAGCAATATACCGTTACATCTGCTGGAGTGGTGGTTGCGGGGATATATAGGGCTTGTAGGTTCATCAAGAACCCTAGGTACCCAAAGCCAATAAATGAGCTGCACCTTGCATTCTATACCGGGTATACAGCAATTCATTTGCTGAAATATAAAGAGTCAAAAATAGGTATCAAGAAAACCTTTGTATTTCCAAAATGGGAACAAGATAAGGTGTTGAGGAGCAGTAGTTATTTGCACATCTCTGAATTCTGGGGTGCTCATACTAGCATGTGAATTACAGGGCATTTCTCAAATAGACGTCTTTTTTAGCACACTGTCTTATATTTGGAAGGAAAAAATGTAGAGAAAGACAAGGGGAAATAACACCTGTTTTGGTATTCTATGTTCCCCCAAGGTTCCCGATAAAAATGGTACCTCACTTGTTTGGGGCGACCGGAAATGCCCCAAAACACGTAGGGGACACATCACATTTTCTCAAAGAAAACAGAGGTGTTTTTTTGCAAAGTGTCTACCTGTGGATTTTGGCCTCTAGCTCAGCCGCCACCTAGGGAAACCTACCAAACATGGACATTTTTGAAAACTAGAGACCTAGGGGAATCCAACACGGGGTGACTTGTGGGGCTCTCACCAGGTTCTGTTACCCAGAATCCTTTGCAGACCTCTAAATTTGGCTAAAAAAACACTTTTTCCTCACATTTCGGTGATAGAAAGTTCTGGAATCTGAGAGGAGCCACAAATTTCCTTCCACCCAGCGTTCCCCTAAGTCTCCCGATAAAAATGGTACCTCACTTGTGTGGGTAGGCCTAGTGCCCGCGACAGGAAATGCCCCAAAACACAACGTGGACACATCACATTTTCTCAAAGAAAACAGAGGTGTTTTTTGCAAAGTGCCTACCTGTGGATTTTGGCTTCTAGCTCAGCCGCCACCTAGGAAAACATACTAAACCTGTGCATTTTTGAAAACTAGAGACCTAGGGGAATCCAAGACGGGGTGACTTGTCGGGCTCTCACCGGGTTCTGTTACCCAGAATCCTTTGCAAACCTCAAAATGTGGCTAAAAAACACTTTTTCCTCACATTTTGGTGACAGAAAGTTCTGGAATCTGAGAGGAGCCACAAATTTCCTTCCAACCAGCGTTCCCCTGAGTCTCCCGATAAAAATGGTACCTCACTTGTGTGGGTGGGCCAAGTGTTTGTGACAGGGAAGAGACAAAAACACGTCGAAATTGAGGGGGAACCAAAGTGGGTCCAAAAGGGCAGTTTAAAAAAAAAAAATGTTTAGGCTGACAAGTGCAGCAGAAATTTTATTGGTATAGATGAGACAATGCTGGGTGGTAGGAATTTTGTGGATTCCTGCAGATTCCGGAAGGTTCCATTACAAAAATGTGAGAAAAATGTGTGCTTTCCAGCAAAGTTGAAGGTTTGCAGGGCATTTTGGGTAAGGAAATGGTGTGGGGTGCATGTAAAGCACACCACCCTGGAATCTACTAGATGTTTAGTTTTCAGATGTGTCTAGGTCTTGTGGATTTTTCTACATGACAGCTTCCCAAAGTAAAAAAAAGTGCAGCCCTCACCATTCCAAGTGGGACGATTTTGAGAGTTACCAAGCTCTCATGGCCCAAATGTAAAACAAAAAACAAAAATAATCAAATATCCTCTTGCTTGCCATGGGATAAGATGTTTTAGTGCGTGAGGGAGGCACTGAATGACTGTTAGCCCCTTCAGTTCGGGTGGGGGCATAACCAGGCCCATACTGGTTGGTAGCCACCACCACACTATTTTCCTTTATTGTTTTTATTCCATCTAGTAGACTTTCTGTCCCCCCGGGGTGTGGATCGGGGGTAATTGCCCAATCTGCCCACTGGTGGGCAGAACAACTTTGGCCCCATTTATTTGGGGTGGGGGTATGGCCATACCCCCAACCTCTTATTTGGAAAAAAAAAATCTTCCCTGGTCTCTGGTGGGCTTTCTGCCCCTCTTGGAGGCAGATGGGCCTTTAAAAAATAGTCCAATCTGCCCCCAAGGGCAGATTGCCACAGTAATGTGCCCCCATGGGGAGCGACCCTTGCCCAAGGGGCTGCCACCCCAAAACAAAACACACACCAATCCATGGTGTCTAGCGGTTTGGCCTAACAAATATAGGCCGAAATGGCCTAATAATAATTTGCCCCCCCCCCCCCCCGGAGCAACCCTTGCCCAAGGGGTCGCTCCCCAAACATAAAAAAATAAAAATAAACAAAAAAATAATTATCCCTGGTGTCTAGGGGTTTTCTGCCGCCCCTGGGGGCAGCCCAAGGGGTCGCTCCCCAAACATAAAAAAAAAACAATAAATAAAATGTTCCCTGCTGTCTAGTGGATTTCTGTGAGCGGCCCTTGCCCAAGGGGCTGCTCCCCTTATTGGAAATAAGAAAAAAAAAAATCCCTGGTGTCTAGTGGCATTTCTGCTGCCCTATCACATCGCGATCGGGCAGCAGAAATGCTCAGAGAGACATTCATGCCTCTCTGCACCCTCCATGTGATCGGAGGAGAAATGCTTTTGCATTTCAAGCATGAGGGAGGATTTTGCAAGGGGCTGCCTGCAGCAGACAAGATTTTGTATCTGTATGCACCCCAAACCCACTGAAAACCTAAAATGGTTTGGTACCCCAACAATAAAGAGCATCAAGGAAGTATGTGCAAATCTTCAATGCTGATCTGCTTCTGAGGGCAAATCAGAAATGGTAAAAGATAATATATAAAGATGTACCTTAAGCAAGCTCTCCAGTAAAATCAGTCATGACTAGACACGTGTCTTGTGGCTACAAAACATACTAAATTGTGCATTTATAAACAACCACCCCTAAAGAAATACATTTAAAAATATTTGAGTTTTGCCATGCTCTGGACAATCCTTTAATTGGTCCAAAAGTTGCTTGTCTGCTTCAGAAATATCAGTCATGTAAAGTCATTAAACATTTTTTAAATAATTTTCCCTGAATGTGGTACAAAGGAATTGCACAACCTAATAAAACATTTTGGAAAACTGGACACAGGAGTAGACAAACATTAGGGCAGTGGTAAGGTTAATTTGAGAACATTTTGATATCGATATCTGGCTTTTCTTGATGAAAATTGGCAAAAGGTGCTAGATATGTCCACTTGTTAGGGTATTGATCCTGGCTGAGCTCTTAGTAACTGTTAATTTGAACAATAAAATCACGTCTCACCAGCATGCTTCTTGAGAGTTTGTATTTTCTCAAAAGTTTTACTTGCTTCAGATTGAGTCTGCAGCTCTTTGCTTCCTGTTTAAGTAACTTCAGTATGTGTGTGGTGATTTTCATCTTGGGTTTGAGGCGCACGGTATGATTACCAGGAACAAGGCTCTCAAAACAAAACGGGCATATCCTTTCGTCTGTGGGTTTACCTTTCAGTTCTGCAAGGGAAGGTCCAGAATGAAAATACATTATGGATTTCAATACAGCAAGAATTTGTTTAAAAAAGGTTCATTACACTGCTTCGTCAACAAGAGTGTCCTTGAATCAAAGATTATAGTGAGAAACAGAGCACTGACCACGGACAGCGACTGAATGTCTTGATAAATATAAGAATAAAAGATGACTTATGAAGATATGACAATAGTTCAGTTAGATATTAAAATATAACCTAAACTCAAAAATCACAAACTATTAAAAAAAGAAATGTAGATATCTCAAAAGCTATAAAGTTGCATTACAATCACATTTTATAATTATTACAAAGTTTTGATGTACTAAGTGATCCCATGTCAGGGGTGGTGCTTTCAACTAATATTAGCCTTTTAGTTTGCATTACTTTGCACAGTTTTGTAAGTACAACAATGTTAAAAGTGAGACTGCATGGTTTACCTCCTGTCCAACTTAAGGAGTACTTGGTCTGAGACAGAGTATCTTAATCAAGCTCTCACAATTCAAATCTACTGCACCCAATAAAATAGGTCACTGCAAGGTTTGACATTTTTTGGGCTTGATAAATAGCACCTGTTCAGAGTTTTGCCAAAACATTGGGGTTTTAATGGGTTTTACCTAAAACCTAGTAGGTTTAACTCAACTAAATGTATCAAGGGTGTGCAGACGTTATAATTTCGTACAACCAGTAATTTAAATTGTAAAAATCGAGGGCACTCATAATCTAGGCCTTTGATGTATGAATACTACCATGAGACTGTTGACAAAAACTTAAATTCTCAATTATAAGTGTTGAACCCCATTCATTGATAAACAATTCATTGCAGTTATAGTTGTTCCTGGGACTTTACTTGTGCCTCTCTTTCCATTGGTTTAGTAAGTGTTTGTATTCTTTCATCCTTTTTTAAGAAAGAGATCAGCAGCATGACAATCTTGTACACCACTCAGGAGAAGGTTCTTACGATAAGACAGTCCAGGCCAAATCAACCCAACAAGATTCCATTTGTTGGTTTTGAAAATAAATGTGCCAATTAGACATACATAAAAAGTGTGAAGGTTTCCATAACAAACATGTGAGATCTGGCTATTTGACTTGAATCATTAACCATTTTACTCCAGGATAAAAGGCTTTTCTAGCTGTTCCCTAACAGTGTTGCAGTCCAAATAGCCACACGCCATGAAAGATGGCCATACCCTGATTTACCAAAGGCTTTACAGTATGTAAAAGCAAACAGTGCCAATAGGTCTGATTTATAGGTTAACATGCTTATTGTATTCAATGGAGAGTTCAAGCACTCAATATGCCATCATAAATTCACCTGGCTGCATGTATGCATCCACGTAACCATCCAATAACTCATTCTAGTATTCACACAATTATCCAGTCTCAAAACAACATACGCATAAAATTCAACAAGTATACAAAGGATACATCAAAATTCAAAAGAATTACAGTAAGGGGGGCGCAGAGCCATCTATGGAGTAAGACAACTGCTCCATTTTCACCTCTGATGGCAGGGAGCACTCCCACAGGGCATAATGGAGTGATAAATGAGACAAAAACACACTAGGAGAAGTGCTAAACATATAACTTATATCTAATACTTGGGATGTCAACAACTTGGTTGAAACCATAAACCACTGCCCAAACTCCTTTCCCAGAAACACAGCTGCACGCAAGAACTCCGGGGAATAAACAAAGCAATGAACAAGAAGGTCCGAGTCCTGTTCCTGTGTGTGGTTAGATTGCAGTCCTTGGCAGGACAGCTTGGCTTGCGGCACAGGCAACAGTGGAGCCAGGAGAGCACATGCCATGCTGGAGTGTCACTGGAGTGGTCTAGGGCAAGGCAGACTGGCGCTGCAAGGCAGCGGAGGAGAAGAAGGATTGCTGGGAAGGATGCTTTATCACAACCGGAATAGGAGAAGCCAGCAACCTGCTTTACCTTCAGCAGTAGGTGGCAGTAGATAGCGGACAGTGAGGGGGGCATCTCTCTACCAGTTAAGTTTACTAAACAGACACAAGGGGCGCCATCCAACATAACGAGAGCAGCATGTCAGAAATGTAAAATCATCCTTAAATTTCTAAAACGCACTTGAGACCTGTAAGTAAAGAGGCATTCCATAAACTGAGTCATAAATACAGACTTCATTGAACTAAAAACAAACAACCTGAGGCTCCCTGTACACTAGTACAATTCCCTGGGAATCATATACTCCTTAAGAGCTTAAAAGTAATATTTATCTTGCTCTTTTCTTTCAAGAATGAAGAGTCAAAGACTAAACAAGGTGGCATAAACCATACAACATGATTGCCGTACATAATTTCAGACATTTAATTAAGGAACATACCATTGAGAGTAACTTCGGACACTTTCAATCAATCTATCAAGAATTTGTAAGGCACGCTTATCACCTGTGAATCAGTGCCAAAATAAGAATTCGTAAAGTATTAAAGATAATATTGGTGACTGGAACCAAGGCAAACCTTATACATTTACAGTTCTAATAATGTCCATGCCACTTATTCCTGTGATCTATTGTTAGAATGGGCCCCTGCTTATCTATATCATCCTTAAAATCGACTAGCCAATTGCTATTGTCTGCAGCTCTCTAAGTTAGCAAACTCCCAAATCCCAACAGAGCAAAATGACAGAGGTCACAATGGAAGCAATAATGACAGATTACCACTACCGGCATGAACATCGGTGATTTGGATTCACAATATCTGAATGGAAACTGAAATAAAATCTACACTCACACTTTGGTACTATGCATCGCTAACTAGACTCAACGGAATACCACTGGAAGAGTTAGAACAGCACTTCGATGCGTAACTATGGTATCTGAGCTGCAAAGCAACAGACGTGGAAGACAGTAATTGGAGCGCCAATATCTGCCTCTGTGGAAACCTGAATCCTCATACAAAGACGAAACGATACATTTCGTAATAGACTTTATCCTAAAAATGATCAAGAAACAGTCCACTGAACCCTTAGACTTTCAGAGAATGCATACATTGCACACACCGAACCCATGAAGACCAGACCAAAGTCGGTGAGAGCATACCCATTCCAGCATCAACATACACAAATCATCCTCCACACAGAGAGACAAAATAAAGGATCCTCCAACTACAGAAAACATAAAATGTGCATTACCACAGACTACTTATTTGAAACCTTAAATAAAATAAAAAGATACCTGGCACTTTGAACTGGAAAGAGATTTAAAAAAACATAAGATACGGCTTACTAGACTCTGCACCAATGATAATTATAATAGACAGCAACATTTCATAAATCTATGATCTGGAAAAAATTTGTAATTTCCATGACAACATTCTACCAGCATGACTGGGTACAGCCGCTCAGGAAATAAACAACCAAACAGAGCAGAGACACTTCAGACAAACGCAAGATTGAACAAGTTAGTTACCTTCGGTATTGCTCTTTCTTGAGGATACTATACCAAATGAAAATCCTCACCTTGTGAAAATTAGCAGGCTCCTGACTGGATCAAGACAATAGAAAGCAGGACCCCTGTCTGTATTATGATCTCTAGCCAACAAAGATTATCACTCATGCCCGAAGCTGAAAAGATATGTTAGGAGGCAATAACTACAGACCCATTTTACTCATGAATGTTGACATAAAATATTGTCCAAAATTCTTGCCACCAAACGCCATATAGTTATTCCTAAACTCATAAACCATTCCGAGGTAGAATTTGAACTGAAAGATCACCCTAAAATCACCTCAAAAACACAATCACATTTATTATGGAAATTCAGGGACAGACCTTGGTTTACATGGCTTACTATCTTCGTCTATTTGTTGTTTTTTGTTTATTTATTGTTAATACAGTGTGTTCAGTATACCACAGAAATCTGATACAAAAACATTCTTAAGTGATTCCTCCTTGGAACATTGTACTTTTACATAATGTCATGATAATTTCATGATAAATATGTCAGGTTATGCATGATAAATATGGCAGGGCATATACGTCTTTTCTGTTAACAACGCCACATCAATTAGGAGCCATGGGAGGACCAAATTATGTGGCCAAGTTGACTAAATATGCAGCAAGGAAAGGCAATCTATGTGGCATAATGTTGTACATTTGGTGCAGTATTACTACATTATTGTGTCATTTTTACACATGCTCAGACTATCTGGGTAAATGTTTCACCTTATCAACATCAGTTAACACACATACGGCAATACGCATCGGAAAGTTGACCGGTTAACAACTGCGAAGGGCCTGCAGCTGCAAGGCAACGTGTGTGACAGAATTTTAGTAACTTTTAACCAGTTTGAGCTAGAAATATGTTTTGATAAAATCTGCAAAGAATGCAGCAGATGCGGATTTATGAGGCAAATGCGAACATCAATATTTATGTGAAAAATGCTGCGGAATCACACAATTTCTGTGTCTGGTAACATTTCCTATCTAGACAGACCAGACCTATAGCCTGCCTCATTGGCTTGTCACTCTTAGCAACTCAATCCTGCTGTACTGCTCATACAATACAGAAAAAAGTAAAATACAAACACTCTTTCAGTAGAAGCACATATCATCTATTCAATCATGGGAATCAATATGTGGGCAGAGCTAAAGCCCATATCTCAATAGTGCCTCTGAACGCTCTTTTCCTGTTGATCACATAAGACCTGGAAACAGTTGCTCTATCAACCACGACCTAAGAAGATCCTTGAACATTACTAGTGCAGTCAGAATGATCTCCTGCAATCCACGGATATGGACAGTGCATTGAACTCTCTCTAGTCCTTCAATTTAAAGCCTGTTGCTGCATAGCTGTTTTTTAGCTTACCACTAGTATAATGTATCTCTAATAAGACTAAAACACACTAAGTTGCAAGGGGTAAGGAAAAGGCACGCAGAGCTAATCGTAGGTCAACTGTATTCAAGACCATTTTCCAAAAGAGAATGTGCTAGTACTCTGCTAGTGAAAGTTAGTGAATGTTAAAGAATAGGCTACTTGTAGAGCATGCATAGAGTATTGCGTCAGTAGGTTGAATAAAAGAGTAAAGAAAATCAAAAAGTAGTCCCAGAATTTGTTTCTTTGAAAAGTAACTGGATTAGGGATGTTGCAAGCACCAGACTGATAAGGAGCAGGGCTCGGTGAGCTCCAACTCACGGCCTCCTTTCTAAAGCTTTTTACAAAGCTCTAGATTAAATGTGATTGGTGCAGGGAGGCACATCCATTCCACTCACAATGACACTTTCATTTAGTTGCATTCTCTTGAAATTACTGCCATATGGACACTAAAGACGACAACCCTGTTGTAGTGTGCTGAAGTGGCCATGCTGGTGGTCCCACTCCAGTCCATTTGGAACAATGTTGGCTCAGCCATTTTACCCAACAGCAGAATGTGAGCCCCCAGACAGTGAGAGATCACCAAGGTAAGGTGGAGGATGAGACACGCTTACAGAATGGAACCTCTTCTTGATGGTGATGTGGCGGTAGTGTCGGAAGAGACATGATTGTATTATAAACTGAGGTAGCTTGGACGGAGGATCATTCAAAGCTGTGAAGGTCCTGATGGACTGAGGGTGGGGCAGCGCACGTCGACAGTGCCTTCTAATGTGCAAAAACTGAAGTGCATAAAAGTGGGACTGGTGGCCCAAAGTTCAATATCACCTATCACCCCTGAATGCTAGCATTATCCCCAAGGAGAAACAGAGGCATAAGAGAATAACCTGACTGGTGGTGTACAGCGACATTAAACTTGGACTAAGACAACAGACTTTATTCCTTCATGGGCTGCGGACTAGCTGAGGAATTTAGAGTTAACTTTGTCCTACTAATTTTATCAAGCTTTGGCTAGTGAATTGGAAATATAGTGGGCTCTGAAAAACGCACTCACCCTGTAGCAGCTGGCTTTATTACATCTTGAACACAAAACTAATGGGGGACTGACAAAAGACACATTCATATTATTATCCTCACTATTGTGATCGACAGAACTAATATCACCAGATTGATCGCTTTAGACTAAATTTGGCTTTGTTCTCCACAAGGTGTGTTAAAAATGGTAACCAGAGTACGATCTAAAAAGGACATCGAAACGGGTGTGGCTCGCTTCATCATTTGGTTTGCCCCTGCCTGATTGAAACCCTAATATCGTGCAGTTTCATCAGGGGGAAACAGAGACCGCAAGAGACGTTCATCTCATAAGAAGAAGACAGCAGCAGGCCCAGTGGAATCCATAAGCAGGCAGGACCATACAACTATGGAGGCTCTAAAGCAAAGCACTTTAAGCAGAAGCAGGTATACCGAAACTTGGAAAGTTTTGAATTTTTACCTCGTAATAAAAAGGGTTATTCATACCACAAGCTTATATACTAAGTAGTTTTCTGGGACCAACTCTACCCTGTACAGTTCTGGTGAATACGCAGGGCACTGAGGGGTATATACAAGCGCTGAAATATGTCAACTTTAACCATAAAATGAAGAGACACAGTTACCCCTCTATTATCTTTTAACATGAGAAATTAAAGCATTCATTATCCATTCATGACACAATCTTAATGTTTTTGGCCTGGACTTAGATGACACAATAACAAATAAGCAACACAGATGACAGCAGGGAGTTTCCATTAGATGTGTAGGTGACAAATCAACGCAGGCTGAACATTGCATCCAACTCTGTTCAGATGTATGATATACAGACATCATAAGGTAGGATCTCATCCTCTGATTATGTGTTCTACCTACACAGGTGCAGCACTGTTGATGATATAACTTGCATGCTGTGAGTTATAGTTTGACATTACTTTAGAATATACTCTCAAAATCAGTTCTGCAGAGAGAACAGGACTTAAACCTGTCTTTAGTTTCAGTAGTTTTTTTTGTTGATTAGGTAGACATAAAGAACAGCAATCAGGTGGACATGTCCACTTGAACCTGCCCCCCAATGCCAAAAAAGGAAATGCCCCCTCTACCTTCCCACACCCCTAACCACTCATGTACATAGCTAGAAGTACTGTCACGCCTCAATCACCCAGGCACTTCAGTTCTCCAGAGCGGGACACCGTCGTACAATCAACAAGACCACAGTCTCTCAGCTAAGGTTCCCATCGTCTTCTTTCTGATATAGCAAAACTGGATCCACAATCTGTTAAATTGACAGGACTTCTCTGCAAGATCGTGTAAGATTTGCTCTTGCCCCAAGAGGACTCAGAGCTTGTGTAGCCAAAGCTCATACATACAGTGGTGTCGCGGTCTGACCCCAAAGTGATAAGATAGTGTGTGTGGTCGCCAACAAGAGATGGGACTTTAGTTTGCCTGCTGAGGTGCGTAAAGGGTATATTCCTTCCGTTGATCTGCCCAGCAAGGCGAACATGGGAAGTTTGTCTATAGTCTGGCCAAGGATTTGTGAGATGGCTAAAAGGGGCCTGTTCATAAAGTTTCCCAAACGTGGAGAGGAGCACAGGATATGCAGCAAGCCTCTTCAACAGGTTTTCGGAAGTGCCTTATTAATAGTATGGAACTGTGTAAGTGTCAGATGCCAGCAGAATCGGATTTTGTGAAAAATCCCTGTTCCCCAGGTGTAGTGCGTGAAGGTATTGGCTCGAATAAACGTTTCATGCGATTGCTCTGCATCAAGGGAGATGCTGAGATACATTTCTCATTGTATCTGAAAGAGGAGTTGTGTATATTTACTGGAATTCTAGGAGTACATATATTTTAGACACTCTGGCCCTTATTACGAGTCTGGCGATCTTAAGACTGCCAGACTCGCGGTGGCGTCGGAACGCCGCAGTTGTGGCGGTCCGACTGGCACATTACAACTGTGGCAGAGCCGCCACAGTCCGATCGCCAACACTGCCAGGTTGCTGCCAGTCGACAGCCTGACAGTTTCGGCGGTTGTAATCCACCAAGGTGGCACTTCGTGCAGTGCCGCCCAGGGGATTAAGACTCCCCAACCCACCAGCCTTTTAATGGCGGTTTGACCACCATGGAAAGGCAGGCAGAATGGGGGCCCCATGTACAGCCACATCTCGCTTTCCAATGCCCGAATTACGGGCAGTGGAAAGCACGACGGGTGCTGCTTCACCCGCTGCCGGCTCGAGTACAAGCCGGCGTCAATGTTAAGGCCCTGTTCACCGAAGGCCCGGCGGCCAGAAACACTGTGTTCTGGCCACACTGGAACTCAGGTGGCAGTACGAATTTGCGGGCCGACTCTGTCGCCTGCCAAACTCATGAGGGCCTCTGTGTTTAAAAGAGGAAAGCTGTTGAAGGAATTTCTCAAAGCGTGTTCGTTTCCTAGTTGCTTCTTTTGTAATTCAAGCTACCCAGTGTCTAGTTTCGAGGGGTGGAAGTGTTCCATCGCAGGGATCTAATATTTTTGCTTAATTTCCTTGAAATATTTTAAGGTGGCCAGGGAAGGTCTCCAAGGGCTGCAGCATGTATTATGTCACCCTGGGGGACCCCTCACCATGCACATACACACTGCCTTTGCAGCTTGTGTGTGGTGGTGGGGAGAAAAAGGCAAAGCCGACATGGCACCCTTCTCAGGGTGCCATGCCCACAGACCACTGCCTGTGGCATAGGTAGGTCACCCCTCTAGTAGGCATTACAGCCCTAAGGCAGGGTGCACTATATCACAGGTGCGAGCATAGTAGCATGAGCAATATGCCCCTACAATGTCTAAGTCCATTCTTATACATTGTAAGTGCAGTGTAGCCATATTGAGTATATGGTCTGGGAGTTTGTCATTATGAACACCACTGTTCCATAGTGGCTTCACTGAATACTGGGAAGTTTGGTTTCAAACTTCTCAGCACAATAAACCTTAAAACCTCCCCCTGCAGGAACTGTAACACCTAGCATTAAGCCTCAAAGGCTTAGGCCTCTTGTTACAGTGCCCCAGGGAACCTCAGCTAGTAGAGCTGCCCGCCCCCAGACAAAGCCCCACTTTTGGCAGCAAATCCGGCAGGAAAATTAGGGAAAGTAGGAAGGAGTGACCACCCCAGCTAGGAACACCCCTGAGGTGTCCAGAGCTGAGGTGACCCCTTCCCTGCAGAATCCTCCATCTTAATTTGGAAGACAGGGACCAAAAGGGTTAGGTTTGTGTCCCCCTCACCAGAGGGATTGAACACAAGAAGGGTGTAGCCACCCTCAGGGTCAGTAGCCATTGGCTACTGCCCTCTGACTCCTGTAACGACCCTAAATCCAGGATTTAGGGGCTGCCCTGAACCCAAGTCGACAGATTCCTGGCTACCGGACAAGAAAGAAGGACGGCTAAGCTGAAGCACCAGCAGAGAAGAAGGAAGACGAAAACGGACTTTGCCCCAGCCCTACTGGCCTGTCTCCTGTTTCAAAAAAATTGCAAAAGAAAGTGACACATCCAGCGTGACAAGCGACCTCTCCCAAGCCTCCAGAGGACTTCAGCATCACAGAGGACTCCTGTGGACAGCAGCCCTGTCCAAGAAGAAACTACAACTTAGGACTCCAGAGCCTCCCCGGATCCGTGAGTCCTGACCACTCAGGGCCTGATGCCCACAGCCCGTGCTCAGGTAGTCCAATCAGCTCGAGAGGATCCCCAGGCGATTCTGAGCAAGTAATCACCCTGGGTTGCCCTCTTCTGCCCCCCAAGACGCCACGCTGCCTGCAGTGTGAATCCAGAGGACCCTCCTGACTGCAAAAGCTGACAAAGATATGCAACGCCTAGAGGTACATTGCACCCACAGCCCCAGGGACTTGGAGAACACAACCTCCGGTGCAGCAACCTTCAGTAGACAACCCTTGTGCTTATCCAGCCAGTGGTATTCCTGAACCGACCCCCCTGGACCCAGCCTGCAGCATCTAAGTGACCCCCCGGGTCCCCTTATAGGAAAGCATTAGGAGCAGGAACGCTCTGTTTGCACCCTGCACCCGGCCGCCCCTGAGCCGCCAAGGGTGCCTACTTGTGGATCCCCTGATGCTCCTCTAAACCCCGCAGGACTGCCCTCCAAAGACACAGGTACTTACCTGCCAGCAGATCTGAAACTGAGTGCCTCCAGTCTCCGTATGGGGCCCATGTTAAATTTGCCTCAACTTTGACCTCTGCACCCGGCAGGCCCCGAGTTGCAGGTGGTGGGTGTTTGGGGTTAAATTGAACCCCAACCTGTGGACTTCCTAACCCCCAGAGACTGGAACTGTAAGTGTTGTACTTACCTGCAAAACGCACTACCTTTTCTTCCCCCCAGGAACTGTTCTGGAAATTGCACTGTCAACTTTTAAAACAAATTATTGCCATTTGTTCAAAAACTGTACAACTTACTAATTCCAGTCAAAGTAGTATTTATGCATAAGTGAAATACTTATTAATGTATGTACTTACCTGCAACTTGAATCTTGTGGTGCTTGAAATAAATTAACAAAATATATGTTTGCTACACAACAACCAATGGTCTGGAGTTAAGTCATTGAGTGTGTGCTTCTTCTATTGTCTGTGTGTGTACAACAAATGCTTTGCACTACCCTCTGCTAAGCCTAACTGCTCGACCACATTACCACAAGAGTCCAGAATCTTCATTAGATCCAGTCGCAGTCAGGTGGGTCCTCTGGATTCCGGCTGCAGGCGTCGTGTTGCCCTGGAGGGGTCAACACAGGATGGACTCAAGGTTGGAATTACCTGGGGACCTTCTCTGGTCCAGTGGGCCACATAGACTCGGGCCGTCGGCGTTCAGTGCAGAGCAGGCAGGGCTCACAGAATCGGGGTGGTTCAGGAGTCCTTTTGGATGGTTTCTTCTAGACAGGGCAGCTGTCCTTGGAAGTTCTTGGTCCTCTGCTGGGCAGGTATTCCTCCGGGCGTTTGTAGAGCCTGCTGGTCCGGCAGGATGCGTTGCCTTTTTGTAACAAGAGTTCTGAAGCTGCAGACAGGCTGGGAGGGCTGGGGACAGGTCAGTTGTCGTCTGGAGTCTTCACTGCTAGGGTTGGCTTTGCTAACATGAACTGGAATCTACATAATGTTAAATACCTTTATGTACAGCTTTACAGTGGATTAGAGGAAGCAATAGCCACAAACATTAAAAGGGCTAAAATCTCTCCTCATCCACACTAGGGAGGAACACCTTGTCCAAAATGATAGGTCTTCCTCAGTTATTGTATTAGTTGGTCTTTATCACCATGGGTCATAGGCACTAATTGTTTTGTGAATTTAACACAATGCTGTTTGACATTGACAAGGGGCCAGGTAGACGCATGGTTATCCCCACATAAATTATGCTTGCCCATTGAGGATGGCATTCCATAGACATCCGACTTTGAGGCTTACTACTTGCCGGCAAAGCTTAAGTGGACAAGACAATGGTTGCAGCCTGGGGTCCCAGCTGAAGGAGGCTCCTAAAGGAGGATATCAGGAATAATCTCAAAAGAAAAGGTCCTTTCTGATTGTTGCAAACTTGACATTCTCTGTCCTATCCTGTTAAACGTAGATAGATGCTGCTGGAGTTGATATTTAGAAAGTCCTACTCTCCCCCTTTGGTGCTTCTCCTGGCTCAAATGGGCCGCTATGCACACACATTTGAAGCTGTGGGAAGACGCTAAACTGACCAATGTAGGTGATTTGTAGAAATCTGGGAAAAGAACAGATTTTATGCAACTCTGGACCATAGCTGGTCTGTTGTCATACAGTGCAACAGGCATTATTGACACTGTACTTTCAGAAGCCAGGTGGCATCCATCTGCTACGCTATAAGAGGCTCATTTAAATGCAGGCTCACAGAACTAAAGATGAAGGGGGGCAGTTTAGATCAAGTATTTACTGACCAGAAATGGGCAACAGCTCTGATAGTTACTGGAAATGTATTAAAATATTGAAAGATTCAAACTGCTCCAATTCAGCTACATTCACAGAACATATATGACTCCCAAACAACTGCACTACATTTATCCAGGGGTACTGCAGTCCTGCCTTAGGTGCAGAGCAGAGGAGGCAGCTTTCTATCACACAGTGTGGGCTTGCCATATTCGGCAAAGGTTTTGGACAAAAGTGGTGGACAAGGTCAAGCAACTCTGCCTCATTAACCCCTTCGCTGCCAGGCCTTTTCCCCCTCCTGTGCCGAGCCTTTTTTTGGCTATTTGGGGCAGATTGCGCTTAGGCCCTCATAACTTTTTGTTCACATAAGCTACCCACGCCAAATTTGCGTCCTTTTTTTCCAACATCCTAGGTATTCTAGAGGTACCCAGACTTTGTGGATTCCCCAGAAGGAGGCCAAGAAATTTGCCAAAATACAGTGAAAATTTCGGTTTTTTTTAAAAAAAAGGGGAAAAACGGGCTGCAGAAGGCTTGTGGTTTTTTTCCCTGAAAATGGCATCAACAAAGGGTTTGCGGTGCTAAAATCACCAGCTTCCCAGCTTTCAGGAACAGGCAGACTTGAATCAGAAAACCCAATTTTTCAACACAATTTTGCCATTTCACTGGGACATACCCCATTTTTACGATTTTTTGTTCTTTCAGCCTCCTTCCAGTCAGTGACAGAAATGGGCATGAATCCAATGCTGGATCCCAGAAACCGAAACATTTCTGAAAAGTAGACAAAACTCTGAATTCAGCAAGGGGTAATTTGTGTAGGTCCTACAAGGGTTTCCTACAGAAAATAACAACTGAAAAAACAAAATATTGAAATTGAGGTGAAAAAATCTGCAATTTTTCACTACGTTTTACTCTGTAACTTTTTCCTGCAATGTCAGATTTTTTAAAGCAATATACCGTTACGTCTACTGGACTCTTCTGGTTGCGGGGATGTATAGGGCTTGTAGGTTCATCAAGAACTCTAGGTACCCAGAGCCAATAAATGACCTGCACCCTGCGTTGGGTTTTCATTCTATACCGGGTATATAGCAATTAATTTGCTGAAATATAAAGAGTAAAAAATAGCTATCAAGAAAACCTTTGTATTACCAAAATGGGCACAAGATAAGGGGTTGAGGAACAGTGGTTATTTGCACATCTCTGAATTCCGGGGTGCTCATACTAGCATGTGAATTACAGGGCATTTTTCAAATAGACGTCTTTTTTACACACTCTCTTATATTTGGAAGGAAAAAATTTAGAGAAAGACAAGGGGCAATAACACTTGTTTTGCTATTCTATGATCTCCCAAGTCTCCCGATAAAAATGGTACCTCACTTGTGTGGGTAGGCCTAGCGCCCACGAAAGGAAATGGCCCAAAACACAACATGGACACATCACATTTTTTCACAGAAAACAGTGCCTACCTGTGGATTTTGGCCTCTAGCTCAGAAATCAAATTTTTTCACAGAAAACAGAGGTGTTTTTTGCAAAGTGCCTACCTAAGGGTCGCTCCCCATCTCTAAAAAAACAAAACAAACAACAAAAAACACAAAAAAAATATTAGCCCTGGCGCCTAGAGGTTTCTGCAGATCGCCTAATAACAATAATCCGATCTGCCCCCAGGGGGGGCAGAAATGGCCTAAAATAAATTTGCTCCCCCCACCCCCCCTGGGGAGCGACCCTTGCCCACGGGGTTGCTCCCATTGCGTGACGGTGCAAAAAAAAAGATCCCTTGTGCCTAGTGGTTTACCTAAAATCGGCCGATCTGCCCCCAAAGCGGGCAGAAATGGCCTAAATACAATTTGCCCCTCCAGGGGAGTGACCCTTGCCTAAGGGGTCGCTCCCCATCTCAAAAAAAAAAAAAAAAAATTGCCCTGGCACCTAGAGGTAACAATAGGCTGGGGGGGCAGAATATATGTGCCCCCCAGGGGGAACAACCCTTGCCTACAAGGTCGCACCCCTTGCATGAGAGCGCAAAAAAAAAAAGATCCCTGGTGACTAGTGGTTTCTGCCCTCCTTGGGTGCAGATTGACCTAAAATCGGCCGATCTGCCCCCAAAGCGGGTAGAAATGGCCTAAATACAATTTGCCCCTCCAGGGGAGCGACCCTTGCCTAAGGGGTTGCTCGCCATCTGTAAAACAACAACAACAACAACAAAAAACCCGGTGGCTAGTGGCGGCCTAATTAAAATAGGCTGATCTGCCCCCCTAGGGGGGCAGAAATGGCCTAAAATAAATTTGTCCCCCAGGGGAACGACCCTTGCCTAAGGGGTCGCTCCCCTTACGTGAAATTCATGACCAAAAAAAAAACTCCCTGGTGTCTAGTGGTTTCTGCCCCCCCTTGGGGGCAGATTGGCCTCATAAAAATAGGCCAATCTGCCCCCAAGGGGGGCAGAAATGGCCTAAATATAATTTGCCCCCTATGGGAGCGACCCTTGCCTAAGGGGTCGCTCCCCACACCTAAAACAAAATACTAAACAAAAACAAATACAAAACAAACAATTTTTTTTTATCCCTGGTGACTAGAGGTGTCTGCCCCCCTTGGGGGCAGATCGGCCTAATAATAGGCTGATCTGGCCCCAGGGGGGCAGAAAAGGCATTAAAAAAAAATGCCCCCCCTGGGAGCGACCCTTGCCCAAGGGGTCGCTCCCTTATGCCAATTTCCTTTTTACCAAACACATCCATGGTGTCTAGTGGGGGTTTTCACAGCCGGATTGCTTTCAATCCGGCTGCCAAAACGCCGAGAGAGAATTTAAAGGGAAGGAAATACATTTCCCCTTCCATCCCTGACTTGGGGGGCTGGGGGAGAACCCCACAGAGGGAGAGCTAGCGCTCCCTCTGGGCTGAGTGCCCAGGACGTAATGGTTACGTTCTGGGCACAGCAGCACTGTGCCGCAGGACGTAACCATTATGTCCGCGGCACAAAATGGGTTAAAATAGTAGATATGGGGGCGTGGCCAAGATGGCGCCCTGATCAGACGTGTCTGTGAGCGATCCGCGGCCTGGGCCTGAAAACACAGCATAGCGATCTGGGGACCCCCCAGTCTCTGCCGCCAGCCCCCAGCCATCTCAGAGTGGAGCGCTGGTGGGAGCGGCCCAGCACTGCAGCGGAGGAGCTGATCCCGGCTGGGCCGCTGAGGAGGCCCGTGACGCGCGGGCCATGCTGGTCAGTGAGGGCCTGGTCTTGGGCCTGCGCACAGCCGGGAGGAGACCTGACAAGAGGAAGTGGCACAGGGTGCCCAGACAGAGAAGCGGGAGGACACAGGCCCTGTGGCGCTAGAGCGAGGTGAGCTGGGCCTGCACTGGAGCACTTGCGCAGCGGCACGGACCGCACCGCAAAGGTAGCGGGACGTGGGGGCTGGGTCTGGGTCTGACGGCGGCGGCGCACAATGCTGACCCCTGGCCCCCAAAACATAGGAGACCCTGACCGAGGGTCACTGGGGGCCCCGCTGCTGATAGGCGTTATCATCAGAGAGGCGTGGTGCTGATAGGGCTTAGGGCATCCCCCCACTTCTCAGCATACTTGTCGCCTGCGGGCGGGGCGACCTGGAGCACAGAGTTACAGGAGGCAGTTAAGCGGCGGTGGCGATCGGCCCACAGTGGTGTCCAGCTTTTAGGGTGAGGCGGAGGGGGGTTGCATCCCCCCAAGAGTTTGCACAATAATCCCCTGCAAGGAGAAGCGGGAATGGCCTCCTCCAAATCTAAGAAGGATCAGTCAGTCCGGGAGATGCTGACCAGATCCACTCCAGCACAGAGCAAACACGCCGATGCTCCCACTCAGTCTCAGGTGTTCGCAGACAAGGGAGATGCGGAGGACGATGAAACAGCACCAGTTACGAGAGGATTTCTTACCTCCCTATTGAACTCCCCGAAGACGGATCTTCAGGATCTGTGGAAGGATCTCTCTCAGGATATGCGCGAGTTGCTCTCTCACCTCATTGGGGGAGAGACTGTCAGGTATAGAAGACAATGAGATATCCAGAGGAGAAGAAGTCGAACAGCTACAACAAGAGATCCTTCGCTTGCAAGAATGGCAGGAGCAACTGCAGATCACGACTGAGGACCTGGAAAATTGCTCCATCACCACAACATACGAATTAGAGGGGCCCCTAATGGGGTTGAAGAGGACGACAGAGAGTATGCTGCGGCACTGTTCCGCTTGCTTCTGGGTCCAGAGAGTAAACAGGAGATACTGCATGGCCTGGTCCACAGACCAGGCCGAACGGGGGGACTGGATCGCGTCCTCCAGACATTCTAGCTTGTATCCACAACTTCATGACCAAAGAAGACATTCTCCAAAAGGCGAAGAATCAACCTCAGATCCAATTTAGGGGTCACACCTTGCTGCTATATCAGGACCTCTCTCTGCTTACAATACAGAGGCGTAGGGCGTTTAGGCCCATCCTGGACTACCTCCAGTCTAACTCCACACCCTACAGCTGGGGTCACCCCTTCAGACTCATATTCCGCTGGGGCGACCAGACATGACAAGTGAAATCAACTCATGAGGCCCGACGGATCCTAAACATGGAGGAAGTCGATGCCGGGGTGGAGGGTCTGGGGAGATGGGGGGGGAGCCCCCAGAGAGCTGTACCGGATGGAGGTGAAAGGAACAGAGACGAAGACTGCCATGACCATCGTCTGCGGAGAGAGCATGAGAGAGACAATCTGTTCTGAATAGTATTGCTGCCGGCACCAATTCATAGTCATTGCCTGCTGCCAGCCGCCGGTGGGAGGATCCAAGGGCCGCCCTGAGAGCCCTGATGTGACGGGCACTGACATGGGGCCTGGGCGGCGGAGCAGCTGGACGACGTACTCTGACCTTACGAGACAACCCTGAGCTTTGTTCGAAGCCCCGTTGCTACTGGACTTCAAATAGAGGACTTGGTTGTTGTTAGATGTGCACCTGTTGTGCCGCTTTGTTAGTAATAGTATGCTCCTCCCGCATGAAATGCCATAAGGCACACATGCCTGCAGACTACTACATAGGCACACAATACAGGGTTACTCCAGTGTCCTGGCTACTCACAACACACGGATGCCATAGCTTTCCACCTCGCACTCACACACTTGACACTTAAGTGCCTGAGCCTCAATGTTCGAGGCCTTATTAATCCCTCAAAGTGGCTAGCGATCCTTTCCTTCCTTGAGCGGTCAGAGAGCCATATATGCTTACTACAAGAGACACATTTGCTATCCAAAGACCTACCGAATGCGCTCCAAATGGTTCCCTAAACAATACTGGTCTTCAGCTTCCATGAAACACAGAGGGGTGGCGATCTTAGTTTCTAAAACATTCCCTGGGGAATTCCTCACCAAGGTTCATGAGATAAAGGGTAGATATTTAGCCTGCAGGGTGTGGATAGAATAATTCCATTTCACAATAGCTAATATTTATGCACCTAACGCACAGCAAGAGGCTTTCATGACACTGGCTCTTTCTCTGACGTTAACCACCCCTGACACAGCAATACTCGTGGGAGGTGACTTCAACCTTGTTATGGACAACGAGCTAGACCGGTCAGGGCACCGACATGGGCAGACAGGTGCTCTTATCCCAGCAGGCCTTAATTGGCTCACAGACTTTGAGGATGTCTGGAGGAAGGCACAACCGAACCTCTGAGATTATACGTTTTACTCAGCAGCAATAAAAACCTATACACGCATAGACTACTTCCTGGCCTCTTCTGAGTTCCGAGCCCGTGTTCAGGAGACTACAATAGAGCCCCGTGCTTTGGCCGGTCATGCCCCTATAACTTTAACGGCCCAAATTGATATCAATCGCATTCGGGGCCCCAGATGGAGATTCCGGGACAAGCTCCTACAGACACAGAGTGTGGTAGATGCGTTGAGACACACGATCACAGATCACCTTGGCCGAAACGACGATGGGTACACCTCTTTAATGGCACTTTGGGAAGCTCTTAAAGCAGTGGTATGCGGAGAGGCAATTTCTCTCTCTGCAATGGAAAACAAAGCCCAGAAAGAACAGAGGGCGTTGTTAGAGCAGAAGGTAGCTGCACTGCAACGCTCCCACAAACGCACGGGAGCCCCACGAGTCTGGAGGGAATGGGAGAAAGCCCGCCTCCAACTGAAACAATTAGATTGGGATCAAGCCGAATATATTACAGTGCGGCTCAAACATAAATATTATATTGGGGGCAACCGCTGTGGGAAGCTTCTTGCCCACAAACTAAGGGCCCAACTCCATGCCAACACCATCAAGATGGTACGCTCCTCCTCTCTGGGAGAGGTGCATACAGACTTGCAAATTGCAGAAGCGTTCTCCAAATTTTACAGAGCGCTATACACAGCAGACACCACCATCACCCTACATCCCTCCACATACATCAATGTTTGCACATTCACTCCACTCTCACAGAGAGACGCAACTCTTCTTGACAAACCAATCCAGATAGAGGAAGTGATATCGGCCATTTCCCGTCTTAAGACAGGGAAGTCGCCAGGCCCGGTTGGCTACACCCCCCTTTTTTACAAAATGTTCTGCCCCGAATTAGCCCCAACACTCACTAGACTCTTTAATTCCTTCTCAGAGACCAATGCCCTCACCCCCAGTATGCTGGAAGCGACTATCATTGTAATTCACAAGCCAGAAAAGGATCCGGAGGAGTGTGGCTCATACTGGCCCATATCCCTTTTAAACATAGATGCAAAGCTGTTCACTGGCATCTTGGTGCAACGCCTCAACCCCTACATGCCTGGGTTATTGGACCAGGACCAAGCGGGTTTCATACCTCACCGACAATGCGGAGACAACACGAAGCGACTTTTACACCTTATAGACAAAACACAAAGATCACAAAGAGAGGCACTACTCCTTACTACTGATGCGGAGAAGGCGTTCAATAGGGTGCACTGGCCCTATCTCTTCAAGGTGTTGGAGCGCTGTGGTGTTGGACCAACACTCCTGAACTGGATAAAATGCGTATATAAAGAACCCAAAGCGACTGAGACAGGGCTGCCCACTCTCCCCGCTTCTATTTGCTCTTTATATGCAGCCCCTAGCACAGAGACAACGGGCCAATCCCCTTGTAACAAGCATTCAATTTGGGGGTGATTGCCACCTCATTAGCCTCTATGCAGATGATGTGATCCTTACTCTGTCAGAACCCTTGGTTTCACTACCGGCGCTAACTGATGCTTTACACAAATTCGGTTCCACATCAGGCTTCAAAGTGAATGTACAAAAATCACTAATTCTAAATCTGTCAGTCCTTCTCCACTCATGAAGCGGAACTATGCTCAAAATTCCCCTACGTTTGGACGTCATCGCATGTCCCATACCTTGGCATTGATCTAGCAACTACGACCACAAAAACAGCTCACAGGAACTACGCTGCCCTCTCCAATGCCGTATTGAAGGACTTGGAGGTATGGAGTAAACACAAACTTTCACGGTTAGGCAGAATAGCTGCAATAAAAATGACAGTCCTACCGCGCATACTCTTACTTATTTCAAGCAATCCCTTTTGCCCCGCCACCTAAAACCATAGTTGCACTTAAGTCAGCGACACTTATATTCATATGGGACCGGAAACCTGCACGCATCTTGCGTTGCACCTTCTGCCTTCCTAAGACAGAATGGGGGCTAGCGGTCCTGTGCCTCTTGAAATACTATCAGACAGCTCAGCTGCGGTTCCTGTTGGAGTGGAGTCGCCACTCACCGAGAAACACTGGTGTTTCATGGACCAAGCTGTTCCAGGGTCACATATATGGAAGGAGCCCCGGCTGCAGCGTAGACACAGAGCTGTAGAGCTATACTCTTCCCCGATCACTAGCACAACATTCCAGGTCTGGGACTTAGTGGCAACCAGGAACAGTATGATGTCCTTTCCCTCCCCTATGACTCCGATTTGAGCGAACACTGATTTCACCCCCGGCCTGAAGGCAGAGGGCTTTTAACGATGGCATGACGGGGAGCCTATTTGATCGCCTAAAAGATGCTTGTGGGCTCACAGAGGCAGATAGGATGACATACTACCAAGTTAGACACAGGGTACTCCAACCAATGGTCAAGCCCCTAGTGGCGAGGTCACCCACAGCATTCGAGAAGTGGCTATTGCTTAAAAAAGATGACAAGCAGCTAATTTCCGAGCTTTATTAACACCTTACAACCACCATATCACTTCCTAAAACTAAGGGACTAAAAAGGTGGGAAGCCGAGGTGGGGAGGGACCTAACGGAAGAGGAATGGGAAGGAATTCACTACAGAGCACATGACACAGCTCACAACATGTCAGGTGCTGAAACAGCCTATAAAAAGCAACATATTGGTACTACACCTCCGCAAGAATACATTTGGGGGAGCCCACTAAAACGGAACTTTGCTGGAGGGGGTGCGGAAACACGGGCACACTCCTACACCTGCTATTGCATTGTCCCAAGCTGAAACGATACTGGAGTAGTATCCTAGATGAAATCAATAGAGTATTCCACACAGAAATTCCCAGACTCCCAACATACACCATCCTTGGCTTACCCAATCCTCTCACCTCCCTCTCCGATCCTTACGAGGACGGAGGATCACCCTTGCCCCTAATGCTGCTCACCAGACAATATTAGCCCTGTGGGGCATAGACACGATTCCGAGTCACACATCGTGGCTGCACAATTATGGTTCATTTTAGGGATGGAGAAACTACCTCTGGCAGCGAGCAGCAGAAGTTTCCAGAATATGGGAACCCTTCATACAGATTTTGTCTGCTAAATTTAATGAATTCACTTGCCCTGCATACTTAAAGACCCTGCGTCTGCGGAAGGACAAGTGATGCCCCGTTTATAGCTAGAACTGCCCGCCTATCTTCTGGGTCGTGGAGGGAACTGGACAACTAGTTTGTGTGTTTGTGGAAGTGGGATTCAGGGGGACTCTTGACATAACAGCAGGGAGGAGTTGCTTCATTTTCACCAGTTGTTCTTTTTGACTGTTTTGTATTAAATGCATACGGGACAGTGGTTATAACATTACCCTCTGAAGAAACCCTCATTAGATTGTATGGGAAGGGAGTGGTACTAACGCTGCCGGCCTGTAAGGTTGTAGGCATATAGCTGTGTACCCTTTTCCTTTTTTCTTTAACCCAAAATATCAATAAATAGATTTGATCCATAAAATAGTAGATATGGGCAAGTTTGGCCTGGAAACTCAAACAAGCTTTCAATTGAGCAGTTTCTCATGCTTTTTCTCAACTGTCTGGGGTGGGTGCATTTAAGACATGGATATGCAAACAATTTGGACTGACTCACAATAAAGCATTAGGGGATTTTAAAATCACAAAAGGGCTGGTACACACAATAAGGTATTATGGAATTTTAAGATCATAATTATTACCCTGGTCTGTTTCACTCTCAATATAATTAGGGCAATGCCTGATAGGGACTGAGCATAAACATTTTCAGTGGTTAATTGCTCTACACACTCTTCTCTCCAAACTGAAGTGAAGATTCTTCTGCCATGCATTAGTACAAGTGTAAAAGTGAAAGAACCTCAAAAACAGTTTTCAAAACTACTTGAAGGAGGGTAGTATGCAGAAGACACAGCAAAGCAAACCTAGAAAAGCACATCCTAAAAGTGGGAGACAGAAAGATCATCATTGAAGGGAGCAGCCAAGGCTGAGAGGGATCGAATATTTGTTCTCAAATCAATCAATCAATGCATTTATAGAGCGCGTTACTCACCCGAGAGGGTCTCAAGGCGCGGGGGGGTTACTGCTGCTCGAAAAGCCATGTCTTGAGGCGCTTCCTCAAGGCGAGATGGTCCTGGGTAGTTCTTAGGTGTGCGGGGAGGGAGTTCCATGCTTTGGCTGCCAGGTAGGTGAAGGATTTTCCTCCTGCGGTGGTTCTGCAGATACGTGGGACGGTGGCGAGGGCGAGGCTGGCTGAGCGAAGCTGACGGGTGGGCGTGTAGAACGAGAGGTGGCTGTTGAGGTATTCGGGGCCCATGTTGTGGAGAGCTTTGTGTGCGTGGGTGAGGAGCCTGAAGGTGATCCTCTGGTTGACGGGGAGCCAGTGCAGGTGTTTCAGGTGGGCGGATTTGTGGCTGTGGCGGGGGATGTCGAGGATGAGGCGTGCAGAGGCGTTCTGTATGCGTTGAAGATGTTTCTGTAGCTTTGCTGTGGTCCCTGCGTATAGGGTGTTTCCGTAGTCCAGACGGCTTGTGACGAGGGCATGGGTAACTGTCTTTCTGGTTTCGGCGGGGATTCATCGGAAGATTTTTTGGAGCATGCGTAGGGTGTTGAAGCATGATGACGAGACGGCGTTGACTTACTTGGTCATAGTGAGGAGGGGGTCCAGGATGAATCCGAGGTTGCGTGCGTGGTCTGAGGGGGTTGGTGCGGTGTCCAGATCTGTGGGCCACCAGGAGTCGTACCAGGCGGAAGGGGATTGTCCGAGGATGAGGACCTCTGTCTTGTCTGAGTTCAGCTTTAGGCGGCTGAGCTTCATCCATTCCGCGACGTCTTTCATTCCTTCCTGTAGGTTGATTTTGGCGGTGGTTTGGTCTTTGGTGAGGGAGAGTATAAGCTGGGTGTTGTCGGCGTAGGAGATGATGTTGATGTTGTGTTTGCGTGTGATGTCGGCGAGGGGGCTCATGTAGATATTGAAGAGGGTTGGGCTGAGCGAGGAACCTTGGGGTACGCCGCAGATGATCTTGTGGGTTCTGAGCATAAGGGCGGGAGGTAGACTCTTTGGGTTCTGTCGGAGAGGAACGAGATGATCCAGTCAAGGGCCTGTCCTAGGATTCCAGTGGAGCGGAGGCGGGTTATTAGGGTGCGAAGGCACACGGTGTCGAAGGCAGCCGAGAGGTCCAGGAGGATGAGGGCGGTTGTTTCTCCGGTGTCCATCAGAGTTCTGATGGCGTCGGTGACTGCGATGAGGGCGGTTTCTGTGCTGTGGTTGGCCCGAAATCCTGATTGGGAAGGGTCGAGCGAGTTGTTAGCTTCAAGAAAATTGGTCAGCTGCTTGTTAATGGTCTTCTCGATGACCTTGGCCGGGAAGGGGAGAAGAGAGATGGGGCGGAAGTTCTTCAGGTCATTGGGGTCAGCTGTGGGTTTTTTCAGGAGGGCGTTGACTTCCGCGTGCTTCCAGCTCTCGGGGAACGTGGCAGATGAGAACGAGCTGTTGATGATGCTCCTGAGATAGGGGGCAATGATGGAGTCGGCTTTGTTGAAGATGTGATGGGGGCATGGGTCCGAGGGGGAGCCGGACTGGATGGTGTTCATGGTGATTCTGGTCTCCTCAGAGCTGATGGGGGTCCAGGCGTTGAGTGTAGTGGTGGGGGCTGTTGGTTCAGTGGTGGGCGGCGGGGTCTTGGGTCCAAAGCTGTTGTGTAGGTCTGCGATCTTTCGGTGGAAGAAATTAGCGAGGGAGTTGCAGAGTTCTTGTGAGGGCGTGAGGACGTTGGAGCTGGTGCTGGGGTTGGAGAGCTCTTTGACGATGTTGAAGAGTTCTTTGCTGTTGTGGGTGTTGTTGTCTAGTCGCTCTTTGTATGATGTCCTTTTGGTGGAGCGGATCAGCTGGTGGTGTTCACGGTTGGCGATCTTGAGGGCTGACATGTTTTCTGTGGTGCGTTCTCTGCGCAGGTTTTTTCGAGGGTACGGCAGGATTTCTTGGATTCTTTGAGGGCGTCTGTGAACCACGGGGGTTTCCTGATGCTGGTCCCGCTTGGGTGGCTTTTAAGTTGAGCGAGGTTTTCGGCACAGTTGGTGATCCACTTTGTGAGGCTGAGGGCTGCGTTGTTAGCTTCAGTGGTGATGACTGGTGGGTTTTGGTTCAGTGTTGAGAGGAGCTGCTCTGTGGAGATTTAGCTCCAGTGTCTGCGGGGGATTTGTTGCGTGCGATGGTGGTGGGTCTCCCGTTTGAAGGTGAAGTGGACGCATCTGTGGTCGGTCCAGTGTAGTTCAGAGGAGTGGCTGAAGGATATGTGGTTGCTGGCGGAGAAGATGGGGTCGAGCGTGTGGCCAGCGGTGTGGGTGGGGGTGTTCACCAGTTGTTTGAGTCCGAGGTTGGCGAGGTTGTCGAGCAGGGTGGCGGTGTTGTTGTCGTTTTCTCCAGGTGGAAGTTCAGGTCCCCGAGGAGGATGTAGTCTGGTGAGGCTAGGGCGTGCGGGCTGATGAAATCTGTGATGGTTTTGCTGAACTGGGCGCGTGGGCCCTGGGGCCTGTAGACGAGAGTTCCTCTGAGGGTGGTTCTGGGGTCAGAGTGGATCTGGAAGTGTACGTGTTCGGCGGCAAGGGGGGTGTCTTCGGTGGTTGTTGTGATGTTGATGGAGTTCCTGTAGATGATGGTGATTCCTCCACCGGTTGGGATGATGCGGTCCTTCCAGGTGATCTTGTAGCCGTCGGGGATGGCTACGGCGATGTCAGGAGCCGAGGAGGCGTTCATCCAGGTTTCTGTGATGAAGGCGACGTCTGGTGCTGTTGTGTCCAGGAGATCCCATAGTTCGATGGCGTGCTTGTGGATGGAGCGTGTGTTGAGGAGGATGCACTTGAGGTGGTTGTTGGTGGTGCGAGGGCCGGTGGGAGGTCTGCAGCCTCGGTGGAATGTGTACTTGCAGGCTTGACAGGTGAAGGGTCCATGAGTACGTTTAGGGCTGGCTTGGTAGCAGGTGGCTGTTCGTACGGGGTTGAGGGCGTTGAGGGAGGCGGCGGCGTATCTTAGTCGGGTGTTTTGAGCGCGGTGGGGGCCAGGGGTTCTGGCGCTGGGTGCGGTCCAGGCGGGCTTGCCTTTGGCGTGCCAGCGGCCACCATAAGAGGGAAGGGGGGAGGAGGGGTCAGCTGGGAGGCGGGAGGGAGGACAGCGAATGGGAGCGGGGGCGGGGTCGCACGGGTGGCAGCGGCGGGAAAAAGCAGGAAAGCGCACAGCAAGAGAAAAAGAAACAGTGGATAGCAAAGAGCAAAAGAGAAATGGCAGGAAACAGTGGAAAGCAAAGAGCAAAAGAGAAATGGCAAGAAATAGTCAAAGGTCAAGAGAAGAACCTGAAATACCTGAACACCCTAGCAAGGCGTGGCAGGGGCCTGGGCAGGCGGAGCTGCAGCGGCGGGGAAGCGACCTACCCGAGGGTCAAGGGTCGCTGCCTCTGCCGCGCAGCGGCCACCATAAGAGGGAAGGGGGGAGGAGGGGTCAGCTGGGAGGACAGCGAATGGGAGCGGGGGCGGGCCCGCACAGGTGGCAGTGGCGGGAAAAAGCAGGAAAGCGCACAGCAAGAGAAAAAGAAACAGTGGAAAGCAAAGAGCAAAAGAAAATGGCAAGAAACAGTGGAAAGCAAAGAGCAAAAGAGAAATGGCAGGAAACAGTGGAAAGCAAAGAGCAAAAGAGAAATGGCAAGAAACAGTCGAAGGTCAAGAGAAGAACTTGAAATACCTGAACACCCTAGCAAGGCGTGGCAGGGGCCTGGGCAGGCGGAGCTGCAGCGGCGGGGAAGCGACCTACCGAGGGTAATCCAAAAATTCTTTTAAAAAAAACATTGTTTTAAAAAACATATTGGGAGGGCGTGGAGAAGGATTATTTTTTCCTTT
The DNA here is from genome assembly GCF_031143425.1 of Pleurodeles waltl. NCBI lineage: Eukaryota > Metazoa > Chordata > Amphibia > Caudata > Salamandridae > Pleurodeles > Pleurodeles waltl. The sequence continues at coordinate 308,561,077 of NC_090439.1, forward strand.
CATCGCCTTTCCTAGCCAATCTTCTTTCGCTAACTGTAATTTTAAACAAGATCCTTCCTTTAGTTTACCTTCTTAGACAAAACGATGATTTATTTCTCTGCCTAGAGGCACCTGTTTGTTTTGCTCCACATATGCAATCAACAAAACAATATAATAACTTAAGGCAATACATGTAAAATTTAAAAGAAACAACTAAATAAATGTAAAATTAGAAAGCCTTAAAGTACCCCGGTGGAAGGCATTCCACATTTTCCATTTATGAACCCTACGCAGAAATATTTAGCTGCTTGCATTAAGGCGTCTGGAGCAACCAACCCCATAATCAGAGCAACACTGAGTAAACGGAATTTCAAACACTTAAAGACACAAATATTGCTATTATTGGCTAAAGGAATTCTTCACACTGTTTCCATTTATTTTAATTACAAGCAGAAACATTTGGACAGCAAATGTGAAGATTCAGTCTGCCTAGTTGCGGCAGCTGCGTGTAATAACGGGCATGGGGGATGCGCGGATGGGGGATTAAAAAAAAAAAAAAAACACAACAACACTTTCCTGCCTCATGGCACTCGGTGTTCGGGGCTTCTCAGTTTGCTCTTCACCCCACTCAACCAGGACACTTCTCTCATGCTGCTACCCAGGATGAGCGAAGCACTTGGAACAGTCTGAGCATCCCGAAATGCAGTTCAGCTGGGGACTGGGAGCCTGCACTGGTTCTCCACTGGGGCTGTGCAACACAGCCTGGATGGAGAGTTCAAAGTGCTAAGTGCACACTCCTCCTCCTCCTCCTCCTCCCCCTGCTGCTGACAAGGATTGCCCCACCTTGCCCTAAGAGGAGGAAACGAAAAATAAAATGATAATATAATAGTTGTATTATCATTTTATTTTTCTGCTGCCTCTCAGCAGCGGGGTGATACTCCTCCGCCATAGCAGAGGGGCCACTCCTGCTGATTATCTGTTCAAAATTTGCAAAGAAAGGATGATGTGAAACAGTTGAGCAAGGTGCCATTTTCACTTTTAAAATTCCGCGTTAACATTTCATGAGAACATTTATATCTTGCGTGACAAAAAAAGATTTGTTTATAATCACTGTAAATAGATTACAGGATGAAACATCAATAAAAATTATTGAGATCTAAATGTAATATAGAAAAGATAGACTTCTGTTTTACTTACTTTGCAAGGAACTGCGGGTACACCTACAAAAAAAAAAAAAAAAGCAATAAATGACATTGTTTTTTTTTTCATTACTACCTGAAAATTACAGAAGTTTCTATATTTTTGTTATAAGGATGTGCAAGGACAACGTTTGTTACCCAAAGGGAAACTTTTTTTTTTTAAATCTGTTTATTAAACTTTATGCACACACAACAGTACATTTTGCTATTAATTGTTTTGCGATCTGTTTACACACAATTATGAACTTGTACAGCGCAATTGCGCGATGAAGTGCTAGAGATACAACTTGAAACTATGCAAAAATTATTAAAGTCACAACTAAACACCGCTAATATCACACCTGGTGTTGGCTACATCAATTGGAGGGTGTGGGGGGGTGGAAGAAGGATACATCTATTGTGTGTAGGGGACGGGGAGACATAGTTGAGATATGAATTGTAGGACAGGAAGGGGCTCAGAACCAGGCTGGTAATAAGCCAGGCTAGGCGTGGATTACATAAGAGCATAGTCATGGGGGAAACACACTGAAGTGTTACGTTGTTGTATTAAGGGGGGGAAATGAGGAAATTAATACAGAGGGTGAGTGATGGTAGGGCAGCTGAGAGTAATGTGATATACATATTGAGCAAGAAAAATAATACATGTACAATGACTAGTTTAGGGTGGGTATGTGTCATCCCTAGCTTCTATTGCTACCACAAAAGTGTCCCAGACTTCAGGGCCATGCTGTAGTAGGTCTTTATGTTGTAATGAACGCAGTGTCTGAGCTTCGGTTTGTGCCCGGCTATGTAAGTCGCGGAGCCAGGCGGACTCGGATGGAACGTGTGGGGCCTTCCATTGCGTAGCTATTAGGCGCTTGAAGACAACAAATGCTAGATCAATAAATCTGTGTATATGTTTATCGCTTTTGGTACGGTGACGTATGCCAAGTAAGCATGAGTCTGGGGTGGACACCAAAGTGTGGGATGAAATGTCTGCTGTGACATCCGTCACGCGGTGCCAAGCCGAGTTTATTGAGTGGCAGCTCCAGACCATGTGGTAAAAGTCTGCTGCCGGAGTAGCGCATCTGGGGCATGACGGGTTTGTGTTCGGGTATATTCTTTGGATACGGGCCGGGGATAGGTATGAGTGGTGAATATAATTGAATTGGGTGTACCGCAATCGAGGATTGCGAGATATTGACTTGATCGTTGTGAGAGCCGCGACCCAAGTTTTTGGTGGTAAAGGAGAAGGGAGGACGGAATCCCAGCATGCTTTAGCAAGCGGCAGGGCAGAGCAGACTTCAGCTACCAGTTCTTTATATAATTTAGTTATGATGCCTTTTGTGCTAGGGTAAGTAATTGGGATTCGGGTGGTTCGTTATTACCAGAACCCCAGAGGTTATTGAGTAGTCTTTTAATGGCGCTATACGTCAAGAAGGCACCAGTGTGCATAACCCCAGCGGCCACTAGTTCCGCGAAGGTGCGCATTGTGGAGTTAGAGTAGTAATCCCCCACGTTCAGTGTACTTATGTCCCGTGTATCATGGTGTGTTGAGAGTATTTGGGTGCCTGGAAACTGAAACAGCGGCAACAGAGGGTAATAAGGAGGTATGGGGGTCTTGCTTTGAACGTATCTGCGCCAGCAGAAACGAGCTGCCTCCAACAATATGGGTTTTGAGGATAGGTGGTTAGGGCCGGATAAGAGTGAAGACAGTATCGTTTGCGGGGCTGTGTATGCTTGCAGCATTGTGCATTCGGGAGGAGAAGTTTCCCTGAGCCATGTGGATAACCACAATAGCTGGGCAGCTGCATAATATCTTTCAAACTTAGGCATGCCCAGTCCGCCCGCTTCTTGCGGATATTGTGTTATAGCTAACGCTACTCTGCGCCTGTCTGTGCCCCAGAGCAGGTCGGTTAATAATGAATGCAGTTTACTAAAAAACGAGTGTGGCAAACATAATGGAAGGGCAGTGAAATAATATAAGAACCTGGGAAGGATGAGCATTTTGGCTATTGCTACCCGGCCCATGGGGGATAGAGGAAGTGAGCTCCAAAACGACAATGAGCTGCGGGTAGAACTGAGTGCCCTATTAATATTGACCTCTTTCAAATCGGCAATGGAGTGATAAATTTGTATCCCAAGATATTTAAAGGTAGTGTGTGACCATGGCAGTTGATATTGCAGTAATACCATGTGAAGGTCGATTGGTATGGGTGTAAGGGGGAAAATACTTGACTTGGACCAGTTGACACGTAGACCAGAGGCGAGAGCGAAGGAGTCGAGCACTAGCAACACCTTTGCCATTGAGGTGGTGTGATTACGTAGGTATATCAGGGCATCATCTGCATATAAGGATATAATATGGTGTGTATTAGATTCAGTGATGCCCCATATGTGTGCGCATCTACGTAGCTTAATTGCTAATGGTTCCATGGCTATGGCAAATAATAAAGGGGATAATGACCAACCTTGTCTGGTGCCTCTGCCTATGGGGAATGCTTCAGAAATAGCACATCCATTTTTAACTCAGGCTGTGGGTTTGGAGTAGAGTGTTTTGATCCAACTGATGAAACCGGGACCAAATCCAAACGCTTTGAGTGTGCGTAGAAGATAATCCCAGCTCAGCGTATCAAACGCTTTTTCGATATCTAGGGAGAGGGCCACCGATTCTGATTCTGTATTACTGTGCATTATGTGAAGTAGTCTTCTAATATTAAAAAAGGTGCTTCTCCCTGGAATAAAGCCGGACTGATCAGAGTGTATTAAGCTTGATAGGTAGGGGAGTAGTCTGTTTACCAATATTTTCCCCAATAGTTTGCAGTCTTTGTTGAGGAGAGAGAGCGGTCTGAATGATTTAACGTCGAGAGGATCCCGGCCTGCCTTCGGAAGGACGACTATTAGAGCTTCGCACATGGAGTCTGGCAGTTGTAATTCATTATGCGCTTCGTTAAATACCTCTATGAGTGGTTGTAGGAGGTGAGTAGCATGGGAGTTATAATACTCTACCGGTAGGCCATCTGAGCCAGGCGTTTTTCTACGTGCCATTTGTGCCAGAGCTGAGCGCAGTTCTTCTATAGTAATGGGATGGTCTAAAGTGGCGGCATTATCAGTGATATGTTGGCTTTGGGAGACAAGTGATAGTATGTCAGCTAATTGCTGCTCTGATGGGGGGAAGGAGGCATATATAAGGTGTGGTAGTATGTGGAGAAGGCTTCGTTAATTCCTGCTTGGGTGTTAATAATGACGTCGGAGTTCAGGCGTATCGCACCAATGGGTGATGATTGTGAGGGTTGACGGGTCAGCCACGCTAACAGCCTGCCCGACCTATCGCCCTCGGCGTGTTGTTGTGTCATGTAATGTCTGTAGTCGTGCTTACATAGTCTGGTGTCTACTTCTCTATGGGCAGCTCTCAGCAAGTTCAGAGCAGCTAGTGTAGACTCGTTACTGGAGACCTCAACCTCCGCTTTGCGGAGTTTAACCTCCAGACCTTGTAGTTCTTTGATGAGTGTCCTTCTTACCCCCACTGTGGCCGTGAGGCAGTGTCCGCGTATTACCGCCTTATGGGCATCCCACTCTGTAGCGCGAGATGAGGTTGTATTTTTATTCAGTGAGAAGTAATCAGCCAGTCGCTTGGACATTTCTGCGTGGAAGGGGGGGTCTGAGAGAGCTTCTATCTGCAGTCGCCATGTTGGTATGCGAGTGTGCATGTGGCCCCAGGTCATTATTGCGCAGAGCGGGTTATGGTCTGATATGGTGCGTGCTAGGTATTCGGTCGTACACACTTTTTGAATTACGGCTGCGGATACAAAAATCATGTCTATTCTGGTGTGTAGCTTATGTACAGGGAAGTAATAAGAGTATTGGCCCACCCTCCAGATGTCACTCAAACCGTTACTGGAGGCCCAGCTTGCCAGAGCCTGCGATTGGATGGAGCCGAGGCGAGTGGGGGAAATGAGCGGTCTATTTGGGCATCCAGGACGCTGTTAAAGTCGCCCCCCCATATACACTGTAGTGAGAGGGTCACTAAGATTGCCAGTGGAGAGCGTACTCAGGAAATCACGTTGATTTGAATTTGGGGAGTACTACGCTACTAGCGCTAAGGGGGACCCGTCAAGGACGCCTTCTAGTATCACTTGTCTTCCGTTGGGGTCGCATTGTGTGCGAGATGTAGTAATGGGACCACAGGAGCAATCCAGATCGTCACCCCACGAGCGAATGAACAGAAAGTGGTGCTGTGCAATTGTCCTTTCCATTTTGAGCGTGTGCTTTCCAACGTGGATTTAGAGAGGTGTGTCTCTTGTAGTAGGGCTATGTGTACCTGATGTCTTTTGAGAAATGTGTGAATCCTTTGCCGCTTCCTCTGTGTTGCCATACCTTTTATATTCCATGTGAGTATCTTATATTTCAAGATACCTTGCTGAGTTTGGGAAGCCATATGGCAATTTTAGATTTGATAAAACCGGAAAAGTATGTGTCCTCCGTCCCCATTGTGGAAATATTGTGACGGTTACCCTCCAGGGCTAGCCAGTTAATATCCTTGGTGATGTGAAATGTACACCTATTAATATGGTAAATGTGACATGTGCCTCTATTGCTATGTTTACGATTAATTAGCGTGTGACAAAACCAACAATAAAAAAAAAGCACTCAAAAACAATGTATAACAGCAACTGAAATAATGAAACATCGAGAAGGATTCCAGAGATTGCCGGATTGAAAGAACAGTCCATATGGAGCAGGGGGACATTGAATCAAAGTTATGGAGTTACCCTGCCCGGGTTGCTAATGGTGCAAAGAACGCCGCCCAAGACCAATGGCGGGCAGCGTGCCGCATTGAAGGATCCGCGGAGTCGCCAAGCGATTTCCGGACAGCCAGAGGAGGGAGGCCATATTATTGTATATAAGGAGCAGAAGTAGGTGGTGCTTAATTGGCTTAGCAAATATCATCCGCCGTGCACGGCATGAGAGTAGGACCCCCTTTAGATTCTGCTGAGACAGAGTTTACGTCCTGATCTGGTTCCCCGTCAGTTTGAGTGGACAGGACTGTCGGCGACGTGTTAACAAATCTGGATGTGGCCTGCAGGAGAAGGTAACGTTCAGTTTGTGACTGTTCAGGTGAGGGTTTAATGCCTTGTTTTTTGCGTTGCCTACGCCTTGTCTTAAGACCAATTTCACCCAGAGTGTTTTTATCAATCGGGTCGGCGAGGCCAATGGCATGCAGCCAGGTCCAGGCATCTTCCGGTGTAGTAAAGAAAAGTACGCGAGTGTCATCTTGTACCCGGAGTCTGGCTGGAAACATCAGCGCGTATTTGATGTTATGTTTGCGAAGGCATTCTTTAACACAATAGAAAGAGCTAGGCTTCCTCTGAACCTCTGCCGTGAAGTCAGGGTCAGCTGTAATCACAGCGTTTTCGAAGCGTACCGGTCCAGATTTGCGAAATAATTGCATGATGAGGTCTCTATCACAGTAGTTGAGGAGTCTTGCTATCAACAGGCGAGGCTGTGCACCAGGTGGAGGGGGTCTGCTGGGAACCCTATGGGCACGTTCGACCGGGAAGAACTTCAGGATATTGTCTTTAAGAATTGTGTTCGTGAGCCACTGTTTTATGAATAATTCTGTGCTGGGGCCTTCGACACGCTCAGGAAACCCCACCAAGCGAATGTTGTTGCACCAGGCCCTGCCCTCTGCATCTTCAGCTCTGCGTTTTAAGAAGTCCACCTCTGTAGTTAAATGAGGCAGTTGTGATTTGAGATCTTTCACAGTCCGGGGGAGGGTTGCAGTGTCTTTTTCTAGTTCGGCCACCCTGTCAGCCAATGTGTGTTGATCAGTATGGAGTATGTTGAGGTCTTCTGTCACCGAGCCAATTTTGGCTTCTAGGGTGGATTTGGTGTCTAGAATGGCCTGCAATATCTTTTCAAACTGTGACGCGTGTGATTGTAAGGTAAGTTCCAACTTCTGCAAAGCCAATTACATGGTGGCGTGGGCCTCAGAGGGGGTGGGTGTCGGGGTCCATTCTACCCGAAGGTGCATGTGGGGTTTTTGATTTGACCATTTGACCAGTGCGGTTCTCAGTGGTCACTGATGAGGTGGGACCGGATGAAGGCAATGCGGGCAGAGCGAACAAAGAAGCCAGATGCGGCGTAGTAAAGTCTCAGTTCCGCAGGGCTATAAGTAACTATTGAAGGCCAGGAGTGATATACTAGCGTCAGTAAAGTGGTGCGCAAGGTTTGGGAGACCGCTCCCCCGCCTCCGGGTCAAATGTACAGGTTCATGATAGAGAAGTGAGCGGCTTGGATCCTGGTAATTTAGCAGAATGCTTTAGCGCTTTGTTGTATGCCTGCCACCCAGCTCGACTCCAAACAGCAAAGGAAGCAAGCGTGTTACACCGCTACCATCGCATAAAACGTCGAAGTCCAATAGCCACACAGGGGTGGCGGAGCAGCAGCTGAGCGAGAAGTGTCATACACAGCCGGGTCAGGAGGCGCACTTCGGCACAGCCCAGCGTGGGCTCCGAGATCAAACAAAGCAATGGAGGGTCAATGCAGGATGATAGACAATGGCTTAGTGTATTGGCAGTCACCTGCGCGGCTTGGGGGTGGTGGCGCTAATGGAGTTATATATAGGGCCCGGAGGGGTGGGGGCGGTACCTCATGTGCCCTGTTGGGGCCAGCAGCTGCTCAGTGTAGGTTGGACCAGGGGGAGGTGATCAACACATTTGCGCACTGCGACTCGATAATTGTCGCCGAAGGGCTCACCTCACTTTTCACTTTGCTTCACCTTCCCACTGCGTGCTTGACTTTCAGCTTAATTTCTTCTGCTACGCCACTCCTGTGGTGTAGCTTAAACAAATGCTAGGCGAGGTCACAGGTCTGTGGGGTCTTTGGTGATAACTGAGGCCCAGGTGCTGATCTGTGTGTTTGCCGCACGTCTGTTGCTGGGCCACTATGCTGAAGGGCCTCCTCCTGGCAGGCCACAGCAGCCCCAAGCCTCGGGGCACAGCAAGGCGTCAGGCGCGCCCACTCCCAGCGAGCGAGGGAGCCGGGGCGCGGTCACCAGCGTCGAGGACCCCGCACGGGAGCCAATAAACACACAAGCCCGCTCCGGCAGGCATCGGCAGATGAGGCGCAGCGCCGCGGTGGGCCAGCCGCGCCCAGCGACGCCGCACCAAAATGCGGCCAGAAGCAAGCGCACCTCTCCAGTGCCGGTCGAGGGGCCGGATCCACCGCGCCACGGCCCCCGGGTCGGCCGTAGATCCCTCCTCCGGGGCCTGGCCCAAGGGGCGGCCAGCGGCCTCGCACGTTGAGCGCGTAGGCCGCGGGCACAGCAACCCAGCGGGCCGCCCGCTGCCTCCAAAGCGGCCGCGAACCCCGACGCGCAGCTACGGCCGCCAGCACGGGTCCCGGGCAGCTGGATGGGCGACCTGACACCTTAAAAAGGAGGTGCAGGCGCAGCTGCAGGATGTTTACGCGGGCCGGGGATCGGAGCTGCAGTTTATGCTGCCGCTCCGGTCGCCATGTTGGCCACGCCCCACCCAAAGGGAAACTTAAGTTGCCATGATAAAGCTCTAATCCGTGGAACTCAGTTCCACTCTGTTTGTCACAAAAGTATAGTGCACAATCTTCCACAGGAATGGCACCAGACGTTCTAGATCGTTCCCAGGATCCCATTACAGATAGGGATGAACTAGGAACCCAAAGCAGCCATGGTAATTTTGTTGGACCAGCCTCCGGCCCGGGGTGTGGGAGTCAGGGGTGCAAGTGCGAAGCACTGCTGCTTTTGTTACTGGGGACCAATATTGCAGCACTGCTGCAAAACCAGCACCCAGTAACAAAACCAGCCCCCACCACACTTCCATCCTCCCGGGGAAATGCCCAATGCCGGCTAAGGCCAGTCCGGCCCTGATTACAGATCATAGTGTGAATTTTGTTGTGAAGATATGCTGTCCTTAGTGGGAATGGCATATTTAGGCTGTGTTGGAGGTATGTGGTGTAGAAAGGTGTTCTACTGTATGACAGTACATAATGTGCCCTGGTGGAAAGTGCTGATGAGATCACAGTAATTTACAACTATAAGATATATCTGTGCTGTGCTAGATGTGTATATAAGGATCTACAAAACACAGTATTAAATCCAATATTCTGTCTGCTTGGAGTCAACGTGTAGCATGATTTTGTTTAAAGAAAAAATCGAGACATTCAACTTATAGACTAAGTTGCTACACAGTAAAAATGTCAAAAAAGCATTTTCAATGGTTGTCTGAAGTATTGAAGAAAAAGTGGGGGAAACCCTATCTGACCCACACTATCAGTTGCTCTATATCGTAAATACGTTTTTGCATCAGACATATAGTTGTATGCACATAAACAGGAAATGACATGAGAAGATGGTACTTGCACCAAATTTGCATATGCTAATTTGCATGTTTCTACTTTTTACAATAGTAGTTACCATCAATTTAAGTGAGTGTAATCTGCTTATCCTCACATTCGCAATAGTTAAATAAATAAAAAATCCAGAAAATAACTTGCATCAATCTCTGCACGATCAGAAGGATCTAAATAAGAGCCTTGTTGCAGACTGTGTAAATATCTCATTCAGTAGGATACAAATACTTGATGGTGGCGTTGGTTACAGCGGTACTGCAGTCAAGTGGTATAACTCCGGATGTAGGGTTCTCATATATATATATATATATATATATATATATTTATATATATATATAATAATAATAATAATAAGTGTAAAAACGTTTCCGAGGGTTTAGTATTTGAAGCCGTGGATTTACCATCATCGTTCATTACGAAGTGTGTGTGTATGTGTATCATTTTACAAGATGGTCTAAAGAGTTGAGCGCCGAAGCTTTAGGCTGAAGTTATACATATGTTAAGTAAAGTTTGCTGTAATTGGTGTAAATGTGTTTGGTCTTAGTTGAGGAGCACCAAAGGCAGTGCTAGCTGCACCTATTGGGTGTCATGCATTTTGCTTCTATATTAAAGCAAATGATAACATTTCACTAAGAACTCTGGATATTCTTTACTGTTGCTTAAGATTCATTATACAAATAGATATGAAATATTATTATTCTGTTACAAATTTTCTACAGTGTCATAGTGCTCTGCTTCCCATCAAACAGAAAGTGCTGTTTATGTCAGCAGTAAAATCAGAATGTGGAGTGTAATAAACTTTCAGGTTTTGGAGCTTTTTTGTGTGCGAATGGAGGGTTCATAAAAAGCAATTTGATGAATCGAGAGGCACAGCTAAGGCTAGTCATCAATTCAATACTTACTATTGAAAAAACGTGAAGCACATTAGCTCCACAAGCAAAACAGAGCGAGTGGTTAAGTTGTCAAACCATAAAGGTTTTTAAAGGTTAAAAGATTTACCGATTAAACATCATCAAATTAGTATCATTTAGTAATTAATACATTATTGTGTTAGGTAAAGATAAAGTTCAAATCAAAGACATAGATGCAAGAGGACACAATTAGTATTACATTCTCTCAAAGGAATAGTTAAGTATATCAGTTCTTCAATAAAGAGAGCAACCTATTTTAAGTTGTCGCAAAGTGGACAAAAATATATTTTCAATATGTTTGAACTATAGTTTACTCTGCACTAGCTTAAATACCTCAAGACACACAGAGGTAATGTAAGCCCTTCACTTTCTCAGGATTTTTCACAATGAAGCTTCTTTAAACATCCTTTAAACTTACAGTTATACAACGAGATACTCTGGACAGCATGTCCTCTACAGGTGCACTTGTTAAAGTTAACTTTAACTGAAGCATTCAACAGTTCCCACATAAACCTAAAGATTTTACATCAGAACGAAAACAAGGACACATCGCATTTGTAAATGTGGAGTCAGTTTCTCCCAGAAATAAAGAAACGTGGTATGAAACAAGATGGCAACCAAATGTTAGCCTTTTTAAAACACAGGCCTATAATAGCTTTGTTCAATCTAACTGCAAATAATACAGTTAGTGGCATTTGCATGTAAGAATGTTAATGTTGATATGAATACAAAAGATTTAATAGGAAAAAATAACCCCATTGCACAGGGCATAAAACACAAAATACACTCAGGGGCCAATTATGAGTGGTTGAAAAGCACCTGTCCCCAATGATTTACCAATGATAACAGTAACATTGACTCGAGGGGTAGGTTCCATCTGATTAAAGGATAATGTGGGATAACATGCATGAATCAGCATTTCCGCTATGTTTCCTGCATGTTTTCCCCAATTTATTCCAGGATTTTACCTCAACACTTCGTCTGCTTCAAGCAATTGAATTCTTCAGGTGACAAACTGCTGAACCACAGTGCTCCTGCACTTGTAATCCAAATAGGGCTAAAGCTCCTGTCAATGGGGCACTTGTATGACTCCTAGTGTAAATCATTATGCTATTACTAGATTACATAATCAATAGTATTTTGAGTGTTATCTTTAATTGTTCCTCAAACTCAAAATGTATGGGAAATATAAAACAAAAAATATAAGGAGCAAAAAAAACTGTCCGACAGGACAGCCAAATTCAAGGAGTGCATGGCATTATGATATAATTTTAGAAGGACACATATTTAGTCAAAAGTTGGAATCAAATAGACAAAAAACACCAAAAGATCATAATTTAAACTTTAAAACAATAGCTTCACAAGAAAGCCTTTGTCGGAGCATCACATTAATTCAACTGCTCTGTGTACTTTGCAGATTTTACTCAGCTACTGTCCTACCTCCAACACTTGAATACTTTCAAAATTACTCCCTTTCAGCAAGCCCAGTGTCTGATACACCAAAGGGGCAGTGACAAGTGAAATAAAGGACAGAGTCCAGCAGAGGCTGACTGGTTAATGGTAAAACGGCCTTACAGAGAACCCATGACAGCAGCACGATGAAAGTGATAACGCGTCCCTTTATGATAATTTATTACACATCCGGACTCGTTTGAGGCCAATGAATCTTTTGACCCAGTTGAGAGACACCTTAGGACGAGATAACTAATCAATATGCCAATCAATACGTCTATAATGTTATCAATATTTATCACAACAATAAATTTCACTTTAGTCAAAGTCATTGATCGATTCACAGCTACTACCATGACCTTGCAGTCATGAATAACCACACCAGTTTAGTAGAATTTCATGAGTTTTATTCCCTATTGGTTACAATTGTAAAAGCAGATGCGTTAATCTCAAAACCAAGAAACTTGATAGCATAGTCACGATATGACAACTTTGATAAGATTTCATTAAGGCAAGAATCACAAACATCAAAACATAACATGGCGTAAACATAGATCAATTTAGCAGAACGTCGATAATGCGTCAGTTCAACAAAGCATAGTTTTGGTTGTTTGTCTATTTGCGTCAGTTTAGTGAACACCTGTCCTAACCACTGATTAGCATTAGCATGTTGGGCTTCATGCAAAAACAATTTGGAACACCAATTTGGAAAACATCTAACTATGGTCTCTGTCAAAAGTAAGCAGTTGGTACCTAGAAAGGAAAAGCAAACAGACAAATCACAAATGTATTGTCATAATTACCCTCCAAGGTTTAGGTCAGCGCACAGGCTCAGTCTTCATCTTCAGGACATCAGTCAAATCGCCATCAGTCAGAACTCAGCTCCGGGGCTAAATGGGGGCACTTCCCCCATAAGGAGGTAAAGTGTAAAATGGGCAAATCTAAGGATGAGGATGGTTTTAAGCAAACCAATAAGTCACCAAACAGAGTGACAGAGTTTCTGGATAAAATCAATAGCATTCCCTAACCCACCTAAATGGCTCCCCGTGTCATGGGTTTTGATTCCTTTTCCGTTGTACATTCCCCTAAAATGTTATTGGTCGTTGGTTACACCCCCCTATCTTTAACCTATTAGAAAATACATTAGGTCATTAATCTTTCACCCCATATTATTTTACAAGTCTCTCATTGGTTCTCCTGTTCGATGTCTTCAGAGGTGGCATGTCCGGTATGATTTAATCTTTCTGTAATTCTTTACACATCTTTTGGTCAGTAGCTCCATTGTCTTTACCGGTTTGAATGACCTTATACATTACATTAATCTACACTTTGCATTTTGTCTAATATCACCCTACAAGCAATGAAGAAATTTGTGAGAACGGATCTAGCATGGTTACATTCAGCTTCTAGTTTGAAGAAACTAGCATGTCCTTTTGCGAGTCAGCACACTGCAAGATAGGAAAAATACATTTAATATGAGATCCAAGCAGCTAAGCTTCAGCTCATGCTAACTTAAGGCCTACAAGGATTTCAGCACAAATTCAATAGCATAATCATTAATAATTAGTATAAAACGCATTCAGTATAACATTTATAAACATTTTAGTCATCATTATTAGTCCACGTATACATTGGCGGCCACTCCCTGTGGTCACATTTCAGGTGCATGTTTAAACAGATACATCAATATAATTACTTAGGCGCCATTAGCACACACTAGTTCATAAGCATCTCATGTTAATATAGATTATATAAGCTATGCTCGTCATCGTGCTCTTTGGCCGGCGAGAGAAAGGGACTGAACCCCTGCCGGGGAGTGATGCTAACAGTTTCAAAGGTAAAGCTATTTGTGCCTTTTCTTCCATAGATGCATATTGGGCCACACTAGGTTTCAAAGTCTTCTCAGAAGACCCTAAAGTGAAGAGAAATGAGAGCAGTTTCAACAAGCAACTTAAAAGCTCAAAGTGACAAAATAAGGAGCATAACTGCCATTTCTCATTCAATTAGTAGTTTATTTAAAGAGAATGGATTAGACATTATGCAGATGTCAACGTAGCAACCCAGCCACATCTAAACGTCGAACTGAATTAACTCAAGGAAGTTCCCAAAGTGGCAACTCTGGGGCAATGAATGAAAGCCTAATGCCAGAAATTGAGAATTATAGGAGGTCATTTCTTTTTTTAACTAACTTATTACTTTTACATGAAAAAAACATGAAGTGCTACAAGCACATTAAACGTGTCAAGCAATTTGCATTATGTAAACGTTCTGCATATAAACGTTTGTAAGAGGGGCCAAAGCCCCTTATGGTCTGATTTAGTCATAGTTGCACATTATATAAACAATACATCATTTACTTTGCATGGCTTATACCTTATACCTTGTACATTATACATTATATTATACCAGTATAGTTCCCAGCCACTGAGACCATATTTTGTCACATTTCTCCGGTCAGCCCCTAGCCAGGTAAACTGAGCGTTCCGTAGTGGGGCACCAGTCCAGTCCCCTCCTTCATTGTGTCAGGAAGAGGGCAGTGTTCCGCGCCCAGTGTGTAGTAATGTCTCTTTTGGCTATAAGCAGTGCTGTGACCAGGAATGTTTTCTGTGCCCTTGTGCCTTCGGCTCCCTCCATCACCCCAGAAGAATCATCAACGGGGAGGGTTTGAGGCAAGCCCCAGCACTCCTGAGAGCTCCTACATGATTTGCGACCAGTAGCGTGCAATGATAGGGCAAGACCAGGCTCTGTGAAAAAAGTCAGCGGGTGAATGTGTGCACCTATTGCATTCAGAGTTGGCTCGTAGCCCTGCTCGGTGGTGCATGGTATATGTTAGGTATGCATGGTGTAGGTAATGTGTTTGGATTAAGCGTAGTCGGGCAGTTATGGTAAGGGTACATGGCGCCATTAAGACGTCCCTCCAATCCTCAACGTCCATCGGCCCAATCCATGTCTCCCAGCAAGAGCGCAGGGATTGAGGAGAGACTGAAGTGTTCAACACCAGGGATCGATAGATGCTGGACATCTCCCCAGCACCCAGGGCCCCCATCATTATTTTAGCCTCCATGGGGCTGAATTCCGGGACGGAGGTGTCCCCGGGAACGTCGACCATTAGTGCATGTGGCAACTGCAAAAAATTATTAAATTGTGTCTTAGCCAGAGAATAGCTCTGTTGAAGTTTCTGAAAGGACCTCAAGTGATTGCGGCCCCAGATGTCACTAACCACTGTAATGGCAATATTGTCTCTTTTGGAGAATCCCTCCAGGCTCGTCTCCCCCTGAAGCAGTGTCACTTGCCATAACGGTGTGCATTAGGTGATTTGGTTTCACCATCCTGTGTGTTTCTGTGCAGAACCCCACCCCTTGAAGACTTGGCCCGTGATCTTAGGAATTGTCCTTGGGATGGGTTTCCCATACAGCTTATCCATGATTCCAGAGAACCCAATGATAGAAAGTTCTAGGCAGTAGGCCGGGTCGTACCACCCCGTTAAGCCATTCATTAATGATCAGCGATTGCATGGCCAAGTACTACAGGTGTAGAATTGTCATGCCTAAACCGCCTTCGTATGGATCCTGCTGACATACATCCAAAGAAATACGGAGCCTGCCATTGTGGCAAAATAAAAAGCACGGGCAGCTATGCCCATCTCCTGGAACCACTGGCGAGGGAGTTGAATGGGGAGATTTTGGAGGATGTACAGAAAAGTGGTAAAACTAGCATTTTATATAGGTCTATACGCCCTACTATATTTCTTGCACTTGCCATCGACTGAGTTCGGCTTTCACTCTTTTGACGATGGGGGTGATGTTCAGGGACCATGTCATGGGCTGCTCCAGAGCAACTTTTATACCCAGGTACGTGAAGCTAAGGCGTTATATCGGAATGTGGGATTACCCGGTCTATGGTGTCTCGGGAGTTGCTGGGTAGGATCAAAAGGGATTTCTGGTGGTTCACTCGGAAACCCAAGGCTTCCTCAAAAACCCTAAGCAGGTAAGGGCTCACCGCCGAATGTGATAAGTATAGAAGGACATCGTTGGCATAAAGGTCCTCCTCACCCCGGTCCACCTCTATCCCGTGAGGAAGGCGTCCTGACGAATCAGATGCGCTAGGGGTTCTATGGCAAGGGCAAAGAGGAGGGGAGACAGCGGACAGCCTTGCCGGGTTCCCCTCTCCACAGGGAAGGACTCTGATAATACTCCATTAACAAGAACCCTGGCAGTTGACCTCTGATAAAGAAGTTGCACCATATGACGGAAGGTGCCTCCTAGACCCATTTTCTCGAGGACGGAGTCAAGGTATCGCCAGTATACAGAATCAAACGCCTTCTCAAAGTCTATAAATAGTAATGCCAGTGGGGAAATCAATGCTCCGTCAGTGCGCCAAAGTGACATGCAGTCCTTAGGCAGTGTCGAGCTCCCAAGCCACACTGTTCTGGGTGAACCAAATGGCGTGTGACTGTCTTTAGGCGATTAGCTAAGATAGCTGCGAATATTTTTATTTCGCCATTTATTAGGGAGATGGGCCAGTATGCGGTGCATGACCTGGAAGGGGGATTGGATTTTGGGAGGACTACAATAGTGGCCTGGTCTAGTTCCTCTGGCAAGTGGCCCCTCTGCAATGCTTTGCTGTAGAGGTCGTGAAGGTGGGTTAGTAATATGTCTATAAATTTAGAAAAATATTCGGCAGTGTAGCCATCAGGACCAGGGGTCTTACCCGGTTTCAGTGTTGAGATAGCCTCACCGGTCTCCTCCTGTGATATAGGCTCATCTATCCTGTGACTGAGCACGGTTGAGAGGCAGGGGAGAGATATCTCATGTAGAAGTGGGGCATCCCTTTCAATGGTCGGTCTGGGGACAGGTTTGTATAGTGCAGTGTAATATTAGGCAAAAGTGGAGGCAATGTCTTTGGGATTGTTATGGATTGTCCCAGCTGCACCACCTATTTCTGGGACCACTCATCCTCCGAACGGTCCATGGTCAGTTGAGACAATAGTTTGCTATTTTTATCCCCCCCCAATCGATATATGCGCACTTGGGAAGCATGCCAAAGCATCTTTGCCTCCTCAAGGGAGCCGGTCCTAAGTTCCTCTCTCACAAGTTCTAGGGCCCGCCCCTGGTCCAACCCACCACCCTGGTTCAGCTCTCATTCCAGCAGCAGTGGCTAGGTTTCATGCTCCGTTATGCGTACTTGTTTCTCCTTTTCTATCCGGCGCAGGTGAGCCTTAGCGTGGCCCCAGATAGCCGCCTTTCCTGCTGCCCATAAAGTTACATTGGATTGGACGCTACCCACGTTCTCTCGAAAGTAATGTTCAGTTTCAACACAGAGCACGAGGGGGTCGCGTCCTGTAGAACCCAGACATTAAGGCACCATATCGGTCTCCAAGTGGCATCTGGGGAGCCAGTGGTTAGGAGCATTGGTGCATGGTCAGAGATGCCCCGGACGAGTATCGATTTTTGGGGTCTTCTGCCCGGAGCTGCAGATCATATGTGTTCTTCTGTTTCAGTAATACGCAACGTGGGGTTTTTAAGATCTTGTCGCAACAAAGCCATGTTGACTCTTACTTCCCCAATTTTATGTTCATTTGCCGTTTGGGAGGACTGGATGGCTTGTAGGATTTTTGTGGTGTCTCCTGCTGCAGTGGGCCCCTCCGCCATGCTCTCCCTGCCCAGGGCCCCGGTCTGGGTAGTGTATTTATCTATATGGATGCAGGCGGCACCCGTTTCTCCTTTCCCATGGCAGTATGGTTGTGGGCACCTCGGAGTAGTTGACTGAACAGTGGGTTCAATGGGAACCAGGGGCAGAGGAGCTGCTGCCCTGGCCTCTCACTGGTTCTACTGTCCTCTCTGTAGGTCCCAGGCAGGCAGGATCAGAGCCCGCCGGGGCCACCCAGGCACCTCCTCGTGGCCCCCTCGGCCCTTATTTGTCACAGCGCACCACTGCGATACCCCCGGTCTCTAGCAGCGGTGCCCATGGTGTTCCTCGCTGTCTCTGTGCAGGCAAGCAGAGAGGCTCTGAGTGTTCTGCCCCCCCACCACCCTGAGGGTCCGCAATTCTTATCTCCCCAGTGACGAATGAGCCACCAAGTAGGCCCACTGAGTGTCTTTGCACCCAAAGCCCCTCGGGTTGAAGAAACAAGGGGGGTGAGGGGAAATGAAGGGGGGGGTAAGCTGATCTTCTTCAGCCACCGATTTGCCCCCTATTCGTGCTTTGGCTTCCCAGAGTCCCAGTCACGTTCACGCCTCACGTTCTCACTCTATGTGGAGCTGCTACCAGGGCAGAGTAGGAGGCAGTGCAGCTTCCACGAAGTGGCGGGCCCCCGTCTCCGCACCAGTGCGTTCTGGATGGCAGGGCCTTCACTCCAAGGCCTCGGGTCAGAGCGAGCTAACTTGCACCGGCGCGCTCCACCGAGACCACCCCCACTACTCCTCACCTCCAGGGGGGGGTCCACAATAATCTCAGAGGCCCGGATAGGCCTCGGAAGTTCCAGCCCCGGAGCTGCCAGCCAAAAGGGCAAAGGGCCAGTAAGGAGGCGGCACAGAAGGTAGGCCGTCCGGCAAGCTGTGGGTTGGAGCAGCGCGGCCGCGTCCTCTCTGTTGGCTCTGTGGAACCTCTGACCCCCCCCCCCCCCAGAGATGCAAGTGGGGGCAGCACCAAGAGGTCACTGTTTGTGGGGATCAGCAGGCGGGTGATACAGCGTGATTCTGTGGCGAATGACAGAGGGGTTCGGAGCACTCTCAGAGTGCGACCGCCATCTTGATGCCCCAAGCCACGCCCCTATAGAAGTCAATTTACCATCTACTACGCCCCAAGTTAAAGTTATATTGTTTATCATTCATGAGGATTGCTCATAGAGAAGAGAGTTCCACGGCAAAAGGGTCTGTAGTTCAGAATTTATTTGGTGCCCTTAAATCCACAACAAATACTTTGAGCTGGCATACCGAAAAAATATGTGTGCTGGTGGAATTGCTATCAACTTTGGCAAATATTGTTGTGGCTACAGACAACACATTAAGTGGGTTAAAAGGGATAAATGGATGTTTTTGGAAGTCAGAGGGTTTTCATGGGGAAAAGCTGTTCATTCACCCCAGTCCTTGAAAAAATAACCTCTATCCCAGAAACTATGTTAACAAGCTAAAAGTATTGAAGAGAATGGATACTGAGAGTGATTTAACTATGGACAGGAACAAGAAAGATTTGTGGTGAAGCAGAGGTACACAGCATGGTTCGTAGAAATTTTACCTGAGAGGGTGCTGCTAAAAGGGGCATTTGAATACGATTTGGGACCCTAGCTAGGCATGTTTTGGATCCCTCGTTCTGAACAGCTCTAAATTTATTAACATTTTCAGGTAATTCAAGCCCTTGTGATGCCAAACAATATTGAGCAATATGTTAACTTTTAGAAATGGGGGCAAGAGAGCTTAAACTGCCAGGTGTCTGACAGCTCCATAGTGCCAAATCGAAACTTGAACAATCTATTTTTTTCCCACTTGGATTTAGTTTTCTTATTCTTGCAGCACACTTTAATAGAAGTTCAGCAATCAACCAGCCTCTTCTATACACTGTAGGAAAGATACACTAAGGATGACGTAGCGAACATTTAGTAGACTAATGCTTGAATTGTCAAATATTTCCAATCACCAATAAATCCCCCTTCACATTATCATTCTCTCTGCAATTGTGAAAATCAAAGTGTGGCTAAAAGAAGTTGCACCATTCCATCGAGTTAAATCTGGTAATTTTCTCCTTACTTCTCTTCCTGTTTGTCCCCCCTCTCTTCTTTCTGTGTGTACATATCTCTAGTTAGTGAGTCACTTCTGATTCTGCAGAGTAAGAGAAATGAGAGTTGCAAGAAGAATGGAGAACAGTTAAGGATAACTGTATAGCAAGAGAGGTAAACTAAAGAAAGAAGGAAATGAAAGATCGAGATGAGGTAGAAGGAAAGGGAAGGTAGAGAAAAACGCAAGGTAAAGAGGAAATGGTAAGGTATCCAGAAAGACACACAGATACAGAAAGAGGAAGGGGTACATACAGAAAGAGAGGTAGCAAGGTAAGTTAGCTTTAAAGTGAGGTAGTAAGAGCCAGAGATAAATATGGAGAATGAAGTGCTGGGATAGTCACAGAAAACAGAGGAAAGGAACATAAGTTAGGCGAGAAGTGAGTTAAAGAAAGGACAAGCAGTGGAAGACAGCTGTTGAAGCGAAAGAAGCATAAGGAGGCACAAGGTAGAGAGAGAATACTGAGGGAAAGGGGGATAAAATTAGAAGAGTTATAGAAAGATAACTATAGGTAAGGTTGAGGTTGAGGGAGGGAGAAGATGAGGTACACAGAGAGAGCTAAGTCTAGAACGGTGGAGCAGGGAAATATTTGAAGAGAGGGCTAGAAAGAGCTCAGGTAGAGAGGGTGAGTTAAAATACTGAAGGAAGTCCAGAGACAGATGAAAGAAACAGAGGAAGAAATGAAAGATACAAAGAGATAGAGGCAGGCAAGAAAACAGGTAAGTAGTGAGAGTGGTGATGTAAAAAGAAAAGAGGTAGAAAAAAGGAGGTTGAGAGGTTGAGGCTGCAAACAAATGGCATGCAAATTGGGTTAGGTAATGAAGGGGAGAAAGGTGGTAAAGAGGGGTGATGTTGTGACCAATGTGAGGCATAGAAAATGAGGCACCGATAGAGAGGTGAGAGGCGGTGGTGAGGTAGCTAGAGATATGAAGGACACCTAAGAAGAAGTAAGATAGAGAGTGATATAGGTGAGGTAAAGAGAGGGAAGAGGACGAGAGAGAGGTCAAGTAGATAAAGGAAGGTGAGATGAAAACAGCAGGGAAGTGCAGGGAAATGTGTGAATTACACAACTGAGTGAGGCACAAAGGGCGTAGAGGGAAAGGTGGGCTAGAGCTAGACATATGTGAGGTAGAGAGATGAGATGGAAAACAAGAGAAGGTAGGTACATAGAGATGCTGATACAGACAGAGAAAGATGCAAAAGGAGGAGTGGGGTAGAAGAGGTGAGGTGAAGTAAAGAAAGAAACAAGAGACAGAAAGTTTATTTTTTGTTTAACTACCGCTATCTGCCTAAAAGTTCAAAGGTGAAGTCTTAGAAGGCTAGACAAGCACATTGAGCTTCTGTGAAGTGTGCAAATTAAAAAATGAATCTATTTCAAGGGGCCTCTTGGTTAGTGGTGCCCTGGAAAATTTCTCACATTTCTCACACCTTAAAATGTCTCTGGGACATAGAATTATTTGATTGTGAGCAGACCACCAGTTACCTCTCAAACAAAGTCAGGAGCACCTTTCCAAACACCAGCATCAAACTAAAGATGATAAGCATAATTGTATTATCACTCAAAAAAAAGCTTCACAAGTTTGACCACAATGCTATTATATTTTCTCCTTTCAACTAAAGAACTACAATCCACCAGTGAAGACAATGGATGGTTTTGAAAACAGAGATCTATTATAAGGTTCAACCCCTTCCAATCACTCATTTAAAATTATATACCAGGGATAGGAGATCTGCTCCGGATGAAGGGGTGGGTGTGAAGCAGAATAAGGCATGGATGGAAAGGCAAACTAATAGGCGGTTACCTGAGGTTTTGTTCAACAAGTTGAAATGGCACTGAGATGCAAAAGCCCAAGTATCAAAAGCTCGATCTATAGTAAATAGGAGGAATGAGAGTAAGGAACCGCCTAAGAAGGAAGATCTGAGCACTGAAAGCTCGGTTAAGAACTAACAGCCAACAACAATCGATTCCTGCAGGCTTAGCCAGAGAATGCCAGATAATTGAAGGAGTGCAGTATTACAGCCAATCTAAAAGAAAGGTTCCCAAAGACATTGAGGGAACTACAGGTTAATTTCTCTATCAGATCACAAAGCTAAAAGATATGCTAGTAAGCTGCTGTCTTAACTTGAGGACTGGGCTGAGGAAAAGCAACTGATTATTTTATCTAAGGTAGAGATTCCTTGATGAAAATTATGACTCTTTCACACCTAATTAAAATGAGTTTGAATGAAATCAGGGCATAGTATGTGTCAGATCCCATTCAAGGGGGCCACAAGGCAGGCAAGGGCTACCGGACCATAACCAAGGTAGATGCAGTCAGTTTCCACTGGTGTCCTGGGGTCTGTCCTACTATGGCTCTGCAAACTGGTGCAGGTACAGCCCTTTGGCACAGGACTATCACTGTATCAGGACCAGAAGACAAAGGTTTCTCAGGGAGGCAGGTTGTGGGGCAAGAGCTCAGAAAGTATCAGTTAAACAGACACAATAACATATTGTCCACTTCAGTGCTTGTCTTTAGCTTAGAAAAGTTATTTAATATAACATCAAAATGAATCAAAACACAATCCAAGGATGGTTAAAATAGGGGGCTACAACCTCACCTACGAGTTCCACTGAACACCCCCAACTCCACACCCCTCAGGAAATCCCCACTGTCTATGGTAACTCAGGCAAAGTTATGGGTATAGACACTGATTAGGCACACATGCAGATTACCACAGATTTCCCAAAAGGACAGTTCAAAGGCCAGTTCAATAGTCTTTAATCCCCAAGTTTCATACTGACAATGGTTTGTGCTCCAGAAGCAAGAGTAGCCTTTGTGCATATCTGGCACAATTGCTTATTTTATGAGTTCAACCCTACATTTACCTAATCGTAGTCGGAGCAGTCCGACTGGACGTAACTATGCTTGATTTGCAGCGTTCCTATAAATGCCCTAGGTTGATACAATAACTATAATGACCGCACTGTGGATTTATTTAAGACAAATATAGGAATAACTGTGCAAACTATGACGAGTGATAAACGAAAAACGCTTTTAAGATGACCAGAGAGTTAATGCTGTCACTGGCTTTTACTACTTTGGAGCCTGGTTTGGGGAAAAAGTGTTTTGTTTTTCAATTTTATTTGTATTTTATTGAGACATCGTAACAGATACAACATACTGTTTGAGGTGCATATAATAATCACAAATTGTACATCAACACTTTATACACAACTGAAATGTAGAAGATGGCATTATGGTTCCGTTGGGTACCACCCGAAGACCGCGCTGAGAGAAGATATTCCCGTGGGGGGCATGGTTATGGTTCGGTGGTGGTTGCTAATGCGGTGAGGGATCATGCACTCTCAGCGCTGATCATGAGGGACTGGGTTTGAGTTGTCCAGGGTGGAGAGACAGGTGCGGAATGGGCCCCAGATGTCCTTGGTACGTGAACTGAGTGGTAGCAGCTCACTGTATTCCTCCAATTGCTCTTGACAATATCTAACATCTTGTAGCCAGGCGGTTATTTTGGGGCCAGTGCATGGCAACTCTCCTCTTGGCCAACAATAGAAGCATTGCAGTGAAACGGCGACTCTCGATGGGTATCTGAGAGACATACCCTAATAAAGCCACCAACGGTATTCCCGCAGGTGCATGGCCTGTTATGGACAGTATAGTATAGAAGATCTCCCAGAATGCTAAAATCGGTGGGCAGGACCACACTAGGTGTAGGATAGAGACCTGGGCCTCGCCGCATCTTACGCATGACACCTCAGGAATTAGACCAATTTTAAAGAGCTGGAGGGGATAGCAATAAAGACGGTGCAGGTATTTAAAATGTACGAGACGTAGCCTGTGGTTAGGTGAGAGATGGTTAAGTTGACTGCAACAGTAGTCCCATTGTTCATCAGAGTGACAGGGAGAGATCAGTGTCCCACTTTACTCAGGCACTCAAAGTAAATGGTGGTGCAAAGGCTTGAGTGGAGGCATAGAGACGAGTAATTAGGCGTCTAGGGGATGGAGACATGAGGATACTTTTTAGTGGTGGAAGTGTGGTTGGTGCTGTGGGGAAGGAAGAATGTAGACTACGTTAAGACGCTCAAATCTGATAGTATGACAATACATCAAGTGCAGTATGGCCTACGCCTTTTGACTCAGACAATTTCTTAATCAATTACCTATCAGGATATATATCTGCAAATTTAGAAATGTTAAGTTTAAGTGCACTTGATCTGGCTCCAGTTTCCTGTAGGGAAGGGAGCATTGGATTTTAAAATAGCGAAATGGATGGAGCATATAACAGGGGTAGTCCAGCTTTTTTGTGTAGCCCCTCCCATGCCCAGCGTGTGTAGGCCATATTGTCAACCTCAGCCCTAGTCAATCTTTAGAGGCTGAATAGTGCCGTCCTAAGGGGGAACGGTACTGCTCTGTCTGCCTCTACAGAAGTGTGTGGTTGGAATGGGGTAGTATAGACAAAATAGTGGAGATATATGTGCACAGTATGCATAGAGTGTCATGTCAGGTGCCCCCAACCCGCCCCTCACTGTCAGTTAAGTACAGAGCTCCCAGGACGCCCTAGTCTGTTTCCCGGCCCATATCAATGTACACAGATTGGATTTTAGTTGTTTAAGGAAGCAGGAGGTCAGGGGGATGGGGATGTTGATGAACAAATAGAGAAACTTGGAAGGACTACCATTTTGGCCAAAGTGATGCGGCCAGTGAAGGATAGCGGAAGACGGGTCCACAGTGGTATTCTGTCCTCCAGCCAGGCCATTGCCTTGCCAGAATTAGCCTGCATATAACATCAAAGTCTCGGCTTAACCAGACTCCCAGGTATCGAACAGGCTTCTCCGCCCATTGGAGTGGGAAATCAAGGGGGGTGTAGTTTGATGAGTGAGGGGGAGCAATATTGACTTCCCCCAGTTTACCTCCACGCCCGAGTGTTTGCCAAAGTGAATCACCTCTTGTATCATTGGGGTCAGGTTAGTGCGTGAGTAATGGGTATATAGGACAATATCGTCTGTGTACATGGAGACCACCAGGGCCCTAGAAGTAAGGCCAATACTTCTGTCTAGCTGGTGTTGGCGGAGTCATGCAGCTAAAGGCTCCATGGCAATGGCAAACAGCAGGGGCGAGAGTGGGCAGCCCTGTCGAGTCCCCCGGTGATTTGAAAAAGCTCTGAGACAGACCTGTTAATACACACGCTCACCATTGGGAGGGTGTGTAGAAGGCAAATTTGTTTGATAAAGGTAAAGCTGAGCCCAATTCTAGTCAGTATTGGGAAGGGAAAAAGTGATCTTAGACAACATATTTCGATGATAAAGGTTAAAGCTACTAAAATGACAAATGCTCTAAAAACTACACATTTCAAGCTACCCAGTCCGACCACTCAAGCAATAATGCAGGTCCGTAAAAGTACATTTCTGTCATCACTAAATTATAGATCAGAGGCATTAGTTGATGAACATTAACAGTGGAATTTGTTTTC
Source organism: Pleurodeles waltl (assembly GCF_031143425.1). Lineage (NCBI taxonomy): Eukaryota > Metazoa > Chordata > Amphibia > Caudata > Salamandridae > Pleurodeles > Pleurodeles waltl. The sequence goes on from NC_090439.1 coordinate 308,586,226, forward strand.
TGCTTTTCCACCAGGCTACGGCTCAGATTCCGATTTGGCTGGAATTCTGTGTTTGTCATCAGTCCTTGGCCACAAGTGTAAAATTCCTAAAGTACGGTTATCACCTGCATGCACGAGAATCTACGACAATGAAAGATTTGACATAGAAGAAGAAAAATTGCTCGGTTAACTCATACACTATGCTTTCGACAACCCAGCTGGAGATGGCTATAGACCAACTTGAATTCAGCACACAGTGTGATGGTAAGAGCCATAATGACACGCTGAAGAGGGTTCTGACATGCTAAAAGTGATTGTGGAAGATAACTTTGTTGTGCTGTTAAAAATACAGTGACTATAGACTTTGTATACATGCGTTGGATCAGGAGATGAATTATTTACTTGAGCCTTTGCAATGTAAAAAAACACAACATTAATTCATTAAGAATCAGTTCCTTCAGATCCCTGACAGAAATGATAAAACTTAGGACCCTACATTTGGTGGTCATTAATGAAGGGATAAAATGTTGACTCAATGTATAATACCATAAAAAAGGAGTCCAGAAAAAAGTACCAAGATTTTAAATGTTAAAATGAAACTTTTCTTTAGACTATAAAAATTCTTAGATTTGCGACTGAAAATTTCCTAATCTACTCTGGAAGTAGCAGCAATGATTAAGCTTTAACATTAATTACTGACTGCAAGGCAGCCTTCATGAAAAAATAAAAAAATGGTGTATATATATATATATATATATATACACACACACACACACATACACACACACACACACTGAAAAAAAAAGTTTAGCGGGATGTTATATTTTAGAAGATAGAATAAAAAAAATTTAAAAAAGAAATTCAATTAAAAAAAAACAAAGTTTACAGGGATGTTATAGCTAGGCTCACATTTTAAAGGTACCAAACCATACAAATTCACCTGTTATAGTTAAAGGTATTTCAAGTAACTATAACTCGCGCCATAAGGTAGCTATAACTCGCGCCCCCGCCATGCACAATTATTTGATCAATAATTTTACTGCAGCTGTTACACTGACATTCTCAATGATGTTTCAAAGATATCATGAGTGCTGTAATTTGAGAAGTAATTAGCAGTGCATGGCAAGGGCGCGAATTATAGTTACTTTCGGGTGCGAGTAATATTTACTTGAAATAAAATTTCAAGTGCGCCGTGTGAGCAGGGGTTAGCTGCAGGGTCTGGCCGTAGGGGCTGCGGCCAACCCTTCTAGACCCCCAACCACACACTATGCACTGCCTTGGGCCATGTACAGCAGTAGTTGGCTGCAGGTCCACATGTCCCCCTCCCCTCGTCGATTTTCAGCCCCAGGGACAACATCCCCCGGGGTCCAGCTTTCTAAAATGTCTATTTTTGTGGGGTGAGTGGGGCCATGTGGACCCCATCCCCAGGATGATCCCAGACGTGGCCTGAATATTCATTCGTTTTTTTTTTTTTTGAGAGGGGGGGGCCATGTGTGCATCCCCCCACCGCCGATATCGGGCCTGGGAACAACATTCCCCAGGGTGCAGCCTAAGTATTTAATTTTTGGGGGGAGAATGGGGCCATGCACCCCTCCAAAAGCTACCAGCTCCTCAAAGAGCAGAGGCAGGGACTGGAGTGGATGTGTCAGAGCTATCATGACATCATCCGCATAGAGAGCTAACTTATGGTCTCTTCTCCCCATACTGATGCCTGTTACTGTGCGATTCCTACAGATACGCTCTGCAAGGGACTCCATATAAAGAGCGAAGAGCAGCAGGAATAAGGGACAGCCTTGTTGAGTACCCTAGGCAACATTAAAGGGGAAGGACATCAGACCATTCACCCAAACCATTGCCTTAGGTTTGCTATAGCTGCACGTAACCCAGCATCTGAACTGCTCACCCAAGCTGACCTTCTGAAGCACTGCAAACAAGTAAGGCCAGTTTATCTGGTCAAATGCCTTTTCAGTGTCTATGAATAACAATAAGGCTAGTATTTGGGAGCAATGGGTCTTGTCCAGACAGTGACATATACTCTTCGTATTATCGCTGCAGTTCTTCTCGGTGATAAACCCTGCTTGGTGTGGGCCAATTAGGCCTTGCATGTAGGGAGCTAACCAGTTCGCCAGGATGATGGTAAAAATCTTGGCATCCATTTAGTAAAGAGACTGTCTGGTAGGAGAAACAGTGCTCCCTGCATAATACTTCTGCTTTGGGCGTAAGAGGGCATATGCTGCTCTGAAGCTATTTATGCACTGCAGTCAGTTGGTGGCATATCTTGTAAGAGCCCATTGGTTTATGTTCCAGTCCTAGCTCCTTCACTCGCCCCTCAAGTGTGGCCCTCTTATCTAGTCTTTCTCTGCTTAAGCGCCACCAGGGCAATCAGCTGGCCATGACGTACATCTTTCAGTGTGTTCCAAAACAGAGCAATGGGCGTGTCTGGATGATCATTATTTTGCAGAAAATCAGTAATCGCACTTGTTAACTCTGTGACTTGTGTTTCATTAGTTAAGAGTCGATGGTTAAGATGCCAGGTGCGCTGTTGGCAAACCAGGCTTGAGAGACGCATGATGATGTGAAGTGGAGCATGATCAGAAAGCACTGCTGTTCCTATGTCTATGGTAGTGGTGGATGCCAAAAGCCGGGGGTAGCCAGATATAGGTCTATTCATGCATAAGTCTGGTGAGCAGCCAAGAAAAAAGTATAATCCCTCTCCGCGGAGTGGCGATTACGCCATACATTGGTAAGCCCATACATTGTCAGTTGCTCCAGACTTTGCGTAGAGAACGTGCCCGTTTGTCCCACCTGCTGTACAGACCAGTCCAGTATCAGAGACTAAGTTGAAACCTCCTCCAATTAGGACATCCTTGTCTGGTGTAGCCATCAACCGACCCAATGCCTCAAGAATAAAGGTCTCCTGGTGGTCATTTGGCGCATACAGGGGGGCAAGTGTATTGTTATAATGTAATTCGAAGTGATAAAAGTCTAATGGTGATGTCAGCCTGTATCTGAGTCACCCTGTCAGGAAAATGGAAGGCTAAAAGAATCGCCACAAATGCTCTTTTCCCTGTGCATGAGGAAAAATATTGTTGATCAAACATCTGGGTCACAAACGCTTCCAATCTTCCTGAGGGATCACATCTAGACTCATGTATCAGACAGGAACACCAAGCGCTTTGCAGGTGCATTAAGCCCCAGAACATTACAGCTAATAATGTGAACCTTTGGAAATACAGTGTAAGAGTGCGTATGTGTGAAGCAAACCCTGTGCCATCTGGGACCGGCTGACCAACGTCCCACAATCCAGTGATGTACTCAAGCTATATCTCACAGAGTGGTAGGTATGGAGAAAGGAAGAAAAGAGTAGCACAGAATGCCATAAACAAGAGTAAACAATAGAACCACAGCGATCTCTCCAAAAACCGCATCAAAACAACTAGATTGGGGTCCATGATCTGACATCCTAGATGGAGCACCCCTCAAGCCATGGGGCAGGAGACTCCGGCGTTGGTATATATCAACCCTGCATAGTGGAGGTGGGGGCCCCAAGTGGGCTATCATTCCTTACAGAAAAGTGAACAGTAACTCATATCCAAGGAAGGGCCTACAGTACCAGCATAGTAGTGAGGACAGTAATCAAACATTTTCGGGGTTGGAGATACGGTCATGGCGTTGAAGTTTGCAGAGGAGAGCTGCTCTTTCACTTTGGCTCTCTACCTCGATAGGCATGGTTTGTTTGGCCTTCTTTTTCAGAGTGCCTGGAGTTTGTCAATGAACACAAGGGACTCCGTGCCGGTGAGTGAGACTCATCTTCATCCTGCCAAGCACCAATGAGTAGTATTGCTAGTGCTTCTTCAAAGGTACGCACACTGCACGTCTCATTCTCCCAGATGAAGGTTAGGCGGAAAGGATGACCCCAGCGGTAGCGCACACCTTCCTTTTGCAAGAACTCTGTGGTGGGCTGTAGCAGGCGGCGACGTTGCAAAGTGGTAAGAGAAAGGTCTTTGTATAATCACACCCTGGTGCCTCCGAAGTCTATGGCACTGCAGTCTTGTACAGCTGCCATAATGGTTTCTTTTTGCCAATAATAATGTAAGCAGGTTAAAATATATCAGAGGATATAGCGGGCCTCCCTGCCCTATGTGTTAGATCCAGCACAATGTCTTGAGGAGCAAGATCTGGGGCAACATGGTGGAAGAGCCTGTGGACGTAGTACTCCAGATGCCCCCCAGCTGCCTTCAGCAGAACTCCCTTAAGTCTTATATTGGCCCTCCTGGACCTGTTATCAAGGTCTTCCACCTGGTAATGCAGCGCTGCATTTTGGTCTTGCAATTCCAGTATTTTTTGACCTTCCTTAATATTCGCCCGGTATGTCCTGTTTAAGGGGCACAATATCAGTGCGCAAGGCTCCAAAAAGGGTCTCCAGGAAGGCGAGCGTGTGACCGTCTTGGCACCATCAGCTGTCTCCTTGTTGTCGCCAACAGTTGCAAAAGGTGGCGAGGAGGTGGCCTCCCCATAGTGATCTACTTTTTTACTTGTGGGCTTGGTGAGTAGGTCTCTGATGGAGGTGTCTTTTATGGTTGTTCGGGCTTGTCATGGTCATCCCAGTATATATAATCCAGGGAGGGCCCAACGCTCTCTTACTTAATGCCCTGATATAATTGATATGGGTTACCAAGGAGGTGTGGACCCCTTATAAAGTGGCCTCAGTATATGAAGTTTAACAACAAAGTATAGGTAAACGCATATGTAAATTAGTTAGTTCATATCTTGCTTTTCACAGATCAAATCTAGGGTAACACATCCAGTCAGGTCGTTACATCCAGTAAATTTGAGTACAAGGAGAATGAAGATTCATTCGAAGTACATAAGAGATGAGCAAACGCAGACACGTGTTTTGCCCCCCTAGTGGTGTTTATACCTGGGGCTTTCTCAAGGCTTTTCATATAGTATTAAGAAAAATTCATATAAGACCTCATTGTCTTGTTTTTTTTAATTTTGTTTTATGTTACTTAAGTTTATCATATTAATTCATAATCAAAGTAACCAATAGTGCCATTCTGCATCTTTATTTAAACCATTTCTAACAGTATCAAAACGAATGATAAGAGAACTTTTCTGTTGTCGCAGTTATGTTCCTGATCTCCTCCTTCGAGGAGGATGTTTTATTTTTAGAAGACCACAGAAAGTAAAAGACCTGGTATATGGATAACATGATGTAAAGTGTTCAACCAACGGAAGACGCACATCATCTCTTTGTATGTTGCGGAAATTTTCCTGTATCCTTTGTTTAAGCGGTCTGATTGTACTACCAATGTAGTATTTATCGCAAGGGCAAATGATGATATATACTACATTAATACTGTCGCAATTAATAAAGTCCCTAATTATAAAGTCATGATCATTGATGGCAATTTATTTAGTTTTCGACAAACCAAGTTTACAAATAGAACAATTAGCACAGGTGTAAAAGCCAGTAACTGGTTGAAGAAAGTGCTGCAATGTTTTCTTGTCGTAGAGGAAAGAAGGGCAAAGTCTGTCCCTAAGATTTGGTGCCCTTTTGCAGCATATTTGGGGAAATGGTGATATATCCCTTAGAAGATAGAAGAATTAGCAATTAGTAAGTGCCAGTGTTTTTGTAACAGTTTGCGAACATGGTGATGATCATTACAGAATTTGATGATGAAGCAGATTGACGGTTTTGCTTCCAGAGATTTGACATTATAAAGAATATTTTGACGGTCTATATTGCCAATGCGAACTAGTGTTTGATTTAACCGTGTTGGGTGATAGCCCCTCTTGATTAATCTTTGTGAAAACACCAATGCCTGTTTTTCGTATTCTTCCTTTTAACTGCAATTTTGTCTTGCCTGCCTAAATTCTCCAGAGGGTATATTAATTTTCATATTATGGGGATGACAGCTCGATGCATGAATAATAGAGTTGGCAGCTGTTGATTTTCTGTGAAGGCGAGTATATCATTTGTTCTCTTCTGTGTACAATGTCAAATCAAGGAATTCAAGAGTTTTGCGTGAAATTTGAAAAGTGACTTCGATATTCCATTGATTAGGTGTTAGCGTCTTCAAGAAATGTCAAAGATGTGCCTCCCGACCTTGCCAAATGAGTAGGACATCATCTATATAGCGGCCCCAAAAGATGATATGATTAGTCAGATTGTCCGTCTTATCTCTCCACAACCAGTATCTTTCCACCTCTCCCATTAGAATACGGGCATACGGAGGAGCAAAGCAAGCTCCCATCGCAGTCCCTTGTAATTGGAGAAAGTATTCACCCTAGAACAGAAAAAAGTAGTTTTTGAGGCAAAAGGTGAGCATCTCAAGAATCATATTATTTCGGTCAAGAAAGTGAACTGAGCAAGTTGATATGCATTTGTGAACTGCTTCTATGCCATCATGATGTTTGATTGTGGTGTCCAGGCTAACCACATCAATTGTCGCTAATATGTAATCTGGCTGCAAGTCAATGTTCTGTAGTTTTTGAAGTATGTCTTTTGTGTCTTATGAAAAATCTACCATCCTTTATTCAAAAGGTTGTAATTCGAGATCAATAAAGTTGCCTAGATTGGAACAGACTGAATTAATACCAGCAATGACAGGTCTGCCTTTCGGAGGAAAGCCACCCTTATGGACTTTAGGCAAAAGGTACAGTGTTGGGGTAGTCGGATGTTTGATGAAGAAGTGGGTCTTTTCTTCCAAAAAAAAAAAAAAACACACACAAGACTATAAGGTCCTCTAAGAATTTTTCTTACGAATATCTGAAAAGCCTTGAGAAAGCCCCATGGTCATCCCAGTGTTAATCACGGGGAGGACCCTACATCAACTGCTTACGTGGCTCAACTGGGGTGTTTTGCCGACATAATAAAAAGCAGATGACTAAACACTACAACGTCGATGGAGAGAAAGGGTTGAACCAGACGAACAGTATTTGGTGCTGGTTAAATATAATGCAATATATTTGGAGTCCATGAAATATATTTCCCAAAGACTACGGATTTCGTGGAAAGTATCTATGTTTACATATTTGGATCGGTGTGGATGTTTTAAGTTGGCATTTGTGGAGGTTTGATTGAACAACCTTGGGGAGTATAGTATTTAGTCCTGAAGAAGGTGGTGAAAAAGGTTTTTGAAGACCACCGAAACGCGTGGACGCTTTATTCATACTGGACCCACAGGAGGAGGCTCCTATCGAACAAAGATTTATGCCAATTATCGATAGGCCTATATCTACCAGAATTGGGACAGTTTTACTTCAATAGACTATTGTATATGTCTTCTATTGTCTCCCGTCTTAATGAGTTTTATTTTGTTTTATTAATGGTTTTGGATTGATGAGTTTGTCTTGTTTTGTGTGATTTGGGGTTTTTATTCAGGACTATATTAAATATATACCTTTGATTCCTTTGTTTTTAGACTGATCAATAGAGAGATTCATTGTTTGCATGTGTGGAGTGATTGGTTTGGTTTTCCCGTGGGGGAATTATGTTTTTTAAACTGGGGGTTACGCCATTGGCCGCAGGCCACCAACCCCCTACCGTACTCACTCTAGAAACAGAACAAGATACAGCATAATCCTTGCCTCCGTGTCCTTACTAGAATTGAACCTTTCCATCACAATAGCTAGGAAAATTTTCATTCCAGTTCAGAAAAATAAAGTCAGGGATACACGTAAGTAACTGTTGGAAATGGAAAATTAAGTTTGAGAGAATTGCCATTTTAAAAAAATGTCTCTCTTAATTAATGAGACAGGTAAGTTCAGTTGCTGATCTAGACACCAGTTCATTTATTAAGATAATTAGCAGCAAAGTATGCTCAATAGTAGTCAGTATCTGTACTCCTACATATCTCAATTGCTCAATAATCTTCAGTGCTTGAGATAATGAACAACTAGTATCTTCTGGCATGTTCCAGATCAGTAGCTCAGATTTGGGCAGATTAGTCCTCAACTCAGAGAATCTTCCAAAGACAGTTAATGTACTGATTATTTTTCAGTTTTTTAAAAAAGTTTAGACCAAGAGAGATTTTTCACAGGTATGCCCTGGAATACACCCAGTTCATGGCATATCTTTAACAACAAACTACAACAGGGCAATACTTTATTTCTCCCAGGAAGTGCATGCATGCATGAAATTACTGCACCATTTACCCTAAAACAGTGTATTAAAACAAGCATATCTGCAATTCAAATCATACATTTTTCAGAATCAGACAAGCTAGAAGTAGAAAACTAGTTGTTGGGCAGTCAATGGGAATGTCTCCTTTGTGTATAATAATTGTCTGCTTGGAAAGCATTTTGTGGAGGCAGCCTGAGCCCTGCACCATATGGATTTGTCTCAGTCTCATCCATTTCTTCTCTATTCCCAGCTTGCCAGTGCTGCTTGCTTCTATTCATGGCTGCATGTGAAAAAGGCTTCCCAGTACTGCAGCTCAGCTCTGGCTCTCTCTCTGTGGAGCAGATGTCAGAAGCACTCTTGTGTCGGTGTGTCAGCTATACCCTTTGTTTCACTGAAGAGTGTTGTAAGCTTAACCCTGCCAGTGCCTGGGACGAGGTGGTTACATCCTCGGATATGGCGCTCAGGCGCCACGGACATAACAACCTCGTCCTGCACCAAGCCCACGGAGAGGGCGCTAGAGCTCCCCGTGGGCCTCTCACCCCCTTCCATGGGGAGGGATGGAAGAATAACCGCTTCCCTTTCCACCCCAATCCACCCCCCCGGGTGACCTTATCAGAGGCCGCCCCCATTGCACTGGAAGATCGTAAGAGAAATGCTTTCCGTTCAGGGGGAGGGGGAGTGATGGTAGATAGAGGACATAAAATTAAAGGAAAGGCCTTTCTTTTCATGTCTGTCTGAGCATTTCTGCAGCCCGACTGTGAAGCGGTCGGTCTGCATAAATGGCCTCTAGACACCAGGGATTTTGTTTTGGTGTATGTAAACAATGAAGGGGGGCAAACCCCTTTGGCAAGGGTAGCTCCCCTGGGGGTAATTTTTAATTAAGCCAATCTGCCCCCCCCACCTTTGCAGAAGCCACTAAGGTATTTTTTTGTTTTTAATTACTCGAGGGGAGCGACCCCTTAGGCAAGGGTCGCTCCCTTGGGGGGGGGGGTGGGGGGGGCAAATTGTATTTAGGCTATTTCTGCCCCCCTTGGGGGCAGCTCTGCCTATTTTTATTAGGACAATCTGCCCCATGGAGGGGGGGGGGGGCAGAAACCACTAGACACCAGGGAATTTTTTTTCAACAATTTCACTAAAGGGGAGAGACACCTTAGGCAAGGGTCGCTCCCCTGGAGGGCATATTTATTTTAGGCCATTCCCGCCCACTGTGGGAGTAGATCAGTCAATTTTTCTTAGGCCAATCTGCCCCCAAGAGGAGCAGAAACCACTAGACACCAGGGACTTTTTTTGCGCCAATTTCATGCAAGGGGGGGCGACCCCTTAGGCAAGGATCTCTTCCTTGGGGAGGGGCAGATTTATTTTAGGCCATTTCACCCCCCAGGGGGGGGGGCAGATCGGCCCATTTTAATTAGGCAGATAAACCACTAGGCACCAGGGATTTTGTTAATTTTTAACAGATGGGGAGCAACCCCTTAGGCAAGGGTCGCTCCCCTGGGGGCCAAATTTATTTTAGGCCATTTCTGCCTCCTTTTCAGGGCAGTTCAGTCTATTTCTATTAGGCCAATCTGTCTCCAGGGGGGTGGAAACCACTTAGGCATCACAGTTTGGTGTGTGTGTTTTGTTTGGGGGGTAGCCCCTTGCGCAAGGGTCGCTCCCCATGGGGGGTTATACATTTGGGCCATTAGAGCTTGTCTAACTCTCAAAATTGTTGCACTTGGAATGGTGAGGGCTGCACTTTTTGGACTCTTGGACACTGCCATCTAGAAAAATCTACGAGACCTAGACACATCTGAAAACTAAACATCTGGATGAGTCCAGGGTGGTGTGCTTCACATGCACACCTCACCATTTTTCTACCCACAATGCCCTGTAAACCTCCAACTTTGCTTGAAATCACACATTTTCGTGATGGAACCTTCCGGAATCCATAAAATTCCTACCGCCCAGCATTGTCGCATCTATACCGATAAAAATTCTGCCCCACTTGTCAGCCTAAAAACTTTTTTTTTTCAAACTGCCCTTTTGGACCCGCTTTTGTTCCCCCTCAATTTCGACATGTTTTTGGCTCTTCCCTGTCACAGACACTTGGCCCACCTTCACAAGTGAGGTATCATTTTTATCGGGAGACTGAGGGGAACGTTGGGTGGTAGGAAATTTGTGCCTACATTTGAGGTTTGCTGAGGATTCTGGTTAAGAAAACACTAGGGGATCTGTTAGAAATGGGGTCTTTGGTTGACAGTCAGGTTACCCCCTGTTCAAGCAAGGACCCTCACTCTAGTCAGGGTAAAAGAGAATCACCCTCAGCTAACCCCTACTTACCCCCTTTGTAGCTTGGCAGAACAGTAGGCTTAACTTCAGAGCGCTAGGTGTAAAGTATTTGTACCAACACACACAGTAACTTCATGAAAACACTACAAAATGACACAACACCGGTTTAGAAAAATAGGAAATATTTATCTAAACAAAACAAGACCAAAACGACAAAAATCCGACATACACAAGTCAAGTTATGAATTTTTAGAGATTAAACTCAAAAATAGCGCTTAGAAACAAAAAGGCTTCGATGAGATGTTAACACGGCGTCGTGACAGAGTCGTTCCCAAGAAGCCGACACCAGCGGCACCGGACACGGAGTCGTGTAGACCCCCAAGTACAGTACCTTTGGTGAAGAGAGAAAACAAGCCGATGCGCGAAGTCGGGGATCGCAGCGTCTGTGCGAAACGTTTAATCCGTGCACTTCGAGTGGCGTCGGTCACGACGTGGTGCGGCGACTTCCACGGAGTCGCGGACTTCAGCGGGGCTGCTGCGGCGTCGGGGCTGCGAAGAGCGTCGCGTTCCAGCGAAGGTCACGGCGTGGGGTGCAGGTGGCGTTACCGGATTCAGCAGCAGCGTCGGTCCGGAGTCGTCCGAAGTCGATTTCCTTGGATTTCCACCAGCTTTCCTTTCAAGGGCCCAGGGACTGGATAGGGCACCACTTGTCAGAGCAGGAGTCTCTCCAGAGACTCCAGGTGCTGGCAGAGAGAAGTCTTTGCTGTCCCTGAGACTTCAAACAACAGGAGGCAAGCTCTAAATCAAGCCCTTGGAGATTTCTTCACAAGATGGAAGGCACACAAAGTCCAGTCTTTGCCCTCTTACTCTGGCAGAAGCAGCACTGCAGGAAAGCTCCACAAAGCACAGTCACAGGCAGGGCACCGCTTCTTCCTCAGCTATCAGCTCTTCTCCAGGCAGAGGTTTCTCTTGGTTCCAGAAGTGTTTCTAAAGTCTGTAGATTTGGGTGCCCTTCTTATACCCATTTTAGTCTTTGAAGTCACCTTTCTTCAAAGGGGACTCACACCTACTTGTGAAATCCTGCCTTGCCCAGGCAAGGCCTCAGACACACACCAGGGGGTTGGAGCCGGCATTGTCAGAGGCAGGCACAGTCCTTTCAGATGAGAGTGACCACTCCACCCCTCCCTTTTAGCAGAGATGGCTAATCAGGAAATGCAGGTTACACCCCAGCCCCCTTTGTGTCACTTTCTAGTGCGAGGTGAAAAACAACCCAACTGTCAAACTGACCCAGACAGGGAATCCACAAACAAGGCAGAGTCACAGAATGGTTTAAGCAAGAAAATGCTCACTTTCTAAAAGTGGCATTTTCAAACACACAATCTCAAAATCAACTTTACTAAAAGATATATTTTTTAATTGTGAGTTCAGGGACACCAAACTCCACATTTCCATCTACTCTCTAGGGGAATCTACACTTTAATCATATTTAAAGGTAGCCCCCATATTATCCTATGAGAGAGACAGGCCTTGCAACAGTGAAAAACGAAATTGGAAGTATTTCACTGTCAGGACATATAAACCACATTACTGTATGTCCTACCTTATCCATACACTGCACCCTGCCCTTGGGGCTACCTAGGGCCTACCTTAGGAGTGCCTTACATGTAAGAAAAGGGAAGGTTTAGGCCTGGCAAGTGGGTACACTTGCCAAGTCGAATTTACAGTGTAAAAATACACACACAGACACTGCAGTGGCAGGTCTGAGATCTGATTACAGAGCTACTTATGTGGGTGGCACAACCAGTGCTGCAGGCCCACTAGTAGCCTTTGATTTACAGGCCCTGGCACCTCTAGTGCACCTTACTAGGGACATACTAGTAAATCAAATATGCCAATCATGGATAAACCAATTACATACAATTTACACAGAGAGCATATGCACTTTAGCACTGGTTAGCAGTGGTAAAATGCTCAGAGTTCAAAAGCCAACAGCGACAGGTCAGAAAAAATAGGAGGCAGGAGGCAAAAAAATTCGGGATGACCCTGCATAAGCAAAAGTCCAACAGGATCCATGCAAGTCACACCTCCCTTGACTCCCTCGGTGTCTAGTTTTCAGAAATGTCTGGGTTTGATAGGTTTCCCTAGATGGCTGCAGAACCCAGGACCAAAAGCACAGGTGCACCCCGCAAAAACAGGTAGTTTTGTATTTGATAATTTTGATGTGTCCACATAGTGTTTTGGAGCATTTCGTGTTGCAGGCATTAGGCCTACCCACACAAGTGAGGTACCATTTTTTAATCGGGAGACTTGGGGGAATGCTGGATGGAAGGGAATTTGTGGCTCTTCTCAGATTCCAAAACTTTCTTTCACCACAATGTGAGGAAAAAGTGTTTTGTTTTGCCAAATTTTGAGGTTTGCAAACGATTCTGGGTAACAAAACCTGGTGAGAGCCCCACAAGTCACCCCATCCTGGATTCCCCTAGGTGTCTAGTTTTGAAAAATGCACTAGTTTGTTTGGTAGGTTTCCTTTGGTGCCGGCTGAGTTAGAGGCCAAAGTCCACAGCTGGGTTCTTTCCAAAAAACATGTCAGATTTCAAAGTAAAAATGTGATGTGTCCATGTTGCGTTTCATGTCGCAGGCATTAGGCCTACCCACGCAAGTGAGGTATCATTTGTATTGGGGGAACACAGAATAGAAGAACAAGTGTTATTGCCCCTTGTCTTTCTCTACAAAAGTCATCTATTTGAGAAATGCCCTGTAATTCACATGCCATAAGCTTTATTCTGCAGCCGTTGTTTCTCATTTTCTTCTTAAAACGAAATGTTAGCTGTATTTTGGCTCATTTGGCTCAAACTGTGGGTACCTTTAGAAACTCTAGGATGTTAGAACAAAAGGAAGCAAATTTGGCGTGGGTAGCTTATGTGGACAGAAAGTAATGAGGGCGTAAGCGCAAACTGCCCCAAATAGCCAAAAAAGGCCTGGCATCTGAGGGGTGGAAAAGGCCTCGCAGCAATGGGGTTACACAACAAAAGGCAGTCGAAAAAATAAACAAATCACTTGTTTTTTTTGTTTTTTTTCACTATCCTGAGACATTAGGGCTTTCTTTTACCATCAGTCCTGTGAGGGTTGGAGCCAGCACATCATCAGGGGAAGGAAAATTAACTGTGACCTGTACACCCAGAACTTAAAGCTGCATTAACGAAACAGTATTAGTCCGTGTACCACTGTTTGGTGGATTCTGCCTCCCTTCTCTCCAGTTGAGCTGGAGATCCTGAAACCACACTTCACTTCTTTCTCTCCTATGTGATGCATGGAGCTTTATTAAGCTTACCATTGTACAAGAATGGCCCTTACGTACCCGCACCCTCTTTATGGGCCCTACTCTGCAGGTTCTAGTTCATAACTACACTGGCAGGTAACTAACAGCTAATAATGCAGGCAAGGGCGAAACTGCTTAATATATCTGTTGTTGCACTATTCTTTCCCGTTCTATTTATGCTGTTGCGCTGCTCAGTACAAAGTACCACATTTTAATTGTCTTATTCCTTAAACAAAGCCTACTTTACTATCGGCCATGAATGCTCCTAACCCTACCCACAGTAGAAACATCGCACTATAAGACCACAGATGCACAAAAAGGTAGGTTCATGGAAATAAACTGCAAATGCTGATTTTATTAATCACAATGTGCCTGTTTTATGCACAGAAATCTATAATTTACAGATTTTCATGGGTAAGTCAGGAATGGGTTTTTGTATATTTCAAAAAACAGGAACTACTAAATTTGTAGCCCTAAGGTGAATAATCATGAAGCAATACACGTGAATTTTGGAAAATGCTGATTATTTCTATACTGACAGGTTGGCTGAATTCCTTAAGAAACATACTTTACTAATTGACTATAATACCGCCTGGAGAATTGGCTTCCATGCACCCATTCCGCTTGCTTTTTGAGTGGTTTAACATTGCAGCTGTGCCAGAGTTTATGTGATCAAAACAAAAAGAGATTTTAAGAGCACTTCTGAGAGAAGGGCTTTGGCTCCCCAAACTTGCTGATTCTCAGGAGAACATCACTTGACTGTAGAGAAGCTGGGTGCTTCCACCAAAAAAAGAATGTGTTTAATGCAATTTATGTCTTGTGGAAAGCTTTTGGTAAATACTGCAGGACTAGTTGGTTACTCTGACAAGCTAATTAGCACGATTATAGGCTTGGTCTGTTTATTATGAAACGTTATGATATAGATAGCAGGATCGACATTTTAATTGGGAAGGAATGTTAACTGTACAAATTAACCCTACTCTATTAGCGAATGGACATATCAAAAATACATATAAAAAGAGGAAAACGTCAAACGAGAGCAAAGCTGGGAAGATTATTTCTAAGTCAGACACATCTGTAGGGATTGTGGATGGTCTTACCTAAGGTGGGTGCTCCACATCTTACAACCATGTCTTCCCTCCATGTTGAATGAGGCAGGTAAGGCGCTTGTGCCATTTATTTTAAAACTAAGCATTAGGCCTACCCACACAGCCTGTGGCCCAAAGTTTTAAAAAAGTTGAAAAAATCCACTTCAACCCAGTCCTTGTTACTCTTTTTACCCACCTTGAGCTCCTCTCCTATGCTTATGTCATTCCTGCCCTGTCCAGTCACTTTCTCAGTAGTGAGCTAAATTACTGCAAAAAAGAGAGAAAAAACCCTGACAAAGCCAATAGGTTAATTTTTGTGGAGTGCACATACAGCGACAGGTCTCCAATGGGCACGTATAAATCCAGGCAGTGTAACATCTCCGTCTAAACCAAAAGGGTAAGCACACAGACAACTCACTTGGCCCATCAATCTCAGTCGCATCTCACTCAAAAATACCAAATATGATAATCACTGTGCCAAATAACATTGCACATCCACACTATTGGATCCTGACCATACAAGTAACGCTACCAATAAATAGATCTGTTCATGATTGCCCAGGAATGTTTTGGGCAGAGTGCAAAGATGGGTGACTTGGATTTCAGAATGTTCTACAGCTAGTAGCTTAATAGTGAGATCTGCTTTGGCACTTTGATAATTTCAAATCGCACTAAGTAAAAGATACATTCATTATTACACAGTGCATCTCCAAAACCCGTCATTACAGTGCAATATATTAAAGAATAAATTATAAATTTACGGTTTGGAAAAGTACACAGTCCTAATTTACATAAAACTCAAACGAGAGTGCACTTGTCGCCTCCTCATGATAACTTCTACCTCAATATTGATTATTCCTATACTATTGAAGGAGATCTACACAAAAGCAGGCACTCACCCATCTCTCCACTTAATTACCCATTAACCAGGAATCAGGTATGTACTAGTTGATAATAATACATCCATGCTAAACCTAGCCACAATAGCTCTACTTGACCACAATGTGTGAACCTAGGCAAATAACTACCTACCTGTGCCTTAATTTATGTGCCACAACTGGAATACCTGAAATTCCCTTATGTAGCTGCGTAAATGGACCTTGTGTTCAATCTGATTTATCAAGAAGCACGCCTGCAGTGCTGTTCTTATGTTACTAAGCTATTGCTTTGAAGAACTAGTTCAAGCAATACAATACTCTGAAGATGAAAATGCGTTGGAGGTGGGGGAGTGAGGGGAGTTAACATTATGGTTTGTGGAGATTGGCTTACAGAGTACAAATTCTAGATGAGAACAGATATGCTGTGGGCCACAGAAAAATGATCCCTTACAGAAAATGTGTTGCCAGCAAAATTAAAAAAATAGCTATCATGACGTAGTGTTGTTCATCTCTACACACCACACATGGAAACACCAGGATTGCCACATATCCAAATTTGACTTAAAGCTCCACCAAATTCAAGTTTGATTTGATTTGTTTTGGTCAGACAGAACACCTACCCTTTTAGCAGATATTATGCCAGGGCAGTGCCGACAATGGGCAGGCATTGTGCACCATTAGCGCGATACTCAGGAATACATGGTGTATCAGCACTCATATCCTCAGGCACGAAGTGCCCATGGGAAGCTAAAAGCATGGTGAAAGGCGGATAACGTACAGAGAGAAACAATGTTGTGCCCCCTGACCTGTGCATCGGCATACATGCACACAGGCAACCATGACAATGGAAAGACCACTCATCCAGACAACCTTGCTCACAAACAGTCCTGCAATGTCAGGCCTGCACACGGGCAGGCAAAGCGCACAGAAAGCCCTGTATACAGGGAGCTCTGCACATAGATAGCCATGCTAACAGGCAGCCTTGCAAGTAGGTGGTCTTCTGCAAAGTCCTCTTACTAAATCCCTGTAGATAGAAAACCTTCAGTACATTCTGCACAACTGGCAAAACTGTACTCTAAAGAGTATACCTTTAAAAACAGCAAATGTAACAAGCATTTATAAAACCAATAGGTCTCGACACTGAGAGCTATTGACGTGGTCAATATCTTTTAGCTATGCTGAATTGCAGCACAGCTGCTGGTCAGCATGGCTGAAAGTCATGTAAAAATCCTAATCACGTGGCAGCAACTTCAGTTTTTTTCCCCTGAAGTACCACACTAGCGTGTACACGCACCAAAGCACATGGGCTGCTCTCTGAAAGTGGGAGAGGTAGGGCAGGCGGAGCTTGGCTCAGGTCGGATTTATCTTCTGTTTAATAGGCATGAAATAGCAGTAAAAGATGGGAAGGGAGGTGTACAAAGAGATATGGAAACAATCTCATTCCGCGATATTTAGCATGCACGAAAGATCAGTAAAAGATGGGGAGGCGTAAAAAGAGAAATGAAAACAGCCTCCATCCACGATACCTTCAAAACAGGGAACTGATCAGTTTTCACGTTTATATTCTGTAGGATGTGGTGTAATGGCTAGAGGGGAACCAGCTCCAAGTCTCGACAGGAGTCTCAAAATCCTGTGATTCTGGGCAAATCACTTAATTTCTCAGTGGTAAAAATGAATATGTCCATCGGTAATGCAACTGGTGCTCATGTAAAGCGCTCCTATACCTGTGTTTTTAGTGGATTTTTCTTACATTTTCTAAACACTCAATGTATTGCGGAACATGTATATTATTAATGGATTAAACATATTTTTTTACTTCTATTTTCGGTGTTTTGCTGTTCCAGCTGCCAACATCAAATTATTTGTCATGCTGAAAATACACAAAACAATAGTGTCTGGGAAACCAAGGCACACCCATCATATAGGAGTATTTACTTACCAAAAGCTCTTGCCTGTCCACTTAAACGTACGCACAGCAGCATAAACCAGTTGTAGGAAAGTACCCTATTTTTGGCATGGTTACCCTCACTTTTTGCCTGTTGTCAGTGTGTTTTGACTGTGTGCACTGGGATCCTGCTAACCAGGACCCCAGTGAATGTGCTCTCTCCCTTTAAACTTGGTTGCTTGGACCACAAACACCTCATGTTTGGCATACTGGTGCCCCCTTTTAAGTCTCTAGTATATGGTACCCAGGTACTCAGGGGCATTGGATTACTAGGGGTTCGCTATGGGTTGCAGCATGTATTATGGGACCCATAGGGTGCATGTAAAATGTGTCTGCAGGCCTGCCATTTCAGCCTACGTGAAAAGGTGCATGCAGGTCACTGCACCAAGTCACTGTAAGTCTCTCCTATGGTAGGCCCTCTTAGCCCAGAAGGAAGGGTGCAGGTACCTGTGTGTGAGGGCACCCCTGCATGAGTAGAGGTGCCCACATGAACTCCAGCTCCATTTTCCTGGACTTCTTGAGTGCAGGGACGCAATTTTATGCGTGTACTGGACATAGGTCACTACCTACATCCAGCTATTTAATGGTAACTCCGAACCTGGGCATGTTTGGTATCAAACATGTCAGAATCATACCCAAATACTGTTGCCAGTATTGGTTGTATGATTCCATGCACTCTGGGGGCTCCTTAGAGGACTCCAGCCTTGCTCCTACCAGATTTCTGGTGTTTTATGGGCAGCCCGAGCTGCTGCCACCCCTCATATGGGTTTCTGCCCTCCTGCTGCTTAAACAGCTCAGGCCCAGGAAGGCAGAACAAAGGATTTCCTTTAGGAGAGGGAGACAACACCCTCTCCCTCTTGAAATAGGTGTTACATGGCTTGGGAAGGGTAGCTTCCCCAAACCACTGGTATGCTTAGAAGGGCACATGTGGTGCTCTCCATTGTATAAACCAGTCTGAACAAGTTCAGGGACCTCCAGACCCTGCTCTGTCATGAAACTGGACAAAGGAAAGGGGAGTGACCACTCCCCTATCCATCACCTCGCAGGGGTGGTGCCCAGAGCTCCTCCAGATGGCCCCTTGATTCTGTCATCTTAAATCCAAGTTGCGAAGAGGCCTCTGGGTGCACTTAAGTGGCCAGGTCAGGTAGGTGACGTCAGAGCCCCCTCCTGATGGGTGGTCACCTGGCTAAGTGACCAATCCCCCTTCCAGGGCTATTTAGGATCTCCCTCATGGGTGGGTCCTCAGATTCGACATGCAAGACTCCAGCAGGAATCCTCTACAACGTTTACATCAACTTCTAGCCACTGGAACTGCACCTGGACTCCACAGGGACCTACAATCTGCAGCAACAGCGACGTCTTCGCCCTGCAACATTGTTTCTCCGGCTCTTTCCAGCAACTGCAACATTTCCCCGGCTGGGCATCCTCTGAGGGCGGCAAGCAAGAAAGAATCTCCCTTGGAGTGAAGGAGACACTCCCCTGCATCTGCAGGCATCAACTGCAATGACAACCGGCTGTGTGGATCGCGTCTCTTCCTGGTTCTTGCATCATGGGTGGTGGTCTGGAGTGGTCTGCTTGGTCCTCTCTGCCAGCTGCCCAACTCTGGTGAAGTTAAGCCCTTGCCTTCCCACGAAGGACAGTACTCCCGTGCACTGCATCTCTTGCAGATACCATGGCTTGTGGGCATCTCCCCCAAGGTATTTTTCTGTGTAGCCCCAACCCCCAGCACTCTTCCCTGTGATGCACAGCCCTCTGCGTGCTTCTCCTGCGACGAGGGACCTCTCCTCAGGTGTGCTGTGTGGGCCTCACAGCAACTCCTGGGCACCTTGCCTGCGGGACTTCTGTGGGGATTGCCTCTTCTTTGGACTCTCTGCACTGCCGAGGGTTGCCTGGGACTCCTCCCGTGGGTTGAGCCCCCCTTGGACCTTGCTGGTCCCCCACAACTCCACTTTTGCACCAACCTCAACATTTGCCATGGCCAAGGCTTGTTGGTGGTTTTTCCACACCACAGACTGACTGCAGTCCATCATCCGACATGGGACGTCGACAGCATCACCCAGGAACTCTTCATCTGCTCAGGTGCTGCATTGCTGACCGTCGTCGTCTCATCATTGACCAACTCCTGCATCCACAGACAGGTGGGTAGTGGCTCCTGCCATGACCAGACACTCCAACGTAAACTAGACTTGGTCCCCTTCTTTTCCAGGTCTTCCTCTTCCTGGATCCACCTATCTAGTAATTTAGTATGTGTGTCACTAAAATAAAGTACCTTTATTTTTTAAAAACTGTGTGGTTCTTTCATGGGTGTAAGTGCTGTGTGACTATAAGTGGTATTGCATGAGCTTTGCATGTCTCCTAGATAACCCTTGGCTGCTCATCCACAGCTATCTCTAGAGAGCCTGGCTTCTAGACACTGCCTACACTTCACTAATAAGAGGATACCTGGACCTGGTATAAAGTGGTAATACCATAGATATTCACCACACACCAAGCCAGCCTCCTACACCAGTGTCAACGCCTATCCATCTTGCAACGGAAACTGAAAATGCATTTAAAGAAAAAATGGATGTGTAAAAACATCCATTGCAGAAGTAGGCAGCATCATAGATGGAAACATGTAGGCTCCAGCTGCTCTGACATGTACCAGAAGTCCAGGGGAGGCACACCAAGACTGTTTTCAGATGCACGTCTCATATTGCTCCACTGGGAATGTGCGGGTTGTATTCTGCATTCGAAAAAGCACTGGAATTCAGGGTTGGGTTATTAGTGCAGCGGCTGCTCAGACAGTGGGGCAGCTTAGGGGGATGTCAGCAGCAATGCAGAGGCTCATCTGTGCTCATAACTCTTCTCTATTAGAGCAGGTAGCACAAGCTGAGGAAGCAGCCCCTGCTATGGTAGCCCAGCGGATACAATTATAGCACAGTCTTTCAAAACCCCTTTGATTTTTGTACCAGATGTTGTGTGGTTGTGCACTGGGACAACAGTCATTCTGAACATTAGATAGACAGCCTTGATGACTGGCAATTGTATTTTTTTGGCAAGCTGCCTCTGCTCGTCTGACAGTATTAAGTCTAAAGCACCAGGAAAAACATGGGTTATTATTATAAAGTAAAATAAATACTTTTTCATATATACTGTAGAGTGCCCACCTCCGTATTAATGGAAATTGCAAGACACTACAGTGGCAGAACAAAAGTATAATTGGACCTGCGTACATTGTAGCTAAGAGCATAAGGTGCTTGTAAAAACACAAAGAAAAATATGTCCCAAAACGGTAGCAGTGGATGGACACAGACAGTTGGTCCATGCTCTATGGGATGGCTAAGAGAAGCATTGTGCATGCATACCATGAACAATGGGGACACAGGATATATGAGCGACGACGGAGCAAGCAAATAGTAAGCCTATGGGCGGAATGAAGCTCACAGATTGAACACACTATGGTGGTCATTCTGACCTCGGCGGTAAAAGGCGCCTACCGCCGGTCAGAAATCCTCCATAATCCCGCCGCGGTCGCGGAAACCCGCCACGGTCATTCTGACCCGCAGAAGGCAAACCTCCGAAAATCCGACCGCCACAACAGACCGCCAGACCAGCGGTCGGCGGAAAGGTGGAGGTGACCAAACCTCCACCGCCACGCCAACAGAAATACGCCCATCCCATTACGACCCACGAATCCACGCGGCGGTCATTCAAACGCGGTATTCCATTGGCGGGACACACCGGCGCGGTCAGAATACACACCAACGAACAAAACTCACCCACATTGGACGATTTGAATCCCACACACCTGATACACATACACACACCACTCCCACACACACAATACAATATAAAACACCCACCCACATCACCCACAAACCCCTACGCTTACAAAATCGTAAAGAAGGCAAGAGCGAGACACCAGCATCCAAAACATAACAGCCACAGCCACTCAACACCATCACCCACACACTATCCACACACAAAACAACACACACCACCACACTCAACTCACTTAAATACACATACTCCACCCCACACATCATACACACCACCCCATGGCACCCCAAAGACAACCCCGCTTCACAGACGAAGAACTCGGGGTTATGGTGGAGGAAATCGTTCGTGTAGAGCCCCAGCTGTTCGGCACACAGATACAATACACCAGCATTGCCCGGAGGACGGAGCTATGGCAGAGGATTGTCGACAGGGTGAACGCAGTGGGACAGCACCCCAGAAATCGGGAAGACATCAGGAAGCGATGGAACGACCTACGGGGGAAGGTGCGTTCCAGGGTATCCAGGCACAACATCGCCGTGCAGAAGACTGGCGGAGGACCCCCACCTCAACCCCCACAATTCACATCATGGGAGGAGGAAGTCTTGAACATCCTGCATCCTGACGGCCTCGCAGGAGTCAGCGGAGGAATGGATACTGGTAAGTTGAAGCTTCAATACTGCTTCCCCCCCACCTGCATGCCAAATCAGACCCCAACCCTCACCCCCATCCTCGAACCCCATCCTCAACCCCACCCTCACCCCCACCACCATCCTCACCCCCACCACCATCCTCACCCCCAACACCATCCTCACCCCCACCCCCACCACACCTATTCCCCGCCAATGTCTCACCATCACAACCCACTCATCCCAAAACCTAGGCCTGCATGCGTCCACTAAGCATGGACACCCATCACCAAAGCATGCCCAATGCATATACACATCCCCCCCACAAGCCACCCTCACCAAAGCCCCCACACACGAATGCCAGCACTTGGGGACACGAGAACCCACAGATACACCCATATGCGACACATTGAAACTATAACCATACCTCTATACCCCTGCAGGACCCGACCGTCAACACACCGCGGCGGAGGGGCCAGAATTATCCACACCCCCCACCCAAGAGGCCGTCAGCGATGACAGCAGCTCTGTCGATCTGGACACCGATGACCAGCCCGGACCATCGGGGACCTCTGGACAGTCGGTTCCCCTCACACAGGCACAGGCCACTATAGACCCTAACCCCTCTGGGAACACCAGCACAGCTCCCACCCAGCGGGCCCATGCCTCTGTCTCCAGGGCGCGTCAATCTGCGGTGTGTCTACCACTACAGGGCACCCAGGATAACCCACCACCCCAACAACAACAGGGACCTGGGGGCAGTGGTAGTGGGCACACCGGCCAGGGGGCAGAGGCCCAGGGAAACAGGGCAACTCGGCGGGCAGCTGTGCGACAGGGGGGGGAGGAGAGGCCCAGGGAACCCACTCTCCACGAGGTCCTCACCACCATCATGGGAGCATACAACCGCTCCCAGGAGACGATGGCGACGGTACTGGCCCGGTTCCAGGAGATCCAGGTGCTGCAGGAGGAACACTATCGGGGGTACAGGGAGGACATCCGAGCCATCAACACCACCCTGGTTACCATGGTAGGGCTGCTGCAGGACCTCGTAAACAGCAGGGCGGACACTGAACAACACCCAAGGGCCCCTGCCACTAGCCGGGACCAAGAACAGCCATCCACCTCCGCCGGCGCTAGTGGACAGGAGGCCCCCGCACAGCAACAGCCCACCAGACCCCCACCTCCTGCAGGAGAAGAACCACCCCGCAAGAGGGCCCTGAGATCTCGCAAGACAGAGTAGGATGTCAAGACCCCCGCCAGCAATGGATACCACCTGATGTCATCCCACTGTCCCACATTGTCACCCTGTCCATCCTCGAACTGCCCATGCTCCATCTCTCCACAGGCCTCTGGACAATGCACCTGTGTGACTGTTACTCTGGACTCTGCCATGGACATTCCTTCACCATAGCCCCCACCCACTTGAAACCACCCATCCCATTTTGAGCACTTAAATAAACACCTATTTTGCACCAAAATATCAGGAGTCTGGCTGTGATTTCAATAGATTGTAATTGACATGACAGTGCAAATATGTCCTTGTACATGGTGAAGTCAACAAACAGCTGCCACAAAGCTGTAGTCCATGGGGAAACGAAGCACAGGACTCGTAGTGGGGACCCCAGATCTGAAATAGGGAGGGAAAAGCCAAAACTCAGTCATCATACACTGGGGCAAATAGACAGGCAGCAGAGATGCTGCAGAGTAGTTAACATTTACTAAATTATCTTTGAAATGTTACCTGTGTCCTATTGGAAGTACTGTTCAATGATTCTGTCCCTGTTGTCTGTTTCAGCCCCGTCGTCTTCCTCCTCGTCACTCTCCTCAGGTTCCACCGCTGCCACAACACCACTGTCTCGACCATCCTCCTGCAGGAAAGGCACCTGGCGGCGCAAAGCCAGGTTGTGAAGCATGCAGCAGGCCACGATGATGTGACACACCTTCTTAGGTGAGTACATTAGGGATCCACCGGTCATATGCAGGCAGCGAAACCTGGCCTTTAGGAGGCCAAAGGTGCGTTCGATCACCCTCCTAGTACGCCCATGGGCCTCATTGTACCGTTCCTCTGCCCTGGTCCGGGGATTCCTTACTGGGGTCAGTAGCCACGACAGGTTGGGGTACCCAGAGTCCCCCACTAGCCATACACGGTGTCTCTGTAGCTGTTCCATCACGTAAGGGATGCTGCTATTCCTCAGGATGTAGGCGTCATGCACTGACCCTGGGAATTTGGCATTTACATGCGAGATGTACTGGTCAGCCAAACACACCACCTGGATGTTCATTGAATGGTAACTTTTTCTGTTCCTGTACACCTGCTCCCTGTCTCTTGGGGGAACCAAAGCCACATGGGTCCCATCAATGGCACCAATTACGTTGGGAATATGTCCAAGGGCGTAGAAATCACCCTTCACTGTAGCCAGTTCGCCCACCTCAGGGAAAATGATGTAGTTCCTCACGGATTTAATCAGGGCAGACAACACTCTGGATAACACCTTTGAAAACATGGGCTGAGACATCCCAGAAGCAATTCCCACGGTTGTCTGAAATGACCCACTTGCCAAGAAATGGAGTACTGACATGACCTGCACCAGAGGGGGAATCCCTGTGGGTTGGCGGATGGGGGACATCAGGTCGGGCTCCAGCCGGGCACACAGTTCATGGATAGTGGCACGGTTAAGACGGTAGGTCAGGATAATGTGGCGTTCTTCCATTGTCGCCAGGTCCACCAGCGGTCGGTACACGGGAGGATTCATCCGTCTCCTCGCCCAACCCAGCGGACGGTGCCTAGGAAGGACAACATGGAGCACACAGTCAGGCAACCCACAGGTACGTACTCACAGCTAGCACAGTATACGATTCTCTATGCAGTGAATGGCGTGTCTGAGTGGCTATGCAAGGCCTAGGCCTGTGTGACGCAGTTGAAATTGAGCCATGTGGGCCCTGGAAATGGCGGCTGCCTGACCTGTGAAGTGTGACAATGGGATGTGAGGTCAATGCGCTGGCGTGGCACACCGCGGCGGGCGGCGGCCGAAGACCGCGGCGCGAAGCCGCATTGGTTAACATTGAAGCCTATGGGTTTCAGGAGCCAATGGCGAAGGGCGCCGGCGGTGGCGGGACGCACCGCCGCGGTACGCACCGCCGCGGACGTGACCGCCATTTTCTATCTACTTATCCACTTGCGACTTGAACTTTCACAGGAGAGGACCTATACTGCAAGTGTTGCTGTGACCTCGGTCTGGAAGGGACAATGGCTGCTGCGACTGGGGAAAGGGCCCCTGCCTTCACTGGAGAGGAGTTGGAGAAACTTGTGGATGGGGTCCTCCCCCAGTATGCGCTACTCTACGGTCCTCCAGACCAACAAGTGAGTTTAATTCTATCTGGATTTGGGGCCACTGGCTGGCTTGGGGGCCTGGCGGGGATGGGGGGCATGTTGGGCCTGGCGGGGGGCCTGGCGGGGATGGGGGGCATGTTGGGCATGGCGGGGGGCCTGGCGGGGGGCCTGGCGGGGATGGGGGGCATGTTGGGGCTGGCGGGGGGCCTGGCGGGGGGCCTGGCGGGGATGGGGGCCATGTTGGGCCTGGCAGGGGGCCTGGCGGGGATGGGGGGCATGTTGGGCATGGCGGGGGGCCTGGCGGGGGGCCTGGCGGGGATGGGGGGCATGTTGGGGCTGGCGGGGGGCCTGGCGGGGGGCCTGGCGGGGGGCCTGGCGGGGATGGGGGCCATGTTGGGCCTGGCGGGGGGCCTGGCAGGGATGGGGGGCATGTTGGGCATGGCGGGGGGCCTGGCGGGGATGGGGGGCATGTTGGGCATGGCGGGGGGCCTGGCGGGGGGCCTGGCGGGGATGGGGGGCATGTTGGGGCTGGCGGGGGGCCTGGCGGGGGGCCTGGCGGGGATGGGGGCCATGTTGGGCCTGGCGGGGGGCCTGGCGGGGATGGGGGGCATGTTGGGCATGGCGGGGGGCCTGGCGGGGGGCCTGGCGGGGATGGGGGGCATGTTGGGGCTGGCGGGGGGCCTGGCGGGGGGCCTGGCGGGGATGGGGGGCATGTTGGGCATGGCGGGGGGCCTGGCGGGGATGGGGGGCATGTTGGGCATGGCGGGGGGCCTGGCGGGGGGCCTGGCGGGGATGGGGGGCATGTTGGGCCTGGCGGGGGGCCTGGCGGGGATGGGGGGGCGTTGGGCCACTGGAAAGGAAAATGCTGAGTAACTTGAACGTGGTATTTCTCCCTCCCTGTACGTGTCACATAGGTCCGCGCCCATGAGAAGATCGGGATTTGGCGTGCCATCGCCAAGGAAGTCCGGGCCCTGGGGGTCCACCATCGACGGGGCACCCACTGCCGCAAGAGGTGGGAGGACATCCGCCGCGGGACCAAGAAGACCGCCGAGTCTCTGCTGGGGATGGCCTCCCAACGTAGGCGGGGTGCCTGCCGTCAACTGAGCCCCCTGATGTTCCGGATCCTGGCGGTGGCCTACCCTGATTTGGATGGGCGCGTGAGGGCAGCACAGCAGACACAAGGGATTGAGTCCAAGCATTATCTACTCTGTTGTTGCGCAGTGGAGGTGTCTGGGTGGGGGAGGAGGGCTGTGGGTCCCCCTAGGCCAGGGCGATATCTGTAGGCTGGGCACCCCCGTAAGCCCCTGTGTCCCCAGCCACCACCCTCGGTAGTGAGTCAGTACAGCCATCCCTGGGCCGTGTCATCCATGGGTGCAGTTGACAACTCTAGGCGTGTAGGGCATGTTCCACGGAATGCGTAGCGGACCCCAAGTGCGCAACTTAGTGCAGGGGGCATCTGTGTCTGTCATGTCCGCTAACTGTACCGGAGATCCATGTAATCAATATCCCTTTATTTCTCTCTCCCCCCCCCTTTTTGTTTGTCTTTCTGTGCTTGTGTGCATCAGCATCATCAGGCGGAGGAGAAGTGGCATCGGGGCAGGAGGGAGCTGCATCTCACATGGCCCAGGAGGGCCATGCCACAGAGTCAGACTGGACCAGTGAGACGGAGGGCGAGGGGAGCTCCACGACGGGGACGACTGGAGCCTGCAGCGACACGGACACGTCCTCGGAAGGGGGCTCCCTTGCGGGGGTGGCACCATCCGTGCCCCCCGCCATTACAGGTACAGCCGCCACCCAGCGCACCATCTCCGCCCTCCCAGCAGCCCCTCCGCGTTCGCCCCGTGCCCGCTCTGCCAGGAAGCCGGGCATCTCCTTCGCCCCAGGCACCTCAGGCCCTGCCCCTGTTACCCCCGCTGCCCTCAGTGAGGAGGTCATTGACCTCCTCCGAACGCTCATTGTTGGGCAGACTACCCTTTTGAATGCCATCCAGGGGGTGGAGAGGGAGGTTCATCGCAGCAATGCGTACCTGGAGGGCATTCATTTGGGTCAGGCTGCCCATCAGCGATCGTTCCAGGCTCTGGCCTCAGCACTGACGGCAGCCATTGTCCCTGTCTCCTGCCTGCCTCTACTAACTCCCTCCTCCCAGTCTCCTGTTCCTCTGCCTGTCCCACCCACACCATCAGACCAGCCTGCACACACCTCAACACCCAAGAGAAGCTCATCCAAACATAAGCACCACAGATCACGCAGACATTCACACACGCAACATTCCGATGCAGACATGCCAACAGTCACTACCACCTCTGTGACCCCCACCTCCTCGTCTCCCTCCTCCCTCCCTGTGACGTCTACACTCACACCTCCATTCACCTCACCATCAGCCAGTGTTTCCATCACCAGCACACCCTCCACTCCAGTCCGCACACGTGCAGTCACCACCCCCACTGCCATTTACACGTCCCCTGTGTCCTCTCCCACTGTGTCTGTCACCCCCTCTTCCACACCACACAAACGCAGCCACCCACCCACCCAACAGCCATCCACCTCACGACAGCCTATCCCTCCTGCACCTGCACCCAAAGACAGCAAACGTGACTCACCTACAACCACATCCTCTCCCTCCACTCCCATTCCCACTGTACCTACCACTCTCCATTGTCCCAAGAAGCTCTTCCTCGCCACTACTAACTTCTTTCCTGACCCTGAGCCCCCCCCCTCCTTCTCGTCGGGGTAAGAAGAGCACCTCAGCCACCACCAGCCCTGCAGCCCCCTTGACAAGGGTGCAGGGGTATTGGAGCCCGCCAGCCCGCATGTCTGGATCTTCGCCCAGCAGCAAGGGGACAGCCAGCCCACCCCCTGGGAAGAGGAGCAGAAGGCGGAAGGGGCGCCGCAGGAGCCCGCCTTCTACATCCCCCCCGGACACCACCCAGAGACAGTCACCAGCCACAGCTCCAAAGGGAGGAAAGGGCCACAGGCCGACGACTAAGGAGGGCAAGGGCAGCAAGTTGGAGAGGTCAGGCAGCAGGCCTGCTGCCCAGGAGGAGCCCACAACCCCCATAGCCGCTGCCCCGGGAGGAACCGGCACAGCTGCCCCGGGAGAGCCCACCAGCCCCATAGCCGCTGCCCAGGGAGGACCCAGCCCAGCTGGCCAGGAGGGCCCCACCACCCACAGCCCAGGTGGGCAGTGAAGGAGCACCATCCCCGCTGCCCAGGAGGGCACCACCAGGCATTTAGCAGTTGGCCATAGACCGTCCGCCGTCTCAAGAACCGCTGAACTGGGCCCTTCAAGGCAAGAACCGCTGAACTGGGCCCTTCAAGGCAAGAACCGCTGAACTGGGCCCCGCCGTCTCAAGAACCGCTGAACTGGGCCCTTCAAGGCAAGAACCGCTGAACTGGGCCCCGCCGTCTCAAGAACCGCTGAACTGGGCCCTTCAAGGCAAGAACCGCTGAACTGGGCCCCGCCGTCTCAAGAACCGCTGAACTGGGCCCTTCAAGGCAAGAACCGCTGAACTGGGCCCTTCAAGGCAAGAACCGCTGAACTGGGCCCCGCCGTCTCAAGAACCGCTGAACTGGGCCCTTCAGGGCAAGAACCGCAGAACTGGGCCCTTCAGGGCAAGAACCGCTGAACTGGGCCCCGCCGTCTCAAGAACCGCTGAACTGGGCCCTTCAAGGCAAGAACCGCTGAACTGGGCCCTTCAAGGCAAGAACCGCTGAACTGGGCCCTTCAAGGCAAGAACCGCTGAACTGGGCCCCGCCGTCTCAAGAACCGCTGAACTGGGCCCTTCAAGGCAAGAACCGCTGAACTGGGCCCTTCAAGGCAAGAACCGCTGAACTGGGCCCCGCCGTCTCAAGAACCGCTGAACTGGGCCCTTCAGGGCAAGAACCGCAGAACTGGGCCCTTCAGGGCAAGAACCGCTGAACTGGGCCCCGCCGTCTCAAGAACCGCTGAACTGGGCCCTTCAAGGCAAGAACCGCTGAACTGGGCCCTTCAAGGCAAGAACCGCTGAACTGGGCCCTTCAGGGCAAGAACCGCTGGCCCTTTGGCAGACGTGCCAGGGCAGGATCTATCTCGGGCAGGGCTGCAGGATGTCCTCTGGCCAACTTGCCTCCTCCAGTGGGGTCTGTTATGGACTGTATGGACTGTGGCTTTGCTCTCCCCAGGATGGCCCAGTGGGCAGGCCACCCACTGTATGGACTGTATGGACTGTGGCTTTGCTCTCCCCAGGATGGCCCAGTGGGCAGGCCACCCACTGTATGGACTGTATGGACTGTGGCTTTGCTCTCCCCAGGATGGCCCAGTGGGCAGGCCACCCACTGTATGGACTGTATGGACTGTGGCTTTGCTCTCCCCAGGATGGCCCAGTGGGCAGGCCACCCACTGTATGGACTGTATGGACTGTGGCTTTGCTCTCCCCAGGATGGCCCAGTGGGCAGGCCACCCACTGTATGGACTGTTTGGACTGTGGCTTTGCTCTCCCCTGGATGGGCCAGTGGTCATGGAGTCCCCTCGTGGATCTGGCGTCGTGTACTCAAGTGGCTGAGGTGCCCCCCCTTCCCTTCCCCCTGAGGTGCCTGTCCTATTTTCTTTCTGATGCCCCTGCAGTGTTCTCTCCGTGGAGTTCTTGTCGTGGGACTGGGCCTTGCCCCTTTGCACAGGACCCCTGTGATCCACGGACAGTGGTTGGACTACATTTAGTAGCTGTATATATTTTGTACATAGTTTATTTATTTTTTGGGATTAATGGTGTACATATTTCAATATATCTGCCCGTTTATGATCTCTTCTTTTGGTCTTTGCATTATTTCGGAGGGGGGTGGTTTGTGGGTTGTGACAGTGATCTGTGGGAATGCATTGATGTGTGTGTTGTAGTGGGTGTGGGTGGGTGGGTGTGTGCCGGTAATCTTTTCCCTCCCCTGTGTCGTAGGTGCAGTACTCACCGATGTCTTCCGCGCCGCCGGGCGTGCTCCTGGTATATGAGGAGGAATAGGAGTGCGGGGATGACCTGTAACTCTGGCTCCATACTGCCGGAATCTCGCGTGGAGTGCGTAGAGGTGAGCGTTTTCCCGTTCGTAGTCTGTTTCCGCCGTGTTCTTATCGGCGGTGCTCCCGCCCCGGAAAAGGTGGCAGATTGGTGGGTCGTAATAGGGTGGGCGGTACTTTGTCTGCCGCCGGGCTGTTGGCGGGAACCGCCGCGCTGTTTGTTTGTACCGCTGTGGCGGTCGGAGTGTTAAGTTGGCGGGCTGTGTTGGCGGTTCCCGCCAGGGTCAGAATGCCATTTTTAATACCGCCGGTCTGTTCGCGGTCCGACCGCCGCCTCTCCGCCGACCGCCAAGGTCAGAATGAGGGCCTATGACTCTTTGAAACAGCATAGGCACTGTCAAGCCGAGATCTAAAAAGGGTTGCTAGCTGTTTGTTTATTTGGGTCACTGGAAGTGAAAGAGAAGGGAGTAGTGGAGGACACTGACTCTCCGTGCTGGAAGTCCACCAAGTGTGGGTAATGGCAGAAGGCGAGACTGTTTATCACATGCTTTGGAGAAGCCCTAAATCAGTAGATCAGCCTTGAAGAACTTGATGAGTCAGCCTCACAGGCAGTCATCTGTTAAAGGAAATGGGCAATATGACCTTGGATGCAGATAGTCTAAGAGGCCTCTGGTGCCAGAGGGATTGTTGGGAGCAGTCATGGATCTGCCACAGAAGGATACTGAGGCTAACACCTTGAAATAGACGAAGATGAACAACAGACTGCTCTATTCCCAGTGCATCTATGTTTAGCTGTATTCAGGAGTCTGACAGGCTCCTTATTAAGGGATGATGAAAACATAGGACATTGTTAATTATGCCCAAGTTAAGAACAGATATTTTATGTATGTTCCTGTTCTGTCGTTTCAGAGTGCTGAAACACCACTATGCATATTACAGTACATAGTCACAGGTTAAAGAATAACACTATCCAGATGCCAGCTGAGATAGTTCATAAAGTAGTCTGCATATACAAAGAGGGCTAGCAGAGCCCACATTCCATCAATCCTGCCAGCCAACTACAAATACACTATACTTGACAAAAACTGCACAGTGTCATAGCAAACAGATCAAACATGATTTCTTAAAGCATGCTTTAACCAACAGCGAGATATGTAATGTAAGAAAGTATACTTCACACAAGAATAACAGCCTGAGTTAAATCTAAGCGGATGGAATAATCCGATATCCTGCCTGCCATAATACGATCCCATTATATCCTGTGGGGATCGTAATACAGCAGACGGGATATCCATCATGTTTGTGATAGCTTTCCATCTGCCAATATCTAAATCAGGCCCTAATTTAACGAGTTAACGGTGAACAGAAGTACATGCGCACCTCTACCTCAGCACTCACCCCACTCAAGTCACAGGCCAAATCATCATTCTCCATCCCTTGCATCAATGGAAGTTCCAACTGGGTACATTTGCATCACATTCTACTAACTGCCTGTGCCCCCAAAATGTATCACACTGTGTCTTTTGTGGAGACATTTTCTCATTTAGGAAGGTAGCCATCAGTATCATCGCTTTGGTCACTGGACGCACATGCACTTACATTCATCATTTTTTTTAGTACCAGTAGCTGACTGGAAGACACTTTCCCCAAATCATGTAGACAACATGATTATTGCTAAAGAGTTCACTCAGATTTCAATATTAGCTAACAGGTGTCCATGATCAATGTCTTTCCTACAACTAGGCAAATGCTGTTCTCAAATGTTGCAAATGTTCTGCTCAAGCTTGAATTAGTGCATCTACACCCTTTCCCGAGGGTATTTTTAATTATGCTCCCACTTACAAGAACAGCACTGTTGTTTCTGTTGTAAAGTTACAGGTATTAAAATCCTCCGGTTAATAAGTGATGCTTCTTTCCATTTAATAACATAAAATTGTGTCTACTATGAAGCAGACATTGCATACCCTTATTGAACACTAATGCTTAGACTTATGGTCATGCAGTCAGACTTTAAAAGATGTTGTTTCCCAAACTTGTCACGGTCCTGGATGCTTAGGGAGCAACAGCCCAATGGCATGTTATTGTTGTCTGTAGTAGCTTGAGCTAGATTGCGAATCAGGTAGGATCAGATAGAGCCCTTCCACAATACAAAACATTGCTACATTAAAGTCAGACATGCTATTTCTATGCACACCTTATGTGGAAAAATAAGAATTGTGTTGTGGTGAATTTTAGAGTTCAGGAAAAATGTGGTGCTACATTTTGAATGCACTGGTGTTAGGGGACTCTGTATATTATGGGGCAGAGAAAGGCTTCTATGGTGTGACAGTGATATATTTGTATGATAACATATTAATACATTTATCATATGAATGTCGGTTGAGTAGCAAATGGTTTGTTCAGTGATGCAGCCAATGAGATCATCTCATCTGATGAGAGCTACTGAGGCTAGGCAGGAAACCAGTCAAAGTAGAATCGGTGTGCCTTACAGTCAAAAACGTATGACAGAAACATTGGTTTAGTTCCTTCACAAAAAACACAAAGAAAGGCATCTGGGGCACATTCAATGTGCTGGGAAGGATGCAAAACACATAATGGTTTCAATGAATTATGACATTGCAGACTCCACACAAGAACTGTGTAAGGGTCTCAAGATCACCTTAGTGCTCACTTCGTCAGATGGCCGTGTGAAGAGTGTGATTAGGTGTGACACACCGTAGAACTATGTTTGGTCATTCTACTGCTTGCTTTGTCCATACTTGTTCTCATATACGAATCCTATGTTAGCAGTATTTGTATAGCATGTCTGCCATTTATATAGCCTTGTAGCGTACTAAGCATGATGCATCACTCAGGGTGAAGTAATAATACTTGCCATACTAGTGGCAGCAACGGCTACGTATATGCAAATCACCATGTACTACAGTGGAGAAATCACAATCCTGAGTATTCTGCTAAAGCCTTTAGCATTAGGACGTTCACACGTCTTCTTAGCAAGTCCCTATAAAATCTATTTTTCTAGTCAGTATAGAACATAGGGCCACATGTAAGAATATTTAGAATTGCAATGTAAACGTTTTTGCATGCATTCACAAAGGGGAAGGGGTCCCTTTGCCTTTGTGAATGGGTTAGAATCAATTTGAAATTGGTGCTAACTACGAGTATTTTGCGACCGTATTCACGGTCACAAAACAATCATACATACCATTTAGATTCAATATTAGGAAGGGAAGCCCTTGACACGCCCTTTCCTAATACCGAATCGCAAAACCCAAATTGCAATTCGGTAACTTGTTACTGAATCACAGTCTGGGGTTTGTACATCCGAAAAAGCATTTTCCTAGTCGCAAAGGGCAGCAGAAAAATGCTCTGTACATTTGGCCCATAGTTTTGCGAAGAGTATAGGGATGCCAACATTCCAGGAGAAAAAAATCTTCACAATATTAATGTATTAATTCCTTTTTATATATAGCCTTAGAACATCTCAAACTTACACAGCTGATCGCCTACAACCCAGCGGGCCGGCAATGTCAAATAGTACAGATAGGTTTCTATGAACAGAGCTGTCCACCTACAACCCTGGGGCCATCAGAATTGATAAGGCAATCTTGAAACAATAAAGCATAACAACATCAAATTAAACCATCCCCCTCGCATTGTATCCTTCACTAGATGTGGCCATAATTGGATGTCATGGTGTAATGCTAGATGACATGGCAGTTAGTCAGGTGGACAGGGCTATACGGAATTCAGGTTAAGCGAGATCGACTGCTCGTTCGGGGTGTAGGATTAAACCGAGCAGTGTAAGGTAGGTCAAGCAGGCCGGTTTGTTGAATTCAGACGAGAGAATGTGGATGAATGGAGCCCAGATGTCAATGTATGCATCACTTTGCTGGTTAGCTACCAGAGAGAGCTGTTGCATCCGAGGATAAACCATAGTTTGTGGAGCCATGCGCTGTAGTCCAGGATCCTACTAGTACTCCATAAGGAAAGGATCACCTGATGAGCCACCCCTAAAGCCAGGGCCATTTGTTTTCCCTTCATGGAGTGAAGGGGGAAGGTGAGAGGGTTTGGTGGCCCTAAGATGGTGTTGGTATCGTAGTTTGAAAAGCCTTGTCTGTGTGATCTAAGATATGTCCCCAGTATGGGTCCAGCTTCAGGCAGTGCCATAGGAGGTGGAGCAGGGTACCCGTCCCCCCTCAGCCACTCAAGCATTCATTTGCAAGTTCCAGATTCCAAGTATGGAGCGGAGTGGGGGTCAGGTACCAGTAGGCGATGATCTTGTATGTCGTTTCAGTGCTGGCCACGTTGTGAGCTGAATGTCGGGCTCTATGATAAATGTCCTTCCACTCTTGGTGAAGAGGGGCCTGCCTTGTTCAGCCTCCCACTGCTTCTGTCCTGCTGTTTTAGTTAGAGGTGCTCCCTTGCTCAGTAAGGTGTATAGTTCTGAGATCAAGTGTTTGTCGTCCTTTTTGAGGATGACCCACTTCTCAAAAGGGGTGAGGAGCCTCGCTGCATTTGGTCGGATTGAAGGTTGCATAACCCAGTGTCTACCTTGACAGGTATTGAAGGCAGTTGGATTCCTCTAGACCATAATCAGATTTCATCTGCTCGAATGGAATGATCCCTGTAGTATTGGACAGGCAGTCTTTGCGCTTGCAGCCTCCTTCTGTCCATCGTTGGAATCTATTCTGGTGCCACCCGGGGGCGAAGTCCGGGTTTGATAGGATGGCGGGTCATGGGAGATAGGAAGGAGGTTAAATCAGCTTTGAGCGCTATGGCACCTCAATCTTCTAAGAAGGAGCTTGTTACCAGTGAGGAGTACAGTCCCCTCACCCGGTAAATACATGGGAGCCAAAGTTCTTTCCAAATATGGAACCTCGCTACCTCCTGATCAATAAAACACCAGGTTCTCTCTGAGTATGGTCTGCTCCACTCCACTAGGAATCGAAGCTGTAAGGCTTAGAAGTAGGGTGACAGGATGGGTGCTGCAAGACCCCCGTCTCGTGTAGCGCAGTAAAGCAGGTGTTTGTTTAGGCAAGGTGTCTTCCCGACCCATATAAATTTATTACGTTTTGTTTGGAGGACACGTAGTGTCTGAGGAGGCGAGGTTAGAGGGAGGGACTGGAAATGATATAGAATGCGTGGCAGGATTGTCATTTTGAAGGATGATATTCTACCCATGACAGGTGTAAGCGCCGCCAGGCAGATGAATCTTTGAGTATCTGAGAGGTAAGTGACATGCAGTTAAGGGTTATCAACTTGGAAGCCAATCAGGCAATATGAATGCTGAGGTAATGTATTGAGTCCGTGGCAAAGAGAAACAGGGAGCAGAGGTGGGTTTCTTGCAGTACTGCTAGCTAGAGATAGAGAATTTGGGATTTTTGCATACTAGCTTTAAACCGGACACAGAACCAAAGGATTGTAGCTCTACTATGAGGGCAGGAAAGGAGATCATTGAATTCGTGACAGCTAAGATCACATTGTCAGCATAAAGGTGGAATCTCCGCCAAACGGTATCACAGAAATTGCCAGGTTAGCTCTCAGATGCTGAGCGAGAGGTTCCATCTACAGGGCGAACAGGAGAAGAGAGAGAGAGAGGACACCCCTGCTGTGTTCCTCTCTGCACCAGAAAGGGTCGCAATGTCACCCCATTTAACCTGCACCAATGCTCTAGGAGCCTTCTAGATACAGTAGACCCATCTGCAAAACTTGTCAAAGCCAAATCGTTTAAGGGTGTCGAACAGATAGGGCCAGTGAACTCTATCAAACATTTTTTCAGCATTGATAGAGAGGTGAAAGGCTTCTTCTTGGAATCTGTGGATCTTGTCTATGAGATGGCTAATGCGTTTAGTGCTATCACCACTTTGGCAGGACGGAATGAAGCCTGCTTGATCTGGTTCTATAAGGCCAAGCATAATAGGGTCAAGGTGGCGGGCCAGCACACTAGTGAAGAGCCTTGCGTCGATATTCAAGAAAGAAATGGGTCGGTAAGACCTGCAGAGAGCACGGACATTGAAGCATTAAGCATTAAGGTGGTGATAGTCTCAGTATCAGCAAATGAACTGAAGAGGTGTGTTAGCAGATGGGCCGGTTCTTGACAGAAGCACTTATAGAAGAGGGGCATAAAACCATCTGGGCCTGGGAATTTGCTGAGCTTGAGGAGCACGATGGCCGAAATGACCTAAATCCAGATGGTTTTGTCCAACCCCTCCGAGTTGTTTTGCGGAAGAGGTGTAAGTGGTACCGTCTTAAGGCACTCCTCTCTTTCAGGACTAAGAGAGTTGTCCAGCGCGTAAAAGGAGCTATTAAAGTTTTGGAAGGCCTCAGCTA
Source organism: Pleurodeles waltl (assembly GCF_031143425.1). Classification (NCBI taxonomy): domain Eukaryota; kingdom Metazoa; phylum Chordata; class Amphibia; order Caudata; family Salamandridae; genus Pleurodeles; species Pleurodeles waltl. Next base: position 308,622,867 of record NC_090439.1, read on the forward strand.
TTTGCGCATCTGGAAATACCTCAGTGGATGAGCCTGTGTGGATTGAATGAACAGAGCCACTATGAATTTTGGATCGGAGGTGGTTCTCAAGTACCTTGCCACAGCAGTTACTTCTTAAGAAGAATTTGTGTTTGAGACATGCCATGACATACTCTGCTTGGTCTAAGTCCAGCTGCTTAACAAGCAATCCTGTCTTTTCGAGTTCCCTCCAGGGGTGCAGAGCCCCTGTATGTTTAAGTATTGCCTGAAGTTCTAGAACTTTCTGTTCTGGGTCCTGACATTTCTCTTGTCAGCTGTGATTTTCAGCAGCCCAAACAGTTATGAGATCCCCTCAAAGCTATTAGGGTCTCGTCTGCATCATTATTGATTAAGTAGTCAGAGAGCACTCAACGCAATGCCGTAACAGAGGATGTGGTTCAGAGAAAGTTATCTCTGAGTCGCCAGTTTGAAGGCCGTACCTGGGGGGAACGGAGTTTCAGCATGAGAGACAGGGGGTCGTGGTCAGACAGTGATCTGGGGGCAATAGAGACCTACTGGACAAGTGTCTGTAACGGCGGGGTTGCTAGGAAATAGTTGATGTGGACATAGGTTTTGTGGGCTGCCAAACAGTACGTGTAGTCCTGTGTCTTGGGGTGCACAGTCGCCAGGCATCCCACAACCCGTAGCCAGGTAGCCTGGGAAGCCATGGTGTAAGAAGGCCAACGTTTGGTCACATCATGGGGTGGAGCAGTCAAGGTTTGTATCCATTACAAGGTTCAAGTCCCCTCTGATCAATTAGGCGGCGTCCAGGGAGTGTAATACAGAAGTAAAGGCATCTATGATAAAAGCCTCCTGACCCTCCCTCGAGGCATATATTTTGGTCAGGGTAGAGTGAAAAGTACCCAAACTGAATCTGTAGGCCAAGAAGTGACATCTATGTTCTGTTACCTTAATGAGGTTTCCACCCTTAAAGCTACGGGATAGGAGAAGAGCCAGCCCCCCCTTGCTTTGTGTTAATGGAGGACCAGAGTTGGTGGGGAAACCATCCGGATTCCATTCTGGGGATATCTTTGGAAAGCAAGTGGGTCTTTTGTAATAGGCAGAAGTCCCTACCTGAGCTTTCAAGGAGCAATAGGATATCCGTTCTCTTGGTAGGATTACTGAGGCCTCGAACCTTGAGGCTTGTCACCCTAATCTCTAGAGATGGGAATAAAGGTGAAAGGCTTCAGTAATGTAGTAAATGCACAGAATGCAATCAAGTGCAACAGTAGGAGCTCACCATAATGAAGCATACTATTGACGCCTGCAACAGGCTAGAGAGTGTGAAGGAATATTAACAATAAGAACCAAACCCCACAAACAGAAACATGTAAACAATAAACTTATAGAATCCATTGGAGATGGCAGAAACTGCAATGGGCATAGGCTTATGGGCAGGCAAGGCAGGTGAGTAGTGGGTAAAATCAGAACCCTGCTGCCACAGTTCACATGTATTGTAAGGTAGTCAACTTATGATAAAAGCAAGGGGTGGCATTGGGTGTCATTGTGTGGGTCACAAGGAGGTCTTGCCAGTCTCAGAGGCCTGACTGTCCAGCACAGTTATTTACTCCTGGGCGCGTTCCTGCGATCCGGGTCAGGGATGTTTCTTGTGCTTGCCATTTTTCTGCCGTTGCAAAGGTTTGGGTGATGACCCCTGGGGTAAGCCAGTGGTAGAGCAAGATGGCGAGCCATCTGGTAAGGTGAGGATGTGGCTGGTATCTTGAAGTGTCTTTAGCTGGTGGAGTTGTCCTTCCCACCTAAAGATCAATCGGAAGGGGTGCCCCCATCTGTATGATACCTCTTTGGAGCAGAGGAAATTGGTGATGGGCTTAAAGTCTCTGCAGTGATGACAGGTTAGGAGAGAGATATCTTGAAAGAGCCCAATGGTGTGACCTTGGAATGGGATAGGTGTTTGGCTCTGGCTTTTAGCAAGATATCCTTTTAAGTTTGAAAGTCATGAATGCGGGCCAGGATGCCAGGTGGTCTGGCATTGGGTCTCCCATGCCTGTCAACGCAGTGAACCCTGTCCAGCTGGAGGGGAACCTCTCCCTCCCAGCCCAAGATGTAACAGAATAGAGCTTGGGTATACTCTTGCATGTCTGTTCTTTCCACATTCACTGGGACCCCCCAAAGGTGAATGTTGTTGTGGTGGGAGCGGTTTTCAAGGTCCTCCGCCTGGGCCCTGAGACCTTATGTTGCTCCTGCAGTCAGATGATCTCCTGGCGAAGTATCTCTACATCCACACCTCGTGAGGTTTTCTTGTCTTCCAAAGTGGAAACTAGGTCACCAACGGAAGGACAGATACTACTGTAGTTCATAAATATCTCGGGCTAGCTTTATTTTAAGGTCTTGGAGATCTGTTTTCAGGGAGTAAAAGAGAGAGGCCAGGAGGGCCCGGTCACCAGGGCCTGCTCCGGGTCGGCCGACTGTACGTATTTGCTCTGCATAGGAGGGAGAGGGCCTGGACCAGGTTCCTTGGCTGACGTTGGTGTGGAGCGAGTGAGTATCTCCCTTACAAAATGGGTCTCACTTGTGCTGCACCAGGACTGGAAGCCTGATTGCTCTGTAGTCTCATGCTATAGTCTCAGGTGCAAACCCCTCCACTTGGGGAGTTGCTGCTACTCCTGGAAGTGGGTGGGCCTATGAGCATAACTGTTGAGGACTAAAGCAAAGACCCTGTGCATGGGGTGAAACTCCACCAGGGTCGTCAACGCTCGGACAGCAACCAAACTCTGGGGTTCCGCTGTCAAGTGTTCAGGTTGATGTGAAGCGTTTGGGGAAGGGGGCCCCCCTATGCAACGTGCAACACAGGACCGTGTGCGAGTCGCAGCTATGTGAGATGTGGCTCAGACCGGCCACTGCGTGGGACAGGCTAGCCCCAGACAAAGCGCCTCAGCCCTTAGAGGAGATTTGGCGGGGGGCATGTGCACAGAGGTTCACAGGAACTATGTTTAGACCCTGACCCTCTCCACCGACAATCACAAAGTCTCTCTTCTGCCACATCAGATAGCTGCATATTTCCTTGGCCATGGTCACTGGGAATGGTGGGTCCAGGGGTATGATGGGTGTGTGCCAGGGGTATGATGGGTGTGTGCAGGGGGGGAGGGGGGAGAAGGGGAGTTAAGCAGGTGATCTGTCCAGCAGGTCCTATTAACAAGAGGGCAAACCCAGACAAGCTAGAAGACTCTGTAGAGTTAACTGTCATCTTTGTCGAGGTTGTGTCAGAAGAAATCAAGTGTAGTATGTGCAAGTAGGGAGGGCAAGTCAGTTCTCTAAATGGGCCCCAGGTCTTATCCAACAATGGCATTGAGCAAGTGGCTGCCATTGTGATCTTTTTCATTCCCAGTATATCCCATAGTTTATGGAGCCAATCTGTATATGTGAGGATGGCATCAGAACCCCATTGGACCAATGATAGGTGTTCAGCGGACCCATTCACCAGTGTGATAGCCGGCCCCTTCAAGGATATGAGGGGATATTTCAGTGGGTTTGGTAGTCCCAGCAGGGCATAGTTTGGAAACTGTGGAATCGTGGTGTCAGATTCCATCTATAGTTTGCAGAATGGAGTCCCAGAAGGAGGCAATCTTAGGGCATTGCCACAAGATATAGGTTAATGTGCCGAGCTGACCAGACTAGCGCCAGCAATTATCTATGCTACCTGGCCTCCATTTTGCAATCCGTTCAGGTGTGTAGTAACAGTAGTGAGCTATTCTCAGAAAAAGTTCTTTGGTATTCATATTACGGGCCGTAACCCATGCTCAATGCAGGACATCTCGCCATTCCTTATCAGAAGAACGGGTGCATTATGTTTCCAATCTACATTTCGCCAAAGTCTTTAGAAGGAGTGGGGGTGTCACCAAAAAGGCGTATATATCAGAAACAAGCCTCTTATCAAATGTCCGAGTGAGCAACCATCTCTTAAAGGTCCCATGCGGGCAGACTGTGGGTGAAGTCACTCAGTGACAAACGGCAAAGTATAGCCAGTACTCCGATGCTCGTATGCCACAGTCATCTTGGAGCTATGGGAAGTCTATGACCCCATCAGTGTGAAAGAGCTCATCTCTTTTACATTTGGATTTCTGCCACATCTGGAACGAGGATCCGGTGAGTGCCGGTGGAAAATCCGTGTTGCCAATGATTGAAGTTTGTAGAGATTTAGGAGTGGACATGCCCCGCCATGTATACACCTTGTCCCACACATTCATCGTGGCACACAATATTGGGGATATGTATGCTCCTAGAGGGCGGCGCGCCCAGGAAAGCCATTGGATTTTCCATATATGCTGCCCTGCCACGGCCTGATCAATAAAGCACCAGTATTTCTCAGTAGTGCTCACAAGGGACTAATCCACTAATTAGCGCAGTTGGGCTGCCTGGTAATAGCTCAGCAGGTGAAGTACTCCCAACCCACCCTGGGACATTGGAAGGTATGCTTGTGCCTTCTTCCTGGCCCATATGAACTCCCAGACAAGGTTCTGTAGTTTATCTAAGAGCCCATGTTGGGACTGCAGCAGCAGGGTTTACATGACAAAAAGAACCTTGGGCAGAAGCGTCATCTTGACTGCCGTCAAGCGGCCCAACCAAGAGAGGCCATATCCCTTCCATCTTGTTGTTCAGGAGTGTCACATAATTGCATTTATCTGTGGATGTTGGTAAAGGTTGGATTTGTAGGCCTAAGTATTTTACCCCTTGTTTGGCCCATGCAAAGGGCAGAGTTTGTTGTAGTTGCGCTTCATCCGTCTCCGGCACAGCAAGATTTAGAATCGAGGATTTATATAGATTTGTTTTGAATCAGGCAACTGCCCCAAATGTTTTTAATTCCTCCATGATCGCCAGGAGCGAATGTTGCGGTTGGGACACATAAAGTACCAAGTTGTCCACATATAAAGCTATTTTGTGAGATTGACTGCCCATGGGAATGCCATGTATGTGGGTGCGGGCGAACATGCTCAGCAAATGGCTCCATGTACAAAGCAAATAACAGCTGCGACTGGGGGGAACCCTGTCTTGTGACTCTAAAGATGGGAAATGGCTGAGACAGGGATCCATTCACGCTCGCCATTGCCTGGGGAATCCATTTACAAAAACGCTGGCCCAGGCCAGGCCCCAACGCACCCTATCAAAAGCCTTCTCTGCGTCTATAGACAGGAGCAGAGCAGGCCTCCTGGCACGCTTGGTTTTGTCCAAGATATGGCAGAGCCTCTTGGTGTTGTCTGTGCAAGTTTGTGCTGGAATAAAACCAGTTTGATCTTGATCCACCAGACCTTGCATGTAGGGGCCCAATCTATGTGTTAGAATGCCTTGCTTCGGCATTTAACAATGTGATAGGATGATAAGATCAACATAATTGGGGCTATCTCCCGGATTTAGGGATAACTGCAATATTGCCTAATTGCATTATAGATGTGAGACACTCAGAAGCCGCAGAGGCATTATATAGTTGTGCCAAAATGGGAGCTAAAAGGTCCCTGAAGGTTTTGCAGAATTCCACTCTGAGACCATCTTGTCCAGGGGCCTTCTCCAGTCGGGGCGTTGGATGGTCATAAGCACCTCATTGAGGGTGAGGTTTTTGTCTAGTGAGGAGCTTGCTGTCTGGGGGACACAGTTCAAAGAGACCGACTCCAAATATGTTCCAATCCCAGCAATGTCCAACTCCTCTGCCTTGTAGAGGGTGGTATAGAACAACTCAAATTCCCTGAGAATCTGATCCACCTCACTAGACACTCGTTTACCTGCCGTTAAGCAGCTTGGGCACAGAGGCGGTGTGCCAGAAGACGATCTGACTTGTTGCCTAAATATAATACTTGCGCTTTGTGCGCAGCATGGCATACTCCCGCACTATCTATGTCTAGTGCCTTTACTTGTTTACGGGTCACCGTAAGTTGTCTCGTTGCCATAGAGCCAGTATTCCTATGGAACCCCTCAAGCTTCCTCACCCAGGCCTCCAGTTGCTGGCACTTGTCGCGCATAATTGTGTTAAAGTGCGCTGCAATGGCAATAAACTGGCCCTTCACCACTCCATTTAAAGTATCCCTTAAGAGGGTAACCAATGTCTCCAGTGTGTCGTTTACAGGAAGATATGTGTTCTTAATTTCTGCTCGTACACCTTCATACGTGAGGAGCTTAACATTAAGGTGCCATAGTCTCGGGGCGTGGCTTCGGGCGTCAAGATGGCGGTCGCACTCTGAGAGTGCTCTGGACTCCTCCGTCATCCGCCCGTAGTTAGAGTGGCCTGACCGAGTTGAGGACGTCGTCTTGACGATCCTGGCGACCCCTGGACCCCTGGGAATCTCCGGCGGCGAGTAACTTCATGAGAGCGGCCCCGTTCCCTAGCCGCGCCCGATCCGTCCCTGGAAACAAAATGGCGGCCGGGGCTGATTTCCGCGGCTGAGTCGGGGCCGAACCGACGATCCCTCCCGATGCGGTCGAGCTGGAACGGAGGTGTGGCGGGGCGAGGAAAGAACCCTGGAGGGAGCTGAGGCTTCGCTCCAAACGTGGTCCCCGCGGCATGCAGGAGCAGTGCTGCTGCATCTAGGGGGAGAGAGCGCTGTGTGGGTGGCGCTGCGGCCGTGCGCCGGCTCGAGGACATCGGCCGAGGAGAGCTGAGAGGCTGCGCTGCACCCAGGGGAGACCCTGCGGGCCGGGGCTGGAGCGGCGGAGGGGCGTTTGCGGAGAGGGACTTCCTGGTGTCGTGAGTGATGACAGAGGTGTGCTGAGGGTCCGCGGAACGTGGCGGAGACACCGGGACGGGACGAGGCCTCTCTGAGGATACTGACACGTCCGAATAACCAAAATTGAACGGAAAGACTGGGGGCCACCCTCTCCGGGTTCCCGTTCTGAACGGGCCCACCGCGGACCGCTGCCGCGCCGAGAAACACACCGTGATCCGGCCCAACGAAGGGCATAGGCCTTGAGTGACTTCATGGCACCGCGGGTGCAGCGTGATCAGCCCTGGGGCCGGTCGAGGCCCTACTGAAGGTAACGGCACGAAGTGACAACAGGGTGGGGGAGGGGAGAGGAGTTAGGGAAGAGGATGCCCTACCCCCCCTTACCATTTAATACCTAATGGCGGTTAGCGGCTGGGCCGGGATGGAGCCGGACCCATCGTGGAGCCACCGGATGCCAAAGGTGGAGAAGACCACAACTTGGGCCTGAACACCTCTCCCCACGCCCTCTTTATAACTGTGGTAACTACAAACGCGCAGGGGACCTAGGCTGGACTTGAAAGACCGCAAGAAGTGAGCTACCTGACTCCTGTTTCCGATATTGCGATGGGGAGAGACAAGGCGAACAAACAACCCCCACCCTCCCAGCAAAAGATTGACCAGTTCACGACGCCGGCGGGCCAGCGAGGAGAGGGAGACACAGCCAGCGGAGGCCCCGCACCAGACGGAGTGAGTGCCATCCTTCAAGCCATTCAATCATCACAGTCTGCGGTAGAGACTAAGATCGGGGAAGTGCGAGAAGACGTGGGTCTTGTCCGACAGGACCTCAGAAACGCAGTGAACCGGATCACTGAGGTTGAAACTAGAGTCTCCCAGACTGAAAACGACCTAGCCGACCTCAGAAGTAAAGTGGCCCAGCTGCAGACCCGAACCGGCGAGCTTCACCGCCGTGCGGAAGATGCAGAAAACCGGTCAAGACGCAATAACCTGCGTTTCATCGGACTCCCAGAGGGCATAGAAGATGGTGGTGCATCTGAGTTCCTAGAGAAGTGGATTAAAACCTGGATGCCAGAGCAGTCCCTTTCGCCCTGGTTCGCGATCGAAAGAGCACACAGGGCATTGGCTCCTCGCCCCCCTCCTGGTGGCCCAAAACGTCCAATGATTGCGCGCTTCTTCAACTTCAAAGATAGAGACAATATCCTTAAAGAGGCTAGGAGGTTGGAAGATCTTCAATGGGAGAACCATAAAATCCTAATTTTTCCAGATTATACCCGTGAGGTCCAGACCCGCCGCCGGTCGTACGAACACGTTAAGCAGAAACTTAGAGCGATGCAACTTTCATACATGCTCCTCTTCCCCGCGCGGCTCAAGGTCCTCCTGGCCGGGCGAGCGCACTTTTTTGAAACACCTGAAGAGGCTTGGGACTGGCTGACGGAGGAGGGTGTCGGAGCCCGAGGGGGGCCCTCGGGACACTCGGAGAGGGCCCCTCGGGTTGGTCCCCTCGCCCCGGGAGGTCCCCGGAGGAGCCGGAGGCGCACCAGATCCCGGAGAGGGAGACCGAAAGACACAAACACCTTGGAAAATAATGAGGAAATCCGAGACTTTGGCTCACAAACAGAGGGGGAACCCGCGGAACCCTCGGGGCCTCAGACCCCAAACCAATCAATAGATGACAACAACTTGAGCCAGTCCCCGGCCCTTGGTTAATATGACGCATTTGACACCCACTGATGGGAGTCCAAAAGACTCGGGATGTCAGACTTACCTATGCAGACCTTACAAGGGTCACTATAGAAGGCGCCAAGCCTCCCTAATATATGACACCCGAGACTTGGCAGGCTTTCTCTAATTGTAATTGATCCGACTATATGGAGGGGTCCACCACTCCACCCCAAGGACAGTCCTGCTGGCTGTCTGGTTTTGGTTGGGTATTTGGGCGACAGATGCTTCCGGGGTGGGAGTATGGGGAGGGGGGTGGTTGGGGGGTGGGGTTTTTGAAGTTAGTTTAGATAGGAATAGGAATAAGTTGGTTAGGTCTCTTATTATTTCTTTGTTATGTTGGGAATGGTCGCCCCTGGGTCCACAGCCTGACACTCAGCCCTATGTAACACCTACGCAACTCATGCCTGGCACTCACTAACCCAGGTCCTTTCCTGGAACGTAAATGGCCTGTTGGAAAAGATCAAGAGGTCAGCAGTATTTAACACTCTCCGCAGGTACTCCCCCTCAGTGGTCCTCTTGCAGGAAACTCACCTCCTTGGGACTAGGTGCCCCATGCTCATGCGGGGAGGATATGACAGAGTATACCACGCGGGATTCTCCAGGGGCTCTAGAGGGGTAGCCATTTTACTTCATCGCTCTCTGCCTGTGGTGATCACAGCCACGCAGGTCGACCCACAGGGCAGATTTGTTGTGGCCATGGGAACTCTTCATGGAACACCGATAAACTTTATATCTGCATATGCCCCCCCGACGAGACTTGATGCCTTCTTGCACTCGCTCCGCCGAGTGCTTGTGGGACTGCCCCAGGGGACCACCCTGTTGGAAGGGGACTTCAACGCGGTTCTTGATCCCGATTTGGATGTATCCGGCGAGATCACGGCCAGTAGATTAGCCAGGGCTTCGGCTCTGACTGGTTGGACCGAGAGCCTTGGCCTTTGCGAGGTATGGAGAACCTGGCACCCTAGGGATCGTCGGTACACCCACACGTCGGCTGCCCACCAGACGCAATCCAGAATAGATCTGGTATTCATGTCCGCTCTGGACCTCTCAAGCTTCACAGGGACAGAGATACTTCCCCGGGGAGTTTCAACCACGCACCGGTGCGGGTCCGCCTAGGTGGAGCAGATCCCTCCAGACGCCCGGTATGGCGCCTAAACGCATGGTACCTTCAAGACAAAGACTACACCCAGGAGATCAGAAATCAACTAACCCAATATTTTGATCTGAACCTGGGGTCGGTCCGGTCCCCGGGAACATTATGGGCCGCCTGTAAGGCTACCCTTAGAGGGCATGCCAAGCACCTTCTCCGCTCCCGCGAGCGAGACAGGAACTCTCAGATCTCTGACCTGGAGGCTAGGGCCCTGAGACTGGAACGCCAACAAACGACCTCTTCGTCTGCCACTGCCCTGAGGCAGCTGACTATGGTCAGAGAAGAAATTAAACACATAATGCTAGACTCGGCTAGGTGCATGTGGAGAGCTTCGGTAGCCCGTATATATGGCTGGGGGGATAAAAATGGGAAGCTCCTGCACTGGCTGGCGACTCGCCCTCTGGCCGGCAAGGTTATACCTGAGATTTTGGAACCCTCGGGCTCCCTCTCCAGGACACCTGCTGAAATTGCACAGAGCTTTGCCTCGTACTATGCCCGCCTCTATGCAATGCACCCCCGCCCTGCCATTGAGAAAGAGACCCCTCTTTTGAATGACGTCACTCTCCCCAGGATCTCCCTGGAGGCAAGAGATAGACTGGACGAAACTATTAGCCTCGCAGAGATAACCAGTGCAATTTCCGGATTGGCATTGGGCAAAACTCCAGGCCCTGACGGACTCCCGGCAGAGTTATATAACAAATGCAGTGATATACTGGGTCCCCACTTACTCAATATGTATGGAGAAGCCGAGAAACTAGGCCGATTCCCCACCGAGATTGACCAAGCTACGATAGTTGTGATACCAAAAACCCAACCCCCATCGCGGCATTGTTCGGCATACCGACCCATCTCACTTCTGAATATTGAGATCAAAGTGCTTTCCTTGACCCTGGCCTCTAGATTGAAAGAGATAATGCCCACACTAGTGCACCCTGATCAATGTGGCTTTATGCCCACTCGTAGCACCAGGCACTGCATTAGGCGGCTGCATGTGGCTCTGGCACATCGCAGGACTCTGTCACACACACCCTTGGCATTACTCTTACTGGACTTTGAAAAAGCCTTTGATACAGTGGATTGGTCCTACCTTGAATTGGTCCTGCAGAAAAATGGACTCGGCCCCAAATTCCGAGGCCTAGTGAGACTCCTGTATTCCAAACCGACAGCTCGAGTCCGGGTGAATGGAGTGGTCTCTGACCTGTTCCCTATTGGCCGCGGAACCCGGCAGGGTTGCCCGATATCCCCATTGCTCTTCGCATTAATGATAGAGCCTCTTGCGATACTGCTGCGAGGAGATCCCCTGATCGAAGGCTGGTCCTGGCCCGCTTGCGCAGAGGACCGTGTGGCGCTATACGCAGATGATGTCCTCCTATATCTCTCCAACCCGGCTAAAAGTGGCCCCCGCGTGCTAGAGATCCTGAGCCTTTTCGCAGAAGCCTCGGGGTTGATCCTGAATCCCGCCAAGTCCCTGTTGGTCCCCCTACACCGCTCCGGAGACTGTGTGGACTGGCAGCGGAATATTCCAGTGCGAAGAAACAGCTTTAAATACCTGGGAATATTTATTTCACTTCTCCCTGAGTTGACATGGGAACTTAATGTTACACCGTTAACCAGGAAAATTAGAAGCGATCTCCTACACTGGAGGACACTCCCTCTTAACCTGCTTGGTAGAATAGCGCTCTACAAGATGATGATCCTCCCTAGGCTCCTCTATCTCCTGCAAAATTTTCCCCATCCCATTCCTAGGAAATGGTTTGGGGAAATGGACTCATTGGCACGCCAATTTATATGGAGCGGAGCCCGCTCACGGTTAGCACTCAAAACCTGCCAGAGAGATGTGTATGATGGAGGTTTGGGCATGTCTAATATCCATTTCTACCACCTCGCGTCACAAATACTTGTAATTAATGACTGGATGGGGGGTGGGTGGACAGATACGGCATACCGACTGGAGCTCCAAACGATGGGATACCCACGGATTTGGGACACCCTTTATGGAGGTCCGATCTCTCGAGACATCCCGGACGTGACCAAGGTGGTTCTGCAGGGATGGCGGACGGCTCAAAAATCGACAGGGTGGTGGGGCCGTCTTACCCAACAGACCCCATTGTGGCAGGGGAGGCAATTGGTGGAGGTGGCGGGCCTGGAGGGGTTTCAGAATTGGGATAACATTGGCATCTCCACACTAGGCGATGTCTGGAATGGGTCACACATACAATCCTTCGAAGATCTCCAGAAAAACTTTTCATTAAATAAGACACAGTTCCACAGATACCTCCAGCTCCGACATGCCTTATCAGTACATATCCGAGTGGGAGAAACCGTACCCGAGTGCAGCCCCATGGAGGCCAAGGCACTGATGGGGAGCTTGGGCAAGGGGGGTGTTTCCCAGATATATCGCACCCTGGTCTCCGGCGCCTCGGGTTCCCTGGGGGTGCTTCGCCAGAGATGGGAGGGGTGGGTTGGCCCCATGGAAGAGGTGGAATGGAGTGAGGCGCTAATGGCCCCGCGTGCCCTGGCGATTGCTACCCGTCTTAGACTGATACAAACGTATTTTTTGCACACAGCATACCTCACACCCGACAAACTACACAGAGCGGGCCTCCGCCCCACTGCGGAGTGCCCCCGCTGCAGAAATCCCACAGCCGACTTCTTTCACATGGTATGGACCTGCCCGGCCATGGTAGCCTATTGGGGAGCTGTCTTGGGGGAGGTTTCTGAGGTGTTGCAGGAGAATATAGAAAGAGAGCCTTTGCCCCTCCTTCTTGGGAGCATGGGTGACACCGAACTAAGGAGACCGGATCGAATCTTCCTCGGGGTGGCGTGCTTAGTGGCTAAGAGGGATATAGTGGCAAACTGGAAGGCCAAGAGTGCCCCATCACTGGCTAAATGGAGACGGGGAGTGGATTGGTGCGCACAGAGTGAAAAACTTGTATATGAGGCTAGAGGATGTCCGGATAAATACAATAGGATATGGGGGAAATGGGAGACCGCAATAGGCACCTGAACAATATGTCATCTCTAATATTAGTGCTGTCTGGGATCACAGGTTCGACCAATGTTGGGTGCCCGTTGGCATCGTGTTTTGATGTTTGTATCATGGTTTTCTTTCTTTTGCAAAAATCAATAAAAGTTCTTTATAAAAAATAAAAAAAAGGTGCCATAGTCTCAGACCCGACTTGGCTGCAGGTGTGCAAAGGTACAATGTGACTGGGGCGTGATCAGAAAGGGCAGATCGGCCATTTGTTTTATTTTTAGGCCTATCTGTCCCCAAAGGGGGCAGAATCCACTTGGCACCAGGGATCTTGTGTGTGTGTGTGTGTTTTGTAGGGGTGGTGCGGCCCCTTGGGCAAGGGTCATCCCCAAAAGAGGGCAATATATTTTATGCCATTTCTGTACCCCTTGGGAACAGATCGGCCCAATTATTTTAGGACCATCTGCCCCACGGGGGCAGAACCACCGCCAGGGATTGTTTTTGTGTGGGTATTTTTGTGTGGGGGGCAGCCCCTAGGGCAAGGGTCACCCCCCAACCCCAAAAGGGGTCAAAGCACTTATGTACAGTTCTGTCCGAGTTGGGGGAAGATCGGCCTATTTTTTGTAGGGCCATTTTGTAGGTAACAGTAAGAAAAGTAATGCAAACAGTGTAGAATTACAATAGGATGCAATAGGTGAACATAGGTCTAGGGGCAACACAAACCATATACTCCAAAAGTGGAATGCGAATCACAAATGGACCCCAGACCTATGGGAGCTTGTAGAGTGTCGCTGGGACTGTAAGAAAACAGTCAGGGTGCCCAAGATACCCCACCCCAAGGCCCTGAAAAGTAGGAGTAAAGTACACCTACTACCCCAAAAGGACACGATAGTCGTGATAGGGAGATTCTGCAAGAACCACAAACACCAGCACAGCACTGAAGACAGATTCCTGGACCTGAGGACCTGCAAGGCAAGGGGACCAAGTCCAAGAGTCGCGATAGTGTCCAGGGGGAGCAGGAGCCCAGGAAACCCCGGATGAAGGTGCAAGGAAGCTGCCTCCGGATGGAAGAAGCTTAGGATTCTGCAACAACGAAGAGAGCTAGGAACTTCTCCTTTGGAAGGAAAATGTCCCATGGCGTGCTGAAGGTTGCATAAGTGTTCCCACGCAGAAATACCGCAAACAAGCCTTGCTAGCTGCAAGGGTCGCGTTAGAGGTTTTTGGGTGCTGCTGGGGACCAGGAAGGACGAGGATGTCGCCCCTTGGAGGAGGAGACAGAGGGGGAGCTCAGCAACTCAGAGAGCCCCCACAGAAGCAGGCAGTACCCGCAGAAGTACCAGAGCAGGCACTTAGAAGATTTGTGAACTGGAGCTGGCTCAGTCACAAAGGAGGGTCCCACGATGTCGGAGTCCAACTCAGAGGGTTGAGCACTGCAGGATGGAGTGCTGGGGACCCAGGCTAGGCTGTGCACGAAGGAATCTTTGGAGGAGTGCACAGAAGCCGGAGCAGCTGCAAATCACGCAGTACACAGGTTTGCAGCCTAGTGTGGGGAGGCAAGGACTTACCTCCACCAAACTTGGACTGAAGGATCACTGGAGTGTGGGAGTCACTTGGATTGAGTTCCTGTGTTCCAGGGACCACGCTCGTCAGGATGAGAGGGGACCCAGAGGATCGGTGATGCAGTCTTTTGGTGCCTGCGTTAGCAGGGGGAAGATTCCGTCGACCCACTGGAGATTTCGTCTTGGCTTCCAGTGCAGGGTGAAGGCAGATGACCCCCAGAGCATGCACCACCAGGAAACAGTTAAGAAAGCCGGCAGGATTAGGCGCTACAATGTTGCTGGTAGTCATCTTGCTACTTTGTTGCGGTTTTGCAGGCGTCCTGGAGCAGTCAGTGGTCGATCCTTGGCAGAAGTCGAAGAGGGAAGTGCAGAGGAACTCTGGTGAGCTCTTGCATTCGTTATCTCAAGAATACCCCAGAGGAGAGACCCTAAATAGCCAGAAAAGGAGGTTTGGCTACCAAGAAAGGAGGATTGTCTACCAAGAAAGGTAAGAGGGGGTCTCTGACATCACCTGCTGGCACTGGCCACTCAGAGCAGTCCAGTGTGCCCCCAACACCTCTGTTTCTAAGATGGCAGAGGTCTGGGACACACTGGAGGAGCTCTGGGCACCTCCCCTGGGAGGTACTGGTCAGGGGAGTGGTCACTCCTCTTTTCGTTTGTCCAGTTTCGTGCCAGAGCAGGGCTGGGGGATCCCTGAACTGGTGTAGACTGGCTTATGCAGAGATGGGCACCATCTGTGCCCATCAAAGCATTTCCAGAAGGCTGGGGGAGGCTACTCCTATTAATCAAAAAAGATATACACAGTTCCATATAAAATGTCTCTGAAAATAACAGGTAGCTAGAAATACAAAATATTTGGAGCAAGAGCCCTCACTCACCTTGCGGTGACATGCTTCATGATAGGGCTATGCTCCTCATCAGGCCGGCACTGCAATGCATGACGGGCCCCACAAAGGGGCTCTTTGCTGGAGATCTTTTGTAAGAGAGAGCCGGTCAGCAAACATTACTAATCTAGGATTGGTATGAAAAAACTGTTAAAAATGACTAGAGGTAAAACTTAATTTATTAGAATGTCTAACCTCTGCCATGATTAAAAACAAAAGAGGGGGAGAAAATAAAACAATGTTTAAACTCCCCCCAATTTTCTTTTAATAATAAGGAAAAATCACTAAAACACTCAATATGGAGTTCTAGTGAGAGTAGACACAAGATCCCCTGTGCTACTTCTAGAAATTATCAACATGTTTCTCGCTAGTTAGTCAAAAATGATCTAGTGCGATTCATCAGGACCATGACACCTACCTAATCCTTGAATAATTTGAGACCCATAGCGGGAACCCTCCATATACTAAAAGATGGGCCCCATTGGGGAGAACACCAGGCTTATGTGGTCCGTTAAGGTTCTATAGGAGTCCCACGTCTGTTGGCACACCTATGTTCCTTCTGTGCTCCCGGCATACTCCTCCCCAGCCCTTCACACCTATTTCCAAAGGGAGAGGGTGTAACACCTTCTCTCAGTGGAAACCCTTTGTTCTGCCTTCCTGCGCTGGGGCTGCCCAGACCCCAGGAGGGCAGAATCCTGTCTGAGGGGTTGGCAGCAGCAGCTGCAGTGGAAACCCCGGAAAGGCAGTTTGGCAGTACCCGGGTTCTGCGCTAGAGACCCATGGGATCATGGAATTGTCACCCCAATACCAGGATGGTATTGGGGTGACAATTCCATGATCTTAGACATGTTACATGGCCATGTTCGGAGTTACCATTGTGACGCTATACATAGGTAGTGACCTATGTATAGTGCACGCGTATAATGGTGTCCCCGCACTCACAAAGTCCGGGGAATTTGCCCTGAACAATGTGGGGGCACCTTGGCTAGTGCCAGGGTGCCCACACACTAAGTAACTTAGGCACCCAACCTTCACCAAGTGAGGGTTAGACATATAGGTGACTTATAAGTTACTTATGAGCAGTGAAAAATGGATGGGAAATAATGTGGATATTATTTCACTCAGGCTGCAGTGGCGGGCCTGTGTAAGAATTGCCTGAGCTCCCTATGGGTGGCAAAAG
Organism: Pleurodeles waltl; assembly: GCF_031143425.1. Taxonomy (NCBI): domain Eukaryota; kingdom Metazoa; phylum Chordata; class Amphibia; order Caudata; family Salamandridae; genus Pleurodeles; species Pleurodeles waltl. The sequence goes on from NC_090439.1 coordinate 308,639,019, forward strand.
AAATGCTGCTGCCCATAGGGATCTCCTGGAACCCCAATACCCTGGGTACCTAAGTACCATAAGGAAATTATATGGGTGTACCAGTGTGCCAATGAGAATTGGTAAATCTAGTCATTAGCCTGCAGTGACAAATTTAGAAAGCAGAGAGAGCATAAACACTGAGGTTCTGGTTAGCGGAGCCTCAGTGATACAGTTAGGCATCACACAGGGAACACATACAGGGCACATACTATGAGCACTGGGGTCCTGCCTAGCAGGATCCCAGTGACACAAGGGCTAAAACAACATACATACAGTGAAAAATGGGGGTAACATGCCAGGCAAGATGGTACTTTCCTACACCTACCCACATAAGTGAGGTACTATTTTTTTATCGGGAGGACTAGAAGAACAAGTGTTAATGCCCCTTGTCTTTCTCTACTTTTTTCCTTCCAAATGTAAGACAGTGTATAAAAAAGATGCCTGTTTGAGAAATGCCCTGTAATTCACATGCTAGTATGGGGAACCCGTAATTCAGAGATGTGCAAATAACCACTGCTTCTTAACACCTTATCTAGTGCCCATTTTGGAAATATCAAGGTTTCCTAGTTACCTATTTTTCACTCTTTATATTTCACCAAATGAATTGCTGTATCCAATGAAAACCCTTTGCAAGGTGCACCTCATTTATTGGCTCTGGGTACCTACGGTTCTTGATGAACCTACAAGCCCTATATATCCCCGACATGGCAGGAAAATGTAAAACGTGGAGAGAAATGTCTGTTTTTTTGCCTTCATTTCAATATTTTTTTATTTCAGCTGTTATTTTCTGTAGGAAAACCATGGAGGATCAACACAAATGATCCCTTGCTGAATTTAGAATTTTGTCTACTTTTCAGAAATGTTTAGCTGTCCGGGATCCAGCACTGGTTTCACACCCATTTCTGTCACTAACTGAAAGGAGGTTAAAAGCACAATGAATGGTAAAAATGGGGGTATGTCCCAGTAAAATGCCAAAATTGTGTTGAAAATTGTGTTTTTTCTGATTGAAGTCTGCCTTTTCCTGAAAGTTGGGAAGATGGTGATATTAGCAGCGCAAACCCTTTGTTGATGCCATTTTCAGGGGAAAGAAACAAAAGCTTTCTTCTGCAGCCCTCCCCCCCCCCCACCACCATTTCTTTAAAAAAAAAAAAAAATTAGCTGTATTTTGGCTAAATTCTTGGCCTCCTTCAGGGGACCCCACAAACTCTGGGTACCCCTAGAATCCCTAGGATGTTGGGAAAAAAAGGACACTAATTTGGCGTGGGTAGCTTAAGTGGACAAAACGTTATGAGGGCCTAGGTGCGAACTGCCCCCAAATAGCCAAAAAAGGCCTGGCAAAAAACAAACACATATTAAGAGATCTAGAAGCTGTACACTGAATTCCATGTTTTCAATCTTTATAAATGGAATCCTTTATTTTTTTCAATACATTCCACTCAGGAAAATAAACAGAATTTGAAAAGAATAAGAAAAGTGCCAGAATGTTCCTTTCAACAGGTCTCAGTAATTTGGTTCTCTGTAGGAGTCTAGGGAGAAGATTTATGGGCCTCTGGGAAAAGTGAAATAGCCAAGTAGCTATTCTGCCTCAGACACCAGCTGAGTGAGTACAGCAGATGGCTCTTATCCCAGTGCCGTAAGAGACTGGGGCCTGATTTAGAGTTTGGCAGATGGGGTAACTCCATCACAAACGTGATGGATATCCCGTCAGCCGTATTACGATCCTGTTATATCCTATGGGCATTGTAATTCAGCAGAGGGGATATCAGTCACGTTTGTGATGGAGTAAACCCATCCGCCAAACTCCAAATCAGGCCCAAAATGTGTCAAGTCATGTGCTTTCTGCTCTTCAGTCACACCACAGCAAAAACACCCCCAGTTTTGGTGCTTATATAGACAAGCTGAGAGGAGGGGAGCCTCATGCATGGTGGGGGGTGGAAAACTACTCCAGAAGGGAAGGGATCGAAGCAGCACACAAGGAAGAGAGCTAGAAAATATATGCACTGGAATTCTGAGTGAAAAAGGAAAAAGTAGTTCCCTAAACATGAGCCGTGGAAGGATACAAATCAGCCCATCAAAAGGATCGTAAGGAGGCTCTGCTATAGGGAAGAGAAAAACACAAAAAGGAATGCAATCCATCAAATAAGAAGCAAGCAAATGAGATTGACAATATAGCCAGCCAAAAGTGAGCAACAGGCAGACTAAGCCTAGCCCTTTAGCCCTGAGCGGTGGTAGTTGGTAGCAGCCTTTCTGGGTGGGAGAATAGTTGTGAGAGGCTGTAGGTCTTTCGCAATTAGCCAGCCAGTCTGGTTCACTGTCTGCTGGGGAGACCTAAAAAGTAATGACTGAGACAAGGGACAACAGCATGTTTACTTATCGATAATCTTCATGATCTTTAGTCCTACTCATCCTTGTCACAGTAATTATAAAATATGTGCTAGCCTTCACTAAGCTTGATATAATTGGGAAGTCATGTGCGTGAACTATTCTATTAAAGCATCCCCAGGGTGACTGAAGCTTTAGTTTTACTTGCTGTTCTTTTTCCTGTGTGATGTGGAAATCACCTCAAAAGTAATGACTGACACTGATTGCACCCCTCGAGCCAAGCGCGGCAGACTGTTTAAATCAAGGGGATTAGACCCACACAAGACTCACTCTGAGATAAGAGCATACACTGGTCATGTGAGTTCTGTGCGTGGCCTGCCATTGACTTATCACCTATCCCTGCTGTAGAGCCCCTGATTCGGGTGTGCCAGATCTGCAAAGCGGACCCTGCATGCATTACCACAATATTTTTGGGCAACAAGGCTGCACCGGTAGCTCAGAGGGAGCATTTGGCCTTTCATGTGAAGTGACCAGGAGTATGTGTCAGCAGCAGTCCTGCCTGGAACCCTCCCTCAGTATTTCCCCAACAGGCTGCAGGCCACATTTGCGTGCAGATGCTCGCTGTACCTCTTACTGGTCAGCTGTCGCCACCGTAGTTCCTCTTCACAGGCGTTCGCATCGCCTGTTCCAAGCTGTCCACATGCCCCTGGAGGAAGACAGCTACGTCACTGCTACAGAGAACAGCCTTGTCTGGAAATTCACAGGCGTTTGCATCGCCTGAACCAAGCCGTCCATATGCCCCTGGAGGAAGACAGCTACGTCACTGCTACAGAGAACAGCCTTGTCTGGAAAGGAGAAGCCATTGTCATCTCTGTCCTCTACCAACCAAGTGCCCACAGTAACAGACAGGGCCACCCGCCACAGCCAGCACAGCGGGGAGGGACTGCGTGCCATACTGTACATCACATGGACTAGTCAGAGACACTTTCCTGGGCATGCATGGTCCGGCTGCACGCAAACTCAGATTCCAGGCCACAGCACACCGTCAGGTCACTCTGTTTTCCACATCTCCAGAGGGCCATCCCCTGCTCCTCTGAACAGCCGTGAGACCTATCTGGGTAGTCCAGAAAGGCAGACCACCCTCAATGACAACCTTCCACAGCCTAAGAGCCACTGCCCGCAGGACCACACGCATCAGTCGCAGCACAGCCTCCATTCACCGAACTCATAGAATCAGTCTCAGCTGCCCCCCGCTGGAAGACATGGGTAGGCATACTAAACAATTACTTCTGAGCCACTTGTGAGACGGATGGCACAGTGAAGAGGTCTCTGCTGCTACACTCTGGGGAAAAGGAAATATACAAGTTGTTTCAACATCTGACCAACACAGGAGACAACCAAGACTATGAGGCAGCAGTTGCCACCCTCAATGCCTACTTTGACCCACAGCTCAATCCTGACTGAATGCTTCAAGCTGCATCAGGCATGCAGAAGAGAAGACAAAACCATGGATGGATTTCACACCCGCCTCATGGCCCTCGCCAGCACCTGCACTGATGATGAAGGCCAGGAAGTCAGGGTGCAGCTTCTCCAGGTCTGTTGATCAGAAGTCCTGAGGAGATTGATTCTACAGCAACACACAATGCCCTTTACACTAGAGGGTTAGGGAAAGGAGAGAGTAATTATGGGGCTACACATTTGGGGTCTACATTACATGGATAAAGCATGACACAAAAGGGGTGTGTGAGGCCATCCGTATATTTTTTATAGTATACCCTCTAGGTCCTGCCCCAGAAATGAGGAATTCAAAATCGTTCTGGATTGGATAGTTACCCACAAATCGAGATTACGGCTCTCACATATAAGAACCTATAATGGGCATGTTTGTTTTTTGTGTGCTGTGAGAACTAATTCAACACTAACACAACAAAGCCGGAAGACTTCATAATCTACGTCAGGTTGCACAAATTAACAGTTAAGTGAAAGAGATGGAGTTAGCATTGACACACAGTTTGGGTACCCAGGCTTCAGTGAAACCTACCAAGATCAAGAAGGAAATTGTTGACGTAGCATTCTGGCACCAACTGCGCAACCCTGCAGTCAAGGCCCCACCCAATCCGCAGAGGAAGTGTCGAAACTGTGGCATGGAACAACATGCAGGAGACAGCTACCCCATGCAAGACTGCACCCGCTCCAAGTGCGGCAAGAACAACTATTTTGCGAGGGTGTTCAGGAGCAGTGGCAAAGGGTGCAGAAACAATAAATCCCCATGTGTGGGCCAGGCACTCCAACTGATGTTGGAAGGAGAGCCCTAGTCAAGGGACAAGCCTACCCCACAGTCTGCAAGGCTAGATGATGACAGCAACAACAAGGAAGTGTTTCGAAGTGTTTCTCATTTCTTACGTGGGGTAGGACTAAAAGGCCTGTAACCACCACCCGCATGCACTGTAATCATCGCAGGAAGTGAATGAAGTCCTCATTGACACCGGTGCATCCCTAAATGTGATGGACATCCAACAATACCAGACGTTGAGGCCCCTGATAGCACCACAAAGATCTACGCTTATGGCGTACAACAGCCCTTGCCAATAGTGGGGGTGGTCAGCGTAGAAGTTGCAAATGGTAATGTTACAAAACATGCACGCTTCCAGGTCACACATGTGAAGGCAGGGGCACACTGCTCAAGTGTCAAACACTGAAGATTTGGGACAGGTGTTATTTGCCCGAGGAATTCACAAAGCCCAAGTTGACCAGAATCTAAAAGACTTTCCACAGCTATTTCAAGGACCTGGCTACCTAAAGGGGACCAAAGTTAAGCTGCACACAGACCCTGTTCTTAGGCTGCCCACTACACTCCATCATCACAGGGTACCTTTCCACCTTTGGCCGGCAGTGGAGGAGGCACAAACTGGAGCAGCTTAGAATAATCAATAAGGTATTGGGGGAAACCCTATGGGAGTCCCTGCTTGTCATTGCCCCAAAGCCTAAACAACCCAGGGAATTCCAGTTCTGCATGGACCTGTGGCTCCCCAACCAAGCCATCCTCTGCGAATGACACATAACACTGAGGGTGGACGAAGTTGTCGCTGACTTTAATGGGGCATGGTGGTTTTCAAACCTCAACCTAAATTCAGGTTGCTACCAATTCAAACTTGCCCAGAAACCTGCTACATTAATAACTTTTCGACCCACTTTGGGATGCTGTGATACAAATGACTGAGATTTGTTATTTCCTCCGCAGTTGAGGTGTTCCAAAATGCCATCCCTGAGGCTTTGTTTGGATTTGAAGGAGCACTAAACATGAGAAGACATACAGGGCTTGACACTCAATAAGAACAAATCCATTTTTGTAATCCCTCATTAAATTATTTGGGTTTGTCTTCTCGGGTGCCGGTTAGCAAATCGACCAGCACAAAGTGCATGCCATCCAGAAAGCCCCTAAAGCCTCAAATCCCAAAGGAGAAAAGGAGCTTCTTAGGAATGTCCACCTACCAGGGGTGGTTTGTATCAAACCTAACCACCAAATCCGAGCCCCTCTGAGCACCAACGAGGGCCGATGAGCCCCGGAATAGGACAAATAGGCAGGCAAAATGTTTCAGAATGTCAAGAAGGCACTGCTTAAAGATGTATCCATGTCATACTTCAATCCACAGCGCCTGTCTGAACTCATCATAGACCCCAGCACGTTAGGATTAGGCATTGTCCTCTCCCAAGAAAGGAGCCTAGGCTTGTGGGTACTCTACTGCATATGCTAGCAGAGCAGAGCACTGCTGGCAATGAAGAAAAGATACTTGCAGACTGAAAGGGAGGACCTGAGGATAGAGCGCTGGATGATTGAAACTACAGCTCTACAGATTCACGGTTATCTATCGACCTGGACTGGAAAATTCAGCAGTCTACCTATCCCTGAACCCTCAACCGAGGCTGAGAAAGAGGACTTGGTTGCTGCAGATGTGATTGTGAAAATGGTGGTACGAGTGGCACTGCCCCAAAGCCATGTTCCTGGGTGATGTCAAGATAGCAGCTGCAGAGGATACTGAAAGGCAGAAGGTCATCAAGGCTATCTGAAAGCACCAGTGGAAGCGCTTCCTGTGATTGTGTGAAAAGATGGAACCCCAATGAGTGCACCGTGACAAAGTAGTTCTGGAAGGTGAAAGAAGAATTCAGCGTCATCTATGGGGGGGTGATACTGCAAGAGCAGCATTTGGTGGTGCCACAGTCGCTGTGTTAGCGAGTAGTGGACCTGGCCCACTCAGTCCATTAAGGGACAACCAAAACAAAGGCGAGGCTCAGGGAAAAGGTGTGGTTCCCTGGTATGGTGCCTGAGTCAATGGAAGATGCATGCATGCCATCCCTGTCAAATCACCAGCATAGCAGCGTCTTCACCAGCGCCTTTCACAACCAAACATCCCAGCATAGAACAATAGGAGAAACTAGGCATGTATTTTGCCTGTTTCCTGGGTGGACGCCAGATGCTGGTTATCACTGATAATTTCACAAAATATCCTCTGGTAGAACTGACCTCTTCAAAGGCATTCGCAAATGTAAAACTCCTTTTGGAGAAAGTACTGGCTGCATTTGGTTTGCCCCTAGACATAAAGACAGGCAACGATCCACCACTTATCGGCCAGGAATGTGATGCATACCTTGCAAAACTCTGGGTGACGCAATGTAAAAGTCACGCCCTAGTGACCCCAGGCCAATAGTGAGACTGAAATATTTGTGATGATTCTAGATAAAGCGCTTACCATTAGGGTGTGCCAAGAAGAAGACCTAGAATGGTGCTTGCACCAATTCCTATAAGTGTACTGCAATACCTTGCATTCATCCACATTGTGCTCACCTATGTTGCTGACGTTTCCTCTGCCAGTGTGAGACAGCATCCCGTAGGATTGTCAAGATAGTGAGCAGCAAACAATCATGCCAGTATGGCTCACTGAGCAGAAGTGCCCCGAATACAAGAGGGAGACAGTGTAATTGTCCACAATCAAACCAAATATGAGAAAGACCCCTGGGTGATTACTGATGCAAAAGGCACCATGACAATAGCTAAAAGTGAAGGAGAGACACTTGTCCACAACATCTCATTGTTCAAGTGACTAGTGGCATTTAGGTTAACACCAAGAGAAAGATGAGAGTGCAGAGGATAGCCTGGGATGGACCGAGAAGGCCCTGCAGAGCCAACAAGAGACCGAGTGAGCTGAGGACTCTGAGGAAGAGGAGGCAAGACACAGATGCACCATTCCACAGGGAAAGGTTCCTGGCCCTGAGAATGGGCAAGTAGAGACTGACAGTCTGCTGTGGAATCAGTGGTATAATTGGACGCCCAACCCCCTGGCAAATCTGAACTTGTGTGACTTCATGGGGTGATTTGATTTCTTTTATCTCATTCCTCCATATTGCTGTCACCCCTGATGTTTGAGTTTCAAGATGCAAGGCCCCAAATAGCTACATCTGTTAACTAAAGTGGAGAAGGATGTAGAGGGTCACCCGGCCTCTACCCCAGCATGGGTGACATTATCACACACCCCTTGAGACGGGGGCATTGAGAGTTTAAATAAAAGGGAGTAGAGTCACACAGGACTGGCTCCAAGACAAGAGCATATAGTGGTTGTGTGAGGTCATGGGCCCATCACCCATCCAAGTAGTAGGACACCTGATGCGGGGTGTGCCAGTTCCGCGAGGCAGACCCCTCCAACATCACCATACACACACACACACACACACACACACACACGAGTGCTGGTTAACTGGCCACCCCGCCTGGGAAAGTGTAGCGCCCTTTCTAGCCTAGGTACACGCAAGTGAACACACCACATACAGAGCTTGATCTTACAATTCTTTATTACTCTGCGTGCAAGCGCAAACTCAACATTCTAAACATGTAATCTATTCAGCATACCTTACAATGTACGTCACAGTTCTATGCAGTACATCAGGAACCAAAAGAGTCCCGTCATTGCTAACTCACAAGACATTACATCTCCCCACTCGTTAAATAAAAAAGATTTTTTTTACAAACATATATATAACAATTTCTCAATAAGTAGTCTTGAGCTCGGACTAAACAAAGAGATTGTGTCCTCTGAGACTGGGAAAAGAAAGGAGAAGCATCCATGACTTATGCTGGTAATGATGGGACAGGTGCAGTCAGAAGGCCCTCTTCACACACAAACTAAACAGTCTCATCTCTGACATTAGGAATTGGCGAATGATGAGGCAAGTGTCTGAAGTGCAAAGAATCTTGCATAATTGACTTTCCAGGATAGTGAGCAGTCACCATATGTCCTTTGCTAGTCACAACTTCAAAGGGTTCAGCATCAAAAGGAGCATCAGATGTACTTGGCACATTGGCGTTTGTCAGAATATACTTTCACCTTTTGTTTATGACCCAAGTTTTTTGGGCGAATGTTAGAAATGGGGTCTCTGGTTGACAGTCAATTTGCACTCTGTCCAAGCATGGACCCTCACTCTAGTCAGGACCAAGGAGATACACACTTAAAATAACCCCTGCTCATCCCCTTAGTTTTGGCACAAGCAGCCAGGCTTATCTCAAAAGGCAATGTGTAAAGTATTTGTACCAACACACACAGTAATACAGTGAAAACAATACAAAATGGACACCACACCAGTTTAGAAATATAAATAATATTTATCTAAATCAAACAAGACGAAAAGAACAAACATCCAACATACACAAGTCAAGATGTGAAATTTCAAAAGAATAAGAATATTACTCTATAGTAAACAATGGAAACGTTGATTTTACACAAAGCACCTGGTTTGCATCAAAAATAAAGCTGCATGGACGAGTGTGCGTTGAAAAAGTCAGCAATGCGTCAATTCCTTACTCGCAAGTGAGGCCGTGTGTAGTTTCTTCTACGGTTGAATAAGCGATGCGATGTTGGATCTCCCACCCACGATGCAGGTGGAGCATCTATTCTAGCCGCAAAGCAGGTTGCACGTCTTTTTTCAGCCGCTTTGCAGGTAGTGTGTCAAAAATTTCCCTGCACGGTGTTCTGTGTGTGGATTTCAGTCCTTGTTCTGCCAACTTCACCTTTCAAGGGCCCAGGGACTGGATGTGGCACCACTTGGCAGGGTAGGAGTCTCGGCAGAGAGTCCAGATGGTGGCAGAGGAAGTCTTTGATGGCCCTGAGACTTCAAAACAGGAGGCAAGCTCAGTCCAAGCCTTTTGAGATTCTTCTCAAGCAGGAATGCACAACAAAGTCCAGTCTTTGTCCCCTTTCACAGGCAAAAGCATTAACTACGGGATAGCCCTACAAAGTACAGTCACAGGCAGGGGGGAAGCACTTCTCCTCAGCTCTTCTCCTTGGCAGAGGTTCCTCTTGAATCCAGAAGTGATCTAAAGTCTGGTGTTTTGGGTCCAATATGTGTACCCCTCTCTGCCTTTGAAGTTTCCCAACTTCAAAGAAAAGTCTCTGTTGTTTACAGGATCCTACCTTGCCTGGGCCAGCCCCAGACACACACCAGGGGGTTGGAAACTGCATTGTGTGAGGGCAGGCACAGCCCACTCAAGTGTAAGGGACCACTCCTCCCTCCACTCTAGTCCCGATGGCTCATCAGGATATGCAGGCTACACCCCAGCTCCCTCTGTGCAACTGTCTAGAGGAGATCCACAAACAGCCCAACTGTCAGTCTGACCCAGACAGGGAATACACAATTAGGCAGAGTCACAGAATGGTTAAAGCAAGAAAATGCCACAAACTAACAATCTAAAAACCAACTTCACCAACAGATGTATTTTTAAAATTGGGAGTTCAGAGACACCAAACTCCATATTTCTATTGGCTCCCAAAGGGAAACTGCATTTTAAGGATATTTAAAGGCAGCCCCCATCTTAACCTGTGAGAGAGATAGTACCTGCAACAGTGAAAAATGAATTTGGCAGTATTTCACTGTTAGGACATGTACATGTCCCATCTTTAACATACATTGCATCCTGCCCATAGGACTACCTTAGGGGTGCCTTACATGTTTTAAAAGGGAAGGTTTAGGCCTGGAAAGTGGGTACACTTGCCAAGTCGAATTGGCAGTTTTAAAACACTGCACTGCTGTGTCAGGTCTGAGCTATGTTTACAGGGCTACCCATGTGGGTGGCACACTCAGTGCTGCAGGCCCACTAACTAGTAGCATTTGATTTACAGTCCCTCAGCACCCCTAGTGCACTTTACTGGGGACTTTCTAGTAAATCAAATATGCCAATTAAGGAAAAGTCAATTACACATACAATTTCTCATAGGGAGCACTTGCACTTTAGCACTGGTCAGCAGTGGTAAAGTGCCCAGAGTATCAAAAAGAGCAACAGAGTCTAGCACACAGCAACAACCTGGGAAATAGAGGCAAACAGTTAGGAGAAACCATGCCAAGGATGTCAGTTCTAACAGCGGAGTTCACCATCTGTTGTAGATCTCCTTTGGTCCACTTTGTTAACCTGATCTTCATGGCTCTCCCAAACAGCAGTGTGACATCGTTTTCACGTGGCGTTGAATGAGAGTTGATCGATAAGCTCAAAGAGTAGCATGGACAGCTGACCTCAGATTAAGGATTTTCTAACTTAGCATGTTGAACAGTCTTTTTAAGTGTGCTCAAAAGTGTTCGACAACACCATTTGCTTGTGGCCAAAGAGGTGTGGTTTTCTGATGCTTCACATTGAGATGAGTAAGAAAGTCTTGAAATTCTTAACTGTTTAAAGGCAGACCATTGTTAGACTTTAGAATTGAAGGAAGACTACATACTGCAAAATGCCATCTAATTTCTCAATTACTTTTTCTTGAGTAATAGATGAAAGCTCTTCTACTAGTGGAAAACGGAAATATTCGTCCTTAATTACCATCAGGGAATGTTCATTGTCGAGAGGACCAAATAAATCAGCAGCAATTCTTTCCCATACAGGTTTTGGTAAATCTGAAATGTTCAAGGTATACTGAGTGACTTTAGAAGATAAGTTAATCTTGCCAGTTGTGCAGTTGCCTTTCAAGATGAGGAAACCAAACTCTGTGTGCTTGTTTGGTGAAAACAATTCCATGATGTCCTTAATGGGCTACTTTAATTACTTTTTGTCGCAGACTCTATGGTATGATAATTCTGGAACCTCGTAACACAATACCTTCTCAAGTAACGGAGAGTTCACCTTTTATATTCTTAAACATCTGATATTCACGGTCAAGTGTGAGAGGTCGAGCGTGTCCTTACAGGACTGGTGTGCAACAATATGCTTCAGTAGCAACATGTCACTGCTTTTGCTTGATGCAGTAATATTTTGTTCCAAAAAGATAGCAGCAGGGGTATTTGACTTTACAATCAAATGAATGTAGGATACTGCTGCTTTTGAAGGGGTATCAGGGCACTGTACTAGCACTTGGTAAAAGTGTTCAGCAGGGTTTTGATCTTTCCCTTGGTGTGCAATAGTGTAGTCATATTTCTCTAGTCCCAAACCCAAATGTTCAATTTTTGGAAGGCACCTTGGCTTTTGGATTGCCAAAGATGGTAAGCAATGCTTGATGATCAGTTACAAGAGTGAAAGGGTTTCAAATAAGAATACGTGGTATTGTTCACAAGCCCATAAGACTGCTAAACTTTCTTTTTCAGGTCATGAATAGGCATGTTCAGTTTGTGACCAACTTCTGCTTGCATATGCCACAATATGCCTTCAAGCATTTTGGTGTCCATTGTGTTGGGCAAGGACTGCGCCCAACCTGACCGGGTTTGCATCAACAACAACCTCTATATATATATAGCTTCAGATCAAAGTCAGCCATTTCAGTGGCGTTTTCAATTGCATGTTTGACTTTCTTAAAACTTTGTTCACTTTTGTGTGACTAGTAAAATGGAACATTTCTTTTTGTTGAGTCTCTTAAGATAGCACTTACTGTGGCAGTCACATATATATCTAGAACAGTAACTGGCCATACCAAGGAATGAATGTAACATGGTAAAATCTTGTCGGATTGGTGACTGATAAGGCTTGCACTTTAGCTGGATTCAGGGTCATACCCTCATCAGAAAAGATATGGCCAAAGAATTTGAGTTTTGTTTGGTTAGACCTGCATGAGCAAGTAGTCGACAAACTTGTGTAAGGTCTTTATCATGTTCTTTTCGTGTGGCCCCAAAGACTAATGTGTCATCACTGTAGTTGAACGCATTTGTGACAGGCTGTATTATAGGTCGAATGACATCTTGAAAAACTTCTGTAGATAATGACAAACCAAACATAATCCTTTATATCTGAATAGATCAATGTAAGTAGAAAAGGTAGGAATAAAACTGCAATTTCCTTCAACTTCCAATTGAGGATACCCTTTGTTCACATTAAGGTGAGAAAATACTTTAGCACCATTTAACTCTGTGATCATGTCGGCTATGAGCCGACCGGGATGTCGTTCTCTTTCATTTGCCTTGTTAGCTTGACGTATATCAACACGGATGCGTACGGCTCCCTCACTGTCTTGCTTCTGGACTAACACTATGAGCGAAACCCACGGAGTTCGACCAGTAGATTACTCAATGATATCATGCTTTATAAATGTTTCAAGCTCTTTCTCAAAAGCTTCTTGTAAATGAAATACAGTTCATCTATGTTTTTGAGCAACAGAACGAACATCCTGATTGATATACAGTTTCACCTGCATGGTCTTAAGCTTTCCCAATCCATGAAACAATTAATGGAATTGACTTACTATTTGGAGATAAGCATCCATGTTATAATTCACAGATATCGGTCCCATTTCAGCGGCAGTACTGAAACTGAGAAGCAGGCACTTGACGCAGTACCTTGAAATATGCGAATGGGTGCTTGTACCTTTGTCTTTTTTTGTTTCATATGGGCTACAAATGAATCTTGACTCTTCAATGGTGTGGATACAGCCCATTCATACACTTTGGTTTTGGACTGTATGAGACGGGGCAATGGATAGCTCATTGTATTTCTCCTCAGACATGTTTATTGACACACCACTGACAATAATATAATGGTATAGAGCAGTCATTTATCTTTAGTATACTTTTTGGGCAATGTTTGAATGACTTTTGTGATATGCGCATGTTTCTCTGAAGTAAATAAATATGGACACCACATATCCATCTTCCTCAATGTCACTTGACACACTGAAATTGAAGAACTCTTGGACGAAGATTTAGATGACGATCGACTTTGTTTAGTGTCAATTTGCCCCAGCCGATATTGCTACTTGGCCTTACAGGCGTATATACAGGGAGTGCAGAATGATTAGGCAAATGAGTATTTTGACCACATCATCCTCTTTATGCATGTTGTCTTACTCCAAGCTGTATAGGCTCGAAAGCCTACTACCAATTAAGCATATTAGGTGATGTGCATCTCTGTAATGAGAAGGGGTGTGGTCTAATGACATCAACACCCTATATCAGGTGTGCATAATTATTAGGCAACTTCCTTTCCTTTGGCAAAATGGGTCAAAAGAAGGACTTGACAGGCTCAGAAAAGTCAAAAATAGTGAGATATCTTGCAGAGGGATGCAGCACTCTTAAAATTGCAAAGCTTCTGAAGCGTGATCATCGAACAATCAAGCGTTTCATTCAAAATAGTCAACAGGGTCGCAAGAAGCGTGTGGAAAAACCAAGGCGCAAAATAACTGCCCATGAACTGAGAAAAGTCAAGCGTGCAGCTGCCACAATGCCACTTGCCACCAGTTTGGCCATATTTCAGAGCTGCAACATCACTGGAGTGCCCAAAAGCACAAGGTGTGCAATACTCAGAGACATGGCCAAGGTAAGAAAGGCTGAAAGACGACCACCACTGAACAAGACACACAAGCTGAAACTTCAAGACTGGGCCAAGAAATATCTCAAGACTGATTTTTCTAAGGTTTTATGGACTGATGAAATGAGAGTGAGTCTTGATGGGCCAGATGGATGGGCCCGTGGCTGGATTGGTAAAGGGCAGAGAGCTCCAGTCCGACTCAGACGCCAGCAAGGTGGAGGTGGAGTACTGGTTTGGGCTGGTATCATCAAAGATGAGCTTGTGGGGCCTTTTCGGGTTGAGGATGGAGTCAAGCTCAACTCCCAGTCCTACTGCCAGTTCCTGGAAGACACCTTCTTCAAGCAGTGGTACAGGAAGAAGTCTGCATCCTTCAAGAAAAACATGATTTTCATGCAGGACAATGCTCCATCACACGCGTCCAAGTACTCCACAGCGTGGCTGGCAAGAAAGGGTATAAAAGAAGGAAATCTAATGACATGGCCTCCTTGTTCACCTGATCTGAACCCCATTGAGAACCTGTGGTCCATCATCAAATGTGAGATTTACAAGGAGGGAAAACAGTACACCTCTCTGAACAGTGTCTGGGAGGCTGTGGTTGCTGCTGCACGCAATGTTGATGGTGAACAGATCAAAACACTGACAGAATCCATGGATGGCAGGCTTTTGAGTGTCCTTGCAAAGAAAGGTGGCTATATTGGTCACTGATTTGTTTTTGTTTTGTTTTTGAATGTCAGAAATGTATATTTGTGAATGTTGAGATGTTATATTGGTTTCACTGGTAATGTTAAATAATTGAAATGGGTATATATTTTTTTTTGTTAAGTTGCCTAATAATTATGCACAGTGATAGTCACCTGCACACACAGATATCCCCCTAACATAGCTAAAACTAAAAACAAACTAAAAACTACTTCCAAAAATATTCAGTTTTGATATTAATGAGTTTTTTGGGTTCATTGAGAACATGGTTGTTGTTCAATAATAAAATTAATCCTCAAAAATACAACTTGCCTAATAATTCTGCACTCCCTGTAGAATGTAGTTTCTGGAAGACTTTGGTGTCCATTTTGTGTTCTCGGCATGACGCACTTAGTTTTTACTCCGCCTTGCAAATCACTTTCCTGCAGCCCTTGCACATTTGTTCAATGATGGGACATTAACCTTCATGTGGAACCGAAAATCTTCATCTGAAGCAGTTTGTTTTTCTTCGGATACATCACCTTGTGTCCTTCAGCCTTGTGTTTTTGCTTACTTTTCATGTTCATGACTGACTTACTGAGGGCACCTCCAGCCCCTGTCTCAGCTTTAGCAGCCGTAAGTACTCACGTCAGACTAAGTGTTTCTCTCAGCATTCGTCTTCTGAATTAATCTGACCAACAACCATCTATAACTCTGAGATGTATGGCTTCTTCAACATTGAACTTACAATGTTTGATGAGTGTATCTAGTCTCTCAACAAATTCATTGATGGTTACATCAGTTTTCTGTCTTTCCTGACTGAAAATATAGCTTTTGTAATTAAAATTTGGCCTTGGATTGAACTTCAGATTTAGCATGTCTTTGATAATGGTATGATACTTCATCAGCATAAGTTATTTTCTTTATTACTTCTTTCACTCCTATATCAGAAAGATTCTTATTTGACAATCTTCCTGTTGTTTGTTTCTTCCAGTGCAGCACTGAAATCATCAAAAAAGTTTCTATCCAGGCAGTCCATCTATCACCAATATTTTGCTTTTTATTGGTATTGCATGGAAGTGCTAGTTTAAAGAAGGAGGCAGCATTATAACCCTTTGTGGAACTTAAGGATGTTAAATGGCAGGGTCCTCTTGAGCACAGTGCGCTGTCTTCTTATAGTGGCACCTTCATTATGCACTAACCCCGTGCCACCACCTGTGTTGTCACACCCACTATCTGGCTGTGAAGTGCTGTCTTCTTCTTTAGCTGTGAGTAGCGCCTTTTTTTTCTTGCATGGGTTCTTCATCCACTGGCCTCTTTGCATTATATGTATCGTACCTGGTTTTCACTGCCTTTAACGTTTCTTTGCACTGAGTTATCCCTGCCTCTAGCACTTCTCTGTTCCTGGTGATTGCTGCCTTTAGCATTATTGTTTTGTGTATCTTATAGTTCTGTATTGTGATGTGATACCTCTTTCACGGCCTCACTAGCAGATTGCTGTCCAGTGATACACTAGTTTCCTGGTAGGGTCTTCGTCTGTTTTGAAAGTTTGTCACTGGCTGGAGCGGCACTTTGACTCCACAGACACCAAATGTCGATCTTCACTTCGACTGAGGCACGTGTGGCACGCACGAACAGTTTGCTAGACCACAGCAAACTCTCTAAAAGAGCACTGTTGGTTCTTTGTGTTACATACCCCCTATCTCGCTACTAGTTCTAATGTCCTCCCCAGCCTGGGTACTCGTAAGTGAACCTGCCACACATGGAGCTTGGTCTTACACGTCTTTATTCCTCTGCGTGAATCGCAAACTCAACATTCTAAACATTAAATCTATTCACCATACCTAACCACTTATGTCACATTTCTAAGGCATCCATCAGTAATAAAAAAGTTCCAGTCATCGCTAACTCACAAGACACTACAGAAGGACTGCCTCTTTATTGACTTTACTGGTATACGGACGTCAGGCAAAACTAATGTTTAGACACCCATGGGGGACTAACAAACTCTCCTCCACAGGTGCACCTGGTGTAATGGTCTCTTATAACCTTCAACACTAAAGCCAGTAACCTTATATACCCCAACACGCAAATCAGGAGAAAGTATCACAGAGGTGACCTTTCACTAGGTTTGGTTGATCCACAATTAGCAAAGTAATTCTACAAACTGAATAAATATTATAGTTCTTAAATCTATTAGTAAACACATCAAAAGAACTTTAACGTTAGAAAATCCTAATGGAAATTCCAGGGAAACAATAATAATTACATAATACGAGGCTCGGGATTCAAAGAGTATTTTCTTCCATTTCCTTGTCTATGCTTTAAGAAGACCTGAATATGATAGTTTCCCATACAAAGATGGCGACAGACTCAAAAGAGAAAAAAAACGATCACGCTGCCTCTTTCTGTTTCTATTACCAAGATGCTGGCAACACCCCGGGAAAGGTTAAATTCGTGTAATTTCGGTCTTATGTTACAACAAAAAGTGAAATATGACTAAGAATAGAATACATTGCTGTTAGGGTGTACTTACAGCAAGTGGCGGGCCTCCCCTGGGCAGCTCTTGCGAAGCACGTGAGCACCGCGTGCTAAAAATTGTAGAACAGAGTCGTCAGACATGTTTACAAACCGTTTCGCTTTGCACCAGCCTGTTGGAGAGACTAGTTTCCATTAAAGGAATATTCTTAGCAGCGACGCGCCTTTACATCACGTAAAGCTCACCCTGCGTCTTTGCGTCATACGGAAGTATGCCCGCCTCTGGACTATATGTTGGAGTCTCCCAATGTTCCCAGCTTCCTTACTGGCATATGCGCAATTTCTTTCATCGCCCTAAGATCTGCCATCCGAGGCGGAAAAAGTGTTCTCATAGGAAGTGTCAAGTCGGTTTGTACAATCTCAACAAGTTCCGTCAGTGCGATTGTCTGTCTCCGAGTACGCATATTTTCCTGTATCTGGCAATTAAATGTAATAACTTAATACGCCCCGTTATTTGTATTATTTTCTTCTTTCAACAAGGCGGAAGTGCCAGATAGATGTAACACAAACGCTGGCAAAGCTAATAAGTCTGGCTTTTTCATAAATCAAAGTGCTTCTCCAGTAATAGACGTTTGCATGTGTTTGTATTGCTTTGGCAATTACGTAGCGTTTGGTTACACCAAGTGTTGCCTGCTGACCGTTTTTATACAGGCATGACCAGTATTTTAAAGTCCCTGGCTGTCAGTGTTGGAGTTTGAAAGAAATGACTCCGGTAACCTGGAAATTGTGGGTCATGATGTGGTAGAGGCATGAGTGCAGAGCAGGCGCGGCCCGACCTTTAGGGCGAAGGGGCCACGCCCCCACCTTTCGACCCTCATGAAGAGTTTCTGTCAGGCTGAACAAAGGTCATCCTGACAGACACACTTCATTTTCAGCTCAGACAGCCAGTAGTGAGACATGTGCGATTTGCACAGACTCCTGGCTGCCAGAGCTGAACTTTGCAGGGCTGAGGAGGTCACAGCTCCTATGGGCGTGACCTCCTCGGCTCAGCAAAGGTGCCTCGAGGCCCTCCCCTGGGTGACGAGGAAAGCGTCACCCATTGACTTCGACCTGGGCGCTTCAGGTTTAAGCCCTGAAGCACCCAGAGCGAGTGTCAATCAGCGACACTTCGTCACAGAGTGGGGTGGGGTCACCAGTCTCACTGACCCCATCCTACTCTGTGACGAGGCTGAGACTGCTGCCTTCCCTAATTGGCTGAGAGGGAAGGCAGCAATCCCAACCCTCCTGGGTCCTCAAGGCTGAAGGTAAGCGTGTGTGTGTGATGTTTTAAAATGAATGTTTGGTGAGTGCATGCATGTTTGAATGTTGAGTGTTAATCTCCTAAAAATCTGTTCATCCTACACCAGGACAAATTCAGCATGTTTTCCTGCATCAGAAATAGCTGTTTCCCTGGGCCAGGAATGGTAGTCGGAAGCAGAATCAGGCATGATCCCCCTACTTTCCAGCACTGCTGGCGGTACAAAAATTAGCAAAAATAAAATAAAGCAAGTATTTTCCCCCTATCAGTACACGCTTTAAACAGTGAATATTAGAGTAAAACACTTTAAAATGTGTTCCACAGCCAACCTAATGACCCCCCCTAACTGATAATTAAAGTAAACAAAGACAGAAAGGGCATGTTAAACAAGAATCTAGACAATTTGGTATAAAGTTCTACTTAAGAGTCATGTCTGGATCTTTGTACAACCCTAAAGTGTAAACAGATGGGCGTTATGTTTTTTCTGGGATAGGTGGCAACCCTAGGTACACCATACAAGGTCACATGTTTGAGGTGTATAGTATATATGAAAAGCCACTGGGCTTGTGCAGCAGGGGAAATCAAATTTTGCAGCTGGTTAACTTACATATGCTGCAAGAAAATACAAAGTATGCTACATTATGCTGCAAACTTTCTGATATCTCATTAATTTGTCATTTTTACTCAAGTTAATGCTGTCTGGGTAAAGGTTTCACCTCATTACTTCCAGTTTGACACCCATATACAACTATAAGCAACATGAAGGTGACCAGTTAACCTGACCTTTGGGAACGGCCTTCTGCGCAGCAGCAACATCACTACGTTTTTAGTAACTTTCTATCTGTTAGGGCTAGAAGCTATTTTTTTGTGTTAAATTCAACAGATTATGTAGCAAATGATGGAATATGTGGCAATACAGCAAATCCATAACTATGTGAAAAACAACACAGCCACAAAATTGCATAATTCCAGTGGCATCCCGTAGGTGTGTGTGTGTATATATATATATATACATATATATATATTCACTAAAAAAGCAAAGGTTACAGGGATGTTATAGCTGGTTCAGATTTTATGCACATAAAACCATAGAAATTCAGCAGTTGTAGTTATACTTATCTCAAGAAACTATAATTCATGCCCTAAGGTAACTATAATTTACACCCCCACCATGCACAGGTTTCTCATCAACTACTTTAATGCAAAGTTGCAGTGATATTATCAATATTGCCATTGGAGATGTCATGACTGATATAATATGTGGGGCAATTAGCAGTGCATGGCAAGGGCGCAAGTGATAGTTACCTTAGAGCATGAGTCGTAGTTTGTTGAGCTGAGCATAACTATAACTGCTGAATTTCTATGGTTTTGTGTGTGTAAAATCTGAACCTAACTATAATGTCCCTGTAACCTTTGATTTTTTTTAGTGTCTGTTTTTCAGTCTAATAGGGTCAGGATACTTCTAGCCTAACCTCTTATATCCTTTTTAAACTTGGTCCTCCCCCCTCGGGAACCGTGTCCTGATTCACAAAATGGCAGCCACAACTTTTCTCTCAGGCTGCGGGCAGCCAATCATGACATTGATGCTGGTGCGTGGATCTGCTGTGGATCAGTGTCTCTAGATATACATACATCGTTTTCTCTTTAATAACTACAAACCTGCTGAACAGATATACTTCAAATTACAAAAAGAGATCTTTCTGGAACAAGATCTAGCTTTTTGCCAAATTTGCTGTCATTCCATCTAGGGGTTCTGGCTGTAGTTGTGTCTCTAAAATCACTAGGGGTAGTTGCATGGAAAAATGTGTTTTGGGACCCCCCACTTTTTCTCGACTCCCGCTTGACGAATCAGCCTGAAACTTTCCTGACTGTAGTTGAAGTGAGTGGTAAACTAGTTTTGAAAAATTTGTGAAGATTTGTCCAATAGCGCCGAAGTTCCTATCAAAACAAATAACGTTTTTGCTATGGAAAATAGGTCCTACCTATAACTATGTACTGGAAACCGCTAGTACTTATCATGTACATACACATATCTGTACACACATATGTACATTTGAAGTCCAGACCACAAATACTCTGTTGCCAATGCCCAGCGGGGTGGCGATTTATATGGTGGATTTGCTGTAACACTGGAACAGATACTTGCACAAAACAAGAAAAGAATGCGCACTAAACTGTAGTTAGGCTGTGAAGATTTATTGCCCCATTTGTTGCGTTTTGCCCCTTGGTCTTGCTCACGATAACCGGCATACCACCCCTTATGTGTATAAAAGTGCTCAAAATGTGTATTAAACATACAGAAAAGACTGTGCATAACAGATACATCAGTGCAATCTTTAAATGTCTAAAGTATTGTGTATATAAAAGTCTCAGACATAATTATGATTGAACTTTCTCTTGCACGAAAGTAAATACAAATGTAACTAAAATATACATATAATCTGTGAAAAGGTCACCCCTTAGTGGGCCTGCACAGTATTCTGTAAAACAGTAATTTTCATTCGCACCACTTGCCATATGCAGTGGGCACAGGAGAAGAAATTCATGAATCAAAATGAGAAAAAGAATGGGATGCATTCAGTTAGCAGAATAAAGCCCTCAGTGGACAAAACAACACTACATTCACCAAGTGTCCATCCTCAGTTATTGACTGCTGTTAGTTTTCAACGAAGAAAAACCCACAGAAATTCACTGGTTATGGAGGGGGCGTGGCCTGGGTAGGCAGGAGGCAGTCGAATTTCAGACCAACTCCCGTAACCCGATAAGTATCTGACAACATCCTGCCTGACAGCGAAACTCAACAACTCCCCTGAACTCTCTCCGTCACAAGGACAACCCCAGGACTCTGTGGGCCCTATCTGTGGCCAAGCAAGGGTGCGAAGCCCCTACAACACAGTGCCTGCAGTGAGGTGGATACAACATGATGATGGCTGCCATCGCATGTGCACTCTGAAATGTGATATAGCGGCCAAGAGAGCTGTGGCCTATCAGCCTCCTGACCGTGCGGTCAGAGATTCGCACAGTAGTGCTCACGGACGTACTGCCCTAGAGGGGGTGAGGTTACAGCTGTGGCGCTGAGCACCTTCGCTATCGGCTGACCTCATTGGTGCCAGGACCTACCATTGGGGCTTTGCCAAGCAGTTGCCGAGGACCAGTGAAGCAGAGCGCTGCACTGGTGGGCTCCTGGATGGCCTGTTCCTGAGATGGGTGGCAGCGCTGACCTCTCGAGGCGATCAGTCCGCTTAGGGCTGCCACCGAAGAGAGACGGCCCATGTGCTTAGGGCCTCCCTGCAGCTCTTTTACGCCTGGGCATCCTTGATGCTGATCTCTCCTGGGGGGTGTTTTGCTTCACGGCTGACTGAGCTGAACTACACACACACTGAAAAGAATCTCTGGAATGCAGCTCTTAGTCTAGGAAATACATTTATTAAATCACTCTGCGAGGCTTGTAAATGAAGATCAGTACAACTGAAAGTGCACGTTTAAAATGTGCGTAATAATGAAATGAAAACGTACAAAGAATCTTCAATCTATAAACTGCAAATATGTATACAAATATACAGACACCTATATAGATAGAGATATATATTCATACACAATGCAAAGCAAATCATTCGTACAAATACATCACCATGGGGCACAGTTGCTCCTTCATCCTTCTCCTAGCACTTCAAATAGTAGACCCCAGATCGATTGTGAAGAGAAAGAGAGATCTACCCTCACGGGATGACACCGTCAATCTCTGGTCTCTTATATACCTTAAACAAGCCAGAGAGGAGATTTCTAGAAACCCCACTCCTCGCTCTGCAATTTGATGTCTGGCTACTTCAGGTCAGTTTTAAGGAACACGTTGGAATAGGCCAAGATCCCAAGGTACTCTCTCAAAACAAAACCGTTCCCTGCCATACCATAAACATCATCCTAGCACATCCTTATCTCTCTAAGCCCTTGGTGAGAAAGAACACACAGACATGCAGAGTAAAAACATGGACAAAAAGCACATTGCATAACATGGGCACAGAAAAATACTTGCAGCTTCTGCACTTCAAACATCTGCACGTTTAATGTGGCAGTAGCTAATGCTAATGCTAAGCTAATGCTAAAGCTAAAATAATGACGGTGTGCTGCTAGGCTAAGTGCAACGTGGAGTTAGTAGTCAGGGTGGTAGCGGTGGCCCTTAGCCCCCCTAGTGACGAAGCATGGTTGCCTGCCGCATGGAGATATACACCATCTGAAGTGTCTCGTACCTGATCTCAGACACACACAAGAACAGTGCCACTGACCTGGGGCAACGTGGCCAGGCCTAAACAGCCTTCTGGATGGCCACCAGGATTTGATCCTGGGTGAGACCCCTGTACCCAGACTTACACCACACTGCAACACCAGATGGTGGGCAGTCATCAACCTCAACGGCATTGACATAGACCCTGGATTGAACTGGGCGGGTTGAGTCTCTAAAACTGCAACGGAGACCTAATAATTGCAGTGGGAACCCCGTGATCTGCGTGCCCCAACTGCAGGATGCAGCTGGACACAGATGCACGGATAGTGGCCGTTGACCTCCAGCCCTCAGAGGTCATACCAAGCAACATCTGCCCGGGCCCAGGGAAACCCTATGTGACCCAAGACTTTACCACTGTACAATCGCAGAGGCTGGGGTGGATTCTGCCCTTTTGTCCCCAGACTGTTTGTTTCTCTTCCTGGAGGCACTCTGTGTGAGGGGAGGTCTCAGTGCACCCCCTAACTTGCTTTGAAAAGCTTGGATGGAGGTCGAACCACTTTAAAGGTCCCTTAAAATCCACCACGCATAAATCTTTACTGGCTGCTCTGGGACAATCGGGCCAGTGAGGGTGTGACTTTACCCTCCCAAAGTGACCTTAGAGCTGCAATTGGAGATGGCACGAGACAAGCCCCAACAGCCGAAACCGCCCCAAACCAAAATGGACCAATTCACCAAACCCAGTGTGGATTCCTGAGGGACTGCAGAAGCACCTGCCCCGCGGTCAACCAGCCACAACACACAGACCTGGCCTTTATCCTCAAGGCAATTCAAGACTCAAGAGAAGCAGTGGAGATCAAAGTGGACAAGGTGTGGGTAGATGTCTCCCTCCTGCACCATGATCTTCGCAAAGTGCCAGATAAAGCGATGGAGGCTGAAACCAGAGTCTCCATGGTCGAAGATGTGGTAGCGACCCTTAAACGTCAAGTCTCCAAACTGCTCTCCACAACAGCTGCCTTGGAAGACTGGGCGGAAGACGCCAAAAAACTGTCCCTGAGAAAAGAAAATCTGCGCTTCATTTGGTTACCCGAGAGGGTTGAGACCTCCGGTGTGGACTGCTTTTTTGAGGACTGGTTCCAGTCTTGGGTTTCATCGAAGAGGCTGTCTCGTGGTTTTGTGGTGGAGAGGGCACATCGATCTCTGGCCAAGCGACCACCCCCGAGGCTCTCCCTGCCCCATGATAGCTCACATCCTCAATCATCGGGATGAAGACGTCATCCTCCTGGAGGCTAGAAACCGCGAAGACCTGCTCTTCCATGATGACAAAATCCTGAGCTTCCTGAACTACAACTGAGTGGTCCAACAGTGCAGCGCTCATTTGAGGTTGTTAAACAGAAACTTTGGGTCCTCAAGATCCAATATATGCTCCTCTTCTCAGCTTGACTGAAAGTCATTTTTAATTGTTCACTTATGTCTTTGACACTCCAGAACAAGCTTGGGAATGGGTGAAGGAACAACAGGTACCTGAGCCCCACGGGAATTAGAGAGGCGGTGGAATCGAAGACAGATGGGCCCAACCTGGCCCCCTGTCTAAATTACCCTAAAGGAAGAGAACCCATTCAAGGAAGGGCAGACCAAACCACTGCGAGAGACAAAGGTCTCTGTTCCCATCCTGTGCTGGGGCATAAGCGAACACTTTAGACCTAGAGGCGTTGCTCTCTGACACCCTTGCTCTCTTTTGGACTCAAGAGTACAACCTTGGAACACTCACTTGAACTCTAACTCTGTGAGGTGCAGAACCGAAAGGGTCATAATCGGACACCCTGTACTACCCTATAGCCTATTCGGAGGCTGAGGGTGACAAAGAGAGCAGTACTTTTAGGTTCCTATGTTGTTCTGTTGAACTTGTTGGAAATTGCTGTCAGGCATCACAATCATTGAATTGGGCAACTGGAAGCCTCTGATAAATTCTGAGACCCCCTACAAGGTTTATTTATGTTTGAATACAGGGAAACAGATGATTCAGGGATTGAAGTATGGCGTGGAGGGCAGTAGGGAGGATTGGTTAATGTTCTGTTTTGTTGTTCTGATTCCCTTTTTCCCGGCAACTACCACAAACTTTATTAATTGCATGCATTCACCTAAACACAATGTACACTGCAGCTCTGTCGTGCCTCCCCCCGGTGACAGTGAGGCATCACCAGGGAAAAGGGATTGATCTGCCACTTTTCAATCCCATCCTGAATGCTTAAGGTCCTTTCCTGGAATGTAAACAGTCTCCTTCACAATATGAAGAGATAGGCGTACTATGCAATAAAAAACATTTTCACCCGGAAATGATCATGCTCCAAGAAACCCACCTTCTAGGCTCATATTCTCTTTTCCTTGGTCGGTTTGCTTGTGACTGAGTTTTCCACGCCGGCTTCTCCAGAGGCTTGCCAGGGGTTGCGATCAAACTACACAAGGCCTTCTTGATGGTGGTATCCTGCTCACACATTGACCCATAGGGGAGAAACGTAAGTATTGAGAGCCATCTGGAAGCTAGACACTATTTGTCCCCCAACAGAGGTTGTGATCGACATTGCAACCACTTCAAAACCTCATAGTGGCCATCCCCCCAGAGACCACTCTGATTGGAGGTGAACTTAATGCAGTCCCAAACTCAAAACTGGATATTTCTAAACCCACTTGAAGCTTGACCTCCTCCCAGTTTACATTGTAGGCTGAACCCCTCAAAATGACCCACATGTCAGCAGCGCACAAAACAGCGTCTGGAATCCACCAGATTTAGCTTCCAGCCAGTGACATCCTTTCACTAAAACGCATACAGATCCTACCCTGAGGCATCTCCGATCACGCACCCCTCCTCTTAGAAATGGGACCCCTTCAGAGCAGTGTATGGGGCATAAATGATTGGCACCTGGTGAGCCAAGACTGCACCAACTTCATAGAAAGGGAACTGAAGACCTTTTTAAAACCTATTTGCAACACTGTGCCTTCTGCTGGAACCCTATGGGCATCCAGTAAACCCACCCTGAGGGGGCTGATTAAGGGATACATTAGGTAAAAGGAGGCACACAAACTGGCACCGGTGACAAATCTAGAAGCCCAGATCCTTTCTCTGGTGAGGCAGACACATGACTGGCCCTCCAGTGACATTGAACGCCAACTGGCACTGGCGAGGTCCACACTGAAGCAAATCTCCTTAGAGGAAGCCAGCCAGTGCTGCAGAGCATGGACCCAGTGAATTAACAAACACAGGAACAAATCTAGCAAGCTCTTATATTGGCTGGCCATTTAAGAGCCTCATGGAAACCTCCATGAACTCACAACCGAAGTTGCCCAGGTCTTAGGGGGTCATTCTGACACCCGCGGGCGGCGGGAACCGCCAGAAGACCGTACCGCGGTCAAAAGACCGCAGCGGTCATTCTGACTTTCCCGCTGGGCTGGCAGGCGACCGCCAAAAGGCCACCCGCCCGCCCAGCGGGAAAGCACCAGCAACGAGGAAGCCGGCTCCGAATGGAGCCGGCGGAGTTGCTGGTGTGCGATGGGTGCAGTTGCACCCGTCGCGATTTTCAGTGTCTGCCAAGCAGACACTGAAAATCTAAATGGGGCCCTGTTAGGGGGCCCCTGCAGTGCCCATGCCACTGGCATGGGCACTGCAGGGGCCCCCAGGGGCCCCACGACACCCGTTCCCGCCATCCTGTTTCTGGCGGTGAAAACCGCCAGAAACAGGATGGCGGGAAGGGGGTCGAATCCCCATGGCGGCGCTGCTTGCAGCGCCGCCGTGGAGGATTCCCTGGGGCGGCGGGAAACCGCCGGTTTCCCTGTTCTGACCGCGGCTGTACCGCCGCGGTCAGAATGGCCCCAGAAGCACCGCCAGCCTGTTGGCGGTGCTTCCGCGGTCCCCCTTAGTGTCTTACTACCAAGAATTATATGTGGCAACCTCAGTGCCCCCACAAGAGCTTGCATCTCCACTATCAAAGGATATTCCTCTCCCCTCAATTCCCCATGCTGTGGATCGGGAACTCGACAAACTGATCATGACCTCAAATCTGTAACTTGCGCCCTAAAGTAACTAGAATTTGCACTCTCGCCATGCACTGCCAATTACCCCACATATTGCATCAGTCATGACATCTTATATGATAATCTAACTGCAACATTTGCAATAAAACTATTGATGAGAAAACTGTGCATGGGAGGGGTGTGAGTTATAGTTACCTTGGGGTAGCAGTTATAGTTTCTTGAGATAAGTATAAGTATAACTGCTGAATTTCTATAGTTTATGTGTGTAAAATCTGAATCTAACTATAACATGCCTGTAACCTTTAGTTTTTTAATTGATTTAAAAAAAAATCTGTTTCCTAACGAATGATTTTTTTAATGAATAATATATGTGGGTATATATATATATATATATATATATATATATATATATATATATATATATATATTTGTGTGTGTACTTATATGTATGTGTTCACTTAAAAAAAACAAAGGGTACTAGTTCCTGGGTGCCCTGGCCCCACTCATGGTGCCAAGTGGGCAGTGTGCATCGTTGGAGCCCCTGTGGTCCCAACTGGCTCCCCCCCTTCTGCAATAGCCAGCATTGCTCTTGAATGCAGGGAGCTGCTAGAAATGCAGCTCCTTGCATGCAGGAGCAATCGTTTCAGATGAAGACTCCTCTTTCATCAAGCGGGAGCACTTTGACCGCTTGCTGGAAGCAAAGTTAGTGTTTACTCTCAATTGGCTGGAGCAGTTGGCTCCTGCCAAATGAAAGCAAACAGATATCTCCCAAGGGTGGGCACCTTGGGAGAGAGGAGGAGGCATCCACGTTGTGGGTGGTAGTCCCCAGGGCCATGAATGGCTCCAGGAGGGGTGGACGCGTGGCCCTCCTCCTTTAATTGATATGGGGCGGCCCTGGGAGGTGGTGGTCCCTGGGACTGTATATGACCCGGGAAGGGGGCCCGCTCCCATTATAAAAATGTTATTTGGCCACAGGGAGGTGGTGGTCCACGGGGCCTGGGGATTTCACGCCCCCCCCTGCATAATTACTTAGGCCCGGGGAGGTGGTGGTCCCAAGGCTAGGTAGGGAGTCAGGGTACTTACACCCTGCCCCCCATTCTTCATTTTTATCTTTTTCTTTGGGACTCAGTTGAGTCCAAGTCACAAAATGACAGCTAACACTTACTGGTTTAAGTATTGGCAGCCAATCAGGTCTCTGCACGAGATCAGGAGAATTTGCGAATAATTCATGCACCTAGATATACAAATTTGTTTCCCCATGAATATCGCAAAAACTACAGCAAATAACAGAAAGGGCTCTTTCTGGACCATGAGCTATCATTCTGCCAAATTTAGTGTAATTCCGTCTAGCGGTTCAGGCTGTAGTCAACATGGGAAATGCACTTTTTTTGACCCCCCACCTCCCTGTTTTACTTGACTCCTGTTTGACGGATTGTCCCAAAACTTTCCATGCATAACTAGAAACAGCTGCACACTTTTTTTTACTTGCCTGTATCTTTGGTGCCACTTGACAAATCTTCACAAAACGTTCCCCAAAAATGTACCAGTCACATCAGCTGCTATCTGAAAAGTTTCTGGGTGATCCATCTATGGAGGGGTGGGGGCGGGGGAGCTGGAGAAAAAGGGGAGGTCCCAAAACACGTTTTCCCCATTAATTTTTTCATTGGGATTTTGAACAGCAATAGCACCGAAACTACTGGATGGAATTACACCACCAAGTTGGCAGAAAGGTAGCTCCTGGTCCAGAAAGAGATATTTTTTTGGTGTAAATCTGTTTAGTAGTTTTAGTGAAATTAAAGAAAATGTAAATTTGTATACGTGGGGATGTGAAGGATTCGTGACCCCTCCCGATCTCATGCTGAGATCTGATTGGCTGTCAGCACTTCAACCAGGAAGTGTTGGGAGCCACCATGGGACTTGGCAGCAGAGTCCCAGAAACAAATGTGAAAAAAAAGAAAAGGGGCCAGGGTAGAGTCACCCTGACCCCTTAGCTCTAGTGGTGGGGTCCCAGAGGGATCCCCTCAGGGCTAAAAAGCATTTTTTAAAAACATTTCACCGCAGTTCGCAGCGGATTTGGGGAAAATGAAAAATAAAAATGAAGCACGGACTCTAGCGCTTTGTGTTTTTTAAGGGACTACCACCTCCCTGGGGCAATGTTCATGATATATGTCAGGGGGCCAACAGACCACTGTGACCCTGGGACCACCACCTCCCTGGGGCAAATTGTTTTAAGTGTGTGGCGAAGGCCCGTCAGCCTCCCCTACAGCCCCGGGACCACCACCTTCTCGGAGCAATTTCTAAATTTGGTGCGGGGAGGAGAGTGCAACGTCCCCCTGCAGCCCCGGGGATCACCACCTCCCCAGGGTGTTTGTCATCTTCTGTGTGGGGAGACCTCCACACTGAGCATTGTGGGTCCGAGTCAAGCCGGACTCATTTTCCTCTTTGCTTTTTGTTAAACTAAAAATGTTTAAGGGTCACATGAAAGGGGATTTTACTTTACAAAAATGACAAATAAGTTTTTCTTTTTAAATGGTGCAAAAATATCTCATTATAACTATATCTACATCAAAGCCTAAAAAACTCTCTATCCCTCTCCTACTCACTTTCTCTCTCTCTCTTTCTTTCAATCTCTTTCTCTTCCTCAGACACCTACGCACACACTGACAGACCCACTCAGACACTCGGGCACCACTCACAGACCCACTCATACCTTTGTTTCTGATGTATGCACTCAGAACCTCGTCACTGATGTACGCACTCTCACACCCAGACAGATACTCTGACAACCACTTTTGCCCCAGATACACCCTCTCACACCTATTTTCACACCCTAAGAGGCCGTGGCCAATTCCTGCCATGCACGGCCAAAGGGCTGTGCACAGCATAGGGTTGGGTAGTTAGGGGGGTTGATCGCAGGGTTTGGCTGCAGGCTAGGTCTTGCGGGCAACCTCTGCTCTGCATGGCTGATGGCCGTGCACGGCATGCCATGCACTGCTAATTACCCCACAAATTACAACACTCATGACATCTTTCATAACATTATTGATAATATCAATGTAATTTTTTATGAAAAAACAGTGCATGGCGGGGCCGCGAGCTATAGTTACCTTAGAGCACAAGTTATAGTTACTTGAGATAACTCTAACTATAACTTGTGAATTTCTATGGTTTGGTACGTTTAAAATATGAGCCTAACTATGATGTCCTTGTAACCTTTGTTTTTTATGTGAATTTCTATGTATATATATATATATATATATATATACAAAATAAGGGGAACCTCTCCTGGTAGATATCCAAAATGCAAAAACAGGAGGCATTCCAAGTCATCAGATGCTCAGTATTTATTAAAGAATAGGTGAAACACAAAAATATGAGAAATGAGAATGCGAGTAACTGCAAGACATATGGGTGCAGAAGATGAACAGGTGAGCAAGTGCATATAAATATTTATGTAGCTTGGGGTAATGGTTTCACGTCAACAGAGTAAGATGCCAGGTGCTTCTGTTCTGAGACTAGTTCGGTGCTAAGGATGTACTGAGAGCATTTGTGGTGTCCATAAAGACATGTCTTCACTCAGCCCTTTCCAAAGAGGGTTGCCCTTTACACCTCCTCACATCCATCCCTACACAGACATCACCAGACAGGTATCCCTTCTAATTGAAGGGAGTTGTATGCATGGGACCTCACCCCAATTTACCCCTTAGCACTCTGTCTTCTTTGTGTCAATGAGGCCGAACATGAGTCTGACCTGGCTTGCTACCATGACCTGGATACCACATTGTCCTGTTGTTGTAAGGCTGTAGCCCATTGATGTTCCCTGAGAGGTTATTTCACTGACCAATATATGGTAATCTTATTTTCTCTCTTTTGACCTATGTTGATGTGGAAATGAGGCAACAAGCCCACTCCTCTTGCGGGGACCCAGTGTAGCAAGTTAACCCCAGAAAAGGACAGTTCTTTCACCAGCACCAGGTATGCTGCTCTGTTATCCGCCTGCTAAGAATTCCGTCCATTGTGTTGCACCTCTGTAGGATGACATGCAAGTCCCAGGAACTATCACTTTAAGGAACCCTTCATGCCATAGAGGCCTTTGAATGATCAAGCTCATCACCCACCCCAAATCGCTGTGGAGGAAGCTGTCCATAATAGCGTAGCTTCATGCTGGCCGATACTCTGCCTTGTCAGCGGAGAAGATAAAGCCTCGTCCAAAGTCAGGGAAAGCAGCCCATGATTCTATGTCAAGACCAGAGGTGAGGAATATGCATAACTTACTTTGTTTATTTTCTCCAGTGGCTTCATGTAGATAACTAAAAGAACTATGTTTCCCATCGAGCAGAGGGCAAAAAGAAAAAGGGCAGAACAGTCAATCGGCATCCACGTTCCAATAGGAGAGTGTGACGGGCTGGAACCTGCTCGCCCGCACTCGGCTCCCGCTTGTGCTGACGCTGCCCCTGGTGCTCTGAGGCTCCCTGCCCGTGATTGGTGGAAGGATCGGCATTGGCGGGGTGCTGGATGTTCAAAATTGCCGTGGCATACCCCTACGGCGTTCAGAGCTGTGGAGGAGCATACAGGAGCCAAGGGAATAGTTGTGAACCCTTTTGTGAAGGAGGAGAAGCCCAGCAACAGAGAGGTGAACGCGGAAGCCCAGGAGCGGAACCCGCCGGAGAGTCAAAGACAACGGTCCCATCCGAGCGCCGGAGCCGAAGACGGAAGACGAGCGTCAGGAGACCCTGTTCCAGGCAAACGGGAGGACGAGTGGCAGCATCCCGCCACGCTTCAGGAGAAGCGTGGCCATTCAGGTGCGTGGGACTACGTCCCTGACCAAGAGTGAGAGTGAGAGACAGAGAGCGGAGGAGGGCGGGGGTCGGAAAGCATGGAAAGGCGGGAGGGGGAAGGACAAAACAAGAGAACATAACAAACACGAGCACTGGGGAGGGGAGGGGGTTGGAAAAGAGAAACGGACAAGTACAAGAGGAGAATACAAAAGGGGGGGGGGACTAAAATACTCACCACCAGTCACCGTAGAGCACCGTCACCAACAGTAGATCAGCCAAGTCACGCACAGGTCCGGTTGAGCACTAAAGGAATGTACAAGACTGAAAGGACAGGAGTTGAAGCACTGAGAGACAGAAGGGTTAAACACATACTAATCTAAAACGATCTGAATATGATAACCTTAAGAAGACCAGTGAGTCAGGGAAGATAAAGAGAGAACACGGAGACTAAATAGATATCAGTAGCAAGTACACTTACCACTATATTCTCTTCTCTCCACATGCACTTCCCGGGGGGACGACCTGTGAACCAGGGAGACAGAAAAGAAGAGTGAAGACCAAACCTCAAGAACATCCCACCACCCTAAAGTCCCAAAACCGAAAGGTGAAAGATACTCACCTGTTTCCTACTACATCTTCTATCCTCAATAAAATACATTTTCCAGACTACCGCGGTCTAGAGTGCTTTACCCACGCCCTCACGCTTACAAGTGGTGTCAGAAGTGGGATTTACAAACAAAGAAAAGAATCCACAACCATGGAAGAGAAGGCAACAATGGCAGATGTCATAGCCCAGTTGGCTGTGGGGCAACGGCATCTCCAGTTGATATGGGAACAACAAATGAAAGAAGCCAAAGAGGAACGGGATGCATTGCAAACAGCGCTCAACAGCCAGGCGACGATTATGGCTAATAACCAACTGGTACATTAAAACAGCATTGGGGAAGCTTACCGACACCATCGTCCATAAAAAAGTACACCCCACTGTACCAAGTAGTGTGTTGCAACGCTACCAGGAGCAGGAGGACCCAGGCTCTTTCTTCACAAACTTTGAAAGAGTGGCCAGTACTGCCAATTGGCCTGAGGATAAATGGGGTCAGTGTATCGCCCCCCTACTCACTGGCCACCTGCAAACAACATACCAAGCTATCAATCCGAGTGGGAACCTACCATACAAGGACATTAAGAAAACTATTTTAGAAAGAGTGGGTTTGGACTGTGGGAGTTATCGCACTAAGTTTAGGCAAATGAAATGGCAGCATCAGGAGAATCCCCGGACCTTGTATTATAGAGTCCAACAT
This sequence comes from Pleurodeles waltl, assembly GCF_031143425.1. Classification (NCBI taxonomy): domain Eukaryota; kingdom Metazoa; phylum Chordata; class Amphibia; order Caudata; family Salamandridae; genus Pleurodeles; species Pleurodeles waltl. The sequence goes on from NC_090439.1 coordinate 308,671,900, forward strand.
GCAGCCGGGAGGTGGTTACATCCTACAGAGAAGACAAGAGAAGAGATGTTTGACATAATAGTTTTAAAACAGTACTTGGATGCTTTACCACCTACCACTCGGAACTGGGTTCTACAGCATCCAGGACTCACAAATGAAACAGCCGTAGATCTTGCCTGTGCCTATCATAGAGGCTCTGACTTCCGGGCTACCATTAGTCGGGCTCCCCCTCCTACGGTCCGACCAGCCATTCCTAGACTACAACTACTACGGCCAGTCGGAGCCCACGGGCCAGAACGAACTCAACCAGTGGGCCCGGGACCCTCTGGATACCCAGGCCCTGGTCCTCAATGCTACAACTGTTCAGAGTGGGGCCATATTGCCCGATATTGCCCACATAAGAAAGATGCTGAGGAACCCATGGAGATAGGTCTAACCAAGGGGAGAGTATTCTGGACTGGAGGGGAGAAGCCTAAATATACCCTCCCTATCTTTGTCAATGAAGTAGAAAGAATGGCCCTAATCGACTCTGGATGTAGCCAGAGCATGAACCGGGAAGAGTTAGTATTGCCAGGGCAGGAAGAACCCGAGACCCAGGTTCCCATCACCTGTGTACATGGGGATCAACGGTATTATCCCCTTGCCACTATAAGGTTGAAATGGAGAGAACAAAATGAGGACCTCCGGGTAGGGGTACTCTCCACCCTGGATGAAGACATAATCCTCGGGACTGATTACGAGGACTTTCCCTCCTTATTGGAGAAAGCCAGGCAAGAGCACCTTCTGAGGGGTTGGTGGACGGAGGCCCCTAGTGGAACCATTACAGAAGAACCCAAACGGGAACGAATTAACCTCAGCAGGAGACAAAAAAGAGAGCAACAACGGTTCTTATCTACAGCAATGCCCATCCCAAGGCGGTCCTATTACTAGTGGGAAGGTTTGCACCATCACCGGGGATTTTCGACGGAATCAGAATGAGGACCCCACTTTAAAACACGCATGGCAGCAGGCCGAGTCTGGGGCAGCACCAGGGGTAGGTCCCAGGTTCCTGATTCATAATAACCTGTTATACAGAAGCCCCACACCCAGTAGAGGAAACGACCTGCAGTTAGTTGTGCCCAAAAGCCACCGCCAACAAGTGTTACAGTTAGCACATGGGGATAACGGGGAAGGGCATTTGGGGAGGGAGAAAACTGAGGAAGCAGTTCTTAGACGATTTTATTGGCCTGGGGTTTATAGTGAAATAAGGAAGCATTGTTCAGAGTGTCCCAAATGCCAGTTGTATAACCCCTCTCCACAAAAACCCGTACCCCTACAGCCTCTTCCGATCATTGATATTCCCTTTACCAGGGTTGGAATGGACCTTATCGGGCCCCTCACCCCTTCCACTCGGGGTAGACAATATGTTTTAGTCCTGGTGGACTATGCCACACGCTATCCCGAGGCCATTCCCCTTCCCAGTATACACACTAAAGCTATTTCCCAGGCAATGATAGAGTTTTTTTCACGGGTGGGTTTCCCAAAAGAAATATTGACGGACCAAGGGACTCCTTTTATGTCTAGATTAATGGCTGAAGTATGTCGATTACTAGGGGTGAAACAAATTCGTACCTCAGTATATCATCCACAAACAGATGGGCTGGTGGAACGATACAACAAAACCATTAAATCCTTACTAAGAAAGAGTATATCCGAGGCCGGTAAGGATTGGGAAAATAAACTACCATTGGTCCTATATGCTATTCGTACCCATGTACAAGCCTCCTTAGGCCATAGCCCTTTTGAGATGTTATTCGGTCGACAACCACGCACACTGTTAGATATGTTAGCCAAACAGTGGGAGGACACGGAGGAGGAGGTAAAAGACCTCTTGACATATACCCGGGATTTAAGAGAGAATCTTCATACAGTATGGGAGGAGGCCTATGCTGCCTTACAGGAAGCTCAGAATAAGCAGAAGCAAATATATGATACCTGAAGTGCAGTTCGCACCCTAACAGTAGGGGATAAAGCTCTAGTCTTACTCCCTAGCACTGAGAATAAATTATTGGCCAAATGGCAAGGGCCGTTTGAAGTGATAGCACAGATCAATCCCACCACCTATAAATTGGCCATTCCCCAAGGAAGTGGAAGGGAACAGATATATCACATCAATCTTCTTAAAAAATGGCTAGAACCCACAGGAGTCTCTTCCATTCATTTCATCAACTCGGATGTTGCTGAAGACATCCCGTATCCCATGTTACCTCACCAGGACCTGTCTAACCAGGTACAACCATGGATCAATCCCAGTCTTAAGAGATGGTATTACAACCAACTAACTTGCCTAGTACTTCACAATCAAGAAGTCTTCTCTAAATATCCAGGCAGAACCACACTAGTCCAACATCCCATTCGTCTGAAAATGAATACTGTCTCACGACAGCGACCATACCGCATTCCTGAAGCAAAACAAAACATTATTGAAGAGGAAGTCCAAGCCATGTTGGCAGCCGGTATCATAGAACCATCAGCCAGCCCATGGTGCTCGCCAGTCGTATTGGTACCCAAGCCAGATGGTATCACCCGGTTTTGTGTAGATTACAGGGGTGTCAACAACGTAACCTATTTCGATGCATATCCCATGCCTAGAATAGACGAGCTTATTGAGAGGCTAGGCCAAGCCAAATTCTTATCCACCCTAGATCTCACGAAGGGTTATTGGCAAATTCCCCTAAGAAGGGAAGACAAAGAAAAAACAACATTTGCCACCCTTTCTGGCTTATATCAGTTTACTGTCCTCCCTTTTGGGCTTCATGGGGCCCCCGCCACATTCCAAAGACTCATGGACGAAATCCTACGTCCATTTAAGCAGTATGCTGCTGCCTATCTCAATGACATTGTTATCTATAGTAATACCTGGGAGGAGCACGTGGCACACCTAGATACCATATTACAAGCTCTACGAAAGGCCCAGTTAACCGCCAATCCTGAAAAATGTCGACTTGGACAGACTAGTATCAAATACCTGGGGTATATTGTGGGGAACGGTCAGATTAGACCCCAAGTAGAAAAAGTAGAAGCCATCTCAAAAATGTCATTCCCCAAAAGAAAAAAAGATATCAGAGCATTCTTAGGATTAATTGGATATTATAGACGTTTTATTCCCCATTTCTCTACGGTGGCAGAACCCCTTACTGAGATGCTAAAAAACACCTATCCCAACACCTTTGGTCCTCCCTCGGCAACTGTCTTACATAGCTTTGACAAGTTGAAAATCGCCCTCATGTCGGAACCTGTGCTTTGCTGTCCTGATTTTGGTAAAACCTTTGTGTTACTAACTGATGCCTCCGACGTGGGTCTTGGAGCGGTGTTGTCCCAACCACAGGATGATGATACCCTCCACCCTATATTGTACATCAGCAGGAAGCTTCCACCACAGGAGTTGCATTATCCAGCTATGGAGAAGGAATGTTTGGCGATTAAGTGGGCAATTGAGTCTCTCAGATATTATCTGTCCGGCAGGACCTTTACCCTAATTACTGATCACGCTCCTCTTACTTGGCTCACCCATCATAAGGACACTAATTCCCGTGTTCTCCGCTGGTTCCTTTCCTTACAGCCTTTTTCCTTTCGGATACAGCATCTTCCGGGTAAACAAATGGTGACCGTGGATTTTCTTTCCCGTTATCCGGTCTTGGAGCGTCTCGACAAGCCGCTCTCTAGGGCGAGTGTATGTGACGGGCTGGAACCTGCTCGCCCGCACTCAGCTCCCGCTTGTGCTGACGCTGCCCCTGGTGCTCTGAGGCTCCCTGCCCGTGATTGGTGGAAGGATCAGCAGTGGCGGGGTGCTGGATGTTCAAAATCACCGCTGCATACCCCTACGACGATCAGAGCTGTGGAGGAGCACACAGGAGCCAAGGGAATAGCTGTGAACCCTTTTGTGAGGGAGGAGAAGCCCAGCAACAGAGAGGTGAACTTGGAAGCACAGGAGCGGAACCCACCAGAGAGTCGAAGACAACGGTCCCATCCGAGCGCCGGAGCCGAAGACGGAAGACGAGCGTCAGGAGACCCTGTTCCAGCAACCGGGAGGACGAGTGGCAGCATCCCGCCACGCTTCAGGAGAAGCGTGGCCATTCAGGTGCGTGGGACTACGTCCCTGACCAAGAGTGAGAGTGAGAGACAGAGAGCGAAGGAGGGCGGGGGTCGGAAAGCATGGAAAAGCGGGAGAGGGAAGGACAAAACAAGGAAACATAACAAACACGAGCACTGGGGAGGGGAGGGTAGGGGGTTGGAAAAGAGAAGCGGACAAGTACAAGAGGAGAATACAAAAGGGGGGGGGACTAAAATACTCACCACCAGTCACCGTAGAGCACCGTCACCAACAGTAGATCAGCCAAGTCATGCACAGGTCCGGTTGAGCACTAAAGGAATGTACAAGACAGAAAGGACAGGAGTTGAAGCACTGAGAGACATAAGGGTTAAACACATACTAATCTAAAACGATCTGAATACGATAACCTTAAGAAGACCAGTGAGTCAGGGAAGATAAAGAGAGAACACGGAGACTAAATAGATATCAGTAGCAAGTACACTTACCACTATGTTCTCTTCTCTCCACATGCACTTCCCGGGGGGACGACTTGAGAACCAGGGAGACAGAAAAGAAGAGTGAAGACCAAACCTCAAGAACATCCCACCACCCTAAAGTCCCAAAACCAAAAAGTGAAAGATACTCACCTGTTTCCTACTACATCTTCTATCCTCAATAAGACATTTTCCAGACTACCGCGTTCTAGAGTGCTTTATCCTCACCCTCACGCTTACAGAGAGGTAATGATTTGGAATGTTACTCCTCTTTCTTTGCTGCTCCAGCAGCAGATAAGTGCTGTCTGTTTTCTCTCCTCAGAATTGCCCTTTGTTGAGTCTTAGCGTAATGGTGTCAATGTACAATTTTGATTAGTGGGTGTTTTCAGATTGTCCTAGGTTAGTGTAACTGTTTTCTTCCTCTGCAGGTGGCTGTGGGATCAGCTTCAAATATTTTTGCGGCTCGATTTGGTCACACAAGGAGTCGCATTTAGCTTCAGGCTTTCGACCACTACAGGGCCCTTTCCTTATCATGCCAGTCTCTTCCTGCCACTGGGAACTTGTGTGTATTTTTCAGTCTTGCTGCAATTACAGGTGAGGCATTGCAATTCTGTCAGTCACCAAGCACGGAAGGCCCAGCACCTGGAGTGTGATGGCTTTGTAGGGGTCAGTACTGTTTTTACCCCCATCTGGGCCTGTATTCTAGTCTGTGGTTGGCTGAGGCTCCACTTACTATATTGCTACCATGTACAGGACAATGCCCGCTCCCCCACTAGGCTCAGCCTACCAGTATTGCCAGAGCTCCGACTACCATACTCTGCCGCTCAGTGGCTACTCATCATGTGCTGTAAGCGTTTATTAATATTTGGCCTTTGGCCTCTGGAGGGAGAGGACTCTACCGCTTGTGAATCCCACCTGGCAGAACCTGTGGATGCCTCAGTTCAGAGAGCTATTAGTACAGCACTAATGCCTTTGGAGAAGAAACTGATGGAGCTGGCCAACGCCTGCCCTGAACCCCTTACCCTGAGGGAAGACACTGCAGGACCTTCTAAGTTCATAGAACCTCCAGGGCAGGCCAAACCACTTAATAAATGAAGAGATCCTCCCTCTCTGAAGAGACGCTCCCTTTGAGGATGCCTTTGATTGCCTCATGAAGGCGTTTTTGGCTAGTGAGCCGCATTACAGGGCCACAGGAAGCTCAGTTCCATCTTTGGGTACCCATGACCCATTTTTGGGGGATCCACCATATCTGCAATACAACACCACTTCTTCTCCATCCTCGGATGGAGACAAGGACACAGGGAGCCCTTGGCTCACCAAGCTAGATCTGTCATAATCATGTTCTGACCACACAACTCAGGCAGATCAATTACTGGCAGACATGTTGGACCCTGATGATATATACCACCCTAGGTCTCTGACTGGGTCCTGACCGACAAGGTGGCAGCCTTTGTGATGGCTTGGCTCCGCAGGCTCCTGGAAAGGAGTTCGACAATAGGCTTTGGGCTGAATGCCCCAGACCCACCTTGAAGGGCAGAGTCACCCTCACCCCGAGATTGATGCAAACATTTTTACTGTCTGAATATATCAAAGACTCCAAGAAGTGCATTTGACCGATCCTGGAGGTCTTGCCAGGAGAAAAGTCTTGAAATGGCGGGCCCAGTGACCAAAAACCTAGATATGGTGTAGGAGGGTAAAGCAATCTGGGTGGGCGCCGAGGGCCATAGTCATCTTGGGGAATGCCAATTGTGCACTCTACTGAGGGACACTGCTTCCTTCTAATCAAGATAGATCCTAAGCTTGGCAATCTCGCCACCACGGAGGCGGGTGTGGTGGCCCTGGGAGGCCTGTTTGAGAACCCCTAAATTAAGGGGATAGAGAAGTTTATATCGGCCTTCACATCTCTAAATAAGGCGCAGGCATCAATTACAAAAATCTTCTCCACCAAGGTTTTCCCTAGGGTCAGCAGAGGTAGGGGCGCTCAGCTGGCCTCACATACACCTCCTAAAAAGGACAGTATCCCAGAAGAGGTGTCTTTCAGGTCCCATCCAAGTTCCAGAGACTCCAGAAGAGGCTGTTTGTACAGAGGCACCCCCAGAGGTGGAGTTGCACGCAGTACCTTCTCAGGTAAGATCACTACCCCTGCATTCTGTGGAAGTGGGGGCAGGCTTGCACAGTTTTTTCACAACTGCGTTTACCTGACCTCAGATGCGTGGGTTTTGCAGACAGTAAGGGTTTTTCACATAGAGTTCTACGGCTCTCCAGTACAGGTTACTCCCCCTCACAAGCTAGTTTTTTCAGAGACCTAGACTCAAATCACAGGCCAAGAGGTTGCTGATCTCCTATCCAAGACAGCCATAGTTAAGGCCTTTCTTCACCCTAATGGGTTCATCAGCAACATCTTTCTGGTAGAGAAAAAGAACAAGGAATTCTGACTGGTAACACATCTGAGTATTCAATGAGAGGCTAGTATACCACCACTTCAAGATGGAAGGCATTCACCTGCTGAGAGACACACTGCAACCAGGTGGTGGCTTATTCACCTCAACCTGAAGGATGCCTATCTGACAATCCCCATCTTTTTGCCTCACTGCCATTTTCTTCAATTCCTGTAGCCTCACCAGGTATTTGAGTCCTCCACCCTCCCCTTCAGCCCTCGTCAGCACCCTGGTGCTTTACAAAGGGGAATAGACCAGTAATGGAATTCCTCAGAATGTAAGGCGGGGGAGGTGAGCTGCGGCCAACGAAGATGGCCGCGCTCTAAACGAGCATCAGCACTGCCGGGGCATATAGCCCCCAAAATCTGACCTTATCCTGCTAACTGCGGGGCCTAGGGCAAGCCTGGGCCCCGCGACCCTGGAAAAACCAGCCCAGCCATTGATGAAGCTGGCTGAAGGATGCAGACGGTAAAATCGCTCCAACCGCCTTCATAGAAAATGGCGGACGGAGTGAGGCGGCCCTGCACCGATATGAAAGAGGAACACCAGCCCTGACTGCCGAGAGGTGTAAGCGAGAGGGCCCTCACTGACTGGCTCTCCTTCCACCCTTGGGGGTGGTAGGATTGTCCCAGAGCTTGCCGGCAATAAAAAAATGGCCGGGGGTAGAGACCCGGCGGAAGACGGAGCGGGCTGTGCGGATGCGTGATGAGTGACACCCCTGTGACCTGAGCCCTGTGGTGCCCCAGAGAGTGAGAGGTGGGGAGGGGACTTGCCAGAAGGCAGCTGGGACCAGCAGAATTGAAAGGCAGGACATCGGGAGCCCTCAAACAAGGGAAGCGACACAGAGAAGGCCCGGGGACACGCATTAAGAAGCACAAGAGGTGAGCCAGCAAGGGATCCAGGTGCCCATGCAGCAGAGAGAAGGGCATAAATGAAGGGGAACTCGTGCTGGCGCAGGTTGGGTGGCGGTGCAGTGAGTGCCCCCCCTCCTCACGGCCTTAATCCTGTGGACACCCCCAAAGAGCGAGAGGGGGAGGTGCTGGTCGGATTTCCGCTGGAATATCCAGAGAGGGGGGACAGGATACCGGGAGCCACCAGACAAAGGCAGTTGTACAGTAAGGCCCCGGGGACAAAAATGAAAGCACACATGTGTTGAGGCTGCAGGGGACCCGAACGTCAACATAGCCAAGAGAGGGGATCAAACAGTAGAAGTGAGTCCTGATGTAAGCCAGACGGCTGTGTGGTGGGAGACACTCCTCACGGCCTGAACCCTGCAGATACCCCCAGAGAGTTAGAAGAGGGAAGATCTGTAGGAAGTTGGCTCTGTATGTGCTATTTCAAAGTAAGGAATAGCATGCACAGAGTCCAAGGGTTCCCCTTAGAGGTAAAATAGTGGTAAAAAGAGATAATACTAATGCTCTATTTTGTGGTAGTGTGGTCGAGCAGTAGGCTTATCCAAGGAGTAGTGTTAAGCATTTGTTGTACATACACATAGACAATAAATGAGGTACACACACTCAGAGACAAATCCAGCCAATAGGTTTTTGTATAGAAAAATATATTTTCTTAGTTTATTTTAAGAACCACAGGTTCAAATTCTACATGTAATATCTCATTCGAAAGGTATTGCAGGTAAGTACTTTAGGAACTTTAAATCATAAAAATTGCATGTATACTTTTCAAGTTATTGACAAATAGCTGTTTTAAAAGTGGACACTTAGTGCAATTTTCACAGTTCCTGGGGGAGGTAAGTTTTTGTTAGTTTTACCAGGTAAGTAAGACACTTACAGGGTTCAGTTCTTGGTCCAAGGTAGCCCACCGTTGGGGGTTCAGAGCAACCCCAAAGTCACCACACCAGCAGCTCAGGGCCGGTCAGGTGCAGAGTTCAAAGTGGTGCCCAACACACATAGGCTAGAATGGAGAGAAGGGGGTGCCCCGGTTCCGGTCTGCTTGCAGGTAAGTACCCGCGTCTTCGGAGGGCAGACCAGGGGGGTTTTGTAGGGCACCGGGGGGGACACAAGCCCACACAGAAATTTCACCCTCAGCAGCGCGGGGGCGGCCGGGTGCAGTGTAGAAACAAGCGTCGGGTTCGCAATGTTAGTCTATGAGAGATCTCGGGATCTCTTCAGCGCTGCAGGCAGGCAAGGGGGGGGTTCCTCGGGGAAACCTCCACTTGGGCAAGGGAGAGGGACTCCTGGGGGTCACTTCTCCAGGGAAAGTCCGGTCCTTCAGGTCCTGGGGGCTGCGGGTGCAGGGTCTCTCCCAGGCGTCGGGACTTAGGATTCAAAGAGTCGCGGTCAGGGGAAGCCTCGGGATTCCCTCTGCAGGCGGCGCTGTGGGGGCTCAGGGGGGACAGGTTTTGGTACTCACAGTATCAGAGTAGTCCTGGGGTCCCTCCTGAGGTGTTGGATCTCCACCAGCCGAGTCGGGGTCGCCGGGTGCAGTGTTGCAAGTCTCACGCTTCTTGCGGGGAGCTTGCAGGGTTCTTTCAAGGCTGCTGGAAACAAAGTTGCAGCCTTTCTTGGAGCAGGTCCGCTGTCCTCGGGAGTTTCTTGTCTTTTCGAAGCAGGGGCAGTCCTCAGAGGATGTCGAGGTCGCTGGTCCCTTTGGAAGGCGTCGCTGGAGCAGGATCTTTGGAAGGCAGGAGACAGGCCGGTGAGTTTCTGGAGCCAAGGCAGTAGTCGTCTTCTGGTCTTCCTCTGCAGGGGTTTTCAGCTAGGCAGTCCTTCTTCTTGTAGTTGCAGGAATCTAATTTTCTAGGGTTCAGGGTAGCCCTTAAATACTAAATTTAAGGGCGTGTTTAGGTCTGGGGGGTTAGTAGCCAATGGCTACTAGCCCTGAGGGTGGGTACACCCTCTTTGTGCCTCCTCCCAAGGGGAGGGGGTCATAATCCTAACCCTATTGGGGGAATCCTCCATCTGCAAGATGGAGGATTTCTAAAAGTCAGAGTCACCTCAGCTCAGGACACCTTAGGGGTTGTCCTGACTGGCCAGTGACTCCTCCTTGTTGCTTTCTTCGTTCCCTCCAGCCTTGCCGCCAAAAGTGGGGGCCGTGGCCGGAGGGGGCGGGCAACTCCACTAAGCTGGAGTGCCCTGCTGGGCTGTGACAAAGGGGTGAGCCTTTGAGGCTCACCGCCAGGTGTCACAGCTCCTGCCTGGGGGAGGTGTTAGCATCTCCACCCAGTGCAGGCTTTGTTACTGGCCTCAGAGTGACAAAGGCACTCTCCCCATGGGGCCAGCAACATGTCTCTAGTGTGGCAGGCTGCTGGAACTAGTCAGCCTACACAGACAGTCGGTTAAGTTTCAGGGGGCACCTCTAAGGTGCCCTCTGTGGTGTATTTTGCAATAAAATGTACACTGGCATCAGTGTGCATTTATTGTGCTGAGAAGTTTGATACCAAACTTCCCAGTTTTCAGTGTAGCCATTATGGTGCTGTGGAGTTCGTGTTTGACAGACTCCCAGACCATATACTCTTATGGCTACCCTGCACTTACAATGTCTAAGGTTTTGTTTAGACACTGTAGGGGTACCATGCTCATGCACTGGTACCCTCACCTATGGTATAGTGCACCCTGCCTTAGGGCTGTAAGGCCTGCTAGAGGGGTGTCTTACCTATACTGCATAGGCAGTGAGAGGCTGGCATGGCACCCTGAGGGGAGTGCCATGTCGACTTACTCGTTTTGTCCTCACTAGCACACACAAGCTGGCAAGCAGTGTGTCTGTGCTGAGTGAGAGGTCTCCAGGGTGGCATAAGACATGCTGCAGCCCTTAGAGACCTTCCTTGGCATCAGGGCCCTTGGTACTAGAAGTACCAGTTACAAGGGACTTATCTGGATGCCAGGGTCTGCCAATTGTGGATACAAAAGTACAGGTTAGGGAAAGAACACTGGTGCTGGGGCCTGGTTAGCAGGCCTCAGCACACTTTCAATTGTAAACATAGCATCAGCAAAGGCAAAAAGTCAGGGGGCAACCATGCCAAGGAGGCATTTCCTTACAAGATCCACCAGACTGCAGTTGTGTCAAACAGCGCAGGGGAACAGGCAACCAGGAGCCACTGAGAAATGAAGCACAACAGGGAAGGCCCTGGGGGCACGAATGAAGACGCACATGCTGTGAGCCTGAGATAGACTAGGGCACACACATAGCCAAGAGTGTGTGAATACCTAGTGGAAAGCGTAAGCTGGCGGAAGCGAAACCGTGAGTGCCTAATCAGGGGGGCATTTCACAGGGGACAGAACAAAGGCGCGCAGCCTTGACGTTTGCCCATAAAAGTGAGATACAGAAGACAGAGGCTGTGGTCAAAGGCCGCACTATTAAGCAGCTGCAAACAAACAGCCTTGATAGGTATGCAGTGCGAATGGAGGCGGCAGGGGGCTCCACCTAAGGAGAGACAGCAGAACAATCATGGCAGCCATACAGGACCTTCTGGGGCTCCATTGCCCTCCTGGAACCAAAACTAGACACAATCCAGGTTGATGTTAACCTCCTCTGGGCTGATATGGGCAAGATCTCTGCGAACATAGCAGCTGCAGAAACTCACATAGATGGCCTAGAGGAGCAGGTCCAGTCACTCACCAAAAAGAGCGAAATAATTGAAGCCAGGCTAGAAGATGAGGAGGGAGGATCCCGAAGGAACAATGTGAGGGTGGTGGGAGTTCCAGAGGGCATGGAAGGCCCGAGTATGGACTTATTTGTGGAGGACTTAGTCCTAAACAAGCTCAAACCGAAACGCCTGCCTAACTTCTTTTGTATTGAAAGGGCACACAGGGTACTTGGTCCCCTGCCAAAATCGGGAGCGCCGCCATGGACAATAGTCGCCAGGATCCTTAACTATAGAGACAGAGATGCCATATTACAGACAGCTAGAACCTTCGGGGACCTGTGGAAAATAACGCTGTCATAAGCTTCTTTCCAGATTTTACCCTCCAAATACAGAACCAACAGAAAAACTTTGAAGAAGTTAAAAGAGCGCTGAGGGCCAAGGAACTGAGATAAATGATGCTATTCCCAGCTAAACTGAAAAAGGAAGCTGAGGGAAAGACTTGGTACTTTGGCACCGCTGAAGGCATGGGACTGGCTGGAGGGCTGGAGGCCAGGAAACAGGCAGTGGGGTGGAAGGAGAGCTCTCTCCGATGGCGTAACGGGAACGGGGAAACCCAGACCAAAAGGGAAAAATGGAAAGCGGGCAGCACAAGAAGGGGACTAAAAACAACCAGATCATGCAGACACTAATGTGGCTGAATTCCTTTGTGCAGAAGGAGTTGACAAGGAATGTTGGAGTTTGTCTCGATATATAGCGATCAGGGGCATGGTAAACAGTCAGCGTAAAGGGGGGAGACATTGGGCGTGTGCCCAAATAAGATCCGTTGAGCAACACCTCATAGGCGGCAGCACACCCCCGGCGAAGTATAGTTTATAATAATGCAATACACTGTTCCTAAAGGACAAGGAGAGACAGGGTGAGTACTAGGGGGTCCTATTTAGTAGGAGCAAGAGTCCTCACACACCCAGTTGGGTGTCATGCTTCATCATCGGACAAGCTCCTCGTCAGACCGGCGCTGCAATGTCTGACGGGCACCACCCATCGGGGGGCTCTTTGCCAGAGATCTTTTCTCGATGATGCCACACTATCCCGCAAATGAGTAGGGAGAGAGGGAAAGGGGAGAGTTCAAAGAAAGAAAGAAAATAAAATTGGCTCAGGACCCTCACTGGGTGCTACCTTTATTATGTCTGCGAGGGGTGAAGGCCAAGGTTAAAACATTTACCAGGAGAGTGAGATAGAGATGATGCTCATCCACTCTCTAACTGTATATCTAACAACGGGGGGTCAGGAAACTACAAGACCCACCTCAGAATCGGGTCGACATGTTTTGCGTCTCTCCGGTCCACAGGGATCCAATGACGCTTCTTCAGGACCTAGTGTAAAAAAACTTCTCCAACTACAAACTAAATTAGCTCTTGCATATCAAAGCTGACAGTCCAAAAAAGTATCGTCAGTCACTTACACGAGTCCACTATGACCCTGTATTTTGTTCCTATTCGTCACCCCTCCCAAATTGAGACAGGGCTTCATGGGATCACGCGGGCCGTAGGCCAGGGTCACATAACTCATTGGCAGGACCTGGCGGCGGGCGCAAACACCTTCCCCACGTCGCGCTCCAGAAGGTGTATAGTTTATAACAGGCACTCTACAAGTTGGGGAGTGGGCAGTTCAGAGCTCACGGAGCAGAGTAGCAGGGAGGGGGGAGTTGAGGAATGCAAGTTGTTTCAAGTAAGGATTTAGGTATATTCATGTTCTTAATGCAAAAGTTGGAGGCATCTCGGGTTCACACAACACAGTTCAAAGGGAGGGCTCTCCCTGGGAGGGAATAGGAGGATGCATCAAGAGACAGGAGGGTCAGACTCTCTACAGAATCAACGATGCCAGATGGGTGGTATGGTACAAGACTTGACCATATGGTCCTGGAACATAAATGGGCTGGGGAGCAGGATAAAGCGTGCTTTAGTATTGTAGCACATAAAACACCACTCCCCCAGATATGGTCCTGCTTCAGGAAACACACCTAAGAGGCAACCACTATAAGGCACTGGACACATTGGGCTACATGCTCAAACAAACTCAGGGTACAGTACTCATGCTAGGGGAGTGGGCATTCTGGTGAAAAAAATGATTCCCCTTATCATCCACCAGTTGTGGCATGACCATATGGGCCACTATGTGGCTCTCTCGGGCACCTGGGAGGGCATCAAGCTCAATCTGTGCTCCATATACCTCCCCCCTCGATTACAGGCAGCGACCCTTGCAGAGGTGGGGGATCTGCTGCTACACCTACCCTCAGGGATCCTTAATATGGGTGGCGACCTGAATCAGACCATGAACTCTGGGTTAGATAGATCTGGGACTTCAGGAGGGGTGGGAGGCTCGGGACACTTTCCCAGTTTGTCGGGGCACTGGGTCTGAGGGAAGTTAACCCACACACGAGACAGTACACATACGTTTCAGCAGCCCACAGGAGTTTCTCCAGACTAGACTACATTTTCACTTTGTGTGTGCATGCTCACCATGCAGGAGGTGTCTTTGATCACTCCCCGGTTGGGGTTAAACTGCTGGGCCCACAACAGGATTACACGTTGTCGGGCAGACTGGACGTCCGGGGACTGAGATCCGGGGGTCAGAGAGAGCCTGCGGGAGGGGGCAACCTTTTACTTCTCAGAAAATCGGGGTTCAGTAACGTCTGTGGGAACATTTATGGAGGCCTTCAAGACAGTTCTGAGGGGACAGGCTCAGGCGGTCCTGGGGGTGGAAAAGAAGGAGATGCGATTAGCATGCGCTACCATAGAGAAAGACATAGGTGGTCATTCTGACCCTGGCGGTCTTTGACCGCCAGGGCGGAGGACCGCGGGAGCACCGCCGACAGGCCGGCGGTGCTCCAATGGGGATTCCGACCGCGGCGGTAAAGCCGCGGTCGGACCGGCACCACTGGCGGGGTCCCGCCAGTGTACCGCCGCCCCATTGAATCCTCCGCGGCGGCGCAGCTTGCTGCACCGCCGCGGGGATTCCGACCCCCCCTACCGCCATCCAGATCCCGGCGGTCGGACCGCCGGGATCCGGATGGCGGTAGGGGGGGTCGCGGGGCCCCTGGGGGCCCCTGCAGTGCCCATGCCACTGGCATGGGCATTGCAGGGGCCCCCGTAAGAGGGCCCCTACATGTATTTCACTGTCTGCTGTGCAGACAGTGAAATACGCGACGGGTGCAACTGCACCCGTCGCACAGCTTCCACTCCGCCGGCTCGATTCCGAGCCGGCTTCATCGTGGAAGCCTCTTTCCCGCTGGGCTGGCGGGCGGTCTGAAGGCGACCGCCCGCCAGCCCAGCGGGAAAGTCAGAATTACCGCCGCGGTCTTTCGACCGCGGAACGGTAATCTGACGGCGGGACTTTGGCGGGCGGCCTCCGCCGCCCGCCAAGGTCAGAATGAGGGCCATAGTCAGCTTGGAAGCGACAGCCCTGGCTTCCAACGATCCAGAAGATCATGAGCAATTGCGACTGCGACAATCGGAGCTGAGAGCTCTGGCAGGGACTCAAGCCAGACAACATGCCATAGCTGTTCAGTGCAGGTTGTACGATGTGGGTGATAAGGCGGGCAAGCTGTTATCATGGCTCGAGCGGAGGGATAGAGAGCGTACATGGGTATTGAGTGTGGAGAATTCAGAGCGGGCCACACAAACGACTGGGGTAGCTATAGCAGAGACCTTCGCAGATTACTATGAAAACTTGTATACCTCCAGGACAGAAATGTCTGCCGAAGATTGTAAGGATTTCCTCAGGGATATCCAACTACCGGAACTGAAGAAAGATGACAGAGACAAACTGGAAGCCGTGATGACGGAGGAAGAAGTGACCCTGGCACTGCAAAACTTGCAAATGGGGAAGACCCTGGGCCCAAATGGGATCCGAGTCGAACTGTACAAGGGAATGGCCACAGTAATTGCCAGATGTTAGACCTGACAGCCTTAGGGTGGTCACCCCCCACTTTTTGCCTTCCTCCTCCTCTTTTTCTGACCTCATTTTTGCTGGCTTTAGGACTCTGCGCACTTTACCACTGCTAACCAGTGCTAAAGTGTATATGCTCTCTCTCTTAAAACTTGGTAACATTGGTTCATACCCAATTGGCATATTTGATCTTCTTGTTGGTCCCTAGTAAAGTGCGCTACGTGTACCCAGGGCCTTTAGATTGAATGCGATTAGTGAGCCTGCAGCACTGGTTGTTCCACCCACATAAGTAGCCCCTTAACCATGCCTCAGGCCTACCATTGCAAGGCCTGTGTGTGCAGTTTCACTGCCACTTCCACTTAGCATTTAAAAGTCCTTTCCAAACCTTAACCTCCCCTTTTACTACATATAGGTCACCCCTAAGGTAGGCCCTAGGTAACCCATAGGGCAGGGTGCGGTGTAGGTAAAAGGCAGGACATGCACCTGTGTGTTTTATATGTCCTTGTAGTGGAAAACTCCTACATTTGTTTTCCACTGCTGTGAGGCCTGCTTTCATAGGCTAACATTAGTGCTGCCCTCATATACTGTTTGAGTTGTAGATTCTGATCAGAAAGGGTCATATTTAGTATAGCCAGAATGGTAATACAAAATCCTGCTGACTGGTGACGTTGGATTTTATATTACTAATTTAGAAATGCCACTTTTAGAAAGTGAGCATTTCCCTGCTCTTAAAATCCATCTGTGCCTTACAGCCTGTCTCCAGTCCACATCTGGGCTAGGCTGGTTGACAGCTCCCTTGTGCATTTCACCTAGACAACCACAAACACAGGATGCTCAGTCACACTTGCACACATCTGCAAACTGAATGGGTCTTCCTGGGCTGGAAGGGTGGAGGGGCTTGACACTTACATTTCAAGGCTAGTGGCCTCCCCTCACACAAAGGACTGCCACACCCGCTACTGGGACCCTAGCAGACAGACCTTTACTGAAAGGGGACCTTGTGCACTTCAAACCACTCTTTGAAGTCCCCCCCACTTCAGAGGCACATTTGGGTATATAAACAGGGTCCCTGACCCTACCAACTCAGACACTTCCTGGGACAGACACTCTGAACCAGATCCTGCAACCTGCCAGGAGGAGCTGCCCGGCTGTCCAATGGACTCACCTGGACTGCTTTGCTGTGAAGGACTGCTGCCTTGCTGTTGCCCTGCTGCCTTGCTGGCCTCTGGCTCTGCTGAGAAGTGCTCTCCAAGGGCTTGGATTGAGCTTGCCTCCTGTTTGCTGAAGTCTCAAGGCCAAACAGACTTCACCTCTGCAAAGGAACTCCTTGTGCATCGAAAATCGACGCACAGCCTGCCGGAATTGATGCACAAACTGCTTAGCAGTGAAAGAATCACTGCATTGCCGACCCGAAACGACGTAGCCCGGCTTCCCGAGTGGAGATCGACGCAGCACCAGGGTTGCACCCGGAACTTCGGCGCACAACCCACCGGATCGTAGCATTGCCGACCCAGAACAACGCAGCCCAACTTCCTGCAGGAGTAATCAACGCAGTTCCTGCCATGCAACAGACACTCTGACGCATCGCCCACTGATCGACCTAGCACCTGTGACTTCATCCTGCACGGCCAGGATTTCCACGCATCGTCCCTCGGTGTCAAAAGACCCCACATCGCAAAGATGATTCAAACCTGCGTGCCGGAATTTAACGCAAAGTCCTTGCAGCGTGGAAAATAATCAACGCATCGTCTGTGTGTGCCTGGAAATCTGATGCACACCCTTCATTTTCCTTGCATACCCTCCTCTGCGGTCTCCGTGCGTGTAATTTTGACACATACCAGGTACTTTGTTCTTGCAATAGACACTTGTTGCTTTTTATAGACTAAAGACTCTTCTTATCATTACAAAAGGATATTTCAACTTGTACTTATCAAATCTTGATCGTTTTGACCTTAATGCATTCAGATAAATATCTTATATTTTCCTAAAACTGGGTGGTGTATTTTTGTGGTGTTTTCACTGTGTTATTGCTTGATTTATTACACAAATACTTTACTCATTGTCTTCTAAGTTAAGCCTGAGTGCTCAGTGCCAAGCTACCAGAGGGTGGGACTTGCCCTGACTAGGATTGTGGTCCTTACTTGGACAAGGGTCTATACCTCTGCCAACTAGAGACCCCATTTCTAACCAGTCCACTACTGGAGATGTTTAAGGATGCTAGGGACAAGGGCTGCCTACTAGCAGAGCAAAGGGCAGCGACAATTGTGCTGATTCACAAGGAAGGGAGGCCTCTAGAGGTGTGTAGCTCACATAGACCAATATCCCTCCTAAATATGGAAGCCAAGGCACTAGCCAAAGTGTTAGCCAATAGATTGCGGGGAGTAATAGGATCCTTAGTGCATCCGGATCAATCGGGCTTCATGCCGGACAGAAGTATGAGACTCAATCTTCGGCGCTTGTTTGGTGTGCTGCACCTGACTGAGGAGGCAGAGACAGATCAGGCGGCCCTGATGGCACTGGATGCCAAAATGGCATTTGACTCCCTGGAGTGGAACTATATGTTTGTGGTCCTGGAGAGACTGGGGTTTGGGCCACAGTTCTGTAGGTGGACCAGGCTGCTGTATGCTGCCCCCATGCCACGAGTGAGGGTCAATGGAGTGGTGTTACAAGAATTCAAGTGGGGGGGGGGGGGGTCCCAGGCAGGGTTGTCCACTGCTGTTTACGCTAGCATTGGAGCCACTTGCAGCATGGATCTGTCAGGATCCCTTGGTGAAGGGAATCCAAACTTCGGGAGGCTGGGAGGTGTATATATACGTATACACAGATGATATCCTGCTTTATGTCTCACGGCCCTCGCTGACGATAGGCAGGCTCATGCAAATATTTTGAATTTTTGGCGACCGCTCTGGATACACGATAAATTGGTCCAAGTTGGTGGTATATCCCCTGGCAGGAGGGGAACCCAGCCTCCCGGGAGATTGTGCACCCTGGTGGTGACGGAGGGCTTTCGCTACTTAGGAATATATGTAACCATAGACCACAGAGACTTCCTGAGGAAAACCTGACTGTCCAACTGGAGAGACTTAAGGGGGATGTGATACACTGGCACAACCTCGCTCTGACCTTGATGGGAAAAGCTGCTCTTTATAAGATGATGATGAGCCTGCAGCGCCTTCTCTATGTTCTGCAAAACACCCCGTACAGCATTCTGCTTGAGGTATTTGGCACAATCGCATCAGAGTTGCGGAGATTGCTCTGGGGGCAGGGGACACCGAGGATTGCTCTAACCAAGCTACATAATTGACTATATGAGGGGGGATTGGCAATACCAGACATTCAGAAATACTACTGGTCATTGCACCTTTTGGTAGTCAATGACTGGATGTTTGGGGACCAACAGGACACAGCATACAGGTTAGAAAGACATCTGATGGGGCGGGGGAGTCCTGAGGCCCTGCTACATGACACTCTACGGGAGTGGGCCCCCTGCCACACCACACGAGGGCAGTGACCCAGGACTGGAAAGAGTCAGCTAAACACCTGGGGTGGTGGGGCAAGCTCACTGACCTTACCCCGCTGTGGCACAGTGCTGAGCTATCAGAGGTCCGAGGCTTATCGGAATTCTGGAAATGGGAGACAATTGTCATAGAGCGCCTGGGTGACATTTGCAGGGGACAGGCATTCGTTAGTTTTGAGACA
This sequence comes from Pleurodeles waltl, assembly GCF_031143425.1. Lineage (NCBI taxonomy): Eukaryota > Metazoa > Chordata > Amphibia > Caudata > Salamandridae > Pleurodeles > Pleurodeles waltl. Next base: position 308,691,073 of record NC_090439.1, read on the forward strand.
CATAGAAAGGAGTACGCACTAGCACCCAGTGAACACTTTTGGTACATGCAGCTTGGACACGCGTTGAGAAGCATTAGGGAGGGGGATAGCCTGCCAGACGCTTCCCCGCTGGCAGATCGAGTCCTACTGGAGCCAGTTCATAGGCGGAGTGCTTCTGTAATCTATTAAAAACGAATTAACAACTCCCCCAACCCGTTGTGCAACTTAAGGAGATATGGGAGACTGACTTGGGACCATTAGAGGAAGAGGAGTCGGGGGAGGCGATTGGCAGCTCCAAGGACATAGCATTTAGGGCTAGATTCAGATTGGTAAAATTAAAAGTCCTACACAGAGTATACTACTCGCATACTCTGCTATTTAAGATTAGCAGGGCAGAGAATCCACGCTCTCCGAGGCACTGTGGAGAAGATGGCACATTCAGGCATATATTAGGGGAATGTCCTCACATAAAGGAATATTGGGCAGGAGTGGTCGGAATGATGTCACGTATGACTGCACTTGAAATTCTGTTAGATCCTAAATGGTTAATCCTAGGAATATCAGGGGAATACTCCTGGCCCAGATATACAAAAATATGGCTGAGACTGGTAGCCAGAGTGGCGAAACGTAACATTGCAAGAGCCTGGGGGAGCGCAGTTACGCCACAAATATCAGATTGGCAACGTGATCAGGACTGGCACCAACGGATTGAGAAGGTCATATATAAGGGTAGAGGCTGCCCCAAGAAATGGGAAAAAGTATGGGGGGCTTGGGCAACTGTTCGGGGCTCAGGCAGATACCGCTGCATCTGGGAGACTAGGGAGGGTGGACAATGAGGTGGGGAATCCTTCCTTCATCTAGATAGCTAGAGGTCTGGTGAAGGGCCACGAAAGACTGGACGATATGTTCTTTAATAATGAGGTATGATACTAAGCAACTCATGTACGAACCTTCTATGCATTGCTTTATGCGACAATGTGAACTCTGTTTATGGTTTGAAATACAATAAAAAAGAATTAAGAAAATGTAAGGCAGTCTGCTTATTGTCTACACAGGCAACATATTGCTGATGGATCAGTCACTGGATCAGTTGAGTCACACCTGGCATCTGCCATTGCACTCCTGGAAGATCTGGCGTTTGTGATCAATTACAAAAAATCGGAGATAACTCCCTGTCAGTGAATTCTGTTCCTGGGATTTGTAATAGAGTCCCTGTAGACCTCGCTCAGTCTTCCCACCAAAAAACTGCTGGCAATCCATCAGGAAGTGCGAAGAATGCTTGCCAGACCGAAATGCTACTTCAGATGGCTTCCCAGCGTAATAAGACTTCTCTTGTACTCCAGCCAGGCGATCTTTCCTGGGCTGCTCCATACAGACAACTTCATAGGCTAAAGACCTCCCACATTCAAACAGGACGCACTTATTTGGAAAGAGTACCTCTTTCATCTGAGGCGAGGGAAGAGATCCATTAGGTTTCTAGGTCACATGGAGCATAGGAATGGAAGAGCAATCTTCAGTTCCAAACCCGACAATGTCATTGAGTCAGATGCTAGCAAACTCTGCTGGGGTGCCAGGTGTAGACAATCTACTATAGGAGGACTCTGGTCAGAACACAAACAATGCTTGCACAACAGTAGCAAGCAGCTCCTGGATGGCTCATTCGCGATCAGTTGTTGGACCAAAGACAGAGCCCAGTGGTGTGTGCCACTCCGGTGGGACAATATTTCTGCAGTATAGTATATCAGTCACCTGGGAGGGACCAAATAAAAGAACTTATGGAATTACTGCCTGCCCAAACAAGTCTTGGTGGTGGTGAATTAACTCCCAGGCTCTGACAAGTTATTAGCAGATTGGAACTCCGGATTTCTCAGGGATTCTAGTAATTGGCAGCTAGACCCTCCTGTATTCAACTTTCTATACCAGATTTGGGGCCTGTATTCAGTGGATCTGTTTGCATCCAGATTAGACCATCAACTTCGCAGATACTTCAGTTAGGGACCAGATCCGGAGGCAGCTGCTACGGATACGTTTCTACAGGATTGAAGTAGGGAACAGGGCTACGCCTCCTCCCACTTAAAATGATCATGAGAGTTTTGGTACAGGTCAGATGACAGCAAGTGGACTTAATGCTGATCACTCCGGTCTGGAGATTGCAAGCATGGTTTCCTGTTCTTCTGGCACTTTTCTGGGATTTTCCAATTCATCTCTCCCACTGTCTTCACATTCTGAGGAATTCAGAGGACTTTCCACTCCAGATGTTTCGGGACCAAGGGCTAAACAATAATGGCCTGAAAGATTACAGACTGGGAGAGTAAATCCAAAGCCTTTCAGACCAAGCTCAGAAGCTTATCTTTAAGGCCTGATCGAAAAGTCCTTCTTATAGATACAGATCAGCAAGGTGATGATGGCTGGGTTGGTGTCATGAGTGACACATGGATCCTGTGGAATCAGGCATCGTTCACATTCTGAATTTCCTGTCTGAACTGGCTCACCAAGGAATAGTCTATTGGTCAGTTAATACTGTTAGGTTGGCTTTAAGGACTGGCCCCTTCCAGTGGATGGTCAGCTGGTGGGGCGAACACTCTCTAGTGTGCAAACTGTGACGAGGTATATCCTTGTCTCTCACACCAGAACCACAGTACTCAGCCCTGTAGGATTCAATGTCATCCCTAACTTATTTTTATCCTGGCCTCAGAACAAGTATCTGATTAGAAAGGAACTTTCAGGTAAGCTGGCAATGTTGCTGTGTCTCGTGTCTTGCAGGGGTGTATCTGATGTTGGAGTTCTTGATTTGTCAGGCAGGATTTACACCCCTGATGGGGTCTTTTACTGTTTACAGGTCTGTCCTCTTACACCATGGGGATTTCTACCCAGCCTTTCATGACTTTCCCAAGTTATGTGTGGTAGATTGCTTGAAAACCTCAGAGTATATCACTTAGATCAGGCTTATGGGAGAGAGACAACTGTTCATTGCTCTTAGAAAACCTGTCAAAGCGTTTTTTGCCCCTACCTATAGCCTGATGGACCCACTGGATCATGCAAGAGGCAGGGATTGACACATCCTATTTCAGTGCCCACTCTGCAGGAGGAACCACAGCTTTTAAAGCCTTTATGGTAGGACCGAGGCTTAAGGACATCATGAAAGTGGAAGATTGGTTCTCCAATTCCTCATTTAAGAGGTTTTACATTAAACCCATTGTGGATATCACCTCTCTGGTGGTAAGTTAGATTTAAACTTGCACAATCCTCACCTCTGGTCCTGACATAGAAATAAAAAATTCCTAGCAATTGTAAAGGAAAGTTTCCGTTCTGTTAAGGACATTGACACAAAGATTATCCCACCCACAAACCTCAGGTTCTGTATTTCCCTCCCGTAGGTTAGAGGGTGACATTACGAGGAGCACTGACTGCTTAAAGAGTAGGTAACAGTCATTAGAGGCTAATTTCAATAATGTTTTGTATTGTTATGATGGTAATAATAATAATTAAGATACACTTGGTAGATGTAGCATTTTTTAATATAAAAATGTTTTTTATTCTGCAGGCAATGACTAAAAACCATATGGATGATAAGAATCAATACTCAGCAGCTGTTATGCGAAGAAAGTGGAGTAGCACGCCAGATCATTGTCTCTTCAGTGGAAACCTGGATACTGATTGGCTGTTCTGTTCTTGTAATTTTTCCCCTCTGCTTGATGGAAAATGTAGTTGGTTTGGTTATCTATATGAAGCTGCTGGAGAAATAAACAAAGAAAGTTATGCATAATCCTTGCCTCCGTATCCTTAATAGAATTGAAGCTTTCCTTTACGATTGCTAGGAAATTGTTCATTCCACTTCCTCCGAGCTCTGTATCTCCAGATACCTGCTGATGTGTTTACTATCCACCCTTACCACCTCCTGCTTTGCTACTGCGCAGCAATCAACTGGATCACCCTATTTCTGAAGAAGCAGATGGAAGCGGGCCTGCTCTCTCTAAGAAAGGAAAGGCAGGGTGAAGTGCCTTGCATTAACTTCTAAGCCCGGGACACCACAGTTGCCTCCTGTGGTTAGCGCTATTCTTCATCTGCCACCACTGGCCCCTTCATTAACTCTGCAGTGCTTTTGTTTGCAGTTTGATATAGTACAAACTTAGTACAAACTTGACTCAAAGGCATTGGAGGGCTTTGTATGAGAACCAGATTCCATTACACAAGATCAGATTCATACTTTTAATTGCTTTATTTATGGCACAAGTATATTACGTGATTTTCCCAGAATCACAGGATGTTGAGCTGACGTTGGAGCTTGAACCTGGTTTCCCAGTTCCAAGGTCATCAGCTTCGTCCACATCTCAAACTCTGCCTGCTTGCTGCCTCAACACTGGATGAGGAGCCCTGCTCACCTCAGAAGCGAATCCTAGGGTCTGAAGACCCATCGCCTCTGCACCAGTTTCCCAGCAAGGGAGACATGCCACTGCAAAAAGAAGTCTCACTTCACGGGAGGTGTGCTGTGAGGCCCCAGTATCTGAGGCATGCAGTAACCTTGCCCTCAGCACTTTTCTCCAGGACTGCCTGATGCCGTTTCAGGCCTGGGGGAAAAGTGGCTCAGGCGGTTATCTTGAAGTCAGCTTTCTACATCTGCTGTACAGATTTCCACCTGAGGCAGTGCATAGTGATGTCATCTACTGCTGACTGCATGCACCAGGAGTGCCCACCCATCTCTAGCTCAGACTGGCATTTATTAGCCCTTTGATTACTGTGTTTCTCATCATGCCTGATGGTTGAAGCCTGCCCCAGCTACTACCTCCTTCATGTGCTCCACATTCCAGAGAAAGGTTGTGACAGAGCACCACACTTTCGCAAGTCCTCAACTTGTGGTAAGATAAAGTGAAAAGAGTTGAAAGTATGGGCTGTTCAACACAAAACCCCAGGGACTGCCGGACCCTGCTCTTGAGATGCTGTGTAAAATAAAGGTGAACATTAAAGACACTTGGGAACAGGAACAATAATCAGAATCCCTGCACATTGAGCAAAAGATAAAAACCAGTCTGGTTGGCTTCTTTTCTTATGTACAACAAGCAGAAAAGTGCAGAAGCAGCCCCTCAATCCACAAGAAACGTCTTAGCAAAACACCCTGCTTTACAGTGAGGTAAAGGGACTAGCGCCCTCCAAAGATTCTGAAGAAAACACAAACCTACAGCAGACCAAAGGCTGCTGTAGCTTGTCTTCTATGGCAGAACCAGACTTTAAACCACCATACTGCTTAAAACTCTACTAATGGGCCTTGTGACCCGCAAAGGGCTATCAAGAAGGAGAACACGTGGAAGGCTGGCACACCTGTTTAATGCCTGCTGATTGTGAAAAGGATCGACCTTTGCTCCCTCAGTGCCTCCTTCATCACAACGCCCTAGAAGCCCTGTTGGCATGACTCTAAAGAAGCGGTTCATTGTTCAGCACCAGGAAGAGAGATGAGGAGAAAGGACTGGCCCACCAGAATGACGCAAACCAGACTGGTGTTAGACTACCAGTATTGTGACATCATTAGCACTCTGAAGTGAGACCCATGGCATCTGCCTTATTCCCATAGAAATTATGGTTAGTGCTCTAAAAAACAAAAATGAGGACTTGTTTTCTGAGTTCTCAAATAGCATTAAAACACTTTTAAATTTATTTGCTAGCTTGATGTTTGTGTTTTTTTTTTTATCCAGTTGATCACTGCCAGGAAATTAGACCCTCCTGAATGTCCCCCTTGTGTCCCACCCTGTGGACAGGGTAAACGCCATGGGGCAGCATCCAAGAACAAGGGACGACATCAGGAAGAGGTGGAACGACCTACGGGGGAAGGTACATTCCGTGGCAGCAAGGCACCAGCTCGCCATCCAGAGGACTAGCAGTGGAGTAGCCAGAGAACTGGACATTGGTGAGTCAATATTTACTACTTATTACCCCCCCATACCTGCATGCCAACACAACCCCTCACCCCATCACTCCACCCCATCCCACAACCTGCACCTACACATATGGCTAACCGCAATACCTAGCCCTGCATGCTATACCAATGCAAGGACAGCCCTCCCAGCCCTGCATGTACACCCATCACAAAAGCATGCACAGCATGGAGAGCTAACAATCCCACAATACATCACCATACACAAACAAAGATGGCAGGCCAACAGCAACAATAGAGGGGAAGCTAGGGATGTACAATTTGTCACAGACATGTAGCATAATGCATCACTTACATCCCCTCAGGTGCCATAGCCAATCTCAGCGGAGAGGAGGTGCCACCTCTAACCAGTCCCCCAGACAGAAGATGCCCTCAGTGTTGACAGTAAACCTGGACTTCTGGATCTGGATGAATAACCAGGCCCATCAGGGACATCTGGTCAGTCGGCCACCCCAGCCCACTCACAGTCCACCACAGAGCCTCCCCCATCAGTATCCAACACCACAGCCCCCACCCAACATCCCCTCACCTCTGTCCCCAGGACACATCAATCAGCAGTGTGCCCACCTCTACAGGGACCCCAGTCCACATTTCACCCCCAAGACAATCAGGGTCAGTGAGCATACAGTTCAGGGGACAGAGGCACAGGGGAACAGGGACACTGGGAGGAATGCTGTGCGCCGGGGGAGGACAGGCCCAGGGATCCGACTCTCCAGGAGGCACTCACCAATGTCCTGGGGACTTACCAACAATCCTAGGACACGATGGGCCAAATCCTTACCAGGAGAACAAGCAGCTGCAGGAGGAACAGCATCAAGTCTGGGAGGATTTGCAGGCCCTCAACACCACCATGATCTCCATAGCAGAGGTGCTGGCAGACATGGCCAACATCATGAGGAAATGGACAGCACACCAGCGAGCCCCTACCACTAGCCAGCCTACTGACCAGCCCTCCACATCCGCTGCAGCTAGTGGGCAGGAGGCCCTGCCACAGGACCCACATGCCACAAGCACCCCTCCCCCTGCAGAAGGTGAACCATCCCGCAAACATTCTCTTCGATCCAGCTATAAGCCAGAGACACTTGCCAAGTCCAAGACCACCACCAGGAAATAAGACCCTCCTGAATGTCCTTATGTCCCACCCTGTCTTCTTGTCCATTCTGAACTGCTTTTGCTCCCCTTCCTATGGGCCCTTGGACACTGGACCTGTGACACAAACAGAATGGAACAATACCCTTGACTTTCCTCCACCATCATCCCATTTTCATTGTACTTTTCCATCAGTTATTTGCATTACAATAAACACCCTTGAACGCAACTTGACTGATAGTGTTTTATGTGATGAAAATGTGTATTTATGGAAACAGTCACATCATGAGCAAATCATCTGAAAACTGTGATAGCATACAATTAATGACCAGTAGCTGTCTGTAGTCATCACATCAGTACGTGTAAAATCACCAACATCTGCAAAATGAGAAGCCACAGATGACAGTAAGTTGAGATGCAAAGGAAGTGAATGCCATCCTGCTACAGCCACACATATAAAACAATAGTCAGAGGAATGGTCAGTTACACTGTCTCACCTGTGTGTCATTAGAAGTATTGACGTATAACTGATGTTCTGTTGTCCACATCCTCATCCTCTGCCCCCTCATCCTCATTGTCCTCAGGGCCCACTGCTGCCAAAGGGACATTTCCAGTCTCCTCCTCCTGCAGATAAGGCACATGTCGTCTGAGGGCCAGGTTGTGCAACATGCAGCATGCCACTACTATCTGGCAAACCTTCTTGGTTGAGTAGCACAGGGATCCACCTGTCATATGCATCTGAACCAGGCCTTCAGGAGGCCAAAGGTCCTTTCGATAATTCTCCTGGTTTGCCTATGTGCATCATTGTAACGATTCTCAGCCCCTGGCATTCCTCACAGGGGTCAGGAGCCACAGTAGGTTTGGGTAGCCTGAGTCACCTGAAAGTATTGAGGGGCAACATTTAGCCTTACACATTGCTATGGGGATAACACCTGAAGGCATACACTGACATACAGTGGGTGGGGATTCTGGCTCACCTATTAGAAACACCCTGTGTCTCTGTAGTTGGGGCATCACATTTTGGATGCTGCTATTCCTCAGGACGAAGGCATCATGCACCGACCCAGGATACTTAGCATTTGACGTTGGAGATGTACTGGCCCGCCAAGCACACCATCTGCACATTCATGGAATTAAAAATCTTATGATTCCTGAAGATCTGTTCATTCTGGCGGGGGGAGGACAAACGCAATATGTGTTCCGTCAATCACTCCAATAATATTGTGTATATGTCCCATTTCATAGAATCCTGCTTTCACAATGGCCAAATCATCCACTTGGGGGAAAGCAATGTAGCTGCACATGTTTGACCAAGGCAGACAGAACCCTTGCCAGCACAATTGAGAACATTGGCTGTGACATCCCTGTTGCCAAGCCCACTGTCACTTGGTAAGAACCAGTTGCCAGGAAATAGAGCACTGATAGAACGTGCACAAGAGGGGGGATCCCAGTGGGATGATGATAGTAGAAATCAGATCAGGCTCCAATTGGGCCCACAGCACTGTAATTGTGGCCCTGTCCAGTCTATAGGTGAGTATTATGTGCCTATCCTCCAGGGTAGCCAAGTCCACAAGGGGTCTGTACATGAGGGCTTGTCTCCTCCTCCTATTCCTCTGCAGTGGTAGGTATCTAAGGGACAAAAGAGTGAATAGGTTGTCACAATTTGAACAATGGAACCACCACCTCAGTGTACATAGAGCATTAATGTGATGGGATTGTGGGAATGACAATGTACGTGCAATCTTTAGCAATGGCGCAGTTATGGATTATCTGAATGTTCTCCACCACCATGGCGGAGTCAAGAGCTGACAACACTGACTCTCACCGAGTTGCCCTTGCCTGCGCACCCAGGAGGGTGGACATCTCCTTCACCCCAGGCACCTCAGGCCCTGCCCCAGTGAGCCCTGCTGCCCTGAGTGAGGAGGCTATTGACCTCCTGAGAACCATCTCTATAGGGCAGTCAGCCATAGTTAATGCCATCCAGGGGCTGGCATCCCCGATGCAGCAATGCAGTGCATTCCTGGAGGGCATCCACGGTGGATTGGCAGCCCAACAGAGATCGTTTCAGGCTCTGGCCTCCTCTCTGATGGCAGCCATTATCCCTGTTCCTACCGTCCCCCCTCCAACTACCACTTTCCAGTCCCAGTCTCCTCAACCCCGACCCATCCCATGCACACATACAGACAAGCATGCACACAAAACATCACACTATAGTAGCACAGTTAAACACTGGTAGCACACTTCAGGCCACCAGCACTCACACAAACAACAGACAGTTGCACACACAACAACATCCACTGCCCCCACTGTCTCCCCCTCCTCCCTCACAGTCACATCCGCACTCACATCTGAATGCACTGCTTTAACAGCCACCATCACCACACCAAGCAGCACACACACCTCACTAGCAGACACCTCCACAACATCCATCCACGCATCCCCTGTGTCCTCTCCCTGTCTGTCCCCACCCCTCCTAAGGGACACAAACACACACCCTCAGACACCCAACAGCCATCCACCTCACATCAGCACACTACTGATGCACCTGCACCCAAGTCCATCAGACACACACCTCCAACAACCACTCCCTCAACCTCCACTCCCATCCGTCCTCCCTCATCCCGCACCACCATCCCTAAGAAGGTTTTCCTTGCCCAACTTGACCTCTTCCCCCATGTCTTGCCTGTAAGAGCAGGGTCCCAATGACCCAGCCCAGCACCTCAGCCAAACAGTCCATGGGGACAGTGGAGGAACCTCCTAGTTGTGGAGGAAAAAAAGTTAAGGATCCCATTCCACCAGCCAGGAAAGGAAAGGATCTCACTCCACCAGCCAGGAAGGGAAAGGTTCCCACTCAACCACCAATGACAGGAGTAGTTCCCACTCCACCACCAATTACAGGAGTGGTTTCCACTCAACCACCAGTGAAAGGCAAGAAGCCCTCACCTTCAGCTGTGACACAGCAGCCCTCACCTCCAGCAGAGGCTGCCCAGGAGACACCTCTCCCAGCAGAGACACAGCAGCCCTCATCTCCAGCAGAGGCTGCCCAGGGGACAACTCCCCCAGCAGAGACAATACAGCCCTCGCCTTCAGCAGGGTTGCCCAGGGGCCACCTCCCCCAGCAGAGTCACAGCAGCCCTCACCTCCAGCAGAGGCTGCTCAGGAGACACCCCCCCCCCCCACAGCATAGACACAGCAGCCCTCACCTCCAGCAGAGGCTGCCCAGGAGACACCTCCCCAGCAGAGACAATGCAGCCCTCACCTCCAGCAGAGGCTGCCCAGGGGACATCTCCCCCAGCAGAGACAATAGAGCCCTCACCTCCAGCAGAGGCTGCCCTGGAGACACCTCCTCAGCAGAGACAATGCAGCCCTCACCTCCAGCAGAGGGCATGGAGGCCACCCTCCAGGGAAGGACTTGTACAAGGAGCCCCCTCCAGAGGCAGTGTGCGAGTTCCCCACCTCAGAGACTGTGACCTTGCACTCCCCAGCATTGGGAAATGGGCAGGGAGCCCCCTCCAGAAGCAGTGGGCAAGTTCCCCACCTCAGAGACTGTGACCTTGCACTCCCCAGCATTGGGAAATGGGCATGGAGCCCCCTCCAGAAGCAGTAGGCGAGTTCCTCACCTCAGAGACTGTGACGTTGAACTCCCCAGCATGAAATGGGCATGAAGCCCTCTCCAAAACCAGTTGGCGAGTTCCCCACTTCAGCTGAGGTGCTCCCCACCCCCTTACCCCCTGAGGTGCCTGCCCACTTCCAACATGTTACCCCTGCACAGTCTGGTGTGGAGAATGTCAGGATCAAGATGGGCCTTGGACTGTGCCCTGTGGCCATGTGGGCCTTTTATACTTTGGACTGGGCATTGGCCCTTTCTGGACAATTGTTCATGTATATTTTTTGGCACTTCGGTACTTATAGTGGTTGTTGGCATGCAAATACATTTTCAATTCTGCCTTACTGCTGTCCTTGCATTATTATGAGGTGTGTCCTATGACATTGTTTTTCGTCTGCAGCTGGTTGTGTGTATGATGTGTGTGTGAATGGTGTGTGTTGTGCATGTGTGTCACTCTCCTTTTCCTCCCTCCCTCCCTTGTGTGCTAGGCGGCTGTACTCACCGTCGTCGTCTTCGTTGGCGTTGGTGTTCCAGGTGGAGAATGGCGAAGAAAAGCATCAGGAAGACTTGCAGTTCCATTCCATGGCGGCGTTGATCTTCTCTGTGTCTCTGTTGATGAGTCTTTGGTCTTCTGTGTTGTTTCTGCCAGATTTCTGATGGCATTGGTACTGCCCCGGAAATCGTTGCAGTTTGCTGTGTCATGATATGGTGTGCTGTACCTTGTCCTCTGCCTGGCTGTTGATGGCCTCCGCTGTGGTGAGTGGTGTTAACGCCCTGGCAGATGGTGTGGTACATTGGCTGTCTTTGGGAGTTATCACCACCATGGTCCTAATTTGGCAGTAATTACCGCCAGCTGTTGGCGGTTTTACTGCCACTTTGACGGTCAACGCCAATGTCATAATGACCTCCTAAGTGTTTTGCACACTTCTGTCATTGGGCTATACCTGGGATGCATTTGGGCTATTTTGTCTTTGGTGGCCATCTTGGGAGACTTATATGTTATTACGGTCCCTAATCTTCTCATTTACTGCAGCATCCTCAGGAGAAAATGCTGTGAGTTTTCAACTTTGATTCCATCAAGATGACGGTTAGATTTGCCACCTTTTTGGCATAAATTCAGAATGTTAGCATTCTAGTTGCTCATTAGAACACTGTAGTAAACTGCTGATCACCAGGGAGTTAACTGGCAGTCTTCTGCTTGTATTGAAAGTGCATGTTTCAGTCTACATATCACAAAGATATCTGAGAACTCACTTAAAACATGTTTAAATTTTTCTTTCTACAGCACTAACCATCATTTCTATGACAAAATAAAAAAAAAAACTCATTTTGTTTCTTTCTAAATTCAATGATTTGAGTTTTACCAGTTTGATTCAATCAAAGATGGCTTCACGTGTGCATCACATTTGTCATATGTAGGGCTGTTAGTTCTCTAGTTGTTCTTTAGAACACTCTGGGATGCCACAGTAGAACACAAGGGAATCAACTGACAGGCAGCTCCTGTTGGAAGTACGTTTTACTGAGAATGTCAGACTTGATGCTCATATGGCTGAGAAAGATAGAATGAATTTACAGAAAATATGTTCTCATTTTAGCTTCTGGAGCACCTTCCATAACGCTTATGGGAAAATCATGAGAAAACTGTTTTCTCTCAAACATGATGCATCAGATCCCAGCAGAAGGCTTTTTCACAGGGTAAAATTACCTTATCAGCAAATTATTTATATTGTACCAAAAATCTGTTATCACCCTTTATACATTCTCCTTTTTGTGACCCTCAAAATCTGACATTCACTACAATGCATTTCAATAGGAGGCTGTCATTTATATTGGTCTCAAGATGGCTGCCATCACTTTCTGATTGATGTGCTGACAGCCAAACCGATCTCACCATGAGATCTGCACCTATCTCTGCGCACATATACAAATTTGGATTTCCTTTAATCTCTCAAAAACTGTTGAATGGATTTACAGCAAATAACAAAAAACATGCTTTCAGGACTAAGAGCTACCTTTCTGCCAAATTTGGTGTAATTCTGTTTATCGGTTCGAGCTGTAGTAATGTCTAAAATCTTTATGAGGATTAACATAGGATATGCACTTTTCTTTTACCCCCTGCCCTTTTTCTCGGCCCCTGCTTGACGGATCAACCCGAAACTTTCCATGCACCACAAAGATATAGCCAAATCAAAAATAGCTTTTCCTATGTGAACTAGGCCCTAACTATAACTAGGCCAATCCCCTGCTGCGTATGGCCAAAGGCCATGCTTGGTTGGGTGGTTATAGAGGGTTGGCCCCAGGGCCTGGACTGCGGTCAACCCCCCACCCCCAAGGCACATCCAAAGTCAGTGCATGCCATGGGGTTGGGTGGTTATAGGCGGTTGGCAGCAGTTTGTGGCCGCAGGTCAAGCCCTACTGGCAACCCCCGCCGTGCTTGACCAAAGGTCAAGCATGGCATGGGGTTGGGTGAATATTGGGGGTTGGCTGCAAGCTGTGCAGCCAACACCTTTCCGGGCGGGCATGGCATGGTATTGGTGTAAAAAAAACATAGAAATGTACTGAATAAAGCAAAGGTTACAGGGTCGCTATAGTTAGGAACTAAAATTAAAAAAAAACATAGAAATTAATTTAAAAAAACAAAGGTTACACGGTCATTATAGTTAGGTTCACATTTTAAACATGCAAAATCATAGAAATTTGCCTGTCATAGTTAGAGTTATTTCAAGTAAATATAACTCATGCCTTAAGGTAACTCTAACTGGCACCCTCGCCATGAACTGCTAATTACTCCAGATATTACAGCACTCATGACATGTTTTATATCATCTTTGATAATATCACTGCAACATTTGCAGTACAATTATTGATGAGAAAACTGTGCATGGCTGGGGCAAGAGTTATAGTTACTTAAAATAACTCTAACTATAACAGCTGAATTTCTAAGGCTTTGTACATTTAAAATGTGAGCCTAACTATAACGTATATATATATATATATATATATATATATATATATATATATATATACATATATATATATATATTCAGTAAAAAAACAAATGTTACAGGGAAGTTATAGTTAGGCTCACACTTTAAATATTCACAGCTATAGAAATTAATCTGTTAGAGTTATCTCAAATAACTTGTGCCCTAAGGTAACTATAACTCGCACCCCTGCCATGCAAAGTGTTTTTGTCCAAAATGTTACTGCAAATATTACATTGATATTATCAATGAGGTTATCAAAGATGTCATAAGTGCTGTAATTTGTGGGGTAATTAGCAGTGCATAGCGGGGCACAAATTATAGTTACCTTAGGGGTTGAGTTATAGTTACTTGAGATAACTCTAGGTATAACAGGTTTAATTTCTATGGATTTGTACGTTTAAAATGTGAGCCTAACTATAATGTCCCTGTAACCTTTGGTTTTTTTCAGTGAATTTCTATGGTTTTTTTAACGTAAAATAATTTTCATTACTATATGTTAATCCAACCACCGCCGCCCACAGCCTATACCCACCCAACCTTGTGAGGCGCATGACCTTTGGCCAAGCGTGGTGGGGTTGGCCACAGGGCCTGACCTGCGACCAATCCCTGCAGCGAAGCCACCTAACCACCCAACCCCAAGCTACTCACAGCCTTTGACCATGTGCAGCGGGTGTTGGCTGCAGGCCTGCGTGGTCCCCCTCCTGGGCTGATTTCAGCTCCGGGCACCCCATATCCCCCAGGAACCAGCCTTTACAATTTTTAGTTTTTTGGGGAAGAGGGGCCAAGCGACCCCCCCCCCCCAGCTGATTATGGGGTCCCCGGGATCCGGCATTAATATAATTATTTTATTTTTGGTAGGGGGGACGTTTGGGCCTTTTCCCGGGCCGATCTTGGGCCCCGGGACCCCATCACCCTGCCTTCTAAAAAAAGTTTGCCGGTTAGGGGGAACCCATTCCATCGCCCGGGGCCCAGCCTAAACATTTGATTTTGTTGGTGGGGGAGGGAGGGGGACCATGCAGCCTACCTCCCCAGGCCTATCTCGGCTCATGGGACCCCATCCCCCATGGCCCGGCCATGTCACCTGGGAGCCCCCTTGTGCACCCAGTCAAAATGGTTGGAGACCGTGAAGGGAGCCTGAAGGCTTTGCAGTCCCAGCCAGCTCCCCGCCTCCTCTGGGAGCCGGCATTGTTGTCACAAAGAGGGAGCTGCTAAGGATGCTGCTCTTTTTCCGAGAGAACAATTAGTTCCTCTGTTTCCCTGCCTGCATCTCTGCATACTCTGACTTGGCTGGAGCTTTGAAAGCTCCCATCAAGTTAGAGGAAACCTCAGTTTCCATCAAGTAAGAGCTGTTTGACAGCTCTCTCTTGCTGGAACCAGAGAGCAAACAGCTATGTCCCGTGGGTGGGGACCCTGGGAAATAGCAGGAGCCGACCCTGGGGGATGGTGGTCCCCTGGGCCGGGGTTCGCCAACGGACCCCCTAACTTCTTTCAATTCAGCCTGGGGGAGTTGATGGGCCCTGGGGCTGCAGGGACAGCCCAGGGCTGCAGGGACGGCCTCCGCAATCAATGTAATAATCACCCTGGGGTGGCAGTCCCTGGGGCTTCAGTAAGCCTGACAGAGGGGCCCAGTGTGCCCCCCTCCTTATTTTAGACATGCCTCCGAGTCCTGGCCCACCGAGGGACTTCATTAAAACAAGCACAGGAGCCCGCACTGTTGTTTAAAAAAAAAAATCAAAGCATCCGCCTCGACTCTCAGTGAATTTTTTTTTAATGCTTTTTTCTTCTAGTACCCCAGCACCAGAGCTAAGGGGTCAGGATGTCTGGGACTCGGCTGAAGCCGAGTCCCAAGATGACTTGCAACACTTCCTTGTTGAAAAAGGTCACTTTCTGGACCAAGAACCACCTTTCTGCCAAATTTGGTGTAATTCTGTCCAGTAGTTCGAGTGCTATCCAGGAAACTGTGTTGTAATCACATGAAATAAAGCGGAAAAAAATCATCTTTAAACATAGTATTGTCCTCATGAGTTGGAGTCGATGAAGGGTTCAGTGCAGCCATCTGGTGGATATTGTTCCATCTGTTGTGGATTATTTTATATATATATATATATATATATATATATATATATATATATATATATATATATATATATATATATATATATATATATATATATATATACAAAGTTAAGGTATATATGCACATATACATACATAGAAGCAGTAGTGTGGACATGGTCTGATATACACATGTATCTTGGTTATAATATACAGTTTTCCCCTAATATAAATGGATCTACTTACAACAGGAGGCATTGTTCAAAATACATCGACTTGTATAACAACAGCGCTTTTCCTTTACTGTGAGAAGTACAGTTTGTCATGTATGAGTATACTATTGTGCTATATTCTTGAATTGTCAGTATAGTGATCATGCTGAGAAGAGTCAACTCTTGTTTAATCGTCTGAAGTGGAGATGGTTGTCTGTGGATCTTATGTTTGTGGGTAGGAAATACTGTAGTGTGGCTGCTTGAACAGAGGAAGATGTTCCTCCCATGTTTTTTTTATTGTAAGTAGGAATTATGAGTTAGGAAGCCATTCTTGAGCGTAGGTTCCTTTGTTGTATGTATTTGTTGATTTTTTCCTGATGAAGATTGGTCCTATGCCATGTATTTCTTTGTGTGTGATACAAAGCAACTTGACAGAGGATTTCCTTGCAACTGGTCACTGGTGTGGAGCCCTCACAGCACAGTGGATGTGTGACTGTGTATTTACATATAGGAGGAGCCTAGCGGCAGTTTTATGATGTCTTTGAAGTCTGTTCATAGTTGACAAAGCTATTAGCATAGTCCGGCTTTGATAGGAGAAGAGAGGTGGTAGTTTGAACCATGTATGGGAATCCTAGGAGCAAGAAGATGTGTCACAGTGTTTTCATCGTGAGAAAGCTTAATTTGGATACCTTATGCACTTGTTGATTCATTGACAGTTTGGCATCCATGGTAATTCTGAGATGTTTTACTTCCTTCACTTAGATATGTAAGGAAGTGGTCCTAGATCATCAGGCCAGGTGCAGATATGGTTGTAGGTTTTCCATTCACCGCAGGTGAGTATATCAGTTTTGGAAGCATTCAATTTGAGATTGCTCAGTGTCATACGTTGGACCACAGCTCAGATTCAGTCAAAGAGTTTTTGAAAGGTTAATCTCCTTTGGGCTTTCAGATTTGAGGAGTATCTGCATGTCATCTGCATAGTTATGGCAGATGATGCCAAACCCCTTCATCAGAGCTAGTAAAGGTTTCATAAAGATGTTGAAAAGCATGAGTAAGATAATTGAGCCTTGAGGGACCCCTGCTGTATTGTTGTATGCTTTTAGAAGAAAATGGGAGGTTTATGTATAATATTTGTTCTGTTGTGTAGGTAGGATGTGATCCAAATGAGATCTGTGCCCTCTATTCCGGCTTACTTATGTCTTTGAAGAAGTGTATAATGATCCACTGTGTCAAAGGCTCTTGTAAGATCCAGAAAAAGAAGGGCAACAACTCTGTTCTGGTCCAGTGTGGGTTTTAAAGACATCCCAGAGAGAGATTAGGGCCAAATCAGTGCCTCTTCCTGGGCGGAATCCAGTTTGGAAGTCGGAAATGTTGGAATTGTCTTCAATGAATTGTGACATTTGGGCGAAAGCTACTCTTGCTATAAGTTGGCCCAGGAATGGTCCGTTTGCTATGTGTCTGTAGTTGTCGGGGTCCTGATTGTCCAAGTTAGTTTTTTTTTTTTAAAGGGGCATATGAATTCCTTTTTAAGGTCATCTGGGAAAACTTCGATCCTTAAGGAGTTGTTGATGAGTGTTCTTACTGGGATTCCTGCTGAAGTTGATAGTACGATGTTTTTGAAGATTGGGCTAGGGTCAGAGGGTCAGCTGGCTGGCTGCCTTGCTTTGACAAGATCCAGAAATTCAGTTGGTGACAATTCTTTGAAGGAGAATAGTTGTTGTGTTTACATTGAGCTGGAGGTTATGGTGGGAATGAGTGAGGCTGTTGGTTAGTGTGTTGCTTAAGTAGGTATCCAATATATTTACCTTAGATGGGTTATGGTTAGCCAGTTTGTCACATAAATCTTGAGAAATGGGATTGGTAGCTCCTGTAGATTTTGGCTTAAGGAATTCAGTGACTATTTTATAGAATTTTTTATTACCACACTTAGCACAGTGGATTCTGTTTGAGTGGTACAGTTGTTTTGATTTTTTTGTTTGTTGACATGTATATTCTGTTGTGTCTTTATAGGCATATCCTGTCTTCGGGTTGTTTATTTTGAACCAGATACGCTGAAGCTTAGCATTTTGTTGTGTGATCTTTTTTAATTTTGCATTCATCCAAGGTGTGTGTATTCTTTTGTTATGCTAGATATTTTCAGAGGCATTAAGAGATCAAAAGCTCTCTGGAGACATCCATATAGTGTTTGTACAGAATTGACAGTGACCAGATCAGTGTTGGAAGTAGGCAGCTTTTCTAGAGCTTCCAAATTCAACTTATTACATGGTTGAGATGAGGTTGGTGGCAGGAAGGTTTTAGTTGTGCTGGGTTTTGGTGTCTTAAGTTGGAAGGCAATGAGGAAGAGGTCTGACCGCATGACAGGAGTAATTTTAAGGGGTGTTACTAAGTTGGGTTGGCAAAAATGATATCTAATATTAGTCCATCAATATATGTTGGTTTAGGAACAAGTTGCTGTAGGTTGTGTGTGTCTAGGCCAATAAGGATGGTTCTGGGGTGTGGCATATTAGGTTTATCAAACTTTTTTTAGGTAACCAAAGATACATAGATTTAATATAGTGTAAGAGGGTTAGAGTGTGTCTAACAATGTGTATGGGAGTGTAGCATTAGTAGGTGGTGCTCTGTCGAGAAGGAAATATGAAAATGTTGGTGTAGGGTTGCATCTGACAAGGAGAGTCTCACAACCTTGTAAAGAAACATCTTCAGGTTTGGTAAGATTTGTTGTTTCTTTAAATATGATGGCTAAGTCGCCTCCTCTTTTGCCTATGTGACTTTGTGTAGCAGTTTCATATCCTGGTGGAAGAGCTTCATGTGATATCAGTGTCATGTCTTCTCCCAGCCATAATTCTGTAATGAAAATGTCTGGTTGTGTGTCTATTTATAAAGTGAATATGTGGTACTTCTTTTTTGACACAGAATGAGCATTTACCAGTAGGAGGTGCAAAGAACCTTATTTGCCGGTGGGGAGAAGCTGTGCTGAAGTGTGGTAAGTATTGCCCATTGAAGTTGTGGGTGGTGTGCTATTGTTGGTGGTGTTAATTGTTTATGGTTATCATTATATTCTTCCAAAAGCTTCAGAAGGCATCTTTTTGGGTCTGATAATATGAATGGTGTTGGAATAGATTTGTTGGGCTGTGGGGTTGTTTGTGAATGGTTTGGTTGTTTTGGCAGAGATTAGGGGATTTGAAGATCTGAAGACTCTTGTGGAGTTGCTTACTTTTAAGTATATTGAAGGTGGACATGTGAGGGAAAGGGCTGGTGGTGGAGCATGAGTGCCATGCTGAATGGTTCTGACGTAAGCAATGAATGATAGATGTGTGGGTGTGTATTGTTTGTTTGAGGATTGAGTGCTTGGTGTAGTTGATGCACAGAGAATACTGAATTTAGATGGTTTTCATTGTGATTTAGGTATGCTGGTATTTGGGGAAGAGTGTATGTGTGTATGTATGTTGAGATAGGGTGAGGTGTTTAATGAGTGAGAGTATGTGCTGATACATTATGTGTATTTGTTTTGGAGGGCTGTATTAGCTGGTATTTTGGTGGAGATTTGAGGTGTATGATTAGAGTGTGAAGGACTGGTGAGTTGTGCATGTTCAGGGAGAAGGGTGTTGGTTTGTGTGTGAGTACAGTCTCTGTGTACACGAGAGAAGAGAATTTTTGATTTAAGATATGTTTGTATGCTAAACGGAGGATGATTTAGTCTTATTTGTGTTGATAGTGAGTTGTCATAGTTTGTTGGTGAGAAGAAGAGGATTGTTGTGTTGGTAAACGGTTTGATAGGTGGTTGAAGTAATGGTTCAGAGGGGTGGAGTATTGGAGGTCTGAGATACCCCACTGAGCACTGATTCTTTCACTTTTACTATAATGACATCAGCATGCCCTGTACGCTGATGTCATTACAGTATACAAAATAATTCAGATTCCTCTGGAAGTTCTTCCTGAGCAGTCTGATATTAAAAAAAGATAAAGCCACAGAGAGGCCTTTAATTACATCCCCTTTGTTGGCCAGCGGCCGAAGGACGCACTGGGGAGGTAGTGGAGGTGTTGTCCATTGGCCACCACCCACACTTAAAAGGTGAATATAATGCTTTATTGAAAATGTTGTGACAATCACTATTATTAAACACTGCAATGTGTGAATTTAAAACGAAATATTTGATTACATATAGAGATGAGTTTTTGACACAGTACTGTGCTAACCCACTGATAAAGCCAAAAGCCCTCCTGCTTTTTACGGGCGAGCGCAAATCGCTCTGTCCCGTGTTGTAATCTCTCTTTGGGCTTCAAACCACACCCATGCCAAGTCAGTTTCTTTCATTGGTTAGTGAGCTTGCCTTTTAAAATCTGTGCGCCTTCATTAGTGAAAGGCATGCATAAATCATGCCTTTTCCGGTGTTTAGCCCTCCTCGAGCGCAGCGACCAAGTACTGAAAACATACGAGGCTCCACGCTTTTCAGCCGGTTTCTGGACTACTTTTTCTCTTTTTTTTGCAGCACAATCTCCCTGAGCAGAAGTCGAGCCCTTTGCATGACATCGAACCAGTTACATTGTTAATAGCACTGTTGCCGGTTACGTAGATAAATGCACTTTTGACTGTTACATGGATAATTGCACTTTTGCCAATAGGTTTCACTACGAGTGAACTTTTATTTCCCTTTGTGTGTCGGCTTTGCACTGATGGCAGCTGTCAGCTTGCTTATGTGAAACTTTTACTTTTCAGTTTATATGGCAAGAAAAGTCCAGTTAGTTATGTGGAACTGTTTTATTTTCATTTTCAATTTATGTGGCAATAAAAGTCCGGTTAGGAGTTTACAATGCTAATTGCTCTAGCTCAAACAAACGCGAGACAGGTTGTATTCCAAATGCTTGTTATATTTTGGTCTTCTGATCCTTTAACAAAGCCAGTAGATTTGCCGTACTTAAAAGGATGTCCATGGGGGGGGTTGGGTGAAGGGCCTGGCCACAGGTGCCCGACCCTGCCACTTATGACAATGGACATCTTATCTTACATTACAAAACCACAGAAATGTACTGACAAACCAAAAGGTTAAAGTGACGCTACAGCTAAGAATTGGAATAATATCTTACTACTCATTTAAAAAAAAAATCTTAGAAATTCACAGAAAAAACAAAGGGTAAAGGCATGTTATACTTAGGTAAAATGTCAGTTATAACCTACCATTTTAAATTAATTAAACCACTGAAATTCAACAAATATAGTCATTTCAAGTAACTATAAATTGTGCCCTAGAGTAAGTATAACTCTCGCCCTTGCCATGCACTGCTAATTACCTCATCTATTTCATGCTTTACTGATTGGGCCACAGCTACCTGATCAGGCCTTGCTCCTCCCCTCACACCTGCCACAGCTTCTTATGTTTGTGGGAGAAATTCCAATGGCAGCCACCTCTATTTTGCAGGACTAGATTCTGAGAGGCTTGAACAGCCTGGAGAACAAGGCCAAAGGAAAGCTGGTAAAACACACACTTTGTGCTGTGCAATCTTAACTCCAAAACTCCTGTTTTTTTTTTTTACTAAGCATGAATGTTTAAATTTCTTTCCTTGTTTTCCTAAAACTGTACCAAGGCTACAAGAAGCCAACCCTCACCCGCATATAGAATCCAAAAAGAAGAAAAAATACACCCCTAAGCCTAACCTGAGTGTCTTAGAGACTGATAAATCTGTTGTGTGCTTTAAACTGTGTTTGGAAAGTGTATGTGGCACTGGCTTTCAGCTGGTTAATCGAGGTTTTTAAGTGCACGAAAAGCATTATTCAGGGGCTTTACATTTGGGCCTTACCTGCAGGGTTAAATAGGAACTGAAAGGTGTGTATTGGCTTGTGTGTATCTAAGGAAACTGTAAGCTGCAGAGTATTTCCCTCCCATTCTACACACCAGTGTCTGCTTTAATGACTGGGCCAAAGCCACCTGAGCAGGCCTTCTTCTCCCCTCACACCTGGCACAGTCCCTTAAGTTTAAGGTCACATGCTCTTTAAATAAGTGTTTTGGTTTGGGTTGTGATTGGTTGGTAGGGCTAAGCTTTTGATTGGTTCTTGGGTCAAGTGTGTTTGGACTTAGGGTTTGGGTTCTGATTGCCTCCTAGGGCTAGCATTCTGATTGGTTGCTAGGGTTTGTATTGGACCTAGGACTTAGGGTTTGTATTCTGATTATTTGGCAGGGCTAGGCGTCTGATTGGCTCCTAGGTCTAGGGTTTGTATTGCACTTAGGGCTTAGGGTTTGGTTTCTGATTGGCTAGGGTTACGGCTAGTGTTCCAATTGGTCCAAGGTCACCTGATCACCAAGGATATTTAGCAGTAGGGCTCAGGGCATCTCAGTCCATGCATCAAGGCTAAGGGCAGAGAGTACAAGAGCAATTGCCTCTTTGGGCCTGTTTCGGCATAGGGCCAGAGATGCTGCCCATTTCACAATCCAAAACCACTCGCCAAGAAACAGCCACAAACACAGCCATGCACACAATCTCACAAGAAACACACACCACTCTCTACAAACATACATTGTCAATCCACTCTCCGTTCACTCTTCAAACTCTATCTAGTAATAAAATATGCTCACACATACTCTTATATTTATACACCCACAAACTCTTACACAATCCACTGCTCGGTACTACAACACAACCAAAAACACCTTTTACTTACCAATAAAAGACACCCCAACTGAATGAGGGCAACAGTCTTTTTGCACCCCTACCCCATCACACTTTGCAAAAAATGGGTCAGTTTTGAGTGGACAAATGTGATGTATCCATGTTGCGTTTTGGGCCAGTTCTGGTTGCGGACACTAAACTACCCACACAAGTGAGGAACCATTTTTATCAGAAGACATGTGGGACCAGAGAATAGTATTTGTTATTACTAATTGGACTGAAAAATGCCAAAACTTTGGAAATATATTTTTATTCATGTCTGAATGTTCCTGAAAGCTGGGAAGATGTTGACTTTAGCACAACAAACCATTCGTTGATGACATTTCTAGAAGAAAACAGACACTTATTTAGAGCACTTTCTCGTATTTTTCCCCAAAAGCTCAAGCCATTATTTTAAACTGGGTGGCCCGGTGCACCAACAATATATAAACGTTTTTGATGCTGCAGGGACCTTTGGGCCCCAAGGCCCCCACTACCCATGCCGGCCCTGCAGCCAGCACCCGTCCTGTGTGACAGCAGGAGCCAGCTGCATTTCGTTGCTTACACCCAGGACCTATTGAGCAGACTGAAATATGACAGCACTACTGTACTCTTCCACAGCAAAAGTACTGTGTCCCTATGCTCAGCAAAACCCTTTGCTTGCCTCAGAATCATATTGCTATTTCAACCAATGGATTACAAGATCAAATAACACATTTTTAACAGGCTTTGTCAATCATTTGAAAACTATTAGTAAAGCATCCGTCACAGCTTACAAAATATGTATTTGTTAGACATTGTTTGCCAAAAAATAGTAACTAATGTTCCGATTGCTTACTTGTAATCTTCCTAACCACATTCTCTGCCTTCCTTGTTGCAGTTTCGACATAAGTGAGGCTCTACAAAGCACATTAACTGGCATTGTAAATCATAACGAGTGCCCACAGATTAACAGTTTTATTTAAGGACTATGCAAATGTTCACAGAAGCAGAACCATGAGTGCCGATGTGGAAAGAGCCCCTACCTGAGCTAAAGACTTCTAGACATTAGTGGGAGACAAGCATGTTAGAATGTAACTGTGGAGGGATGGACGGAAATATGGCTTTGGAGGCTTTTCGGTTTTCCGAATGTTGACTTTTATTTAATACAAATAAGGGAAATAAAAAATGTATATATAATTCTGCGGGCAAACAGTTTAAAAAAAAATCTGCCTTTCTTTTTATATCCAGTTCTTCTAGGTGGTGCAGATGTTTGTTACTTTTTTTTAACCTTGTCTTTTTCTCCCGTCTCTCCTTAGCTTTCTCTGGATGATCACCGCCAGCACCCTCGGAAGAAGCAGGTAAAATGTAGTTGTAGGTAAAAAGGTAGGTAGGCTTTTCTCCCCCTATTTTTGCATCTGTCCTACTCCTCCAGGTGTTTCATTGACAAAGTTGATAAAGCCTCCCCGGTCATCTGTGAGGGAAAGAGCAGGGGGCTAGAAATCCCCCCTACTATATTCTGGTGTCTAGTTTCTCCCATTTTTAAGTGTCAGGGTCAATAGGATATTTGGGAACGATGGAAAAAGGAAAAAACATGAACGTAGGATCCAAAACCAAAATTTAGATAAGCCTTCTCCCTTTTAACCTTGTACATAGTGCCAGATTGACGAGGCCCTATCACCACCAGAGCGTCACTTTTTGCAATGCTCCGGTGGCGCTAACCAATTCTTCATGTTTACAAGGAGGTGTAGTGCCACATTTTGTGGCTTTATGCCTCCTTGGAAATATGGGCCCCTCGGAAGCAGTTTTCTGCATCAGAGGGGAGTGCAATAGATGGTGCAGTGGGTGTTTCATAACAACACCCATTGCTTTTGATGCTGCCCCAGATTTACGAGAAATTGTAAATCTGTGGCAGTGTCAAAAAGAACTCCACCCATGGGGTGGCGTTAGCATGGCACAACGAGGAGGAATACTTTTATTCCTCCTCGAGTTTTGCTTTTTCCATGTGTGCTGCATTCTGCAGCACACATAGAAGAAGAAAATGTCATGGATGATTGTTTATGTGCAGGAAGGTGTACCTTCCTGCACATAAACAATCATTCAAAAATGACGCTTTGACACTTCTATGTGTGCTGCATCTTTCAGCACACATAGAAGTGCCAAATCACCACTGTAAATTTTTTATGTGCAGGAAGGCACACCTTCCTCCACATAAACAATCACTCCCCTCAAAGCAGACACCCTTGTACTATGGTGCAAGGATGCCTGCCTTGGTGCAGTTTAATGTAGTGCTGGCACAGGGGGAAACGCAGGGTTGTGCCGTATTCTTGTAAATACGGCGCTGCCCTGCATTTCAACACTGGCTCAGCGCGGCGCTGCTGATTTTGGTGCAGCACTGCGCTGCACTAGTTTCTTGTAAATTCGGCCCATAGTTTCACCAGCAAGCAATATCCCTTTTGCTTAATGGTTCTGTATGTTCCTCCCTCCTATACATAACACCAAGATGAACTCTATGGTTAATACAAATGAAAGGACAGACAAAAAAATGGTGAGTGGGAATAAAGGGAAAGAAAAAAAATCTCCAAAGTGCTACAACTTCGGGGAGACAAGATCCCTCACCTGGGTGGCCACAGTTCTCCTGAGCTGTGGCGGGTTGAAATGCAAAAGCTGGAGGTGTCCACCAATCTGTAAATGAAATGAGTACACTGTTCCAGAAGAATCTGTCTATAAGGACGAAAAGTGTCAGTATTGTGGTAGGAGTGCCCTCAAGCATCGTTTAAGACGCTAAGCATCATCATTGGGCTAACTCCTCGTCAGACCGGCACTGCAACATCTGACGGGCCACCACACAAGTGGTGGTGGCACTAAACCGAAGGTGGTATCGCAGATCCAGTGGAGTCTGCAGTACGTGCTGACAAGGAAAGGAAAGGAGAGTGAAATATATGTTAAAATTAGCTCAGAACACCCAATATCTCAATTTAATTACTCGGAATGAGGATCAGGCCAAGATTAAAATTAAATAAGGGAGTGCTTGAAGGGAATAATGTCCCCCTGACAGATTCTTCTGGAACAGTGTACTCATTTCACTTACAGGTTTACGCTTAGGGAGAATGTACACTGGACCATTAATCTCCCAGTCCCTCCCCTCTTTTTAGGTGTCCACCAATCCTCATTCCACTCCTCTGGAACCTTGCTTGATTCTCCCTCTTTGTCAGGTTGCATCTTGCTTGTTTCCATTCTGTCTTTCCCTTGTTCGGGGGTATGCTGTTATCCTGTTGCTGGTTCCTGTAGTTCTCCTCCCCTTGCCCTGACCTTTGACTTTGGCATCTTCCTTGCATGCCGGACCTGCCCCTTTTTGGCCCTCATTTCTTTTATTGCCTCCGATCTTCCCATCTGCTCCTGGAAAATTCTTCCTTACTTTAGGTAGGTGGGTGGATTACGTTAGCCCATTCTTGTTTCTAACGCTATGTTTTCTTTCTTCCTTCAGATGCCGCTGGTGTGGGACCTGGATCTCCGAATGAGAGTTGTTCACCCTGGCAGATAAGTCCAGGGTGGAGTTTGGCCCCTTTTCACATCTCCTCTCCCTTGCTTTCTTCCTCAGAAGAAATATTTGTTGAAGATAGCGAGATAGGAAATATACGTTGATTTGTTCACTCCCTTTTCGGTGATGGGTTTGAAATCTAAAGGGTTGAAGGGCTAAGAACTATCCTAATACACAAGCATTGTTTCCGTTATTCTTAGCATCCATTCCAGTGGAGCTTGATTGGTGTACATATCAAATTCTCGCCCTACTAGATAATAGCTCAGAGTTTCAGTAGCCTACTTGACAGCTAACCCCTCTTTCTCTACTGTAGAATAGAATAATTATTTTCTTGTGTAAGTAATGCCTCTAGCCCCACCCTGGAAGCATCAGATTGTAATATAAATTTTTTGAATAATCTAGGATACAGAGGTCAGGGTCTGAGGTGAGGGTTTTTTGAAGCTTCATGAAGGAGTCTACCACTGCTTGTGAGGGATGTTTTAATTTGTGTTCTGTTTTCCTGTTAGCTTTCAGTAAGTCACGTAGGGAAGATGCCAACTGGGAAAGTCGGGGAATGAATCGTCTATTATAGTTCAGTAATCCAAAGGAAGGCCTAAGATCCTTTTTGGACTGTGAAAAGGGTCCCTGGAGGATAGCTGCTACTTTTTCTGTTTGGGGTTGAATCAATCCCTTTCCTAAGAGCTATCCCAAATATTTTGCTTGCTTAGTGGTCAGATGACTTCTCCCCGGGTTTACTTTTAACCCTTCCCTGTCTAATGCCCCCAAGATGGCTTGTACATGTTTTATGTACTCTTCTCACGTGGAACTACATATGGTTATATCATCATTACAGGCGGCAGCACAGGCATTATGAGGTTGCAGTATTTTATTCAAACTTCTTCACAAGGTGGCTGGTGCCTCATGTAAACCGAAGGGTAGGATGGCAAAATGGTATAGCCCCCCTAGGAGTGGAAAATGTAGTCTTTTTCTTATCTTTAGGGTTGAGAGGGACCTGCCAGTATCCTTTATAAAAATGAAATGTGCTGATATATTGAGCTTGTCCCAATTTTTCAGTCATCTCATCAATGTAGGATAATGGGAAAGTATCAAATTTTGAGATCTTGTGAAAATCTCTACAGTCTATAAAAAACCTAATTGAGCTGTCTGGTTTTGGGACCAACACTGTAGGTGAATTCCAATCACTTACAGACAGCTCTATCAACCTCATTGCTAGCATCGTTTGAACGTTCTTTTCAATAGTATGGCACTGGGCTTCAGTTATTCAATAGGGTTTAAGGTGTACCCGTTTCCCAGGTTCAGTAATGATTGAGTGTTGAATTAATTGAGTTCTTCCCAGTGTTGTGGAAAACACTCCTAAACACACCTTTAATTGGGCTTGTAACTCTTATCTCTTTATTTCCCAAAGTTCTGCAAAAAGTAATTGTGAAAGCTGAGTGTCCACCGATCCTCACACCACTCCTCTGGCTCCTCACTTGGTTCTCCCTCCTCATTTGGTTGCGTCTCGCCTACTTTCATTTGGCCTTTTCCCATTTGGGGTCTGTTGTTGTCCTGTTACTGGTTCCTGAAATTTCTCCTCTCTTGACTTTCACCTCTGACTTTAGCGTATTCTTTGCGTACTGGACCCACTCCCTTTTTGTTCCTCATTTCTTTTATTGCCTTCGGGCCTCCCACCTGCTCCTGGAAAATACAGTCCATCCTTAATTGTGATAGGTGACTGGACCATGTCAGCCCATTCCCCTTTCTGACAATATGTTTTCTTTCTTTCTTTTGGTGCTGCCGGTGTTGGACCTGGGTCACTGAAGAAGTCGCGTTCACCCTTGCAGGCAAGTTCAGGGAAAGTTTGGCCCCTTTTCACACTTACCAAGTGGTTGTCATAAGTATTTCATGTAACAGAACCTCACAAGCCTTAGCCAAAGAGGTAGCAATGGCCCTAGCTGCTGCTGTTTAGAGCCCTTCTGGAGGAGCTTTACTAAAAGATGAATAAGCCTTGATTTAGGCAACTGGTTCAAAGCAGCAGTGAAGGGCTTTTTTTAACTCCTACAAGAAATCCTAAAGATAACAAAAAAGGAATTCTAAAACCATGAAATCCCTTGATTCTGTTCAAGTGAATGAGCAGGGACCATGGACAGCTAAAGAGTGAAGATCATCGCCTATGCCTTCAGGTTGAAAATCTGTAACAACAATTTCCTTGGATAAATAAAATTGAGAAGCAACCATTGGGCGAATGTTGGACCAAGGCATAAAGCAACTCGGTCAGGACAGAATTTTAAGTAGGGAGGGGAAATGATTAAAGAACCCAATTTTCCTAATTTTCGAGGTGAAATAATCAGCAGTAGGAAAGAGACTTTTTGAAGAGGAGCCAATTCTAATGTTTCAAAAGTGGTACTTTGCAAACCTTATAAAACAGTGGGAAGTTTCCAAGAAGGAAGTTATGAGTGGAGAATAGGACTTTGGCTGCTCAACTCCTTAGATATTTCTACAACAAGAGGTAACTGCAGACAGGGACCCCCAGAATTGCCTCAAACTGCAAACCGCTGCCCATTTAGCCAATTATGTGGAAGGAGCCAAAACATAAAAAAGCCATCAGGAAGTAATTTCAGAACCAGAAAGGGATGACAAGACTTGGGATTAAATTTACCTTTCTCATGCCAGTTTTCGAAATATCCCCAGTGTTTGCAATAACAGGCCGCAGTAAATGGCCTCATGGACTCTTGAATATCCATTGCTATAACTCTGGATCTGTAACCCTAGCCGCTCAACTTCCAAGTCGTGAGGTCAATGCGGAGAAATGCCTGAAGGGAGATGCTAGGAAACTGCAGAGGAGATTGGTACACTTGTAGGTGGAATGAAGAACCCACCATCATATGTAGAATGCTCAGCAAACAAGGGTGCTATTAAGATCACTGATGCGGTCTACCCTCAAATATTCCTCAGTACACACAGGAAGAGGGGAGTTGGAGGGAAGGCATACAGTACTCCCAAAGAGCAAACCAGAGACAGGTCATCTACTCCCAGGCCCTCAGACATTAATACTCCAAACAGAATTTTGGAAGAAGGGTGCTAACCTTTGAGACAGAGTTCCAGTCAAGGTTGTTTCAACTGGGTGGATATTGGCTGAAAAAAGTCTACAGTCAGATAGAGTAACCCCAAGGAGGGAAACACCCAGCTGTGGTGATCGGCTGCCTGGATCTTTTTCCCTGAGGCCTGAAGAGACAGGAGGTGCTCTTCTGACCATAAAAAGATGAGCTATAGCAGCTGTGTGGTGCCTCCCTGCCAATTGAAGTATGCCTTTGTTACCCAATTGTTTATCCGGACAAGGAGTGCCAGACTTTGATGAAGAGGAGAAACTGTAAGAGTGCTCTATGAATGCCTGAGAGCTCTCTTCAATTTTCGGATCCTTCTGGGACCAATCATTAAATTCCTGACTATTCTCTAATGGCCGGCATCTGTGGTTAGGAGCATTCAAACTGGAGGGTCTGAAGTACACCCAACTGATGGGTTCCTCAATCAACCACAAGGCTATGGCATGGAAAATTACAGGAGCCACTGGAATTTGGGGCCTTGTAATTCAGTAAGGCCCATCTCCAGTGAAACAGAAGGTGAACTGACAACAGTTTCAACTGCAACTGATTTTGCAGAATCACTGCAGTTTTTCTGACATGAAACACTGGCTTGTGCTGAATGAATTCTCAATAAGTTGCAGAGTTACATTTTGAAGGCATCGACTTCTGTCCTCTCACAGGAACACATAACCCAAGTCGGTCCTGAACAAGGTTCAGATAAGTGAAAATGTTTGAGCAGGCACTAGTTTAGGCTTTGCCCTGGTCAGAAGAAACCATAGCATCTGAAGGGAGCACACATTCTGGGTATCCAATTTCTGCTTAAAGAAAGAATATGCATAAATTACCCAGTCATTGAGATAAGTGAAAATTAGAATGTCTTCAAGTTGTAAAGAAGCAACTAAGGCAGAAAGTACCTCTCTAAAGACCCAACGAGCCAAAGCCAGTCTGAAGGTTAGCACCCTGGGGAGAACCTGGTGCCTGTATATGACCTGCATTCCATCACGGTTGGCCTGAACTTGTGATTTTCACTTGGTTCATCGCCACCAGATACCTGTGAGTGGAGCTTTTTATTGGTGCCCTTTTCACCTAGACCTTTAAAAATTAATTACTCTGGTTCTACTTATTGCTTTTTTGTTGTTTTGGTGTAGTTCTATTTATTCCTTTATGATTTTCTTTGTATTGTGTTTTTGCTTTATCGCTGTTTGATTGCTGCATAAATACTTTATACGTCAACTCTAAGTAAAGCCTGGCTCCTCTTGTCCCAAGCTACCAGAGGGTTAAGCACAGGTTTATTTACTGACTTTTGTGGTTCACAATGACAAGGACTGTGTTTACTATTTGAGCAGGACTTCCACCCTTCTGAATAACCCAAATTGTTACAGCGAGCCAGCTCAGGAGGGGTGTGAAATTTTCAGAGCTTATTCACCTTTTGTCAGATGCCAGATTGGAGATCCAGTGATGGCTGTATCATTTAGAAGTATGGAATGGGAGAGCTATCTTCAGAATATCCCCTTGACATAGTTATAGAGTCGGTGACAGCCAATGGGGATCAACAACCAACTTCTGGATTACTTCAGCGAGAGCTGGAGGGAAGACAGCGGTGGACACTTTCCTGCAGGACTGGTCGAGTGCTTAGAATTATGCCTTTCCACTGTTTTCCATGTTTGCAAGACTCTCAGCTCACGTGAGATGATAGATGGTGGATCTGATTCTGGAAACTCCCGTTTGGAGATCGCAGACTTCATTCCCAAGCCTGCTCGAGCTATAATGAGAGGCTCCAGTAGCTCTACTGTCCAACCCAGAAACTGTAACAGATTACAGAGGCTAATTTCACCCTCTGGTCCTAAAGGGTCACCTAAGATTGATGTCTTGGAGGTTTTCAGGGGAAATTGGATGGACCAAGGAATTTTGGAAGTTGCTGCAGATGTCATACAAAATATCAAGGAATTACACCGTAGTCAGGAGGTACCACTCTCCCTGGCGGAAGTGCCATAGTTGATGAATGGAGAAACACTGAGATACCCTGGGGGCAGAATTGTTGACATCCTAAATTTTTTGTCAGAGAAAGTGGAGTCAGGATTGGCTTACAAAATAGTGAAAACCTTCAGATTAGTGGTCTCAGTAGGGCACTACCAGTTGAATGACTCTCCAATGGAGGAACACCCCAGGGTATGTAATCTAATGAGAGGGATAAGGCTGTCCAAACCCTCAGAGCCTATGTAATCCAATTTATGGTATGTGGACAAAGCGTTAAATCTGCTGTTGACCTGTCGAGACAATGAATTCTTAACTAGGAAAGAATTATCAGGCAAGTTGACCACATTATTATACCTTGAACAATAGAGTAAGATTTCTGATGTCAGGGCTTTAGACATCTCAGGGTGTTATGTTTATGTCAGAAGGAGTTACCTTTGTCATTGTTGTTAGAGGTTGTCTTGAGACAAGGTTGTTTTAAGATATATATATATATATATATATATATATATTCACTGAAAAACACAAAGGTTACAGGAACATTATAGTTAAGTTGATGCTTTACCTGTACAAAACTATTGAAATTCAGCAGTTATAGTTATACCTATAGTTGTACTTAGGTTAAGAAAATATAACTCGTGGCCTAAAAGTTACTTAACGGCGTGAGTTATAGTTTCTTCAGATAAGTATAATTATAACTGCTAAATTTCTGGGGTTTTGTATATGTAAAACATCAACCTTACTGTAACGCCCCTGTAACCTTTGTTTTTTTCAGTGAATTTCTTTTAACGTAAAGTAATATATAATTATTATTGTATGGTATTACAACCACCGTTAAGTACAGCCAAAGGCTGGGGTTTGGTGTGTGAGTGGGTCTATGTTTTTCCTTGGCTTTAGGATTCGCTGATCCATCGCAGGTTTATACTGAGGTCCTTGCTAAGCGCCACGGATCCGCAGATCAGCCCCCCCAAAAAATGGGATATTTGTTGCCCATGAGGGGTTCCCTCAGAGACCCCTCCATGTGTCCTATAGGGTCAGGATACCTCTATCCTGACACAAGATGTTATTTTTTTACTTTTGTCCCCCCCATCCCTCACCACCGCTCCCCAGGCCAACTAAGAAACAAAATAATGGCCTCAACTTTCCTTTCAGGTTGGGGCCAGCAAATCAGGGCCTTGCTTTTGTCCAGGATCCGCAGATACACCATGGGTGGCTCTGTGGAGGAGCCGCGCCTCTAGATATCTATATTTTGCTTTCTGTAATAACTCCCAAACTACTGAACAAATGTACACAAAATTACAAAAAGGGCTAATTCTAAACCAAGTTTGGTGTAATTATGTTGAGCGGTTCAGGCTGTAGTCATGTCTAAAAACTGAAAATTCCCCATAGACATTGCATGGGGTGAAAAGCGTCAGGGACCCCCTTCCCCTTTCAAAACTGGTACACTAGTTCTGAAAAAGTTGTCACGATTCGTTAACAACACTAAAGTTATTAGCAAAACAAAAAACACTTTGTCTATGGGAAAAGTTGGCCCTAACTATAACTAGCTACTGGCTATTGCTTGTAGGTAATACTTTTTTGTTTGTCTTGATTAAGTAAGATATATCATTTGATTTGAAACACTTTGATGATAGAACTGAATATTTGGTTGTATTTTTTATGAGGATCGGATCAGAGGATTGAACAGATAATAGGAAAGGAGGTTAGGATTTCCTTGCATGAAAAAAGAGGATGATCACAGGATTTTTTAATGGACTGAGTATTGTGATTGGTGAAACATGTGGTTACTTTGATGTTTGTTTTTTCTCAGTGTTCTGTAGGAAATTAAGGGGGTCATTCTGACCCTGGCGGTCGGCGGTGAAGCGGTGGTAAGACCGCCAACAGGCTGGCGGTCTTTTTTCATGTATTCTGACCATGGCGGTTACCGCCATGGTCAGCCGCCGATTCACCGTTCCGACCGCCACGGCGGTAACGACCGCCGGGCTGGAGACCTGGATCTCCAGCCCGGCAGTCGTCACATACCGCCGGCGGTATTCCAACCCGCCTGACCCCGGCTTACCGCCATGGATTTCATGCGGTTGGGGACCGCCATTCAATCCATGGCGGTAAGCACTATCAGTGCCAGGGAATCCCTTCCCTGGCACTGATAGGGGTCTCCCCCACCCCCAACCCTCACCCCGACTCCCTCCCCTACCCCCCCACCACCCCTGCCACCCCCAAAAGGTTGCAGGACCCCCGTCCCCCACCCCGATCCCCAACATATACACACACATACACACATACAGGCACGCATTCATGCACATACACACACCCCCCCGCATTCATGCACGCATTCATGCACATACACACACCCCCGCATTCATGCACATACACCCCCCCACATTCATGCACGCATTCATGCACATACACAAACCCCCCCGCATTCATGCATGCATTCATGCACATACACACACCCCCCGCATTCATGCACGCATTCACACGCCCCCTAAATATACACACACGCACACCCCCATGCACGCACACAACTCACAACACCCCCCAACCCCCCTTCCCTAGCGGACGATCACCTTACCTGTTCCTGGTGATCCTCCGGGAGGGAACGGGCAGCTCCGCCGACACTGCGACGCCAACAGAACACTGCCACAGCGAATCACAGGTCGTGATTCGCTGGGTGGTGTTCTGTTGGCGTGGAGGTGGAGCTACCTCCACTTCCCCACCTGCCGCCAGTATAGGCTGTTGGCGGCTCTTCATCCGGAAACGGGTGGAGAGCTGCCAACAGTCAGAATGGCCCATGCGGAAGACCGCCAGAACTGGCGGTATTCCGTACGGCGGTCCCTCAGCGGTCTATTGAAAAGACCGCCGAGGTCGGAATAACCCCCTAAGTGTTTTGAAATCAAAAGAATGTACTTGGTAACAACTTTTGTCAAATAAAGTGAAGAAAGAAATG
Organism: Pleurodeles waltl; assembly: GCF_031143425.1. Lineage (NCBI taxonomy): Eukaryota > Metazoa > Chordata > Amphibia > Caudata > Salamandridae > Pleurodeles > Pleurodeles waltl. The sequence goes on from NC_090439.1 coordinate 308,725,073, forward strand.
TATAATCCTTTCCTCCCTGTCCTTAATATAATTTAAACTTTCCTTCTCAATAGCTAGGAAATTTTATTTTCTCACCAATATCCATGCCCCAGGTACAGCACATGAGAGGTGGTGGTTGCTGTATTTTAACTACCTGTCCCTGCTGCATAAGCGCTGGTATAGCTGGAGTGAGGGAACAGCAGCAGTGTAAGGAGCACTGCTGCTGTTCCCTCACTCCAGCTATAGCACGAGTGGGTAGGTTGAGCGCTCAGAAAAGCATCTATTGTCCAAACTACAGCAGGACACGAGCAGACTTTCCTAAGCACCAGACATCAATCCAGGCTGGAGATCAGTGTTTCAAAATGTACTGTCCGTAAACGCTGTACAGAAAACAATATTTTTGTCAACAATAAGAGCAGACTTACCTGCATGTCAGAAGTGGGTAATCGTCACTGCAGGTGACCCAAAGAGAAGTAAATCTTGAGAGTAGGAAGAGGGATGATAAGGAAAGAGAGGGTTTTGTATCGTTTGGGAAGGGAAGGGAAGGAGGACTCTCCTAGGAAGTTAGCAAAAGCCTTTCTTGCCAACTATGCAAGAAGAGGGTAAATGGCACATGGTAGGCATGACTCATCAGGCATGTCAGGACTGGGTCAGGGAAGATGACAGCAGTTGAATGTCATGTGCTGGGCTGCTTAGCGCCCGCTACCATTTTGTATCACTTGACAACATTTTGTTTTTCGATTGTCTTGGTGGAAATTAATTGACAAGTTGATAACTGGAAGAAAGTAAATAACTCTAGCGAATCACTATAATAATTGCTTACCAGGTGTCCAAATACGTAAAAAAAGACTTTAGAATAATTGCCCCAAAATATATGAATCTGCAAATGACTCAATTTTCTCCAAAAATTGTATTTCGCAATTTAAATTACAATATAAAACATAAATGTAAAAATGTTCCTAGATAATAATATAGTACTTTTGAAGGTGCTATGGTTCCAACATTTATTTTAATTACATTCCGAAACACTGTCAGAGTCCAGTCCAAGGAGTGCATTGTCTTTCTGGTAAAAATATTCCCTTACACTGAAGTCACCCTCATTACAACTTCTCCAGAATTGCCGTTCTCCAGTGAGTTGTGCTGAGGTCGTATCCGATTGAACAGGTGTATAAGGACAAAGCCACACTGAAACCTCGGTGAGCTCAGCTGCGTAGGATGCACTAAAGTCCGGGATCTTAGTGACGTCAGCGGTAGCCACAGTGTCCTGGCCGCAGACGACATTGCGCGACTGCTTTCCTCAATGTCCATGGCCTTGTCATAATTTAATACGTTCCAGTGAATGTTAACCGCGCGCCAGCGCATGAACACCTTGTAAACTGCGGCCCCTTCGTGCAAAATGAGACCTGGGAATATATGAAATGACCCGTTAGATACAGGTGCTTTGGGTGTTCATTACCATAACACACAACAAGAAACTCGTGAGGCAGAATTAATGGTAATACTGCTGAACACTCCTGTATGTTATTTACAATTTATAATAAGGACATTTGGGAAACAATTAATTAAAATGTTTGTATATTTTTTCAACAAATATCGCTGCGTTTTCGTCTTCTGTCAAACGAAATTCGGTGGTAGTTAAAAAATGCTCTCACTGAAAACGGAAAGGGAAGGTCGGGAGGTTTAGGGAAACAACCGTAATAGATAACAGGGGTTGGTTATATCACATTTCAAGCGTGCACATTACAACGTTTCCTTTACCTTTGTCTTTTTTCACACCCTTTAAATGTACAAAAACGAGGAATTTGAGATGAATTAACTTTCATTTTTCTTAAAAACAAAAAATATTTGCCGTTACAATCTTCCCATCGGAACACAAACTGAAATGCATAGCGAACAAACACTGTGGTAAACATGGACCTCTTGCAGGCAGCCACAATAGCAACTTCTATAATGATAACCGTGGAAGCTTCGTTGCACCCTAGAAAGGAGGTAGTGAATGGACATCATTGAACTTTAGCTTACTGGTAGCTCTTATCATGTTGAACTCTCCCACCCACTGGAAATAGGATTCTGTTTCGAAATTCCTTGCCAATGTGATCACTTAAGTGCTTAATCATCACTTTTCATAACATGCTTATATGTTAAATGTCCTTGTTGAACGACAAAGGACATAATTTGTAGGTGGTCAATTAATTAACTTCTACTGCACTCCTGCAAAGAGAAATACGTCTTATCACTATTCTAAACCTCTCTTCCAAAACTCACCATACGTTGCATTTTTGACCTCATGTACAGAGGCTTACCTGAGAAATACTTCATTTGTATCTGGCATCAGACCTGTGACACTTGGAATCCTAGCAAAGAGTGTCCCTGTGTGCATCAAATGGGATGCAACTAGATACTCTTGGGCCCTTCCCATGAAAATATGTTTACCCCACTTGCGAGTTTCCCCTGGGATGCTCTTTCTCCTCTTTGCTTGTTGACATATACCTCAACATCTTTTAAGATTAATTCAAGAATCTATCGGGGCTTAATCCATGCACATAGGGGCATAACATCTGCATCACTAATTTATTCGTGAACCATTAGCTATAGAGGACACAAAGAGCAGACATAATTAGCAAATAATATGTTGTTATTATTAGTTGACTGATTTGATAGTAAACTGCAGATCTGTTGAGTCAACCACCTTTAAGTGACAATGAAGCCCGTATGGAATTAAGTGATGTGGACTGTAACAAATAAGCTTGTCGGAAACATACAATTATATAGTGGTTTATTCTTATACCTCACCAATAAGTGAGGCATTTTAAAACTAAAGAAAAGACATGTAGTGTCTTGTGGAAGGCATAGATGTATAGTATACAGACCCATTTGAAAGTATAGTAATAACTATGAAGGCCTGTTACATTTATCCTCCGAAGCTGCAATAGAACTTGACTAATATACAAGTCACCGACCTTAAGTAATTGGCAAGTACAGTTGACTGGTGGGTATCTAGGGAAAAAGAGACCACAACAAATCAGCCTGAAACATTCAGCAATTTCCAGTGCCCCCAGAATGGAAGGGAAAATGAAAAGTGGAGTAGGTCTTTTCTTCTGAGCCAGAAGTGTAAAGAGGCCAGGTAACCTCAAACAAAGTTTAGGAATGGATACCTAATTGTGGACTTTGACCTTAAGTGAGGCTCAAAAGATATCCACTGCTTTACTACTCAGTTAGGGAGTGTGCCAAGTACTCCTTTGGATGTTTGTTATGTAGTGTGTAAAGATCTCTCAAAGTTGCTACCAATCAGCAGCTACGCATAGTGTATGAAAATGGTGGGGGGACATGGATGGCAGCTGATACAGTAATTTGAGTTCCATGCCAACAGAGGCATTGATTCTATCACAATTGACGGCTTTGGCAGCACTTGCTGAACCTGAGGTGGTGAGAGTCAACCAGCCATATTAGAATAGCTGAAATCAGTGAGTACTGCTTCTTATGATGGGAAGCTTTAGTGCAGCAGTAGTTAGCCTTTCAACATTGCATCCATCTCTTCATACTAAGACTGAGTTCTCAGAAGACCAGGCCCAGGAGTTTGGAAGGAATTTGCTGCTAATGATACCAGTGAATAGGAAAGCAGAATATAAAAACAAACAAGCAGCAGCTGCTGAGTGGACAGTTTGGGTGGTGAGGCATTCTGACCTGGTAGAATGGGGAATGGCACTCAGGAGAGTTACATGAAGGGACCCACAAGAACAGCTGCGGAAAGCAGCAACCACATTCTAGGATAAATGGAGAAGCATTGTATTGGTATGGGCTTGAGGAGTTGTGTCCTTCTCTTCAACACCCTGATCTGAGGTATTAGTGGAATGTGATCAAAAGGGGCCGATCCATGTTTTTGCATAGAATTGCTGAGTCCATGAAACTGCACACAACCCTGCTGTGCAGAGATGATTAAGGAACTGTAGCCTGTAGTTTTGCCCTGCACTGAGGCAATACTGGCATCGCCGTGTAGGATGAGAAAGCCAGAAATCTGTACATGCACCAACTTAAAATAGTACTGCTCTAATTCATTGGATTTCTGTATGAACTCACTAATTGAAGCGGAGTGATCTTTTCTTGCTGATTTTAATATAACAGGGGGGGGGGCTGCCTCTATTTTATCCCCAGATTTGTGCGTCTCAGGAACTGAGGTGCCATGAATAAATTCGGGCAGCTATCTTAAATGGCCCCATCCCTAGTAGGACAAACCTCTTGAGAACAGAATCCCCACAGCTTCCCTGGAACCATCTGACCCCAGGACCTGCACTGCCCAACCAGACAATAATAAAGCAATTCTACTGGTGTTTAAACACAAAAAGGGTGCACTAGTACACAAAAACAACCCTTTTGCTATAGATCTCTGCCTTATACAGGTGCACCAAGGAAAGGGTAGCTAACACAGTCTGAAAATTAGAGCAAGCTGGGTAAACTGAAGCATGAAGTTGGCTATGTGCTTGGGTGGAAAATATTCAAGATATAATCAGTTACTTGGAATGTGAAACTGAAGACATAGAGGGCAGGCTCACTCCCAACAATGTGAGATTTGTAGAGCTACCTGAAGGAACCAAATGTGGTGCTGTTTCTGAAAGGCTGTTTTAGGAAAACTGTTACAACTATGATAATATTTCTTCACTGTGAAGCACACCTATAGGGTGCATGCATCTGTGCCTGCCACAGAGAAGCAACACAGACCAGTCATAACTAGATTCATGAATAGAGCGATTGTGACCTACTCATACAAAGTGAGCAGCAACATGGCCCTATCGAAGTGGAATATGCCTAAGCCCTATGTTTGTAGTCTATACTGCTGTAGAACTACAACAAAGAAGCTCCTTTTGGATGGTGAAATTACAACTTTGCAAACTTGAACTATGTTATACCTTGATGCTCCCAGTCAATCTCAAGGTAATATATGGTGAGACAACAATCTTCAAAAACCCGAAGGACTGATGGAAGGACAAACTAAGTCTGATCGCTGGCCACAGCCGAACTGTGACATCCCCCGCAACACTGTAAAAGGGCAAAAAGTTATGTATTACGTTGTGTTTTAGTTCACTCACTTGGATGTTGGTATATTCTTTATAGATGCACAATGGCAACTCTATTATCTGTACTGGGAAATATGGGTGGAGAACTGCACACAGTAGCAATATTTAATGCTTGCACAAAGAAACCTTTAGCAGGAGCTGACTTTATGGTAACGGTCTCTACTACAATGACTACCATCTCAATATCCATTTATGCCTTGAAATATTAGGGGCATTGGTGACATGGTAAAGAGGAACAAAATGCATATGTATGCATGAGAAGAAGCGATTGACTAGGCTAGAGAGAGAGAATATTAACCTCTTTGGTGCGTGCGTCGGCCACTGGCCGATGCAGCCACACCCTCCCTCCCTGCAGTGGCCGATACCAGGGAGGGGTTTTAAAAATCCTCCAGTGCGTTGCACTGGAGGTTTTTTTTTTTAACTTAAAAGACCCTTGCGAGACACGGAAGAGCTTCTATGTCAAACCCTGAACCCCCCACCCGCCCCTCTGTGACATCAGCACACCGTGATGCGCGCTGACGTCACAATTGTTTTTTCCCAGCAGAGCAGGAAGTGGACGTAAGGCCGCTTTCTTCTCCAGTATGGGTAAACAGGCCTGATAGGCTCCCCCCACCTTTCAGGAAGGCCTCATTTGAAAGGGGATGCTGCGATCCATGGGCAGGAAACCTCACTAGACAGCATGGATTACACTTGGGAGAGGGGCATATTTAAAAAAATATATATGTTAGTTTACCCCTGGGGGGGGGGCGATCGCACCCCCCCAGGGGTTAAAAATAAATACATTTAAAAATAAAAATGAAACGAACAGGGGGTTGCCCGAGAGCAGAGCTGACCCCCTGTGGGGGCATTTAAAAAAAAACATAGATGTATGGTTTCCCTGGGGGCCATGAGCCCAACCCCCCGGGAAACCATACAGCTATTAAAAAATATATCTATATATCTGTATATATCTGTAGATCTCTCTCTCTCTCTCTCTCTCTATATATATATATATATATATATATAGATCTATATATATATATAGTTTTATATATTTATATATAGATCTATATATGTATGGAGATCACTTTTGCATGTGTGTGACTTCCCAGAGGGCTGCAATCGGCCCACAGGGAAACCACACCCACATATAAAAGTGATCTCTTTATACATATATATATAGGTTTTATATATATATATATATATATATATATATATATATATATATATATATATATATATTGTGACCGTCTACCCAGGGGTAGTATTTCAGAGGGACAGTTTAACCAGTAGCAGAGATGGCGTCTCGTTGGATGACTGCTGCTCAAGCCCTTACTCGGGTTATGGAGGACAGTTCTGACGTAGGAACAGAGACTGAGACAGCAGATACTGAGAAAGCATCTGAGGGAGAGGACAACAGAGCAGAGTCTGGGAGTGATTTGTCAGTTGGAGGAGTCCCACTCGACAACTCCTCTTCCAGTGAGTCTGAGGGAGATGATGAGGACACTCGTGCTGTCCCTTCGCAAGCACAGTCTGTGCAGCAGGACAGTAGCGGGTTAGCCCAACCCAGAGAGCAGGTGCATGCAGTGGTAAGCAAAGAGAGAGAGCTCTCTTGCGAGCTCCCCTATTTTAGTTCAGCCTCAAACTCCACCGCTCAAATCGTATTGTGGAGACATAAGAATTATCTATCACAAAACAACCTGGTTGTGTAAGGTAGGCACCTGCGTTTTTGGTCCTGGGCACCACGGCCATATAGGAAAACCTACCAAAACTACCACCCAGTGTTTCCCCTCCTGTCCTGATAAAAACGCTACTGCACTTGTACCTACTGCCTGCATCAGGAATGGATCACCCCAGGGTCAACAGTTGCCCTTGTGTAAGGACTAACATTGACCATTGTGTGATCCAATCCTATCACGGGCACTAGGCCTACCCACACAAGTGGGGCACCATTTTTATCGGGAGACCTGGGTGGAAGGATGTTTGTGGCTCCCCTCAGAATCCAAAACTTCCAGTCGCCGAAATGTGCAGTAAACGTGTTTTTTAGCCAAATTTCGAGGTCTGCAAAGGGTTCCGGGTGCCAAAACTTGGTGAGTGCCCCACAGGTCACCCCATTCTGGATTCCACTAGGTGTCTACTTTCCATAAATGTATAGGTTTTGTAGGTTTACCTACGTGCCGGCTGAGCTACAGGCCAATATTCACAGCTAGGCACTTTGCAAAAAACATGTCAGTTTTCATTACAAAAATGTGATGTGTCCACGTTGTGTTTTGGGGCATTTCCTGTCGCAGGCACCAGGCCTACCCACACAAGTGAAGTACTGTTTTTATAGGGAGACGTGGGGGAATGCAGGGTGGAAGGAAGTTTGTGATTACCCTCAGATTCTAGAACTTTGCAACACTGAAATTTGAGGAAAATGTGTTTTTTAGCCTTTTTTGGGGGTTTGCAAAGGATTCTGGGTGACAGCCAGCCCAACAAATCACCCCATACTGGATTCTCCTAGGTGTCTACTTTCCATAAATGTATAAGTTTGGTAGGTTTCCCTAGGTGCAGGCTGGGTTGCAGCCCAAAATCCACAGCTAGGCACTTTGCAAAAAACACATAATTTTTCAATGGAAAAATGTGAGGAGTCCATGTTGTGTTTTGGCTCGTTTCCTGTTACGGGCACTAGGCCTATCCACACAAGTGAGGTACCATATTCTATTGGGAGACTTGGGGGAACACAGAATAGAAAAACAAGTGTTATTGCCAATTGTCTTTCTCTACATTTTTGCCTTTCAAATGTAAGGCAGTGTGCAAGAAAGGAGTCATTTTGGGAAATGCCCTGTAATTCACATGCTAGTATGGGGTCCCCTGAATTCAGAGATGTGCAAATAACCACTGTTTCTAAACTCCTAATCTTGTGCCCATTTCAGAAATATATAGGTTTCCTTGATACCTATTTTTCACTCTTTATAGTTTAACAAATGAATTGCTGTTTACCAGGTATACAATAAAAATCCATTGCAAGGTGCAGCTCATTTATTGGCTCTGAGTAGCTTGGTTTCTTCATGAACCTAGAAGACCTATATATCCCCGCGGCCAGAAGGGTCCAGCAAACTTAACCGTATATTGCCTTAAAAAATCTATCATAGTTGGAAAAAGTTACATAAGATATCATAGTCAGAAAGGGCTGTTTTTTCAACTCAATATTTTTTATTTCAACTATACTTTCTGTAGGAAAATCTTGAAGGCTCTACACAAATGACCCCTTGCTGAATTCAGAATGTTGTCCACTTTTCAAAAATGTTTAGCTGTCTGGGATCCACCATTGGTTTCACACCCATTTCTGTCACTAACGGGAAGGAGGCTGAAAGCACAACACATAGTAAAAATGCAGTATATCACAGTAAAATGCCAAAGCTGAGTTGGAAAATGTGGTTTTCTGATTCAAGTCTGCCTGTTCCTGAAACCTGGGAAGATGGTGATGCTAGCACTGGAAACCCTTTGTTGATGCCATTTGCAGGAACAAAACAGATGCTTTCTTCTGCAGCACATTTCCCCCATTTTTATTTTTTAAATTAGCTGTATTTTAGCAAATGTCTTGGTGTCCTCCAGGGGAACCCACAAACTCTGGGTACCTTCACAATCCCCAGAATGTTGGAAAAAAAGGACACAAATTTGGTGTGGGTAGCTTATGTGCACAAATGGTATGGGGGGGGATCTAAGCACAAACTACCCCAAATAGCCAAAAAATGGCTCAGCACTGGAGGTGGGGGGCAGAAGGCCCAGCAGCTAAGGGGTTAAGAAATGACTGATAGGGTCCGGTATTCCATACCATGTTCTTTTCATATGCCAGTGGCTTAGGGGGATTTAAGATGGGTCAACTTGGGAGTTCCATTCCTAGCCAAAAAAAAGAAAAAAATGACACTAAGGGAAGATACATCATCAACCAGCGTCCGTCAAATGGAGATGCATTTACTTATAATAGGTCTTGTGCACTAAGTGTCCTACATTCTGCTTTCTTAGAATGCCTCTCCCCTCACTTAGCTGTTGCACCACATAAGCCAACTTATGTACCTGGATACTTTAATTGTGGCATGCAAATGAAACTAGACAGCTCACATCCCCCACAATAGGGGGATGCCTCTTAAAAACACTGAGACAAACTGACGGTCTGAGCTAAAGGTTGCTGAGGGACAAACGTGTAGAAGGCAGCATACTCACAGGGTAGCAAGAATTTAAACATTTCACTCATGTATTATCTACATCTTATGTTCCTCTAGAACTACGGGGACTTTCACTACAAGTAGAATACCTAGCTAAAACTATTTCTGAGCACAATCTACTCCTAATGTTATTATGATGGGACAGGCTGATCACCATCATATATGAGTTGGTCGCTAAAAAATGCAGTGCTCAAAGAAGCAGCATATCTAGGTACTACCTGAAATTTAACACTGTTACTTCAGGGAAAATGCAGGCTTTACTGGAGAAACACTATTTGAATGGGAAGCTGTTAAGACATATGTTAGAGAAATATGCATCAAGACCATGGGTGGTGTTCTCTGGTCCTGCAGAGTGAATTGAGAGAAGCTAAAACTGAGCTTAAAGCTGTTGGGAAGCAGACCAGCATTCTTTCCTATGCATGGGGAGACAGTGCTTTAAGTGGGATGGAAAAGGTGTCCGCCTCTAAAATAGGTGTGGCTTCAGAAGCCTTTATACGAGGCGAGGCCTATGTAATAAATGCATGTGAAATAGCAACCTGTGTTTGACAAATTCATAAAAGGGTTCTTGGACAAAGCAAAACCAGATCAGTAGCATATTTTATTTAGCAATTTGTATAACACCATTATATAAGAAAAAAGGGAATAAAAACTTGACAAAATGAGTTCAAAAGTAGGTTCTCCAGCTGAAATGAAATAATGCTTCAGACCCTAGACCACCAAGGTTAAACAACAATAGCCACCAGTCACTTAGTCCCGGTGTGAAAAAAAGGGAATGTTTTGACATTGTGTTACAGCACTAACATGTGACAGACAGGAAGGTATGTTTTTTTTTTTATTCAGCCAGCAAATAACAGAAATAGAAAGCTCGACGGGTCCCTGCTCGGTTGTTCATTTGTTTGGCTTGGCAGGCCGGGCCTGGCCCTGCTAGAGCACTGGATTAAGCATTACCTGGAGCAATAGCAGCATATCTATCATTACTGGATAGGCTACGTTCACTTGACTACTGCAAATATAGAGGCAGCATTCAGAGTGGGAAAACCAGACTGAGGAGTATTATGCCATGTTATACTCACTGCTTACCTAATTTAACACTTCTATGTCATTGTGTGGCAAGTCCCAACATGAGGGCTGTCACTCATGAACAAAATTACTCCGCTGCGCACTCACTGTGTCACAAATTGATATTAGCAATAACACTGTTAACTCCCAGAAACACTCAAGGTGGTGATGGCTTGCTGACAGAATTATATGTCACCTAATAAGAGGTATTGGCACCACACTTACATGACAGGGCTACAAAATAAGACATACTCCCTCTAAGCCGCAGGAAAGCCAACATTGTGGTACTGCTCAAATCTAACCCAGACCCCGATGCTCCTATCTGCTTTTAAAACACTTTCTCAATATTTAATCTTGATTGAGAGATTCTTAGGAAAATACTAGCTACACGCGGAAGGGATGATGAAACATGCTATCAGAAGTGAGGGCCCTGCATTCTTTTACACAAAGATTATGAGTAAAGCATACTATATCAGATTGGATCTCCTCGGATCAATAGAAACCTTCTCAGTACCACACACTAATCCCAGTTATGCATCTTTTTGTTTCTTTCCTGATACAGAGGGGCACAAGGCAAGGTTTCCCCCCATCTCCATTGTCATTCACCCTGGAGATGAAGCCACTGACAATTCATCTAAGGGTTGTTGTACACTTTCATGTGATTATAATTAACAACATACCACACATCCTCTCCTTTACACAGATGTCTTATTATGTGTACAGGATATCACTTCAGGCTTGGAGTGAATGATGAACCAAGTAGAAGCTTTTGCCGCCATATCTAGCCTAGGAATTAATAAGTCAAGCCTTTTAGCTATAAATCTAAACAGCTCACAAATATTGACAGATCTGACCAAATTAGTTCTCTGATGGGGATATCATACTCTGTGTAGATAAGTGAGCGACTCTACCATCATATGGAAGACGTCATTGCTGGAAACATTATTACAACCCTAATGTCAGTTTGATCCTTAATCGCGTTCTGGAAGAGTCAGCCCTTGTCTGTTATGGGCAGAACAGCCCTATCAAAAAGGGTACTGCTGCTCAGGCTATTGCAGTGTTTTATCAATGCACCCATAGTACTTATGTGATGAGTGTTCAATAACCTCAACACAGTGCTTTTGGATTTGTATTAGGGCACAGCAAGCTACAGTAGCTGTTCCCTAAAGGTGACTTTGCAGCACTGGACTTTGAAACTCACAAACTTACACTGCAACTCCAATGGGTGACCAGGTGGATACAATGTGAAGAACTTACTGAAGTTTGGTAGCACCTTCAGAGAGGACTGGGGCCATACTCTCTACGAGATATTGGGGGTTATTACAACTTTGGAGGAGGTGTTAATCCGTCCCAAAAGTGACGGTAAAGTGACGGATATACCACCAGCCGTATTACGAGTTCCATAGGATATAATGGACTCGTAATACGGCTGGTAGTATATCCGTCACTTTACAGTCACTTTTGGGATGGATTAACACCTCCTCCAAAGTTGTAATAACCCCCATTATGTTTGTAGGGTACTGCCCCACGCCTTTCATCCCTGTCCTGCTACACGTAGCCAAGCACAGCACTGTTAGTACTAATATCTTAGAAAGACATGGACAGTGAGGTAAACACACCAGATCCACCTATGTATCTAGGGTACCTCCTGAGATTCTGTGAATTAGCTAAGATGGTTGACTTTTGTAGGAAGTTGGCTCTGTATATACTATTTCAAGGTAAGAAATAGTGTGCACAGAGTACAAGGGTTCCCCTTAGAGGTAAGATAGTGGCAAAAAGAGATAATTGTAATGCTCTATTTTGTGGTAGTGTGGTCGAGCAGTAGGCTTATCAAAGGGTAGTGTTAAGCATTTGTTGTACACACACAGGCAATAAATGAGGAACACACACTCAAAGACAATTCCAGGCCAATAGGTTTTTATAGAAAAATATATTTTCTTAGTTTATTTTAAGAACCACAGGTTCAAGATTTACAAACAATACTTTAATTGAAAGGTATTTCACTCAGGTATCTTAGGAACTTTGAATTATCACAATAGCATGTACAGTTTTGGCAAAAATGGCAATAAGCTATTTTAAAAGTGGACACTGCAAAAATCAACAGTTCCTGGGGGAGGTAAGTATTTGTTAAGTTCACAGGTAAGTAAAACACTTACAGGGTTCAAAGTTGGGTCCAAGGTAGCCCACCGTTGGGGGTTCAAGGCAACCCCAAAGTTACCACACCAGCAGCTCAGGGCCGGTCAGGTGCAGAGGTCAAAGTGGTGCCCAAAACACATAGGCTACAATGGAAATAGGGGTGCCCCGGTTCCAGTCTGCCAGCAGGTAAGTACCTGCGACTTCGGAGGGCAGACCAAGGGGGTTTTGTAGGGGACTGGGGGGGGACACAAGCAGGCACAGAAAATACACCCTCAGCGGCACAGGGGTGGCCGGGTGCAGAGTGCAAACAGGTGTCGGGTTTTCAATAGGAATCAATGGAGAGACCCGGGGGTCTCTTCAGCAATGCAGGCAGGCACAGTGGGGGCTCCTCGGGGTAGCCACCACCTGGGCTAGGCAGAGGGTCGCCTGAGGGTTGCTCCTGCACTGGAGTTCGGTTCCTTCAGGTCCTGGGGGCTGCAGGTGCAGAGTGGTTTCCAGGCGTCGGGTTCCTTGAAGCAGGCCGTCGCGGTCAGGGGGAGCCTCTGGATTCTCTCTGCAGGTGTCGCTGTGGGGGCTCAGGGGGGTCAACTCTGGCTACTCACGGGCTCGCAGTCGCCGGGGAGTCCTCCCTGTGGTGTTAGTTTTCCACAGGTCGAGCCGGGGGCGTCGGGTGCAGAGTGGAAAGTCTCACGCTTCCGGCGGGAAACGTGTGGTCTTTAAAAGTTGTTTCTTTGTTGCAAAGTTGCAGTTTTGGTGAACAGGGCCGGTGTCCTGGGAGCTTCTTGGTCCTTTTAGATGCAGGGTAGTCCTCTGAGGCTTCAGAGGTCGCTGGACCCTGGGGGACGAGTCGCTGTTGCAGTTTTTCTTGAAGTGGGGAGACAGGCCGGTAGGGCTGGGCCAAAGCAGTTGTTGTCTCTGTCTTCTCTGCAGGGCTTCAGGTCAGCAATCCTTCTCCGTCTTCGGGTTGCAGGAATCTAGTTTCCTAGGTTCTGGGGTGCCCCTAAATACTGAATTTAGGTGTGTGTTTAGGTCTGGGAGGGCAGTAGCCAATGGCTACTGTCCTTGAGGGTGGCTACACCCTCTTTGTGCCTCCTCCCTGTGGGGAGGGGGGAACATCCCTAATCCTATTGGGGGAATCCTCCAAAATCAAGATGGAGGATTTCTAAAGGCAGGGGTCACCTCAGCTCAGGACACCTTAGGGGCTGACCTGACTGGTGGGTGACATCCTCCTTGCTTTTCTCATTATCTCCCCTGGACTTGCCACCAAAAGTGGGGGCTGTGTCCAGGGGGCGGGCATCTCCACTAGCTGGAGTGCCCTGGGGCATTGTAGCACGAAGCCTGAGCCTTTGAGGCTCGCTGCTAGGTGTTACAGTTCCTGCACGGGGGAGGTGTGAAGCACCTCCACCCAGAGCAGGCTTTTGTTTCTGTCCTCAGAGAGCACAAAGGCCCTCAGCACATGGGGTCAGAAACTCGTCTCTCAGCAGCAGGCTGGCACAGACGAGTCAGTCCTGCACTGAACAATTGGGTAAGATACAGGGGGCATCTCTTAATAAATCCAACACTGGAATCAGTATGGGTTTATTATTCTGACAAGTTTGATACCAAACTTCCCAGTATTCAGTGTAGCCATTATGGAGATGTAGAGTTCGTTTTTGACAAACTCCCAGACCATATACTTAATATGGCCACAACTGTACTTACAATGTCTAAGAATAGACTTAGACACTGTAGGGGCATATTGCTCATGCAGCTATGCCCTCACATGTGGTATAGTGTACCCTGCCTTAGGGCTATAAGGCCTGCTAGAGGGGTGACTTACCTATGCCACAGGCAGTATTTTGTGTGCATGGCATCCTGAGGGGGATGCCATGTCGACTTTGCCTTTTTCTCCCCACCAACACACACAATCTGCAATGGCAGTGTGCATGTGTTAGGTGAGGGGTCCCTTAGGGTGGCACAACATATGCTGCAGCCCTTAGGGACCTTCCCGGGTCACAGGGCCCTTGGTACCACTGGTACCTTTTACAAGGGACTTATCTGTGTGCCAAGGGTGTGCCAATTGTGGAAACAATGGTACATTTTAGGTGAAAGAACACTGGTGCTGGGGCCTGGTTAGCAGGGTCCCCACACACTTCTCAGTCAAATCAGTATCAGGCAAAAAGTGGGGGTTAACTGCAACAGGGAGCCATTTCCTTACAACTTTTCATTGTAGACTGCTGCAGGGATAATGCACGCAGGCAAGCTCTTTGAATCAGAAAACTAATGAAACGCTGATGATATTAGAGGGGCAGCAACATTTTATTAGGGCAGTTCCTTATACAGTAATTATTAGTAAAAGCATCTAAAGTGGATAAGGGAACACATTGAACGAGCCTGTCACTGACGAGATGCTGCATTCATTGGTAATTGTTGGAGGTGCAAGAAGTAGTAGATTTACTAGCCTTTGGGAAGCTGTAGATTTGGCTTTGTAACTAGCCAAGCGACAGATAGAGATGAAGTGTTAATCATCTCATGCACCTAGCGCAGAAGCTTGAAGATCTGACCAAATGAAATGAGCGGTAGCTGAAAATTAAGCTTGTAATTTCCTAAGAAGGGCTGGTAGGGATCAAGCATCACAAGCTGGAACACACTGTTATTAGATCTGGCTCAAGGTCCGATGATAAGCCACCCTGATCTGTGAATGCGTGCTATTGTCTTGTCATATGACAATGTTAAAAACTACATTGCTGGATACGTGCATTTTGCACATCTCCTTTGTTTTTCTAGCATGTCGATGCTGGGCCACATGGACAGAACTGCATATAATACAGGCTCCTAGACAGTTGACCTATTTCTCATGTATTAGAATTTCGACCAATTTTTATGACTTTGTTACCTAACAGACTGCTCTTATGTAAATAAAACCGGGTTTAAATATTATAATGTATTGTACAACATGTTTGTCCTTCTTATTTCTAAAAAGAAAAAAACAATATAGACATTGTTTTAAGTGTATGACAATGGCCCGAATTTCACTTCTTCCCATGCCTGGCATACATGTGGTCATGCATCAGTTTGTAAACCTAAGGGGCACACTAGCTGCCCCCCTTTGTATGCATGGAGCCACTGTGGATCATTACTAGTCCTATGAACTGTGTTCAGTAACATAGTTACTATCATTTGAGCCTCCAGGCTCTGGTATACCTTGTGTCCTGGTGACTAAAGGCAAGTTGTGTTTACCTTTGCAACCTCCTTGTTCGTAGTTTGAGATCCAAGTCACGATTGTATGGTGGTTTACAAGGTCTTAGGAATGATGTCTGCAGCACTACAGTAGTTCACCCCCTATGAGCACCCCCCTTTAACATGAAGCATTGGAGGACACAAAAACAAAGGCAAGGCATACCGAAACAACTAATTACATTGTTATGTAAGCCACCCTCCTTGCAAGATGGCATTCGTAGGGTTGTCACCAGTCTCCACAGTTGCTAGAGGACAAACAGCTGAACTGTAAAAGCCTTCAGTGTTCATGTAACCACTTTAAAACATATATGTGGTTCTTCAGGCAATAGTTTTCTAAGCAGTAAATAATGTTTATGTTCACATTTTAGTCCAGAAGGTGCTCCTACCTTGTGGTTATTAGTACTGTTTTTTAAAAAAAACTGTGCCTCCTTTTCTGTGGGTATAAACCATTGTTACAGGAGCAGAATCTCTTGCTGGGCATTAATTTTATAGGGTATGATTAGAGTCATAATGTATTTGTGTTACAAATCTACTATTACTCCCTGCAGTAAGTTTTTCTTTTTCATCCAAGCTACTATTGGGAAGTCAAGAGTTCAAAAGCATATCTAATTGGATTGCAACAGTAAATAAGGTCATGTATCAATAGTGATAAATTGCAGTATCAATCAACAAAACTGCCCAGTTAGCACTGACTACCTAAAATGGAATATAAATGCCCTAACACTGAACAATAAATATAACAAGAAGGATGTGGAAGGACCAAAATGCCCCTTTGTGGTCTTTAGGCCAAATTAAACTAAATTAAAACCAACAGTTTTTCGTCAATATTTATCCAGAAGTGTGGCAAAATCATCTTGGAAACTCCAGACACTAAATACTGTACTTAGTCAATAGGAAACAAGTTATTTTTTTCCTAAGAACTATAGAACAACTATAGAAAACTAATGTCTCGTAAGATGGCCACACAATTTGTTTTCAGCTTTGCCTTACACGTCCAACATACGAAGGCAGCCTGCAGAATAGATAAATGGAGGTGGAGCATGCAGGTTTGCTCCTGTCACTTTGCAGCATGCACCTCAAAAATGTGGCAGCAAGTCAGGGTTGCATCGAGCAGCACTTGTCTGATGGTTAGCGGCAGAACAAATGTAGATGCAAGCATAAACAAATTTAACAATATTATTTGGTGCACTTTGAACCGAGGGGTATTAGAGCAGTTTGTAGCTCACTTAATTGATAACGATATATATACCCATAAAAGAATATCGAACAACAGGATGTACAGCACAATAGGTACAAAGTTTGTAGGGAACCTATGAAAAACTCACAGATTCAAATTACATTTTGGTAGATTCGTGGTAGGTTTTAAAAAGAGAGGTGAATATACCATTAGAAGATGTGGAAAAGATGATCATATCTGGACAAGACCTTTTGAATTACTAGTATTATAAATTTATATATTACAATTAATCATAGAGGCTTTCAGCCAGCCTTTTTTATCAATTGGTCTATTACTGTGTCATTCACATTTTTTACGCTCACTAGAAGCAGTGGTTCTTAACCTTTTGACTTCTGTGGACCCCCACTTTACCTTACTGGAACCTGGGGTCCCCTACTGAATCGTTATTGGAATACGGCGAGCTCCCAATAAGTCATTACTGGAACCCGGGGACCCGGCCTAAACACTGTCGAGCTGAACCGCAAAACAATACACAACAAATACAGAAAAAAGCATTCCATCAAACACATATACAAATGATAACACATTTTGTTTATTTTACAAACAAATCTAAATAACAAAATAAAAATGGAATTTTAATAGAAAAGTTGGAGCTTTTCTAATTTCAATTGAAGTCGCACATCATCCATGCTATATTCTGTTTGATTCACCTGCACTCCTTCCTCAAATCAATCTGAGGATACTAATGCAATTTTTAGAGCATAAAGGCTGGGGCAATGTTTCAGTCCACTTCAACCAGCCTTACTTCACTGGGAGTGGCTACATTCTGTTCTTCACAATGAGTATATGTACACACAAAGTAGATCCCTAGAGTGCCAGGGACTAGTTTGGAAATGTGTACATTTTTAGACCAAAAATACGTTTGCTTTTTGCCAATGTTTTGGTATTATAAGTATGAATGTCTGGAACATCCCTCATTAATAATGCTTTACAAAAACCATGGCAAAACAATGTTGACAAAGCCAAAAATTTGGCACTCAACACCAGATCTAAAGGGTTTGCCAGTGCTAATTTTAAGTACTTCCTGGAAGTGAGACAGGTGGTTTGAATTTCAACCAGCAGAGAGTTACAGACATTAGTTGCGGCTCCAGTGAAAGAGTGCTCTGGACAACAGAAGTTCTGAATCTTGTGACTTCCAGGAAAATTGAGTTTCTGTACCTGATGCCTCTTTTGCCACTGGATAAGGGCAGCAGATCTGATTAAGATCTAGGATTGTTCAGGAGAATGCCACAACGGCATAATTTGTGGAGAGTCAAAAAAGAAAGAAGTGGAGTGGTGCACTACTTTTTTGGGCAATTAGCCATGACTTTGAGAAATAAAGTTGTTATAGTCCTTTCCAGTGATGATATTCAAACTAGTCTGTTGTGATCCTTAGAGTACAGTACAATTACAGTTTGAGACATGATTATTATGAGGTATATTAGGTTTTGTTAAGGCTTAAGACAAGCTCTCCTCAACTTATACAGCATAGAAAATGGGTGATTTTGTTTTAGAGCAGAGTATGAATGTTGAACTAACTAGTAAAAGGGTTTGTAAATTACTTTTATGCTGCTCTTTGCTTTCTAAAATCTGAATGCATCATAGGTCAAATACCTGCAAGAAAGAATTAAGGGCACTTATGAAGGATTTTAACTTCCTAAACATTTAACCCCCAGAGTTCTGAGAGTTCACTTTACGCTCATTGATCCATGCTTCTCACTTGACAATCGATTTATTACAAGAAGTTCATAAAGTTATAGCAATTTGCTTGTCTCACGCAGAAAGAAAAGTTTTTATAAATTTTACTTTTCGATGGGATTGTGCTGAAGATTGGATAAAATTTAGATATTCAGCTTCAGTTCAACAAAAGCAAGACTAATTAGAGGGGTTGTAAAAGGTGTTGTTCCCCAGTTGCCGATTCATATTCTATTAAATCAGTTTAGTGCAGTAATTTTGTTTTTAGAAATAATAATCATCATGTTGTACCTAGCATTATGATGCATTCTAGTTTTACAATTTGAGCTCCAAAAGTTAAGAATCATCAAAAATTGGAATGAAGTTGTGTGTACATGAATATATTACTTTTTTAAAGCGGCAATTAGCAGACATGAAACCTTGATTATGAATCAACAGCCACTGTGCTGTCAACCCAGAGATTGCCAAATTTCTGAATAGCTGGTTTGATAGCCCCTTAGGTACGATTTGTGTGCACCAGTACTTTTATCGCTAGCCAAAGTTCATGAAACTGAACTGTAAAAGGTGATTACTCTGTGAGTTTGAGCCTCAACAATACCCTCCAACACAATAAAATGACTAAAGCCAGTTATTTCTCCAAAGGAAATGCTCAATGAGGTTCTAAAAGGATCGGGTTTACATCAAAGAAAGCACCCAAGTGGTCTGTAAATTAAGAGGCAGAGGTTATGTCACAGACGTTAATGCCCAATGTTGCATGAATATGATTACTGAAAAAAACAACTTGGAACTAGAGAAAAAAGATGAAAAATCAGTTTGCCTGAAAATCAGTTCTAACATGTAGGACAGACAACTAAATGTTCAGGTGTTATCAAAACTTATATGAAGTTGATGATGGTAGTTCTAGCCTACAGACTCAACAGATAGATGAGCATGTGGTCCGTGATCTCAGAAAGCATTTTGCATGGTGATAAAGAAACATACCCATCAGAATAAACAATTTCTATGACAAGTGACTGAAACCAAGAGATACAGCAACGTCCTAAAGCTCCTCATACACAGGCATATGTTTTTGAAACCTCACACCACAAAAAAAAACCTAAAAACCCTAATTTAAACTGTCATAAAAATAAAGTTAAATCCCAACTTTACACCAACCTACTTTGGAGTGTTTTTGTTTATTAAGTCTTATTTGTTGTTTTTGGCTGGAAAAAAACAGTACAACAACAAATACATAAATCAGACAACAGGAAATAAAGAAAAAAGCTCTAATAACTAATACCTATGCAAGTAAAAACAATATTTAAAACATCGCAATACACACACGATCTCACTTGCACCATTGTCCTAATACATGATGTATAAAAATACTAATAACAATGGAAGCAAATGTCAGATTTGTAGTTAATGACAAATACATACAATGTATTTACCACAATAAGCTACAGTGCAGGTAAAGACACAAGCATTTTGTTATGACAAAATAAAACTGCATACCCTGTTAAACTACATCTGCTTTCGACAAACTGTTGAGTGCCAGGTCACAAAAGCATACAACACAGGGACAATTTTGATGTTCTTACTAGTGTAAAAAAAATCAGGCACCTGCGAATATACCCTCTCCAAATAAAAATCGTTGTAAAAGATTATTTAGCACAGGCCAAGCTCAATTACATGTGCCAGAATGTCAGAACAGGTTAGATAAACAGCACTTTCGTCTAGCCTTGTTGCCGACCATTTTAAGATGACGTGTAGTCTAACAACATTTAAATATTTAAGGTCAAAAGGCCTTTGCGAGTACTGCAGCAGAAAGGTTCTATAAGATGATGCTGTGGTCGAATCAGATAAACGTGGGCCAGGGCAGTTAACATGTTCCATTCCAAAGCAACTGAATACCATCTTTGCCAAGAAAAATCTAGTTGCACACTGCCAAAATGGCTTTCATTCTTATTTCAGCATTGAAACAGCCATACTGATAATCCTGGATGACATGCGCTCAACGTTTCGAAAGATCATTCCACATTTCGATCCACAATTGAAGAATATTGTAAAGGGACACAGCTCAATTAAAAGGAGAATACCCATCATTCACCATCATTCAAATTATATAGTTTGCTATGACAGCAACTACGTCAGGTTCTGGCTCTTGGAGCTTTTCCAACTTTAATAGAATTCATCATCATCATATTGCAAAACATTTTATTTTCATTTAGATCGGAGGTACCATCCCATCTATTATATGAAGCCAAAACAAACTAATTTACGGGCCCATCCATCACACAGGCATCTTGACATCATGGGGCATATTTACAAGAAAGTGGCGCATTGGTCCCGATGGGCCACTTTTCTTGCATGCCTCTAACACCACATAATGACACTATGGTTGCGCCGTATTTACAGTGTGGTGCACCAGTATTGTGGTGCTTTGCAGGATTAGTGCCAAAAATTATGGCGCTAATCCTGCAAAGTAAATGGAGACCCATTGAAACCATGGGACGTCATTTTAATGCCTGCCTTTGGCAGGTGTTAAAAAGGACACTAAATATGGCGTAGTGAAAGCTTATAAATTTCACTGCCTCATTTTTCTGGACCTCCTAACGGGGAACACCCCTGTTGCATAAATTATGCCTGGTGCAGGCATGATGTGGTGCAAGGGGTTAGAAAGTGGCGTAATGCATGCATTGCACCACTTTGTAAATATAGCGTAACGAAAAGGCCACCTCACTACCACATTAGTGTAAAAAAGAAATACGCTAATGTTTTGCAAGGGGCTTGTAAATATGCCCCCAAAAGCCAGAATCCTCTGTGACATTTTATTAAAGACATTAAACATAATTATGCTTTCCTTTTTTGTCCATTTAATAGACCTTGGCACTCATTCAGAGTCCCGCAGACTTGGTTAGTACAACTACCTAGGAAAATACCATTATTGCAGAATGCGGTTTACCCCCGGGGGGCTTTTACTTTCCGATTCCGAGGTTACCTGGAGAAACCTGTGTGTGTTAAGATGGGGGTGGGCTGGGTTGTATTACTGGAGGTCCAAACGAAATTTGCGAGGAACTGAGAATGCCAAATCAGCGCGCACACTGTTACTAATTCAACCGCTACCAAGCAACTTGGATTACGCTTATTTTTGTACACATTGCTCGGGGTGGTTCAAGGCCCTTTTACATTGTCGTGGGATAAAGGCTGCATAAACAGATCTGGCAAAGAAGCGCTCGTGACAAACACTGACAGAAAGCCTCCAATTACTTGAACAATGTATGAGGTCCCTACTCAGATTTCCTCAGCTCCAGATAAGTGGGGATAATCTCCTTACATAAGAAAATGCGAGAGTTCAGCAGGGTTCATGCATCACTCTCAGTTCACTTTCCAAAAGCATCTGCAAGTGGATTGATCAGCCGTATGTAGCGCTGTACAAATTCAAGGTAACATACATTATAACAACTAAACATAAAACATACGTCATAGTTGTTTTGTAGTGCTGAGAGATCAAGAAATAATTGTTTTTATATATGATTTGTAGAGGACAGTCAATAGCATGGGGAATGCCTTTTCCTTATGTCTAAGACCCTGAGATATAACGTAAAAATATTCCAATGCGGAAGGAAGGGGAAAGGTCCTTCACGTTGAAGTGTGAAGTCAGAGAATGATAAGAGTATGATTCTCGGGTTACATCATTGCTGTCTGGAAAGACTTTGGTGCATAAAATGGGAGTGCAGGAAGAATAAGATACTTACCTGTACATATTGGTTCTCACACCTTGGGGAGTATGCAAGGTGCCACCAGAAATGGTGGGGATGCCTGTAAAAGGTAACAAAAATGTCTTTAGTGCTCCTCTTCATATTCGCTGCAGCAAACACTACTATGGCAGTGGACAAGGAAAATCTCTTTCTAATATTCTCAACACTCTCCTGTTCCCCCTGTGGGCAATGGTGGACTCCTTCAGGTGTAATGTAATACTTTGCAGATGCCACATACTTTTCCCTTAGTTGTGAATCACAACAGTTCTGGAACGTTTAAGGTACCTAGTAGTAGTCATGTCAATGTAAGAAAAAACATTGGTAACTTATATGCACCGCAAGTCATTGGAATCTATGTTTTCAGGTAGGTGACATGTTTATCATTTGACAGTGTGATATATTCAGGTCCATGCGCCAGCACGAGTAGTTAGATTCTGCAGGGATATTAAGAGAAAAAGATCCGTAGGACTGTTCTGCCAAATCTAGCATCAGACCTGGCATCAAGATGTGCCGAGCAATATCAGATAATGTGCACGTAAATGCCCAGTCTCGCACATCTCATTCATGGCAATGCAACTCATGCAATCATTAATTGTTGTCCCATGCCCCAATTCAATATGGAAAAGGAATGGAGGGAAGGTGGGAAAAAGGAAGAGAAGATGCGACAGAAGGCAGAGAAAGAAGATAGATCATAACAGAAAGAGAAAGTAAGCACGTACGCAAGTAGGACAGCAACATAGTGAGGTAACCCAATAATTTTAGGACAAAATAAGTAACATGTTTGCATTAATAAAGAGAATGTGCTGATAATGCTTAATGTGCAGAAAGGGCTTTTCCAAATTTGGAAGCATCAATAGCCCCCTAATGCTCCTCGAGTCATCACACTACAACATCATATAGACACTGGACACAATCTTCCTCTTAGACATAAACCAGACAATAAACTACCAACAAATGGTATAACTTGGATTTTGCCAACAAGAAAATATTAAGCCAAAAACTGACGTGCAGGTTGGGGACCAATCTTGAAGAGGAAAAATTTGGTGGAGATTTCCCTGTAAAGAAAAGTACATAGCTACCAGTATTGATAACAAAGGAGCACCATTCTAACTCTTGACCCACTATGAAGTTAGTAATCAATATCACGCACAAAATGAACCCAAAGGCCTCAAAATACTACTTGTGCACTACCCAACCTCGCTGAAGCAGAAATAGTGCAAATGTGAGTGGATATGTGTTGGAAACGACCATCCTTTCTGTGGCATTCCCTAAAATTTTGCTTTTTTCACTAAACAAGATTTTTTGGCCCTAGGACTCGGTGCACTTAATTCCTGCTAATGAATGATAAAGTGCTTGTGCTCTCACTTTAAACATGGTAAAAGTGACATACGCTCTATCATTTACTTTACGTCCCCATTATGTGGTACTACATGTTAACAGGGCCTGTAAATTAACTGCTACTAGTGGGCTGCAGCACTCATTGTGCCACCCACTGAAGTAGCACTATGCAACATGTCTTCAGGATTGCCCCTGCAGCTTGTGTATGCAGCTTTGAACTACCATTTTGACAAGGAAAAATAAACCTTTTGCCTCGCCTATACCTTCATTTTTTAATGCTTATAAATTACCCCTAAAGTAGGACCTATAAACCAACGGAGCTCTCTTTCGTGTTTCTTGCTCTAAATTGTGCTGTCAGGAGAGCAGTGCGTGTGATGGACACCAGAAGGCCAAATTGACTATTCTAACTCCAGTCCTACAATATTTGAGGAAAGGGAAATTACCCCAGATATTCCAGGGGTCGTAATATTTTGGGAGTATTTATAAATTCTAAAAGTACTTTTAGGAGGCGTTGGAAAGTAGTAATTGTTTATGATTTAGGCGAGGGCTTAAAGCAGTTCTGTGGCTGCGACTTGTGCAGTGGGCTTCTTTATGTGGATAAAGACTTCCTTTTGGATTCTGCACTTTGCCTGGATTTCTTTCAATTAAAGAGGATTTACTACAGTTTTGACGACGATCATGAACATACACTGTGGAACCCCTGAACACTTAAGGTACTGTTACTTTTTTGTCTGCTTTGCTTTTGCCTTTGCTACGGTCTCTCTGTTTGGATCTGTACACTCCGTAAAACGAGCGACAATTAGATTGTTTATCTGAATTTCCTCTTAAATTTATTGGCCATATTTTTCCTACTAATCAGGCCTTTCTTGTGTATGCGTTTGTCTCCAGTGTGCGGCCGTTTTGACTGCTTCTTTGAATGGAATCCTCAACATTTCCTTGCGGCTTTGGATTCCCTTACAGGAGCCTATTTTATGAACTTTTTAAAGTTCTTGCTAAGATAATTACTAATATTTCACTCTCCCCAAGCGTTGCCTATGTTTCACGCCCGTCTACAAGCTTTAGGGCCATATTTATACTTTTTGACGCTAAATTGCGCTAACGCAATTTTGCGTCAAAAAAATTTGCGCCGTCTAACGCCATTTGGATGCGCCATGCGGGCGTCAAATTTATACTTTGACGTACGGCGGCACAACCAACAGGTGGGAGTCATTATTTCGTGACGCAGACAGCGTCGGTCTGTCGTAAAGGAAACCAACGTAAATGCGACGCACATCACTGTGGGTCGATTTACGACAGCGCAATCGTGAAAACGCCGTTTTTTTTCACGCAATTGCGTCACATTTTTGCGCGAAAACTGCCCTTTCAGGAGAGGAGACCCAAAATGGATCCTAGATGCCCCAACAGACCCCAGGAGGATGAGAGCAGACCAGGAACCAGCCAGGAGGAAGCGTACAGGAACCAGGACATTTAAAAAAAAAAAAAAAAAGTGTCGCTTCAGTGCAGAGGAGCAGGAAATCCTGGTGAAAGAGGTGACGGAACACCAGCACCAACTTTTCATCACCTCCAAATTGCCACTCAGTAGGAGAGAGGCCATCTGGAAACAAATTGTGGACAAGATTAACAGTGTGGCTGAAGAACGCCGGACAGTCACCGAGTGTAAGAAACGCTGGCATGACTGCAAACGTAGGACCAAAGAGAAAATGGCCAGGAACAGGAAGGCAGCAATGCAGACTGGAGGGGGGAGTCCAGCACAACAGGAGGCCCTGGACCACATGGAGGAGATGGTCGCAGCCGTCATCCCGGAGGAGATCGTCACAGGGATTCAAGGACTGGACAGCGCAGACTACCACGACACTACGCACATGCAGGGTAAGTCGCATGGGGAATCATGATACAATAATGGGGACTGTAAGCAGGGGGGGGATACCTACTACACAATGCATGTAAGTCAGCACATATATGAAGTGGCAT
Organism: Pleurodeles waltl; assembly: GCF_031143425.1. Lineage (NCBI taxonomy): Eukaryota > Metazoa > Chordata > Amphibia > Caudata > Salamandridae > Pleurodeles > Pleurodeles waltl. The sequence goes on from NC_090439.1 coordinate 308,750,685, forward strand.
GGGGAAAGGGGCACGGCAGGGGGGCATGCCCAGTACTGACCGAAGCTGGGGCACGACAAAATACAGCAACAACAACAGTCCCACGGGGACATCCTGTAATTACAACAAGAGAGCCAAGGGAAAGCAGTGACAGGTGGGAAGGACACTACCTCAAATCCACATCCAGGCACTTGTATTGCAAAATCTATTCTACATCAACTAGGTCCCTATCTGTAATGCAGTAACAAATACAACAACTGTAACTTAACTGCAAACACAGTTGACAATAACACCTCTCATCTCTGTGCAGCTATAGTACCAAATGGCAGAAACCCCACCCTGGAACATACATACCTAAATTAGGGGGTGAGGGTGACATCTGCAATTACTCCTAGAAATAAGACAAAGGTACCAGTACACTCAAATGCCGAATGTCCATAACTGACACATACATAAGCCTAAGTAAACAGCAATAGGAGCCACACAGCACTAACGATACACACATGCTGCATACGTCAGGGTCCCTCACGTGCCTGGCTAACAAGGCTACATCACTAATGTCATACTGCTCAGACAACAACATTGAGGAGGGGACACAGGCAACTGGTCACTGAAACACACCTGCAAAGTCGGACAAACAAATAGGACCTTCATACGATAAACAGGCCAATCCAATTCAAAACACATCACCCAACATCATCTCAAAACATCAAGAATGTTTACATCCATACCACATCCTAACATTGACATGCATAGGTAATGCCACGTTACATGTACAGATCATGCAATGTGAATAAAAAGTGTATGGGGCAGGGCCTGAGAGGCAAGTGTGCTGGCAGGGCAGTCACAACACCCACAGTCAGTCAAAGTGTAGTGTGGCAAGTGAAACATATACTTTGCGCATTAGCCTCAGGCTGGAGGCCTTTGTGCATCTTACCCTGAATGTACTTATACTCATTTGCTCACATCTAAGTGCCTCAGAGCAATTTGCACTAAATGATTCTCATTGCCCTTCCTATCAGTTAATGTAGCAAATAGTCAGTCCTAAGGTGTTGTCAATTAGTCAAATCACACTGTTTTGCCTACTTCTGCACTGGAGTTTGCCAGAACATATTCACTCTGTGCCCCAGTCAAGGATACCGTCTGGTACGTTGCTGATAGATGTGGTAGGGGTCAAGGTTTGGCATTCCTGCGTAGGGAAACTTTGTCATCACCATGACATATGTCTTTTACATTCACTCCCTTGTCCCAAGACACGCATGGGGGAGTTTCCAAACAGAAAATAACAACTAGATGCTGCCTGCCTTGCTGCTGATGCACAACCAGATCCTAGCCCATTCCTCTGATATGAGGGATGATGTCTCCCCTGTGATTCTGACAGGCAACCTCCAAACTTAACAAGCTGTGCTATACATAGAACATGCAGGGGGAGAGTAGAAACAGTTAGGCACCATGAAAGCTGTGTACTAATGTATTACTCTCCTGCGGACTATTTCAATTCTAACAGTGTGTATTGTTTGTGTAATTAGGGCTCACACCTAAATTCCTACAAGTCAGGTGTACAATGAAACTTCATATCAAACTAATACTGTCTTTGTCTTTTGTGTATGGGAACATACCGGAAAAGATACAAATGTGTAGGACCTGAGTGACCACCACTTCCCTGAGAAGTTCCAAAGATGTCATGCGCTCGGATGTCTAAACATTCCTTTGATGTGGGAGACCAGAGGCACTGCTAGTTAGTCTTAGCTAAATTGAATATCTGGGTGACAGAGTTATTTTCAAGTGGGTCAAACTTAGTCCCCCACACCATTAGCTATCCTGCTGCCTAGAAAGCCAAGAATCACATGTTGGATAATGAGAGCCCACCCTACAAAATGTCCCTCCATAACAATAGTGAAACACCGAGTGAGGAGTAGGAGAAAAAAACGCCTATTCCTAAATAATTACAAAGCAACACCTAGAGGCGACCTGGCAGACATGTCTGAAAGATCCATATCAAACATGTGACACACAGGTGGGCCATAGGCCTACAACAATGCCCTATGACGGACAGCAGATACCTAGGCAAACACAGAGTACAATGTTAAGGCATCCAAAGGCTTGTATCTTACTGCAAAATTGTCACAACACAGACACACTAATTGTACCCTGTTTCATTGCAGAGGAACACGGATCTCCTGCTGATCTGCCTGTCCATGAGTTCCCTGATGACATGGATGACGAGACCATCAACCTCCCACAAGAGACCATTGACATGGTCCTTGAAAGTCTCCAAACCCCACCTTCAGTCACAAGGAGGAGCACAGAAGAAGCAGCCACCACAGTAGAACCACCCGCCACCCCAATTGTAAGACCTGCCAGCTCCAACACAGCTGAGGACTCTGACGACACTGGCACCAGCTTCGAAAGAACTGTCGTTGGGGTCCAGCGGGAGCTGGCCAAGGAGGTGCGGGTGGGGATGCAAAATATGGCAGCCAGCCTTGAGGGGGTGCGTTCGTGCATGTTGTCAACTGCTGATCAGGCAGCTGCAATGCAAGCCAGAAATTTTCTCTTGGAGAACATTTCAAAAACACTGAAGGAAATTGGCACAGCTGTCATCCAGTTGACACAACAACTCAAACTGCAAGCCACTCAACGTGTGCACGAATGCAACATAGAACCCCTCAGGGCCGACCTGGCTGCCTACCATCGGGATGTGGCTGCCATTCTGAAAAACCAGCAGGCCCTCCTTGCTGCAGTACTGCCCTTCCTTACTCAACAGGGATCAGCCCCCGGGATGTCTGCCTCCATGTCTTCTAACACTGAGGTGTGTGTTGCCCCTTCACAACCAACAACAACAAGGACACACCAGGCAACACACACATCAGAAGAAGAAGACATGGAACAGATAAAATTCACACGCAAGAGTACCCGGAAGCCCTAGTCCCTGCACCATGCCCTACTCTGACCAAGGTCCTACGTTTTGACACATGCCAGTCTCACTACAACTAACCTCAATGACTGTTCGGCAATCCACTGTATGACTTGTCCACCTTGCCAGTGAATGTTTCTCTCCTACCATTTGGCATTTCATGTTCCTCTGCACTGTCTGTGACATCACCCCAGCATGTCAGGAGCATCATCCACACCCCTTCTGTAGGATCACCATGTAATAATGCACCAGAAAGGAGTCAGCAAACATGGTGAATGGACATTTTGCACAACATCACTTATAAATAAATATCACTTGCACACCTATTGTGTCTCTGTGTCATTTCAAAATTCAACTGTGCAGTAGATAACTCCAAAGTGGCTGTGTGGAAACCATGTCGATTCTCTATACTACTGTCCTGATTTCATGTATACTGAATCATCTGTGCAGTGGCCAGGATTGCATCATAGCTTTACTATACTGAGGAAAATAACTGATGAAGGGACTAAGCACACACAATCATGCTGTGTTGGACAGAATGATGCACCATCTATAGCTATTCTACACAACTAATGGTGGCTGAGAAATGTAGGCACCATGCAATACTAAAATTTGAAATTATGCTGTAGAATGAAAGGAATGATAAACAAATTACACTGCATCAATCACCCTTACGGCGTATACTTCCATGAAGGAAAGTCATGCTGAATCAGTACACACATGATGCAGGTCAGCAATGATAGCAACAAGACAAGAGTGTGAACAAATCATCATCTATAAAGCTCTCCCTGAACTTCACAATGCTGTCCGACCTATCTATTTACCTACAATAACAAGTCTGGAAGCACTCTTTTGAAGTAGGATACATACCAACCCCAAACCTTGATGATCAATGCACACTACCAATGGTGGATCTCCAACATGGTGGATACTTACCAAGTTAGCACACGGGTAGCTGGCATGTTAAACCTCATAAGCCTGGGGATAGGGAGCATGGAACACAAATGTCATACTTAACATTTCTGCTACACTGATGTCAAGGCCATGAAAAGGTAGCACCTAACGCATCAGGTAAAGGGTTAACAAATTTTTTATTTAAAAGTAGTAATAAAAGAGGCAACTAAGGGAAAGGTAAACCTACACTAATCTAACCTGACTACTACTAACCCACAACTGTCCCTAACTAACCTAAGCTAAACTTACTCTACACATGTAACGAAACGATCTAAACATCAACCCCCCACCCACCATTAAGAGACAAGACACATGCAGGACAACACTTACTAACCTACACACATACTATACTATCCTAAACAAACATATATTTTTTTGTATTTTTTATTTTTTATATTTTTATTTTTTTATTAAACAGGAATCCCAACATTGCCCAACACACAAATATTAGATAGAACGTATAAGGACCCCCCACCCTCTTACCTAACACTAACTAAGCTAATTACCTATACTTATCCTATAACTAACCCCCCAAACCCAACTAACAGTATGAAAAGAGGAAAGAGGGGAGAGGGGAGGGGTAAAAGTTCAGGAGGGCAAAATAACTAAAGATTTGCCCTCTGAAGTGTGCGCCGGATGGAGCGCACCTTCTTTTTAACCTCCGCCATGTCCTCCGTCAGGTTGTCCACCTTTCGAATTAACCTGTCCAGTTTCCTAGACAATGCCTGGAAGGCTGCAGGGTCAATTGGAGGGTCACTGCTGGTCTGCGTGCCGGTGGAGGTGGAGATTGTCGCTGGAGTGGAGTGGCCACGGGACAGCCCTGCTCCCAACACATGGCTGGGTCCAGGTCTTGAGGAAGATGGCTGGTCCGTCGCTGGGTCCCCTTGGGCAGACCTGGTGGTTGTAGGTGGCACCGTTGGTGGAGCCTGTGGTGTGGCATACCACGCCCCGGAGGCCCGATCGGAATTGTATCTGCGGGCCATCCTCCGATACCCACACTGCACCTGCAGGATGTGCCTGTACCTCATTGCCCTGTGCTCAAAATGGTTGCGCTCTGCGGCACTCAGGTTTGCAGCTGTGAAGAGAAAAGGGAAATATTGAGCATTGAATTTACAGTGGGTTGAATCCCACAATGGCTCATTTGTCCATTACTAGAAATATATTGTATGCAGCAATTGTTACAACATAGTTCACGGAAATGCTCAGAGGAAGTACATGTGAATCATGCATCCCTAAGGTCATATCACACCTAGCATATCCATGTCTCTACATGATGGATGACATCACCCTAAACTTCTCATCCAAATCATACCTAAGGCATTTGACATTATGGCACCAGCTCTTCCGCATACTGACTTCAGTACATATGTCATTCTATGTGATTACACTCACACTCCTCACTCAATAGCATTTTTAATTAGTTGTGTGCTAAGATTGAACCCCTGGACCAGAATCATGTGTCCACACTAGGTGTCAGATGTAGGAATTTAGGAAAATCAACTAGCAAATTGCAAAGCAGAACGGTGTCTCTGACACCGTCTGCGAGTCGCTATGGGGTCCCTAAACCCACCTCATGAACATCAATGATGTGGGTTCCAAGTTGCCCCACCTTAGCAACATGGGCACTCACGGGGATGGTGGCCTGCTGGGACCAGCAGAACTCCATAGACGTGACTGTTTTTAAATTAAGCAAGTTATTTCTCCCCAAGTGTAGGCCGTTTACCGGAAAGAAAAATGAGCTGCAATTATTTTTAAATCACAACAATTGTACTTGGAAATTTTCACGGTAATTATTGGTCCCTTAGACCACTGGCTTTTTTGCGCAGGATTTTTTTAGTCCACTCACAAAGGCTGAAGCTTTACAATGAGGACCCCTTCCAGTCAGCAAGGTGGTTACCATCCACTTCAAGTGGATGATAACAGTTACTCACTTTGCAACCACGTACTCGGTTGCAAATGGGATTGCCTACCACTGTGATTTGCAAGTAGGTCTGGTAAAACCCTTCATTATATCAATTTTGAAAAGCATTTTACTCATATGTACATGACCACCAAAGACATTTTGGATTAGGAAACAGACGTTTGCAAATCCCACACAGATATTTATGCCATTTGCAACGTGTAGACATTTTTCTCACTCTGGCCCAAGGTACTAACTCAAGTCACAAAAGGTGTTAAGTACGTGTAACATACTGGTTGCTACAGTCCTAGGTACCCTGTTTCACAGTAACATCCCAGTCTTTGTGGGTGGTGTGGGAAGAACAACCAACAATCCCATGTTCAATGCACACCCAGGAGTGTACAGAAAGTTCAACAATTATGTGTCTTCACACACAACACCTATGAAGGGCTAGCAACACGTTGTAGTCAGCCCAACCTTGTCACATCCCAGGTCCACACATGTCAAAATGTTATGACTTAGCCCAACATAACATACTATTAGTGAGGCATGTTTAACAACACACACAGGGGAGGTAGTACACCCATTCACATGATTCAACTGAACACCTAGGGCATTGCACTCAAGTCATACACACTTCGAGTTCACCTTGTGGAAGTACATGCCCATGGAAGATCCAACCTACAGTGTACACAGTCCATCCTCAACTAGGAAGAAGCACTTGTCATCAATGCCATGTGCCTAAGCTATCTGGGAGACTGTCAGTCTGATATGCAGACTCAGTTCATGGCAAGTCCCTGACCAAGTCTAACATTGACCAGTCTATTCCAAATGAGTCATACCATTCCCAATTGCCTCCATAATTGAATGGGCTACAGCCCCTCAATCTGAGAGATGACTACGTATTGCTTTGCAGAAACATTATTCAAATTTGATATCACACTAAAAGAACAAAGCCAATGAACGGCCAGCACATCAAATCATGAATTCTCTTGAACACACAGTAATCCATCATGCGTCATTACCAAACAATGTAAATAGCACTCAGGCGACACTCACTGTAGGTATCGGGGTCGTCAAAATGGGCCACCTCTCCCACGGTGTACGGGGCTGGTCCACCTGTAAAGCATGAAACAAAGATTATACTCAGACTGGGTGAACGGACAAAAGATTTCTGTTACAATGACACTGTGTGAAAATGACATGGTAATGATAGACTTTCACACATGCTCATCCTGCATGGATCACTTTGTATTCAACATTAACATTGGATGAGTCTCCTGCTCCAGTGTCACACCCTACTACACTCATGCAGTGGTCAGGACAGTCATGTGTCGTCCAAGTTAATCCTCCATTAGTATGCCCCAACAATAATGTTATCCATACATCTCAGCATGTGCATCCCCGAGAGACATTCCAAAACTGGTTCCATGAGGACTGCATGACCACTCACAATTAAACAGGCTATTTGGACAGGGTCAACAGACAGCAAACAGACACACATGTGACATATGTGTGAACAACATGACTAACTTCATGTGACGTGACGGCAACACACATGTATAGCATCATCATGTGTTTCCAATTTTCTGTCTAGCTATGGCGTCTGCATATGTAGGTATGTTGTTTCTACATGACGTACTCACTGGCCATTATGACCAGTGGAGGACAAATAGAGCCGTTCACGTGTTGCTTTTCTGACACAAATGCAACACTACATTACATGCAGCTACAGGCATCTGGTATGTGTTGCAAAAATGATCCATCGGACTGGTAGCATAGGTCTTCATACACATTCTGCAACAAATACACATTAGGACACATATGTATACCTTTGTAGCGCAGCATTTGAAACATTTTGGGACGCAGAGAGGGGGCGACTTAGCATAATACAAATAGATGTTGAATTTATAAAGCTGTCATTGCGTGTACATGTGTTGCAAGAATGGGGATTAATGTGTATAACCATGGGCCTAGGTTTCCCTGGCATTACACACACTCAGCTACTTATTTTGCAGATTCGCTAACAATCATCACATGTTCACACACCGATTTCTGTCATTCCCATGTAATTGTTTTTTACTCACCAACATGGCCACCAATCTGGAGTCCCAGGTGGTCCAGCAGGTCCTGTTCCCTGGTGATCAGATCTGCCCAGCGGTGCTTGAGTTGGTGTACATTCCTGAGACTCCCATAGACCCGGACCAGGTGATGGCGCACCTTCTCCCACCGGATTTTCCTGGCCTCCGTGTGATACCCCTGTATCACACGGCCCCCAGCTTCCAGCATTAGTGGGAGGAAATGGCTTACGAGCCATATGAACCCCCCCAATTCGTCTTCCCCCATCCTGGACAGGCGAGGCCTACCTGACATATTGAGAGGGATAAGAATGTACCAACAAAATATAAAATATAAAGGGGGAAATGGGGAAAGGTAGAGGTGTGAAAGAAAAAGGAGAAGTAGAAAAATAGCCCAACTAACCCCCCAAACTATGCTACCCACAACAGACTCCCACAGACAATACAAACTATCACAGGTATAGACAAAATAACACTAAACAGACTGAGACAATGTGATACAACAATAATAGATTGACACTAAGACAAAATACAAGGCACACAGGACACTAGAGCAGTAAAACACAGGACAACACCTTTCACACAACCACACAGTCTAGAGAAATCTGAGACTGCAAAGTGAAAGTGAAAGTTACCTCCCAGTACAGATTTTGTAAAGAGAATATCCTATTACATCACTTCCTGCATAAAATGGCCGCCGTTTTTATTTTCCCGTTATGCGTCATATTTTCACGCATACACAGTTGTGCGTCAATTTTTTATGACGCATTACAGTGCGCATGATGCGGAGTGAAAAAATATGATATGAATATTAATAATTAATACTGTACATGAAATGACCAATATATTGTGCATGTAGCGTCAATTTCACCACGCATACATCATGGGCGTCGTTTTTTTTACACGTACAGTGGTGCACATGATGCGGAGTGAAAAAATATGTTATGAATATTAATAATTAATACTGTACATGAAATGACCAATATATTGTGCATGTAGCGTCAATTTCACCACGCATACATCATGGGCGTCGTTTTTTTTAGACGTACAGTGGTGCACATGATGCGGAGTGAAAAAATATGATATGAATATTAATAATTAATACTGTACATGGAATGACCAACATATTGTCCATGTAGCGTCAAATTCACCACGCATACATCATGGGCGTCGTTTTTTTTACACGTACAGTGGTGCACATGATGCGGAGTGAAAAAATATGTTATGAATATTAATAATTAATACTGTACATGAAATGACCAACATATTGTGCATGTAGCATCAATTTCACCACGCATACATCATGGGCGTCGTTTTTTTTACACGTACAGTGGTGCACATGATGCGGAGTGAAAAAATATGATATGAATATTAATAATTAATACTGTACATGAAATGACCAACATATTGTCCATGTAGCGTCAAATTCACCACGCATACATCATGGGCGTGTTTTTTTTACACGTACAGTAGTGCACATGATGCAGAGTCAAAAATATTGTGGATGTAAATAATATTTTGAAGGCGAAATATCAAGACACTTTTGGATACATTTGTATCTGACTCTGCATTGTGTGCACTCATGTACGTGAACAAATTATGACGGCCATGCTGTATGCGTAGAATATGGAGCAAATTTATCCAAATGTCTTCATGTGTTTAGCTTTGGAAAGGTGATTTGTCATGGTCAAACGGTGCGATGTGAGACACATTTGTGTTTGTATATGACAAATGTCCGTACTTTTATGTATAGACGGCCTTCACACTGTGATGTTTGGGATACGTTAACTAATGTATTGACCATATTTGACAACATATTTGGTGTAATTGCTGATGGCTATTTTGAAATGATGTTTTGGATACCATTATGTATTCCGTCTCCAAAATGTGCCCACCTTTATGATGGGGATGCTTTTATCTGTAGTCCTAACAGGGAGTGGGAGAGTCACTTTCAGTTTTTATGGGGCTGACCATGTCCCATTATGATTTTGTGTTTCATATTTGTGTAGGACTTGTGACATGGAGGCCACACATGTGCCTTATGCATGTGTTTAGTTCACAAGTACATGATTCTTGTATGTTTTGGGGGTGGTAGAGGTGGACTTAGGCCCCCAGCACCCTAGGATTTGACCATCCAGAATAGCTACTGTATCCATGGAGTATTTTTATCATATCATGGCAAACCTGCAGCAGCGGGCTAATGTAAGGCCATATGGTATGAATGACTGTTGACCATTCATTCATCTCATTAGCCCATTTGACGTTTGCAGTAATGATGATTTGGAGCTAAGTTGCATACCATTTTCATATGACTAAGTTTGCAAGACTCTCAGCGTTCACGATGTGATAATGCGAAGAATTTTTTGCTTGTCTGTGTCCCTTTCTGCATAAACTGGTTTAGTGTCATGTTACAATCTTCCTGCTAGGTTCAAACTGGGACACAACTGTGATGGTCTACTTTCAAATATTAGGTTGGTTGTATGACATATGTGTACATGTGTGTGGGAATGTGGATCCAGTATGACCTGTCTGTGTGTATGTTGTCACTGTAACTTCAAGGTCTCCTCCTGAGTTAGTGGCAGCTGATGTTGTTGCAATTGTGTATTGCTCACATCATACACTTGAGAGAAGCCATTGATGACATGTTCACGTACACATGGATGGTCCCACCCTGTCTATGAACACGTGTGATGTGACTTTCAAATGATCTCCAATTTTGGGCTGGATGAGAGACTGTTTCAGTTGTTTGGATCCGGCATGTGTAATTGTCACATTTGTACTCTTGTTGGGCTCTGTGTATGGTAATGTAACATGTCACATCCTACCCTCTGTGCATACAGTTGTGATGTTTATTTTTGGTGTGATGAATTTTAATGGCATTCTTGATCAATGAGACGACATTCATCTTCAGCTATTTCAAACTAAAGGTGGTCAGAAATGAATAGGCCAAAGCATGATGTGGTGTTTGTTATCTGTGTTTATTTACAAGTGTGGAATACAAGTGATTATAATAACTTAAGTAAAAAAATTGTTCACAAGCTGTTGGCGCCTACGCACTCCTGCTGCGGTGTTAGGTTGTTCCCCCTCCTGTTGCAGGCCAGCATCCTCCTCATCATCATCCTCAGGCATGTCTGGGTCCGGTTCAAGGAGGGGAATGTTCCTTTTTACACAAATATTGTGTAATATGGCACAAGTGAGTATGATCTTGCAGACCATCTCTGGGGAGTATAGTAGGCTTCCGCCAGTGATGTCAAGGCAGCGGAACCTTGACTTTAGGATCCCAAAGGACCTCTCCACAATGCTGCGTGTCCTCTTGTGGGCGTCATTGTATGCCCGCTCAGCAGCAGTATTTGGGTTCCCATATGGTGTCATTAGCCAAGGCTGGATGCCATACCCCTGATCAGCTGAAAGAGAAACACAGAATGGTATCAATTAGATGTAGGAGGCACTGTTGTACGTATCTTTGATGGCAGTAGTTGTGTTGTGTTGTCTGTGACTATTTTGTGTACTAATGTGACAACCTATGGTTGTTGGTGGAAACTTTGGCATTGTTTTTTTTCCTTGGCTGAGCAAGTGTTTGTTGTCTAACTGTTTGTCAGCAGGATGTATTGGTTTCTCAAGTACAGTGTGCCCTCCCTTGCATTGTGACTTGTGACACAGGTGTCCGTGCGTCCTCACTGGGGGTGTGATGATAGTTCCATGCAGAGTTGAAACATGAAAGGGTATTAGAAACTTTCATATGAACATACCCAGGCCATCCCATCCCTTAAAAGTTATGCATTGTATTAGTGTACAGGTTATTGTGAGACTTCCAATTTGCAAGGTGACATTTAGGCAACCACAGTCATGAATGTCTTCACACTAAGCTGTGGAGTAAATTCCAATGTGTGAGAGGTTCAATGGTGACTTGTGACACATGGCTAGTGATGTGAGTACCTCAGTGTGTTCCTGTCTAGGTGTTGCTATTCTGGTGTATGTGTTGTTTATCCTAGAGGGTTTCTGTGCAGTGAGTATATAAGTAGATTTTTGTCCTTACCAACAAGTAGTCCATTGCCATACCGTCCATCCTGGTAAGTGTTGGTTGATGGTGCAGTGACGGAAGATGAATGCGTCATGTACACTCCCAGGATATTTAGCCACAATGTTGCTGATCAGTCCTTGGTGATCGACTATAGCCTGCACGTTGATGGAATGTGTGTGCTTCCTGTTGCGGTAGAGGTGTTCACTCGCAGCAGGTGGCACAAGGCGTACGTGTGTGCAGTCGATTGCACCAAGGACGTGCGGAAAGCCACTGATGGCGTAGAACCCCTGTTTTGTTTCCTGCTGCTTCTGCACTGTGTTAGGGAAGCAGATGTGGCTGGGTGTCAGTCCAATGATGGCATCCAGTACTTTAGGCAGGAATGCGGAGAAAGATGGTTGTGAGATTCCACCAACCAGGGCACCAGTTGTCTGAAACGAGCCACTTGCCAGCAGGTGAAGTACGGCAAGCAGCTTTGTTTCGGTTGGGATAGTGCGTGGAGTCACTAAAGTGGGGGCCAATTGCTGTTCAATATTTGTCAGCAGCTGCTGAATGGCCTGCCAGTTCAACCGGTACCTCTGGATGATGTCTCGTTCCCTGAGGCCATGCAGGGTTGTTCTTGGGCGGAATATCCTCTCCTGCCTTCTGCGCTGTCTTTGGGGTCCCTGCTGTTGTTGTTGTGGCTGCTGTTGTTGCTGCAGGGCTCTGCGTCTACGTGCACGTTGAAGAAAAAGCACCTCCATGTCTCCCTGTTGCTGCTCTGCTGCTCTGCTGCTCTGTTGTTTGTTCTGTGTGTTCTGATTAAGTACAGGTGTGTTTGCCCCATTTTAACGCCTGCCCTGACCCAGGCGTTAAAATTTCACGATATTCGTGCTTTGCGCCATTTTTTTGCGCCGCCTGCCGCGCGGGAGTGATTTTTGCCCTGGAGCATAAATACCACGCACCGCTATGTGCGTCTGTTTTTGGACGGGAACGCCTACCCTGCATGTCATTAACGCAGGGCGGGGTGCCGCTTCCAAAAACTGGCGCACATAGCGCCATTTTCCTGGTGCGCCGGATTGGGCGTCAGGGTTTAAATATGGGGCAACGTTTGCGCTGAAAGTGCGTCAAAATTTTTGACGCACATTCGGCGCAAACGGAGTATAAATATGCCCCTTAGTTTCCTCGAAGATTTTCTGGCCAGTTTCTTCAAGCGTTTTCTGTCCTGGAGTGCCACCTGCTGTCTCCACTCCAACTTGCTCGCGCTCTCTACCTTGAATAATCCATCCCTGGACCCGTTCTCTCCAATTTTATATCTTGTTAGGTCTTTGCCTCCGCAATGTGGAGTTTTTGTCCTTAAGCCAACCGCGTTCTACCGCCAGACTTTCTTCAGCAGAACTATTGAAAATTGGAAGCTGTTATTTTCTGCTGAATTCTTTGGATATCCATTGGACAAATGTTCTGTCATTTATTTACTTTTTAATCACTAGAACGTCTGCCAATTCTCCTGCTATTCTAAAGACTCTGAAGTCATTTTTTTCAGCACTGGCTCTTATTCTTGGGGATCGTGGTTGTTTTTTTTTCTAATAGTTTTGCCTTTTAGGGCGATACTCTCGGGCACTACATGGAGTGTCAATGTTTTAACTTTTCAGCATGCAAAGTATTTCTCCATAGCCGTTTTTCTTATTATCTTCTGGAGAACCAATCCTCGATTGGTCAAACTGAAAGGAGGTTTTAGTTAACTATTTAAAGGACTGCGGTTCAAATGTATCACCAGAAAAGAAAACCTCTATGCTTATGCATTGTTTAGGAGATGATGCTCTGGAAATCTATGACAATCTTCCTAAACTTTCTGATGATGATTCAGATTCTGTGTCTTTTTCATTAAATTATTCTCATACTGCCTTGAAGAAGTTAGACAAATACCTCTCACCTAAAGTTTCTACTATATTAGAACTTTATCATTTTGGCGTGAGAGAGGAACTCAAAGTAGAGACTGTTGAAGAGTATGTCACCAATTTAAGAAAATTAGCACCTACTTGTAATTTCGGTGACTCTACTGAAGAACGCGTTAGAGATCAGGCTATGTTGAACTGTACCAGTGATTAAATTAAAGGGAAATTCTGGCTTAAGGAAAATCCAAAATTAGACGAGGTTATCTCAATAGCAAAACGCGTTGAACATTCAATGGCATGTGTGATTAAATTGCGCAAAAACAAAGATAATATACACTTCCGATGCTACTCAGTGTGGAATGATGACAATCTGTATTGTGTCCTCCCTTTGTTTGCAACTGCAATGTATAACTTTGTGAAAACTTAATAAACAGAACTTGAGCAGAAAAAAAACAAATTCAATGCCAAGTCAGTAACTTTTGTCGAAACGAATATTACTTGTTTTCAGTGTGGCAATCCAAATCATTTACCAAATAGTAGAAAATGTCCTGTTCTTAGGTTATTGTTCAAATTGGGTGGGAAAAGAGTCTCTTTTCCAAGTGCTCTAAAAAGGGAAAGTGAACGAAGTATCCTCAAAAAGTGAAGAAGTTGTTCTTCAGATTATGGATAAAGTTAATACCATTTCTAAAACCACATGTGAAAATCCTTTAGATGAGTGATTCCCAACCTTTTGACTCATGAGAACCCCCACTGAATCACTACTGGAAGCCCAGGTCCCCCAAGCAATTTGTACAATTTAAATTTCAACCATTAAAACAGTAATTCAAAAGAAATACACAAACAAGTACTGCATCTTGGCAACAACATTTTTGATGTTTGGTTTTAATTCGGGAAGTTGAATCCTCAGGTCAGATTCTACATTTGCCAAGCAATTTCTGTACCTAATTTTTAGATACAAAATATTAGAGAAAGCTTTTTCATATAAATATGTGATAGGAAAAGGAAGGTAAACCTAAGTGCATTTTGTCTCCCCATATCCCCTCTGTCACATGTTTTTCATTTGTTTCATAACACATCTCATACCAGGGTTAGGTGTCAGAGTACTCTACACCACACACATACAGAGACAATGAATCATATGTGTGTAAATCAGTGTATAGAAAATGTTGCATAAGGCAAAGGGGACTACAAAATGTATGATTCACGTCATCCATACTGGTAGGGATTTTCTAAGAGTGCTTAGTTTGGAGAAGAACAAACTCTGGATTCAGAACATAACACAGTGGTTAGTGTTCACTTTAATAATAAGAATGTATTTCCATGCCAACAGTCTTTTTTTAGCAGCATCAGTAGAATGAAAGACTGGGAAAAAAAACTTTCTAACTTATACCATGCAGTTTGTATGCAGCTCTTTGATGGGAGTTCATAGCTCACTGTGCTAGATTACGGTTGTAACTTATGAACTGCACAGTAACAAAAGGATCTCTGCAACAAAAACAGTAACCCACTGTGCTATGCACATAAAATACTGTTCTTTAATATGCATGATACATGTTCTTTGCAGTAGGCATAATAACCATCTGCGCTACCTTAGATGAGTCAAAACTGCCACTAGACAAAACTCTCATCTCTTTCCTCCAGGTACATTAAGTACCAGAGTTATCTTGACACTTTTATTTTTGCCTGAAATCTGCTAAATATACAAGAACCTTGCAGTGCTTTTAAAACTGCTGCACAAATAACAAATATAAAAATACTTGCATGTTTCTGTCATGAGACCCCAACTGGAGAAATGCCTTCTTGCCGGCCCAGGCCATAAGATGCCTGCACCCCCACCCCCCCAGAATGTGTCACGGACCCCTGGGTGTCCGCAGACCGAAGGTTGGGAACCGCTGCTTTAGACGATGTATCCTTCAATGGTGTCAATGGTAATAGGATGAGGAACCTGGGGCACATCTTGCTTTGATTTCTGAGCATGATTTTGCTTGTTTGTTTGAAGGAAAAGTTGGAATACGTGATCCTGACGTATTTCCATTCAGCTATGGTGAAAACCCTGTAGATTCTGACATAACATTTTGTGGTGGTAATCACACATCAGGCAAGATATATGTGCCCTTAAAAGGTGATACCATTTCAAGTTGGCCTTTTCAGAAGGTCTTAGGTATTCATCCCAATCCAAATCCCTTTCACCAAGTTTTAGTATCCAAGGTAGAGTTTCACAATTGATTTCCAGATATTACAGACAAAGTGGGTTGTGTAAAAGGTTACATACACCGCTTAGTCCTGAAAAGTAATGTTGCATTTGAGGTTTGAAAAGTTTGAAATGTACCTTTAGCCTTACAGGACAATGTCAAAAAAGAACCGGATAGACTTTGCCGTTAAGGTATTATTGAAACTGTAGAAGCCACAGAGTGGCTTGCACCAATTGTATCGGCTTCCAAGTCCATTGTGGATATCAGGAACAGTGGATATGAGATAAAGAAATGAGAGGATGGTGGAATATTGCTTTCAGTTATGGAATATAACTGAAATGATTTCTTTATTAGCTGGAGCTAAGTATTTTATCACTTTAGATTTAAGTTCAGCATACCATCAGGTCAAGTTGACAGAAGATTCTAAAAATTTCACATCTTTCATTACACCATTTGAGAGTTTTAGACTTAAATGCATGCCATTTGGGTTGTGTTCTGGTGCTGAGATTTTCCAAAGACTGATGACAAACTTATTAGGACATTTAAATTGTGTAAAATTCTTTCAAGATGATGTTCTTATTTTCAATGATTCACCTGAAGATCACGTGAATACGATTAAGGAAGAACTTGATATTTTCAAAAGCAAAGGTTTACTTTGAATAGTAATAAGTGCACGTTTGGTTGTGAGGAGAAAAAGTATTTGGGTCTTATGATTTCGAAGGATGTTGTGCATCCCAATTGAATATTAGTAAACACTCTCCTAAAATTGTCACCTCCCAGTAAGAAGTTCAAGTGTCTTTGGGAATGGTGGTGTTTTATTCATGTTTTATTCAGGATTTTGCTATTAAAACATTTTCCATAAGGAAACTGTTGAGAAAAGGAGAACCATTTGTGTGGTGTGTGGACTGTGAATAAGCGGTAGAAGGAATTAAAAAGTGTGTAGCCAAAGATCAATCATGGAGAGGTTTTGTTCCAGCTTGCCTTGCTAGGTTAATACTGATGCCAGTGTGAAGGGATTATATTCTGTGCTTAAACAAAGGCAACATGGTCATGAAGTTACCATTGCTATACAACTATAGAGGAGGAAGTGTTGGCTGTTTTCTGGGCTGTCAATAAGTTTAAGGAATTTTTGTGGGATACCAAATTTCTGGTGCAATCTGATCATAAACCACTGTGTGTGGTTTTGGCCAACAAGGGATTAGATTGTATGTTATCTCGTATTTGCAAATGAATTGTTGCTGTGCAAGATTATCATTTTGATGTTCATTATATACCAAGTGTTACCAATAAGGTAGTGTTTTTTTGTATAGATTGTTGTGTAAATCCTCTGACTAAAATAAATTTAGGTATACGTTGTGGAAGGATGAGGACTGCAAGGTTTGTGTTGTCATGCAGGGTTGTATTTCCCATGAAGAGTGGATATCTGAGTTGGAGAAGGATTCTGCAGTGAAGAAGGTTAGTCTGATGGAGTTGGAAGGAAAGTGTGAGAGTATTCTTGGAGAGGAAGAGAGGTGTTGTAGGAAGACCTTTCACAAACTATCTCTGGAAGATAGTTTACTGCTCCGAGGCTGGTAACTCCAGTGGGTGATTGTAAAAAATGTTTACTTGCTCACGAGGGGCATCAGAGTGTGAACAAGACCATGGAAAGATTACATTTCTCATATTGGTGACCAGGCATAGATCTACAAACTGAATTATGATCAGAGACTGTATGGAATGCAGGTTGTGTGATAAGTCTAAAAAAGGTGAGATTCACTTCAGTGGTGTGCCGAAAGCTTCCTGAAAGTTCATGGGATGAGGTAGCTTTTGATACTGGGGGGCCACCGTCCTCTAGGTGGGATAATTTGTATTTGTTTGTACTCATGGACATGTTTTCTAGGTGGCCTGAAGTGATGATTGTATGTGCTACTTCTACATCTTCTATTATCAAGTTTTTGTCAGATGCTTTTGCCAAAGAAAGTAATCCCAAATGCATCTTAACAGATAACAGGGTGCAGATGGCATCCAAAGCCATGACAGAGTTCTTAGTATGGAGAGGTATTACTCACATAAAATGTGCTTTGTATCACCCCCAAACTAACAGTATGATTGAGAGATTTAATAGGACTTTAAACAAAGCTATTGAACTCTCAACAGTCAAGGCTGAGTGTTGGGAGTGTGCTGTTATAGATCTTGTTGAGCAGTATAGGATTACACCACATTCAACTATTGTTGTGACTTCCTTTGAGTTGTTTCACAGAAGAAAACCATGTATAATCATTTGTCCACCCTGTGTGAACTCTCAATTGCGTTCTTCAAAAGTTTTGGAGGAAGGATGTGTGGATGGTGTAAAGGTAAAGGAAAGAAATGAACAACTTTAGTGGAAAGAGTGATTTGACAAAAGCAGAGGTGTGAAAGATGTGTCTGGCAGATTTGGAGATCATGTTTGTGTGAAGTTGCCAAGGAAAGGGAGCAAGCATAGTGCTCCTCAAAATGTTGTAAGAGTCAGTCAAGGATATGTTAGAACATGGTAAAGTTTGGAATTTCAGTACTATGGTGGCAATGGTAAAAGAACAAGGTAAATGTTTAATTTTTAACTTCTCTCTTTATAGTTTTATTATTAAGTGAAGTACATTTTAGTATTCTTTAATGTTGTTTTGCTTTCCCCAGTTTATTTTATGTTGTTTTTGTTCTCGTAAGTCTCTTTATCATTGTGTTTGATGTGTCTCATGTAGGTTGTTTGGGGTTTTTGTTTTGGTTGGGTGGGAGGTGTGTTGTGTCTTGGCTTTTTATGGTTATGTGTCTTTAAACTCTTTCTCCTCAAGCGGTTCAATTTGGAATGTTCATTTATGATTAGGGGAGGAGCTAAAGCAGTTCTGCTGCTGTGCTGGGTACTTGTTTAGTGGGTTTCTTTATGTGAATAAAGACTTCCTTTTGGAGTCTGCACTTCGCCTGGATTTCTTTCAATTAAAGAGGATTTACTACATATACCCCATGAGGCAGGGTGCATGGCATTTGAAAAGTGGGATATATATTTAGGCCCATATTTATACTTTTTGACACAAACCAGCGCCGGCGCTGGTTTGCGTATTTTTTTTTACCGCCGGCTAACCCCATTCCAACGCACCAGGCGGGCGCCTTATTTATGGATTGACGTTAGCCGGCGCTGCGGGTTGGTTAGAGTAAAAACAAATTACTCTGCCCGGGCAGCGCAGGCGTAGGGAAAAATGGGGGTTGTGCGTCAAAAAATGGTGCAAGTCAGGTTAGAGTAAAACATCATGGCTCTAACCGGACTTGCGCCATTTGTTGATGCACAACCCCCATTGAAATGACTTCTGTCCCCTGGGCATGGTCAATGGGCATAGTGGCCTATAGGGGGGCCCAAGTTAGGCCCCCCTATACCACTTAAAAAAAAAAAAAAAAAATTACTTACCTCAACTTACCTGTACTTACTTGGGATGGGTCCCCCCCATCCATGGTTGTCCTCCCGGGGTGAGCAAGGGTGGCAGGGGGTGCCCCTGGGGGCAGGGAAGGGCACCTGTGGACTGCTTCCATGGTCAGAGACCATGAAAATGAGCCCACATGTCCCTTAACGCCTTGCCTCACCCAGGCGTTAAAAAAACAGCGCAAATCAGGCTGTGCGCCATTTTTAAGGTCCACCCCCTCCTGTGTGTCAAAATGACACGGCTTTACGCCTTAAAGTCATTTTTGGGACGGGAACGCCTACCTTACATGTCATTAACGCAAGGCGGTTTCCCGCATCCAGAAAATGATGCATACTGCTGAATTTTGTCGTTCGCGGGGTCGGGCGTCAAAGTATAAATATGGTGTTAGGTTTGCACCGAATTTTGGTGCAAATTTGTCACAAACAGAGTATAAATATGCCCCCTAATGTTTTACATGTCCTTGCAGTGGAAACCCCCCAAAGTAATTTTTCATTGCAGCAAGGCTGGATCACCCATAGGAAAACCCTTACACTATAACAACTTATAATGCTTAATTTCAGTTTGGGGACAGCTACAAAAATGATCCAAGGGCTCATTTTGGTAATAAATTAAAATCTAATGTATTGGTAAAGTAGCATTTTATATTACTATTATAGAAATGACACTTTAGAAAGTTGGCATTTCTCTGCCTAAACCAAAAGGGCCTCTCTGCCAGTATCAGCAGACTGCTGAATGGTTCCCCTGTGGTGAGATGTAGATTGCTCCCTGACAGTGAACAAATAGATTGGGCATAGGTGCTTTTCCACATTAAAAAGAATGTCCTGTGCAAGCCCCCTCCTGAGCCTCAAAGGGGCCTGTCCTATCACAGGCAGATGTAGTAGACACATGAGCTTGCCCTCTCCACTGTCCTGCTAGCCAGTCCAATGGGAGGGGGAGCTACCCCAGAACTGGTTTAGAGTGACCACCAGGGAGGGTTTTTCCATTTTCAAAGCCACACCTCTAGGTGGGCAAACACAACTCTGACCAGGGAAGGAAGGGTTCTGCCATGTTGGATTTAGAGAAAATGGGATACCTTACAATACAACACACAGGAAGTGCTGCAGAAGTGTGTAGGGTTACCCCCAGGAACTTTTACCACACTGGTTAGGTAATGTTCATAACTTTCCGCCACCCACAGGCTGGCATGGGGCATACATTTGGCACTTCCAATAGTACTCTCTTCAGAACACTCATAGACCTATGGAGAGTCAATAGAAGGAGTGCCTTGCTGCATGAAGAACCAGAAATAAGAGTGGACCTGCTTGCCCTGAACCCAGGACCCCAGAAGTGACCCAAGGCACAGTTGGCTGACCTCTTCATTGAGCTATAGGGGCGCAACAAGGTTCCAGAGGCCTTTTCCTGCAACTTTCCACCTGACCAGTACCAACTAGACCTCTCCTGGACCATGCTACTGGCCTCTGTTTAGTGAGTCTTAATACCTAAGTGACGCCCACCAGATCCTGGACCCCTGACTGTTATTAGAGTGTATTCCTCCTGACCAAACTACAAAAACTGAGATTTGGAAACTTTTGAACAAAATTTACTCCAGAGAACTAATGGAAGACCAGGATCAGCATGAAGCAGAAGACAGTTATTGGCAGTCAAATTCAACTTGCTGGTTTGCCAAGCTGAAGGGGTCTGACTTCTATAAATATTCTCAGTCACCAAGAAGTTACCTGTCGACATCAAGGCCCTGCTGGTCACAGACTTCAGCCACTCTGAGATTTCACTGTGCCGTCAATGACAACCACACCGACACCCTGGTCTTCAGCAGCTCTCCATCCCCATAACTTGAGATCTAGCATGCCCTGCTGATGACTCATCGATGACCACTTTTCTCCATAAAAAGGTAAACTTTCCATAAAGACAAACCTGGTCCCTGTACCTGACCTGCGTTCCATCGCCGTTGGCCTTAACATTTGACTTTGACACGGTCTAGCACAACCAGATACCAGTGTGTGGTGTTATTTTTAATTTAAACTTTTAAAAAATCATATCTCCAGTTCTGATTAGATTTTTTCTGCTTTGGTGCCATTTCTTTTATTGAAATTTAATCTGTTTTGGATTAAGTTGGTTGGATTATTCTTGTGTTGTGTTTTCACTTTACTACTGTTGAAGTACTGCATAAATAATTTACCCACTGCCTCAAATTTTTGTGCCTAGCTACCAGAGGGGTAAGCCTGGGTCTACTTACTGACTTTTATAGTTCACCTTGACAAGGATTATGATTTTTATTTGAGATGGGTTCTCATTCTCCTCAACTAATACCCCAATTACTTACAATATGATTAACAACTGGAAGCAGTCGCCATACGCAGATACCAATGATTTATTCCTTTCTACTTTTGAACCCTTGACGGTGGAATAAATGAGTAAATTGACCAAAAGGATTTTAATGTCCAAAATGGTTGCTAGCCATGCTCAAACCATGAAAAAAAAGGAAGAAGCTTCTGCAAATACTGGGACCAGAATGACAAAAATCCCTAAAGTCTCTCTGACCAAGGACAGGGTCCCCAAATGCATTAGACATCAGCATTTCTACTGTTTCTGAAGAGAGCTACACGTGATCCTGAAAGCCTAGCTATCCACCACCTAATGCCAAACCTGCACTATTCATGCATATTACTGCAGCAGAACGATATAAAACAACTACAGGTACTTTAGGGCCTACTGATCCACTGCTGATCAGGCTTTATGACCAAGAAAGGAAATGAACACATGGCAACAAACTCAGGTCTGTCTCATTAGCTTGAATGAAGAATATCAGGCACTGCTAATTCAACTGGATATTTGCTCA
Source organism: Pleurodeles waltl (assembly GCF_031143425.1). Taxonomy (NCBI): domain Eukaryota; kingdom Metazoa; phylum Chordata; class Amphibia; order Caudata; family Salamandridae; genus Pleurodeles; species Pleurodeles waltl. The sequence continues at coordinate 308,772,855 of NC_090439.1, forward strand.
GACACGCTATGACACAGTGAACCACAATACTCAGATTAAAATCCTAAAGGAACGGATTCCCGAGTGGTCACAGACAGAATATGACAAGTACTTCCAAATCCTACAGAAAGGTCATTATTGCCCACTACCGAGCTCCCTTTCCATTTTAAATATCTTTGCACACTATGACCCAAACAATAAATCAGTTTCAGCTGGGATTTTTAATGTTTACAAACTATTTACATTCAGCGTCATCTGGAAGCGGAGAAGGTAGGAAACCTGGCAGCAACCACTGTTGGAAATTAGGTTTTTGGTTGACTGTGGTGTGAGCCCTGTCAAGCAGCAACCACATTACTTGTCAGGGTAAGGCACAAGCAAACCCCAAATAGCAGTCAGGCTTAACTTGAAGGCAATGTGTAAAGTATTTGTGCAACATGTCAAACAATAAAACAGTGAAAACACTACACAAAAAGGATCCAACATCAAGTTAAAAAATAGAACTTAATTTAATAAGTAAAACAAACTGTAAAGTAGTGCTTAGAAGCAAGAAGCGCCAACCTGGAAAATTCGAAAGTTCAGCCGGACTACAATGGAGTGCAGGCCAAGTACAGGAACCAGTTTAGGCTCCCTGAATCAAAGTACCTTAAATGTTGGCTGTGGGGTGTTGCGTGGTTCCAAATCAAAGCTGTGTCGGCCAAGCGGGGTGATGGTTCCGAGATGCAGCGAGGCTGTGGTGCGAGGTCCTGATGCGTGACGTTGAGGATCCTGACTACTGGGCTTCTGAAGCGAAGATTGGTGTTGAGGATGTATGGTGCATTTGAGGTGATGCACTGGTTCCGATCCACGCAGTAGTGGCGATGGGGAGGTTCAGCATCACCATCAAGGCTGCTGTCAATGAGGGATGCGAGGAGCTTACGTTGAGGAAGGTATCGCGCAATGGCGGTTCCACAGGCGAAGTATCGGTCCCAAGATGTGGCGATGCAAGTTTATTGCTCTGGTTTCAACCACGCTGTAGTGGTGATGCCTCGGTTCTGTTGCAAACAACAGTGGCAATGGATCGGTCCTGCTCCCGCAGCTGAGGATGTGTTGGTTCCGCTGGAGCCTCTCTTAGTTGGAGATATGCAGGCCCAGTCCTTCTAACTCCCAGGCAAGAGGGCAGCAGGTCAGCACAGCAAAGCAGGAGTCCAGCACTACAGCAGTCCTGCAGAGTGGCAGTCCTTCAGCAGAACATTAGTCCTTCTTCCTAGTAGAGAATCCACAAGTCCAGAGTGTACTGAAGTGGTGGTGTCAGAGGCCCAGTACTTATATCCAGTTGGGCCTTTGAAGTAGGGGAGACTTCAAAGACATAACGTCAAGGGCACCGAGTTTCTGTCTTTCCTGCCCTGCCCCTAGACTCACTACAGGGGTTTATACAGCCCTTTGTGTATGGACAGGTCACAGCCTATTCAGGTAAGTAAGGCTGTGCCCAACTTCTCCCTTCCATCCTGCCCAGGATGGCCCATTAAGGCCCATCAGGTCACACCTAAGCTTCCACTGAGTGTGGTTATTTAGGAGGAATACACAAAGCCCAACTATTACCCCACCTAAGACATTTATTCAGAGACAGACAGTAGGCACCAAATAGCTAAAGTAAGAAATTGCCAACTTTCTGAAAGTGGCATTTTCAGAATTGCAATTTAAAATCGGACTTCACCATAAGTTGGGATTTTAAAATGTGATTTTAGGGATACCAAACTTTCGGGATGGTAATTTATCTCTTCCCATTAAGAAATTACACTTATACAGGATAATAAGGTAACTCCAATGTTTATCCTGTCGGAGGATAGGCCTTACAGTAGTGAAAAATGAATTTAAGAGTTTTGCACTACTAGAATATGTGAAACTTAAAAGTACGTGTCCAACTTTTTAAATACACTACGCCCTGCCCTTGGAGCTGTCTCGGCCTACTTTAGGGGTGACATATGTATTAAAAAGGAAAGTTTGAACTGGAAAAAGGTTTACTTTGCCAAGTCGGTATAGCAGTTTAAAACTGCATACACCTGCTCTGCAGTGGCAGGCCTGTGGCACATTTAAAGGGCTACTTAAGTAGGTGGCACAATCAGTGCTGCAGGCCCACTAGTAGCATTTATTTTACAGGCACATGTAGTGCACTCTAGGGACTTATAAGTACATTAAATGTGCTAAATGCAAGATATGTGCAGGAGGGATGGCTTGGATTGTCAAAGGTATATCTATATTATCTAGCTATGCAACTCCTGGTGTTCAATGATTGATTGACGGGTGGGTGGTCAGACCCGGCATATCAACTTGAACTATTGACATTGGACTTTCCCTAACTGGTTGACTTACTGTACGCTGCCCCCACCCACAAGATGTTCCTGGAATGACAAGAATGGTGTTTACGGGCCAGAGGGCAGCAGAGAGGGGGACTGGGTGGTGGATGAGTTTCACCAGCAAACTCCACTGTGGTGGAATATGTGGTTGAGTGTGGTTTCTGCGCTGGAGGGTTTCCATAAGTGGGACAATACAGGTATTTCCCTGTTGGGGGATGTCTGGAGAGGTTCCACATGCTGTCTTTCCAAGAGCTACAGGAGCAGTATTCGCTCTCCAAGACTCAGGCCCATATTTATACTTTTTGACGCACAACTGCGCCAACGCAGTTGTGCGTCAAACATTTTACTGCCGGCTTACGCCATTCCAACGTGCCATGCAGGCGCCTTATTTATGGAATGACGTTAGCCGGCGCTGCGGACTGGTGTGCGTCAAAAAAAATTACTCACACTAGGCAGCGCCGGCGTATGGGAAAATGGAGGTTGGGTGTCAAAAAATGGGGCAAGTCAGGTCTGAGGCAAAATTCAGGCCTCAAACCGGATTTGCGCCATTTTCTTTTTACGCCCAACCTCCATTGACATGACTTCTGTCTTAGCAAAGACAGGAGTCATGCCCCCTTGCCCAATGGCCATGCCCAGGGGACTTATGTCCCCTGGGCATGGTCATTGGGCATAGTGGCATGTAGGGCGGCCCAAATCAGGCCCCCCTATGCCACAAAAAAAAAACGGATAAAAATACTTACCCCAACTTACCTCAACTTCCCTGGGATGGGTCCCTCCATCCTTGGGTGTCCTCCTGGGGTGAGCAATGGTGGCAGGGGGTGTCCCTGGGGGCATGGGAGGGCACTTCTGGGCTCCTTCTGAGCCCACAGGTCCCTTAACGCCTGCCCTGACCCAGGCGTTCAAAAACGGCGCCCATCAGGCTGTGCGCCGTTTTTTAAGGCCTGCCCCCTCCTGTGCGTCAAAATGACGTCAGAGTATAAATATGGGGCACAGGCCTTAAAGTCATTTTTTGGAAGGGAACGCCTACCTTGCATATAATTAACGCAAGGCTGGTTCCCCCTTCCAAAAAAATGACACACATGGTGGAATTTTGACGCCCGCGGCGTCGGACGTCAAAGTATAAATATGGGGCAGGGTTTGCGCCGATTGTGCGTCAAAAATGTTGACGCACCTTCGGCGCAAACAGAGTATAAATATGCCCCTCAGTTTCATAAATATTTACAATTGCGGCACGCATTGGGAACACACATCCGGGGGGGTACAGTCCTCCCTGAATTTAGCCCGGTGGAGGTGAAAGTCATGATGGGTGGCTTAGGCAGGGGAGGAGTATCTCAGATCTATCGTACCTTGGTCACCAATACAGCAGCGTCGCTGGCGGGCCTCAGTTAGCGATGGGAGGGCTGGCTGGGCCCACTAGAGGAGGACTGGCTTGATGCCTTAAAAGCCACCAAGGCCTTGACTATAGCTACCCTCCTCCGACTGGTGTAGACATACTAACTGCATATCGCATACCTTACCCCAGATAGAATGTACAGAGCGGGTATCCGACCAAATGCTGGTTGTCCCCGTTGCTCAAGTCTTAGTGCAAACTTTTACCACATGGTGTGGACCTGTCCACGCATAACAGCCTACTGGCGAGGGTGAACAGGGAGCTATCTTAGGTGCTAGCAATGGCAGTAGATATGACCTCGCTGCAAATCCTTTTGGGTGTTCTGGAGGGAGTGGGGAATAGCAGAGCTGACCGAGCCTTCCTGGGGATGGCGTTCCTAGTGGCCAAACGTCACATAGCTGTTGCCTGGAACACAGAGGCAGCACCAACGTTCACCCGATGGAGGCAGGGGGTCGATTGGTGTGCACAACAAGAGAAACTAGTTTATGAGTCAAAAGGATGCCCGGGTAAATATAACAGGGTGTGGGGGAAATGGAGAGAGACAGTGTAAGAAGTACTGCAGAGTCATTCGTGATATGGCAAACTTAAACGAATGTAACTGTGGAACGAAGTAATGTATTAGCGATCTGTCCGACGGGGCCAAAAGGATATTTGTCATTACAAATGTATACTGTTGTGGATCTGCGGAGCGGATGTGATCTGCTGTTACCTTGTTGTTGATCCAATAAAATCGAATAAAATGGTTTATCGAAAAAACAAAAAATTTGCTAAATAGGGGTAAGCCAGTGATACCACATTTTTTAGAGAAAGAGCACAAGCACTTTAGCACTGATCAGCAGTAGTAAACTATGCAGAATCTTAAGGCCAGCAAAAACAAAGTCAACAGAAACAGGAAGTCTGAAGGCAAACAGCAATCTCAGCAGAGTTTACAGTCATCTTTGGGGTTTCAATAACATCTCATAGAAAGATTTTTCTTTTTAGATGGTAAACTGATGTTAGCAGAAATGCAAACGGTATTGATCAACCTTGATCTGCTCCAGCAGAACAAATGAATACTTTAATTTACAATTAAGTACACACAAAACCTAAAATGTGCACAACAAAAATAATTTCAATCTATTACAGTTCTCAAGAACATTGACTTACAAGATAATAAGGACACATAGGGCATCAGCCTATCTTTTTTATCTCACAACAAAAGTGATCATAAAACCTAAAAGAAATAGTGAACTCTTGAACTGATCATTGCCATTTTTGCAAGAGCTTTATTATTAGTTCTATCAAATAATCTTCATCTCAACACCAACCTGAAATCAAGCGTTTGCACAATTATTGAATGCAAACAAAACATACACAATCTTCATATCTGCTCTTAGTAGGTATCATGAAAATGAAATTCTTCCAATCAGTAGGATTCCACAGTTTTGAAGACAGGGAGGATGTCTTGTTTACTCTATCAAACTCTATCTATCTCTATCAAAATCATAGAGCATATAGCAATACACTCTAAATGTAGCAAATGTTTGTATCTGCCAAGTTCTAAACACATCTGTTAATAGCCCTTGCACTGCTAGGCAAGATATGCTCCTGCCTGTTTTTGCTTTTCAGACCTACTCTCTAAGTTTTCCCCAGAGAAATCGACATATGTGAACCCACTCAGAATAAATGATAATATTCCTCCACCAGTGGGTGACACGGGTCTGCTGCTCAGGGCTACACCCAAAGTGTACCCTGACCCACAGTGAAGGGAAGCTACTGCCAAATCCGTGCTTAGTGGTAGCTGATTATAGTACAGGAACTCAGGGTATTAGGGTGCATCTGTAACAGAAGTCACTTATGGGTATTAGGGTTCAACTAAAGCAGAGGTAACTCCCAGACAACTCTTCTGGTACTCTGAGAAATGTTCTACACTAAATACAGAAACTTCATAATGGTCAATGGGCTTCTCACAAAGTCTACATTTGCCACCATACCTGGCCATTCCCTGCTGTTTCACAACATAGGTACTTTTGGTCCTGAATTTCACTCCTAAATCTTGTGAGCATCTGGCAGCCATGTGTTTTTACAGCAATTATGTAAACCATGTCCCAGCTGGGGTCTCAATAGCATATGCAGAATGTTGCAGTACAGGAACACCAGCCAAGCATTTATATCAGTTGGCAAGATGGCTCAGTGAGAATAATGTTCATTTGTAAGACATGAGTCTGAATCCCAGCAAAGTCCGCTCAGCCTCTGATCATTTTTGGGAGGCTAATAGATTGATTATTATTAAATAAGGGAATTAGCAAACCTTCGTCATATGCAGGCTTAGTCACAGCAATAATTATAGTATTATATGCAAATACAAGACCAGAGGTATGTTTCACCACAGAGCACTGTCATGCTAGTCACACTTTGGATTTTATCTCATCCTTTGGACAGGAAGTGCATCCAGGCAATCTAGACTGGCAGTTAAACTACACCCATGTTTAGAGATAAAGGACAAACTCTGGAATTGAGTGCAATAGCGCAACCAATGATCAAGCCATACTGAGAAAATGAGAACACATGCAAGCTTTATACAATGCATATATTCAGGTCTGGTATGGAGCTTCACCAACAGAAAAGCAGACATTCAGTCCTGGTTTTGCTTATTGATGTTGGGCATTTACGAAGTTTCCATTACAGGTGTAAGGAGAAGAAAATGGTTAGCCTGTCTAGTTCTTGAGGTGTTGTAAAGCAGACTGTGGCATAACTCCTTTAGGTCTCATTTTCCTAACGGATAAGTGCTGGAAAGAATTTCCCTCAGACTAAAACTCATTACCACCATAAGAAAATGATTTTGAAGGAATGTGTGAACTGATCCACTGACAAAGAGCTTTTCAAGGGCTCAGAAAATGGACAAAGCATGCCCCAAAGTAAGAAGCAGTTAAAAGAAAAGTACAGAGCCAAAAGAATAGCTCCTAGGAAGACGAAATAGGCAAACTGAAACACCTTTAATTCGTTAAACTATGGACAACCACACATAACTGAACTGTCAATTCGGGGAGACAGACAGCTTCAGCAAGAGAGAGAGAGAGAGAAATCAAGATGTAGAGACATACACACGCAAACATATCTGTACCCTCTAAATTTGTTTTTTGCTGGAAAGTGCCCAGCAGCAGGCCAAATGCTGCCCAGCATGTCTGCAGGGTCTCTCAAACAGACATCCTGATGGCCAATTGGTTCTTCTTCCAATCAATACAATGTATGAGCACCACAGAAGAGGTGCCTAAATTAATGCCCTGGAAACATGACTCTGATGATGACATACCTTCATTAGCTGTGGAATTCTGGCAGTGCCTGGAGAACTAAATCATTACTGGCTGGCACAGTCAGTTGCAGTTTCTGGTAATCATGTGAAACTACGGAAGCTCTGCAGCATCAGATGAACCCCTTGTTGCTCTTCCCCTTAGGGGTAATACCAGTTCTAGGACACCTGGGACGTTGGAGGAAATGTGCTGCTCTGCCCTTCCTGGAGAACAATCTCTTGGAATGCTAAAGCAAAAGTAGCTCCACTGACCTTAAGGACAAATGTAAGGCCCACCATACTTTGGGGTGACTAGAGGAAGAGAGTGTTCTCTAGAGCCATACTGATGTGCTGCTTAGGCAGCCTTGCCCAAACTGAAGAAGTGCATCGTCTGAGGGCTGAACATATAAGTTGGAAACATAGAAACCCTACACCTGCTGGTGAGCCTACTCTGCCCCTTGAGGACCTGCTTGACTTTGAGGGGTGTGCATCATCCTTTTTTAAGCTACAGAGGAACACAAGATTTAAATCCCTATCATTCCAGGCTTTTTCGTGTATTCCAATGGTTGAGGCTGGTCATTCTAAATCCAAAACATTTGCACCATTGTTGTGCAATACAAGATTATAGAGATTTACCACTAGCTCCAAACCAATGGCTCCTCCAAATTGTAGGTTGTAGCCAGCTGGACAACTTGGAGCTTCTGGTCAGGTAGGTGTCCCCTATGCCACAAAGGTTTAACCATGACAAGCAGCTAAACAGATGTGGGGTCTTCCAGCAGTAGTGACGCTGCTAACATCAATTCAGTCAGTTTAAATAGCATCTTTCCTCCCTAAACAATGTCAGCAGTCCCTGTGCACTGACCACTGAATCTGCAAGTGGCCCACTTAACCAGACACAGAAGAAGTAGGAATGCTGTTCAGTGTGCTTTATGCCAAACAGTATTACTCACAAACGTGGGTTGGAATCCAGCTCACATTTGGATGGTGGGCATAGGGGACATTAAGTACTTGCTGCAGCACTCCCTCAGGCCCACTGAACTGAGCTAACCCCTGGGAACCAACATCGATTAGAGAAACAAGGTCAAAGGAGAGGTATGTCAGAATTATTTTTGTTACACTGCAGTAGCTCAATGATTGAACTGTAATTGATACATCTTGCACTATCAACAGGCTTACTCATGAACAGAATAATAGAACAGTCGTTCTTAATCTTTTGACTGCTGCGGACCCCCAACCTATTCATTACCAGAATCTGGGGACCCCCGCTGACTGCCTGGAATACGGGGACTACTACTGGGTCATTATTGGAATCAAAGGATCTCGGCCTAAGTAACTTTGATGGCTCAAACCGCAGAACAATACCGAAAAACACAAAACAGGCATTCATCAAACAAATACATACATTCTGAAATATTTTATTTAATTCACAAACAAAAGAATCGAAATTTTAATTTTAATGTGAAAGTTGGAGCTTTTCTAAATTCATTAAGGCCACTCATCATCCATATTATATTATGTTTGATGGCCTTAAATCAGTATGAGGATAGCAACCTAATTCTTAACCTCTAATTTTCAATTCTTCCACATTTATAGAACGTTTTCAAATTTTTAAATTTACCTTTGACTTGGTTATTTCTCATTATAGAATTTTCTAAGCAGTTGCTGACCCCTTGATTAGGCGTCGCAGACCCTTAGGAGTCCACCCAGCCAACAGGTTAAGAACCACTGGTCTAGAAGGTTTTCACGGATCACAATACGTTTTTTAACTTTATTTCTCATGCCCAGTATTAGAGGCAGTAAGTGATAGTAGCATTTCTGGTGTCATATTGTGGTCCCAGATGTGACTAGATCTCTTGGTTATCTTTGGTGAACAATTTTTAACTGCCCCGTCTTTTCTACAGGTAAACAAAGATGTGGTGACATAATAAAATTGTCATTATGCATGCGAGTACTGAGCTATACCATATCTGAGTACAAAAGTACTATGACACCTCTGCACAAAGCCTCAAGTGCGCCAATGAACTACACTTGAGGAATCAATAGGTCAAAAGAAATCAATGGAGTCAATGCTACCCACAGGTAATAAACACCACTTACACCAGCGATAAATAGCAGAATACACAAAGCATTTGCCGGGTAACCCAAAGACTTGTAGATCAGTCCTCACAGCTCCAAGCGCACCCTTGTGAATAAGGATCACAGCTGTGGCAAATACTCAAACCTCATTAAGGTGGTTCTGCTTATAAAAAGGGGCTACTTCTTGTGAAGCAGACTCAAACAACCCAACCTACAAGTCTGACAAGGATCTTCAGCTTATCCATCCTAAATGAATACCATCAGTGACTTGCATTTCAGAATTTTTGATGTTGAAACTTGATTAATAAGCCTATGGGTAAGCCTGTGCAATTTGAAACCATTCCCAGATGAAAATTAACAATTGCCTGAATGACAGTGAAGAGTGAATGAGAGCTGTTTATTTTCTATCAGCCGCAAACCAGAGATTCTTGTAACGGGTAGTCTTGGCAACAACACTGGTGGCAAACAAGGATCAAATCTAAAACCAGACTAATACTTTTTGGGTCTTATACCATATGCACTTCTGCAAAACCTACTACTGGACAGAGTTTCTACATCCCAGGTAATGGTGCAAAGATGGTTCCAAAAATCTGAAAAAGGAGACTACTACACTGCATGTCAAGACAGGAATCATTTTACAGTATTCCTGAAAGAGAACTAGTACAAACTACTACACCTTAATGGACACCTGCTACATTCCATAACTCCTCATTGTTTTGCTGCTCCTTGAACAAGTATATTGTCTTTTTTGATGCTTGCGCCTTTGAGGTAGAGTTTTTAAATGTTGGGGTAGTTTCCGACTGTTTTAATTTTTTTCATGGAAAAATGCTGACTATGGATTTATTTTTATGTGTGTTTGTTTAAAATGACTAGTTGATTTTCAATCACAATTTGTGTTTTTTCTTTGCTTTTGGGCATTTGATGTTGCATTTAGTGGTGTTTAGTGAGAGTGGCATTTCAGTGTTATTTAATCTCTGATGGCCATGGGTCCTGTGGTGACAAAGAGGTTCTATGTGCACTTGGTTATGTGGGTGGGTACATGACTATCCTCATCTGCATTCCCATTCGGCCACACATGTGTGTGTGATTTTTTTCATGTCAGTATTCATACTACCCTTTTTCATTGCAGGCCTTAAATTGTGATTAAGCTGTGCAGCCATCGTCCTAGCTTAGTAAATTGTTTATTTTTGTCATAGAAAACCGAGAACATCATTAAACTGCAGACTTTTTTAGTAGTTTCATACACATACATATTTCAGTGGTGTATATACATGTAATGTAAGAATATTTTCATATTCCAAATAGATTTAGAAAGAACTTGTACAAGAAAGTGTGATCAGACCAATAGTAATGGAGGTAAGAGTAAAATAATGGGGGTTAGAGTAAATTTAAGAAAAAGCTTGTGAAACTAGACAGCTGGATGAACTAGAGAAAGCTGCTAAGGTGAGATTATGTATATCACTGGCATAAACAATGAATAATAAAGATGAAATTAGACATCACAGTTTAGTCTTTTTCAGAGGGTATGAGTCAATCTTAGGAAAAATGAATCCAAATCTCTTTGAAACGACTTCAAGCAGTCTGATGTAGAGGCCAAATGCTTGCTTTATGTAGAAGTGTTTTTTAGAGGCAGCAGAAGAAGCTTTCCTGGGCAAAATGTTCAAATGTCTCACAATTTTGCAAACAGAAAACCAGTGTTCTCTGTGTTTTTGGATGTAGACATACAACTGCTTATTTCCAGTGCCAGGCAGATTTGGCTGAAAATAAGCCTACCATGCTAGACAGAAGGGATACAGACATGTGCTTTCATGTGAGGCATCCTCTCGCTTAGACTTCCATAAAAGCTAGGGAAAGCACAGACTGAAACATCTCAGAAGAAATAACAAATTATTACAACCGACATGTAAAATAGTGAAAATCTATGTGTAGGGAGCTGGTTTCTGGTTGCAGCCCTCCCCCAACTTTTTGCCTGTTTTTTTAGATGCAACCTTGACTGAAGTGCACTGGGATCCCGGTAACCAGGTCCCCAGTGCCAGGGTTCCTTCCCTCAAACAGGACACCTGGTCCCTTGATTCCCAGGTGACCAGGCCCTCAGTCACCTATAAGTCCCTAGTAAATGGCCGCTGGTACCTAGGGCATGGGTACTGAAGAGGGCCCCTGAGAGCTGCAGCACAACTTGTGTCACTCTGAGTAACCAAGCACTAACCTTATGCAGACTGCCATTGCAGGCTGGGTGACAAAGGGGTCCCAATATTGAAAACACAACATGGCACACAGCCTGTGTGCCATGTCCCCTAACACTGCATGCAAAATATCTAATTCACCCCTTTACAGGCCTTACAGCCCTAAGACAGGGTGCTTTATTTTACATGTGAAGGCATCTAAGCATCAGCAAATATGCCCCTACTATGACTTTATCAATTCCTAGACATATTAATTGTACAGAGAAGCCATTTTAAATGCATGTACTCACTACCAGTTCCCCAACTACATGATGGCTTCTATTAATCCTAGGATGTTTGGTATCAAACATCTCAGAATAATAAACCCTCACTGACTCCAGTGATGGATTTATTTAAAAATGCACACAGAGGGCACCTTAGAGGTGCCCCCTGAAAATCTACCAGCTACTAGTGTGCTGCCTGACAGGTCCAGACCAGTTCAGCCACCACAGATGCGTTTTTGGCACCCCAAGGTGAGAGCCAGGGCTCTTGAGGGCCTGAGACAAAGGCCTGCTCTGGGCAAAGGTATGACATATTTTTCCAGGCAGGGTGGACATTCCAGGGCAGGGAGTTTTAAAGGCCTTGCCGGGTTTGTAACGTGAGCCAGGTCTCTCCAGATGGTGGAGATAACCAGCCCTCCTTCCCTGACCCTACTTTTGTCGGCAGCACTGGCGGGAAAAATAGTTAAATTATGAGGAGTGCCCAATTCATGCCAATCCCACCCCTAAGGGGGACGAGCTGAAGTGGACACTAATTTTCAAATTCCTCCATCTTGTTGGGAAGGAATTAGGCTACTACAGTTAGGGTTATCCCCACTTCCCAGCAGAAGTGGTGATAAGAAGAGTGTAGTCACCCTCAAGGGGGTCAGCCCATTGACTACCGCCTGCCACTCCCTCTAACACCCCTAAATTAAGTATTTAGGTGGCACCCCTGTACCCTAGAACTCTGATTTCGACAACCTGAAAAGACACAGACTAGGAAGAGTTGCACCCACAGAAAAGGAAAAGAAAAAGCAGCTGACCTGGACCCAGCCCCTCTAGCCTGCCTGCTGACCTCGAAGCATTCTGCACAAAATGCCAACTCATCCAGCCTTCAATAAAGCCTCGAGTCTCCCATGGGCAGCGGACTTGCCCTGAAAGAAGAAAACTCCAAAGAAAAGACTGGAGCTGCTGGACCACAGAAACCTGAGACCAAAAGTGACCACTGCACTGACGTCCATGACCCGAGGTGAAGCTATCTAATGGTGCCAAAGCAGGCCCTCAGTTGCCCTGGGACCGAGCCCAGTGTGGTCTCACCCATCCTGGACTTTCCCAAGATGCCTGGAGCCTCTGCACGCTAGCCTCCTCTCCCACAGGCTTGTGGAGAGAGAAAATCGGATTTCTCCAGCAACCACTGCACCCGTGACCCCAGCTGAGGTAGGTTCTCGGGCCAATGACATCGCCCAGCCCCTAAGAGCTGGAGTCCACCCTGGGTCCACCCCTTCCGGACTCCCCCACAACGCCTGCAGCCTCAACACACAGGATCCCCTGATTGCAAGAACTCTTGGATGTGAAAAACCGATGCCTAAAGACACCCCTGCATCCGTCACCCCTGGGCACAGGAGAAGAAGACCAAATGTCCACCTATGTCCCCAAGCACCCCAAGTCTACCACCTACCTGGTTGTTGTCCCTGACTGGCTTCCTAGCCAGAGCCTGCAGCCTGTCGTTCCCAAGATTGGAGCATAAGTCATTGTTAAACCTGTGTTTGCTGAACATTGTTTCCCTCCCTAGGGTAACATTGAGAAGAACTCTGAAAATTGCATTAAATGTTGGTTTTTGAAACCTGAACAGTATTTATGCTTAAAAGTCTACTTTTATGAAGTTCCTGGATTTGAAACATATACAAAATAATAATTTTTCTAAATTAGTCTTGGATTTATTCTGTGAGTGTGTGTCTCATGTATTGCCTCTATGAATACAACAAATGCTTTGCACTACTTTCTGATAAGTCTAACTGCTCCCCCACACTTCCACAAATAGAGCATTAGTCCTAACTTCTTTTGCTTCTGCAATACCATTTGGAGATCCACTGGAGTCTCTGCACAGTGTACTTCATTTTAGTGCACTATATAGAGTTCCAGTTTCCTACATTATGCATACTTGCACAGCTGGTTCATAAGGAGACACAACATCTCACAACTATGAAGAAAAAATCAAAGAAGAAGGTAGATCCAGCAGTAAATGCTGCAGTAATGACATATTATCACTCAGGCACCTTTCACTTTTCATGGTCACTAGGCACTATATTTTTGGGGAGGAATAAAAGGAAAACAAAACATGTTATAAGCTTACGGTTCCCGACCATGGAAGAAATCCATCTGCCAAGATATAAGTTGCTTCATAAGGATTGGATGGTAAGATTGAATCTGAATAATGCATATTTCTTAGTTACACACAGCTGAATCATCATAGTTAAATTCAATTTGTTTAGAATGAAAGAAAATGGAAGTTTATGTCCCTTCCTCTTGGTCTCAAGTCTGGACCTTGGTGCATATCAGACCTCAAACAGGCTACGGTTTCATTGGTCTGTGATTGCTGAATTGTTGACAAGGTTCTCACTTTCTTTGCGATTACCAAAGATGGACATTAGATGCAAGGGACTTAAACTGCTGATAGGCAATACTTGGTTCATTAGAACTTCATTTGTTCACAAGTACTGTATTGTGGCACAGCTTTCAGGTTTAATCAGATTAATGCCAAAACAAAATCATTGACCTCTAATATGCATCTTTGTATTTTGAAGGTGACGGGAGATCGTGTGATCCATGTTATCCATGTTTGCTATGACACCTTATGCACTTTTGTCTAGCAGATGCACATTTGAATACCTAGTAAGGTTTTATAGTGAAAAATTAGGCCAGAGCACACAGAATGTCGTGTCCAATAGTGTTGCATGGGTTTTCATCCCTGCAACACTATTGGACACGACATTCTGTGTGCTCTGGCCTAATTTTTCTCTAGGTTTGGATGTGGGTATGTTGTTACCCGCTTTGGTGCCTGCTGGGTAGTAGGGCACTCGGCCTGATTGCACCAGACATTGCTCTTTCATATATATTTGTTAAAAACTACTGTGTTACTACCTAGAAGTGCGGCATCCGTCACCCTTACTACCCTTGTGTTTCTTTCACTTCCAGGTTATATTCTGTCTGAATAGGGTTAGCTGCACTCTAGAAACTGTACATTGTATGATTATATCACTTGTACTTCTTCTGATCGGAAGTGGTACCCCATCGTTAGGCTTCACAACATGGCCTCTTTTGATGATAACCGGGACGCCTTAGCTGCGGAGCTATTCTCTAGAAAACCCCTGACTCAACGTACCACAGACTCTACACCGCTCAAGGAAGGACTGAGACAGAAATGTATTAAACTTGAGAGACTAAGAAAACAGGAGCTTGCCCGCTAGTGCGACATCACCACTCTTAAACGTTACTTTGTACTTAAACAAGTCCCTAGAGGACTACGAGTGATAATCTTTCCATCCTTTGAAGACCTTGACCCTGACTTACTTGGGGAATGGGAACACCTTATCTCCTCCACCTCCTTCAGCATGATTAACATATTGATTAAACATGCTGATAGAAAACGCAACAAACTACTACAGGACATTGCATCCCTGGAGGAGGAGATCAAAAATCTCAACCTCCCGGAAGCTACAGACAAGAATTACACTATTATGAGGGAAATACTTACAGGGTATCATCTATATATTAAAGACAAAAAAATGTGCAAACTTGTCAGAGATGACAACGACTACAATAACGGTAGAATTTCTACCTTTGCACAGAAATTTGACCAGTTTAACAAAGACTCCGGTAACAGACCCGCTAAACCTAACACGCCTGCTGGGTCAACCACGGGTAGTTTATCTGACATCTCTAACCTATCCAGTGACTGCAGTGAATCACACATAGATGGGTCCTCTGATAGTACACACCCACATAATACTACTCAACAGTCGAGTTCTTTTTTAGAGGAACTTGGCCGATACAGAAAGGGATTACGACAGAACTACAACAGGTCAGGCCCAAATACAAACCCACCCGCAGGGGCGGTAGGAAACACCCTAGTAAACTCCAGGGAGGGAATGAAAACTCGCGCGGCCGCGAAAACCCAGAGATCCTGAATGGTCTCCCTCTACAACAAGCCACCAACGCTTCAGAAGAAACAGTACAGGTTATGAATCTGTCTAAATTGCAACTTTCTGTACATGAAATAAATGTTTTGAAAAAAGGTCTGGGTTTCTGTCCCACTTCCAAACCTGATTACACTACCATCCACATAGATCTTTTTAAATTCATACGCAAGCTCAAGCTCAGAAAGTTTTTTCATGGCAAACCAGACATTAATAAAGCTGCTCGGGCTACATTACCAACTTGCAACCAATCCATTAGGGATCTGCATGACATCCACACGGTTCTCTCCCTTGACAACGCTTCCTCGCCCTCACTAAGCTTCAGTGAACTATTGACTGAACTCAACATCACACCCAACTTAGAAGTTGACAGTGGGCTCAAACCTAGCTCCACGTTTGTCCCCATTTTACCACCGGACAATCACATTGATGTCTTTTACAAAGCCATCAGTACAGAACTTTTCAACTTAGAGGACAAGACAAACACCCGTACCTACAGACCTAGTAAGAATCTAAACCCCAATGAACTCCAAGCATTACATAAACTCTCCACATATACAGATATAGTTATCAGGGAGGCGGACAAAGGAGGCAACGTTGTCATCATGAACAAAATTGACTACATCACGGAAATCAACAGACAACTCAGTGACACACAGGCTTACTCTGTGGTCCAAACCAACCCTCTGGCTGACATCACCAACTTGATCAAAACCAAACTAACGTCTTTAAAAAATCGTTGTCTCCTGACTGATTTAGAATACAGGTTTTTGTTCATTGAGGCACCACGTGCCCCTTGCATATACATCCTACCTAAAGTCCACAAACCAGGAGGATTTCCTCATGGCAGACCTATCATCTCAGGGATCGGTTCTCCCACGGAACACATTTCTGAGTACATTGACTCTTTCCTCCAACCCTTGGTACGTAACTTACCTTCGTACATACAGGACACTAGGGACCTCTTGTGTCAACTTGAAGACATCGAATGGACGGATACATGCGTGTTTTGTTGTCTTGACGTTAGCTCACTCTACACGTCCATTCCCCTGGAAAGGGGTCTTGATATGCTCCAACGCACAGTCAGTACCCGGGATGCAACACTATATGAACACACACACATGCTTCTTGAACTCACACGACTGGTGTTAGAGAACAACGTATTTTTGCATGATGGCAGGTGGTTTCGGCAGTGTCAGGGTGTAGCCATGGGAGCCAAGTTCTCGCCATCGTATGCCAATCTATACATGGGTCAATTTGAGAAAATACACCTTTGGTCCAATTGTCCGACACATCTCACCCAGCACATTCTTTACTGGTGATATTCTTGCCATCTGGACTGGTGACATCCCTGACCTTAATATACTCATAGAACACCTCAACGCTAATGAATTCAACTTAGCGTTTACTCACAAGGTGGACACTACTCAAATTGAATTTTTGGACCTACTGCTGTACACTACCAACAACAAGGTTATGTCTAGACTTTACAGAAAACCCACCGCCTGCAATTCTATCCTGCATGCACAGAGCGCTCATCCCCTTACACAGATCAAGGCCATCCCATACGGAGAAATGGTTAGGATTCGACGCAACTGCACTGACACTGATGTTTTCAAGCAGGAACTCGAAAACCTGACCCACCGCTTCCGAACTAGGGGTTACTCCAACAAACTCATCTCGGGAGCTAGCAAACGCATCTTTAACAAGGAACAACACGAGTTACTAATCAAAGGCCCTAAGAAACTTGCCACTAAAAATCCCAGTAGCCAGAGACCGGTCTCATTTATTACTCAGTACAGCCCAGCAAGCAAGGCGATACTACGCATTCTCAAGAAACATTGGCACTTGCTAATGCTGGATACGTGTCTCAAAGACTCACTAGGCGGGTCCCCCACCATTGTGCATAGCAGGGGTCGGACTCTCAGGAACATTTTGTGCCCTAGCTTTCTCTGCCCCTCCTCTCCCACACGCCCTTTGGGGTGGATTCCAGAGAAACCAATTGGCTTTTACAAATGTGGCTGCTGCATATCCTGTCAATTAGCCCTCAAAAAAACCATATCCTTTTCGTACAACACCAGGACAACGTACCACATTAGGTGTTTCATCAACTGTAACACGAAATACACTGTTTATTGTTTGATATGTGTATGTGGTCTGATCTACATTGGAAGCTCTATACGCCCACTAAAAGAACGTATTCAGGAGCATATCAGGGCCATCAGAAATGTTAACATCAACTATCCCCTTGCCGTTCACTTTAACACTGCACATGGGGAAGGGGATCTTCTAAAAATCAGATTCCATGGCATTACTCAGGTTTCTAACTCACCAAGATGGGGAGACAGAACCAGGGAACTGCATAAATGCGAGGCCAAATGGATCATAAAACTCCGCGCAGCTGAGCTAGGCCTCAACACGGACCGTGAATTACACTTCTTTCTGACATAATCAACCTGATCCTCCATCCTGATGCATGGTGCATCGTATCTACTTATGCACAACCCGTATGCTCAAGCTCAATTATGTATACAACGCTTTCGCTATGTTCCACTAGGTTTGGATGCTTCTCTGTGTACTAACAATTTACTCATCCATTTATGAATAGATGTTAATTCTGTAACTCTGTCAATATATTCTATGTTCTTGGCCTTACTCTGCACCATGTGTCTAGTAACACTAAGCATCCACTTAGTTCGTTTGTATAGACATATGTGTTGTATGGGGATCCTCCATTCAGATGCATGTTGCATCATATCTACTTATGGACAACCCTTCTGCTTTAAGCTTAATTATGTACACAACGTTTTTGCTATGCTCTACCATGTTTGGATGTATCTCTGTGTACAAACAACGTACTCATCCAATTATGAATAGATGTTAATTCTTTAAATTGTCATTATATTCGGTGTTCGTTCTCGGCCTCACTATGCACCATGTGTTTGGTAATACGAGGCATTCATTTAGTTTGTTTGTGTATACATATTTGTTGTATGGGGTTCTTTGCAATACATGGCCTTGCCTCTCACATTCACCATTGCCTTCGGTTCTCTGGACTCTCATTGCTTCTTTTTCACTCTACGGTGCTTTTATCACCTTTTCTGTCCACTACCTATGTGTACTATCATCCTTTGGCATGATGCTCACACCCCCGCATAACTCTATATTTATCTTCACTCTTATTTTTACCGGGTTCTTCCAATGTATTTTGCTTCTCTTACTACTACTGTAAGGGTTATACACCCTGATCACCAACTTAGGACATGTCTCCTCCTTTTTCCTTTCTCTTCCCCCCGTTCTAACCTCACTTTCCATGTTCCCACTTTACATACTTACTTTTCGCCTGCTCCCCCCTTCTTTCTCTCACTAATTCTCTTTCAGTCTGTTTTTTCCGGACCTTTATTCTATACACCTAATATGGCCGCCTCATTGTCCCCCTCAGCCCTAGTTTGGGTCCCCCCTCCATTTCCATGGCACCCCAATTCCCTGATCACCATAAGAGCGCGGGTCGTCAACGACCATCAGACGCTCCTTTACTGTTCACCGCGCCTCCCCGGCCGGACTCTCTAATGTATGTCCTCAGTTTCTGGTTATTAGTCCACTCCGCTTTTTAACTCATCTGAATGTTTAGCTCATGTTAGATGCATTTATTTACTTTTTACATTATTGCCGTTCATGGCATAACCAATTTTCTAGCCTCAATTTAAATCCCTTGACGCATTCCGTTTCTGAACGCGCATTACTAATATTGTCTAATTGCCCATTCTTGATGTACGTTCGCCTCTTGCCCAGTACCGGCATAATATTACCGTTTATACTGCGTGTGACTTACCCTAATTTACAACGTATGGCCGCTTTCTCTCTCCGGGCTCATTTTCGAGTACCGTTCTATGCCCTGACTCTACTACCGAGGTTCAACACATTTCGTACTGCCGCAGGGGACCTCCTCCTTTGTTGCATGGACCTTTTCAAGCCTGGTCTTCAGTACTTTGGTACTTTACTGTTCCAATATTAGCGCTCCGTGTTTACATTACGTACCGCACCAATTTTTGGATTGACATCAATCTACCGTACTTGCCTCATATTTTCTTTTGTGGTTACTTATCCTATCCCACCAGGTGCACGTTGCAGCCCTGTAGGACTAGTGTTATTATTGGTCTTTAAACACAGACTTCAGCTATATTCGTCACTGGCCTAAAATTTACTTAAAAAATTTACTTTAATAATTTTTTCTTTTTTGCCTCTGCTCACTCCACACCGACCCTTTCATTTTATTTTTATTTTTCTGACACCTTTCAGGTCTTGTCTCAACGGCTTATCAGGGCCTCCCATACCTTTCTTTACCTACGTGCTACCTAACCACCCTGCTGCTGCTCAGGCAGCCTTACCACTTTGAACTTCACTAATCCATAAAGGTATGTACACAGTGACTTTCTTCTCTCTCCGTACATCATTCCTACGGACATTCTTGGATCGTATTCCCCTACGGGCTACTCATACCTGTTTTACTCTTTTTCTTTTCCTTCCTAGATTATTATCACCTATTCCAGCCCACAGATCTAAATAACATTGATCACTCTGGCCGGATGGCCCAGGTATAAACTATGGCTCTAAACCACTATGGGCCATTTCTTCTCTCTGTCACCCACTCACTATGTACCACTCCACATCCTCCTTTTTAGGTGTTCGCACTCATCCACTTGCATTGGTCTCTCTTAACCAGGCCCTAGTCTCGTATTCACCATACTTCGTCTCACTGTTTACAATGTATCAGCTCACTATTAGAGACATTCTGGGTCTCTACATTTACTGCATGGTCGTGCTCAATCATTTTATCTATATTGTGTCTCCTTTCTTTATTGGTGTCCCGTTCACACTGTATTCGCTCGTCATGTTCACTTAAATACCAATCTTCTCAAGCTCCCACACTAAGTCACTGGTTTTTGGTTTTGGAATCTTCTCTACATAAGTTCACTATTGATTCCATACACTTATATATACACCAACTGTTGCTTTTATCACTATTTTTTGCAGCCTTGATGAAGTCACTTGTGTGACGAAACACGTGTTGGCTGTTTATCTATGATGATTATCATGCTCTACAACACCTACGAATAAAGGCATCTTCTACTAACAAGACTCTGGACGTTTTCTTCAACCTCAAACTTTCGCTTACCTTCAACAAACCATCAGGGTTTTCATCCCTGCAACACTATTGGACACGACATTCTGTGTGCTCTGGCCTAATTTTTCTCTAGGTTTGGATGTGGGTATGTTGTTACCCGCTTTGGTGCCTGCTGGGTAGTAGGGCACTCGGCCTGATTGCACCAGACATTGCTCTTTCATATATATTTGTTAAAAACTACTGTGTTACTACCTAGAAGTGCGGCATCCGTCACCCTTACTACCCTTGTGTTTCTTTCACTTCCAGGTAATGTTTTATAGTGTTAGTGCTGACATTTCTATCAGAAACGTTTCATAATGGGAAATCTCACAAGTATGATAAATCGTTATTATTCATTTATTGTTGCAGTAACCACGTTGGAGACAGGAGGATCAACGAAACCCCAAGTCTAAAGTAGCAATCTCTTTGGGATATGAATGGACTGTTCCTTACTTGGCCAGAAAATATTTTAATCTTGAAACTACTCACTTCAATGTTGATCATGTTGTTGTGTGTGGTATTTTTCTGAAAGCTTTTAAACTGTTGAATATTAGGAAAAAAGTTAATTTGTGAGATTATTGAAAAAGAGAAGACTAATATGAGATTAGGTTAGCTCAACCAGCACAGTTATCAAATTAATATGGTAACCCATTAAACCTACCTGTCTATACCTGGTGGAGACAGCTAACTTTTGGACATTGAGCTAAAAATGCCAATGCTTTTAATATTTGTGGAAATTTGCAGGATATTTTGTAAACTATGAATTAATTAAATTCTATAATATTTTTCAAGTATCTTTATTAAGCCTACTGAGCTTGTCTCCAATAATCTGCAAATGCAGATACTGCAACCCTCTAGACTTCACATAAAATGGATAGTTTGGGGATTTTAAGAAAGACCTATGTTCTTAGCATTTAAATAGTTTTATGCCAGAGTTATTTGAATGTGTCTGTGGCACTGACAATATCAAAAACAGATTTGTGTTGTTGGGATTTGAATTCATTACCTCTAAATGTTATTGGCTTAGTTAAAGTGAACAACATTTAATTCAGTGACATAACATTGACAGCAATGAAAAATACATTATATGGAACAACAGCTTCTGCTGCTTAATAAAGTATTGCTGACACAAATCTGTTCAAATTGTAGTGCCAAATACCACCACAAAACTGAAATACCACATGTTGGAAATAGCCCTTTTAGCAGGGTTACCCCAAACTTCTTGCCTTCCTTCTCTTATTTTTCTGACCTTCTTTTTGTTGGCGTTAGGACTCTGAACTGTTTGGCATATTTTATTTACCTGTAAGTCCCTTCTAAAGTGGTATACCATACCCAGGGCCTGTAAATTAAATGCTACTAGTGGCCCTGCAGCACTGTTTGCGCCACCCACAGAAGTATCCTTTCAAACCTGTCTCAGGCCTGCCACTGCAGTGCCTTTGTGTGCAGTTTACTGCCATTTCGACTTGGCATTTAAGACCCCTGCCAAGACTTAATCTCCCCTTTTATTACATATAGGTCACCCCAAAGATTGGCACAAGGTAGCCCATAGGACAGGGTGTTATGTGAGTAAAACGCAGGAGATGTACTTTTAAGTTTACATGTCTTGGTAATGAAAAATTCCCAAAGTCGTTTTTAATCGCTGTCAGGTCTATTTCTCTCATATGCCAGCATTCTGTATTCCTTAATATACCTTTAAGCTGTAATTCCTGATCCAAAAGGAGTAGATATGTCATGTTTCATATCATCTGAATAGTAATGATAAATCCTCTTTACTTGTGAAGACAGATTTATTACTATTTTAGAAATGCCACTTTTAGAAAGTAGGCATTTCTCTACTCTTACTGCTCTCTGTGCTTGACAGCTGATCACCAATACAAATCTGGACTGGGTGACAGTTACATTTGTGCATTCCCTCCAGACAGCCACAACACAAGACACTCAACTGCATCTGCATTCATCTGCATACTGATGGGTCTTCCTGGGCAGGGAAGGTAGGAAGGGGTCACACTTTAACTTCAAGGGTAGTGACCTGAGCCCCACACGCAGGGCTGATTACCCCCACCTTATAGTCTGGTTCCAGGGCTTGGATGAAAAGGGGATCTGTGTACTTCAAGGATGCTGCTTTGAGGTCACTCCCACTTCAAAGGCACATTTTGGTATAAGTACTGGGGCTCTGACCCTAGCAAATCAGTACACTATTGGACCTGGAAAGAACTCTGCTGGAGTAAAGGCTGCTGTGCTCAAGGACTGCCCCGCTGCTGTGACTGTGTTCTGTGTTCTACGGAACGGCCTCCCTGCTTTGCTGAGCTGCCCTTCTGCCTACTAGTCTCTGTCCTGCAAAGAACCAAGGACCAAACACAAAGTGGCTCCAAGGGCTTGCCCCATGTTCAAGAAATCTGAGGGCCAATAAAGACTTCGCCTTCTTTCCACTGCTGTAAGACTGTCAATTGTGAGTCTAGCAGCTGGCTGTGGACAAGGATCAGAGTGTGTCTGATCGCTAGCCCGTTCTGCTACAAAATCAGAGCTTCGCTTGAAGGGATTCAGCGCCCTGGGAACAGTCTTGGCTTGATTGCAAGTTCATCTACTGCAAAGCATCAGTGCTCCATGAGCAGCACGGGCCTAATTACCAGTTCATTTACGCAAAAGACCCTGTGCCCCGTATTGCCTGAGATCGGCATGTCCCCCCTGAAGACCCAACAGCTTCTTCCAGTGCGGAGCTCTCTCTGTGATGATTTGCCCCGGTAACCAAGGGTAGACCAGAGAAGCAAGGATCATTAGCCGTCTCCGCCCACCCTTCCAGTAAGCCAACAGCACATGACGGTGTGGGCCCTGCTTCCGAGGCCTGCTGACAGCCTCACTGCCCAGCTCCTACCTTGGCCACCGCACTCGGTGTTACCCAACATCCTCAACTCATCCTCGCAAGGTCCTATGATATAGGTGAACCGTCGGGGGAGGCGATCTGCGCTACCTCATGGGTGGCACAAATCAACCAAGCATCTTGCCTGAGTGATCCCTGAGACAATTGTCCTAAGCAGTAGGGGCTCGGGGCCATTGCTTGTTTCAGATACGGGGTGGCAACCTCTGCAAAGCACCACCGACTGGAGTGGTGTAGATTTTCTATGGTCCAGCGAGATCGCCCTTGAACACTTGCATATAGTAACATTGTGAGAACTATTTTTTCCTGCATCATAAAAAAACTCATAAATTCGTTTTGGTCTTATTTTAATCATTTCTAAACTTGTGTGAAGTCTTTTTGTGGTGTTTTCATCGTGTTACTGTATGTGTTGCACAAAAACTTTACACATTGCATCTTTAGTTAAGTCTGACAGCTCTGTGCCAAGCTACCAGAGGGTGAGCACAGGTTAATTTAGGGTGTTAATCTGACTTAACCTGACTAGAGTGGTGCTCCCTACTTGGACTGAGTGCATACCTCTACCATCTAGAGACCCTATCTCTAACACAACATGTATATACCTGTTTACATGACATGGTCTGCTAAACCATATACTACCCCATCAAATTTTATCCACTCTTTCGCTATCTGTATTCAAAGTTTTTTGATGGAGAAATCAGGAGAGGAAAGTAAACGGTATCTTCTTTTAGAGGTAGACATATCCACTGTATTCTATTGAAAAAAAATACAATTGCTAATTTGCTATAAATATGCTTACCAGTAGTTTTTAATAACTGTAGTTTTTCTCATTTCAGTTGTTGGAGTCCTACTCTCAAGGAATGAAATGTATTTCCTAAAAAGCTTTCATTGGCGTTCCAGTAGTAATAATAATTGGGATTATATTCGAACAATTTCAAGAAGAAGAGTTGAAAGAAATACTTAAAAATGGTTATGGATTTTCTTTAACTTTCCTCAAATTATCCTGGGAGTGCAAAGGTAAGCAAACCTTGATTTCATCATTTCAAATTAATTGGATTGTTGTAGTATGCTGTAGGTTAATCAGGTTTTTCCTAAATAAAATAAGCAACGCATTAAAAAGTGAAAGTAAATAAGACATTAGAGAAATTGAAACCTTGAAAGCTGATCTATGAAAATAATAACCCACTGTTTCCCACATAGTCTTCTAGTCAGAATGATATAAACCTTTGTTTGTTCAAATGTTTTTCTGATCCAAAAAGCAACGTGTGGCTTGTGATACCAGCCATGCATCACTTGACAGCAAAAATAAATGAATCAACAGTTATTTCCAAGGACAGCTATGTATTTTTGAATCTGACACAGCAGTACAAGTTTCAGAATAGATGTCATGTGTTCAACCCAGATTTTGGAATATCCATGATGCCATAAAATTGTGAGAACATTTTTGAAAAAAATAGATTTGTTGGGAAGTCAATCGCAGTATGAACACTCTGGGTTTTCCAACCCCTTCCAATAAACGTAGTATCCCGCATGTGTGTGTTGGCACATAGACAGTGCTAAAATGGGTCAATACTGCACAAATGTCAAGTGATTCTGAGAAATAAAAAATACTAATAGGCCATAAGAATGTTGTAGTGATTGAGCAGGACATAAGCAAATACCCAGGCAACCCTACCAACCTGAGACATGGCTAAAACACAGACACCCAAGATAATCCCAGGAGCTGTGGCTTTGCAGATTGCATCATCTTGTATTGCCCACAAAAACAATAAAAGGTCACATGGGGTATGGGAATGCAAAATGGTTGGACATTTGCTTTTAGCAGCAAAATAAATTGTTTATCACAACAAAAAGTGTAAGGAAATATATATTTTCCACGGTATTTGTTGTTTCCAGGCCATTATTGGTAAAGAACTGTTTGCATGATCCAAGCAACTCACACCTCTGTAGATTCCCCCTTATCTCTCCTTTTCATAATGCACAGGTTTGGAGCTTTCCTTATGTTCTAAATGAACTCAGGCCAAAAACTACACACATACCACTAGTCAAATCTCAATGACACACCACGCCTCCCATTCTACACATGAATGCAGGTTTGATTTGTTCCTCTTCATGGCAGTGTGGACATCCATATATGTGGTCTGTTTTTGACAGAGTGAAGATTTAGGTAGGTGAGTGGTAGGGCAGAAAGGGGGGGGCAGACAAAATGTCACTTTGGACAGCTCCTGCACATTCTCATTTTTAGAAAAAAAACCAAATATATTTCTTGAAGTTAATGGGTCTCACCTCTCCTTTGATAGGTAGGATCCTCGGGCCAGATGTAGCAAACGTTTTGCGACTCGCAAACGGCAAAATTTGCCGTTTGCGAGTCGCAAAACGCGTATCCCAATGCAGAAATGCATTTTGCGAGTCGTTACCGACTCGCAAAATACATTTCAGACTCGCAAATAGGAAGGGGTGTTCCCTTCCTATTTGCGAGTCGCATTGGGATGCAATACCATTTGCGACCGCATATGCGGTCGCAAATGGCATCGCAGTTACCATCCACTTCAAGTGGATGGTAACCCAATCGCAAATTGGAAGGGGTCCCCATGGGACCCCTTCCAGTTTGTGACTGGAGCCCAAAATATTTTTTCAGGGCAGGGAGTGGTCCAAGGGACCACTCCCTGCCCTGAAAAAAACCCG
The DNA here is from genome assembly GCF_031143425.1 of Pleurodeles waltl. Taxonomy (NCBI): domain Eukaryota; kingdom Metazoa; phylum Chordata; class Amphibia; order Caudata; family Salamandridae; genus Pleurodeles; species Pleurodeles waltl. Next base: position 308,799,018 of record NC_090439.1, read on the forward strand.
AAACTAAAGGTTTCGTTTTTTTTTTAAGTGCAGCTCGTTTTCCCTTAGGGAAAACGGGCTACACTTCAAAAAAAAAAAACTGCTTTATTTAAAAGCAGGTCGCTAACATGGAGGTCTGCTGACGTCAGCAGGCCTCCATGTTAGCGAGTGCCTATACTCGCAATGGGGCCGCAATTTGCGACCCACCTCATGAATATTCATGAGGTGGGTCATTGCGACCCCATTGCGAGTTGCAGTCGGTGTCTGAGACACCGTACTGCATAGCAATTTGCGACTTGCAAATTGCGAGTCGCAGGGATTCGCAATTTGCAAGTCGCAAATTGCTTTTTTCCTACATCTGGCCCTAGATTCTGCTCCTCCATTTGTATCTAGTACTGCCTAGTGGTCTTTTAGCCCTGCATGGGAGAATGGATGAGGGGCAAAGCAGTCACAGCTCGCTGCGCTCTGAAGGGGCAGGGCGGGTGCGGCGCACAGGGTGTTGAACATTTAATACAAAAATAAAAACTTAACTGCTCCGTTGCCGCGCCGCTCCTCTTTCCCTCATCACTGCAGGCAGGCGCAAACTTCCAGCCTGCCCTGCAGCCAATCCGGCTGCCTCTCAGAGCAGCGTTACGATTGGTTGGGAGCGCCCAGCCAGGGCACTCCCAGGCAGACTGGGAGCTTGTGCCTGCTCTCTCCAGCCCGGCAAAACAGTGCTGAGCTGGAGAGAGCACAGTACGCATGTGTGTTTGGCCGGCCTGAGATGGCCAGCCAAACATACATGCACACTGAGGGGAGGGCACAGTGCACTCCCCTCGTCTCCCTCATCCCCCATAGCCCGCCCCTTTTACAACAAAAGGGTAAGAAACATAGTTTATTATCCTTTTGTTGTAAAAGGTGTGCAGCTTCTGCTTGCTGCTGGCGGTAGCAACACTCTGCCTTAGCAGAGGAGCCGCCCCTGGGGCAAAACTTGCCCTAGGGAGCCTGAAGGTAGTGTCTGTGGGGTTGGGGGGACCATGGCTTGTGCCAGGGGTCACCCATTAAAATAAAAATATCTACAGTCTATGATGAGATTCCTGCTCAACGATTGCCATTGCCCCAGGGATGACTGCCAGCAGGAACTCATTTGTGAGTGTTACAGCTTCTAAAGAAGGAGCATCTCCGTTCCACTGATACATGTCCCTTCCTGATACATAATCAAGAAGTAGAGTTATGTTTCTAAATGGCTCTGGCGGCTTTGATTATTAGTAACAGTAATGTCAGTGTGCAAGCAAAAAAATCTGCACTGGTTCGCCTGATGACAGGTACATTGTAGAGAGAAGGAAAAAAAAACTACAATAACCATTTTCTCTAACTCAGAACCATACTTATCTAGAAAACAGAATTAGATTTGGGGAAAACTGAAGAGTATAACAGTACAGTGACTTCAACAATCAAGCAGAAAATCCGTTTTAGCAAATGGAAGATGGCAGTGATTTAAAGAGAAAATAGAAACTGCTGCGCAAAAGCCAATTTAATATGATTCAGCCTGGCAAATGTTAGTGCCACTAAATAAGTAACAGAAGGAAAAGGATGTTGGACAGGTAGAAAAGGCCTTGGGGAATGAGGAACAATCGAATGCTCTGATCACTTTCTTGTAATTCCCATTAGTCTGCGTTGCATTCGTCACAGCCACCTTTTTCCATCTAAATTTAATGTCAGTGTAGATGTTTATTTTAAGCGTATTCATATCCAGCGTAATACGTGACAGACAATCACCCATGAAATATGCTGTGACAAAACCTGATTGGAAATAGTGGGGAGAACAGGAATGAAGCAGGGAGATTACAAGGAATAGAATCACTCAGTGTATTGACGAAAAAGTGATCAGGGCATTTTCACTTAACCACTTTTTCAGACTACAAACAATATCTATCAGGATATACTTTTGACTGTAATACCAAGAGTTGTACACAGTGCTGCAAACTTTATAAATCTGTTTTACGAATTAGCACAATGCTAAAAAAAAACAATGGCGTCTACAAAAAGAGATGAAAGGTGCTTAGATGTGGCCACAGTACTATACGACTAATATTTCACCAGTGTTTAATTTCAGACTTTTTAGTACCTGTAAGAATAATTGTCTCAATAGAGAAAATATTTTACAACAATTTATGGATCTGGAAAGGAATGTCAAATAGAAGAAGATGGAGTATAGTGGCTAAGCTAACTTTAAATCTGGGGACCTGGGTATGAAACACAGACTTGGCACTTGATTGAAAACTCGTATGATTTAGAACAAATCTCTTAATTTCATGAACATACAATGTAAATATGTGAAATTTAATTGCACAAATTAAAGATTTTATGATGTACAATGCCAGGTTTGCCTTGCAATAACAATACATATATGGAACACATGTCATAAATGGAGATGTAAAACAGTTACAGTTGCGAGCTTACCTATACATACTAGGTCCATAAAACCATACATTCCATAGCAGATCTGAAAGAGGATGTCCTTCCTTTGCCATAATGCGTAGGGGCTGAAAGCTGACCACAGGAGCCAAGATACACTTGAGACGAGGAACAAAGATCCTAGAATTACAGCAATGATTTGAACTTTTTCAACCAGTGTTACTGTAATGCTTTGCCACTGAAATACAAAAAAAAAAATGCACCAGATGTTTTAAACAATATCTTTGTAAAAATGCAGTATCAATATGATCTTCCATGTGTGATGTACGGCGTAGGGCCCTATCCACAAAGAGAAAATTACACATGTAAATTTACTCACGTGTGAATGTACTACTGCACTAAAGTAATAACTTCACATGTATTTGCTATTCACTATTTCTGAATATGATTAGCATAGGGAAATTTATTAAAGCTTATTGTTCTTGAAAAACATTTAAAATATTTCAATATAAAGTATTATTGTAAGTTAATTTTATATAGTTAGCTTAAACCTAGAATTTAAAAAAATAAAATCCTACAGCACATTAGGTTATACGTGCTTTAAATAATTAAAACAAATGTAATTCTTAAATAATATGTCTAGAACTGTAATTTAAAAAAAATCCCACCTATAGTAGAATTTTTTCTTTGCAGTTTTTTCAAACCAGGAACGAGAACCAAGGGAATTAGAGCACTTTATATGAGCACTAGATTACATTACACAGGCTCAGATCTTTTTTTGGCACAGGGAGATTAAATGATGTGCCCAGAATCACAGGCTATTGAGCCGATACCTGGACTCAAACCTGGTTACCCCCTTCCAAAATAGGCAGCTTAGGCCATAGGCCACGTCTCATCCTTATTTAATATCTGTCATGTTGCATTAAAAGTTATTTATAGAATTAATATACTTTTATAAAAAAAAGTAACAAAAGTTTAAAAGTATAATTTAATTTGAATATAAAAATACGTTTATCATTTAATATTGTAATACTATAATTACTTGTTAAAATATATATACGAATGTTCTTGGAGAAAAAAAAATCTCTCTCTCTCTCTCTCTATATATATATATATATATATATATATACACATACCTACAACTATATATATGAAACAAATGAAACTATAGCAGCGGTTATGCTGTTGTACTGCCTACAGTTGACGGCACGGCCTCTGTCCAATATAGATACAGTTCTTGCTGTCACATAAATACATAAATAGAGCGGCACAGGGAAAGCATAACACCAATTCAGAATTCAACTATTTAATTGTACATGTAAGTAAATACCAGGGCAAGTGCTTCAACGGTATGTTGTCACTTTCCATTAACCATTAAGTGTATATCTAAAGGAAATAGAGCACTTTTCAATTACTTTGAGAAAGACTTCTTTGAAATGCTGTGTCCTGAGCACGATTACATCAGTGAAACCTGAATTGGTGTGCTTCTCTCTGTCTGCTGCGCTATTTATGTGAGAAAAGGAACTGTATCTAACTATATATAACACAAACATTAAATTCTCTCTCTCCAATTTTTGGTGTGTTGTGAAAGTCTTAAGTAATAAATAAAGATGCCTTTAAATTCTGTATGTTTTGTCACATTTAATGGGTTTCAAAGACAGAGGTCAAATATCAGGTGTGTCTTCTGCCAAATTGCTGCTTATGTTTTTAACATGGGGACTGGTGTTTACAGGCTTCTCTTGCTTTGCAGTCAGAAATCGAAAAGTCAAGTAAAGTATGTGACAATTTTGCTGAGGTACAGGTAGTGTAGAAAGGCTGTAGGGTGTAATTTTTTGTAACACACTACAAAATGTAAATGCCTGTAAATAAACTGTACACATTCAGCAGTTAGGAAAGCAAAAACGAAGGACATTTCCTTCAATTCTGAAGAATGATGGAAGACTATAATACTTTCAAAACAAATCAAGACACTTTGGGGGTTATTACAACTTTGGAGGAGGTGTTAATCCGTCCCAAAAGTGACGATAAAGTGACAGATATACCACCAGCCGTATTACGAGTTCCATAGGATATAATGGACTCGTAATACGGCTGGTGGTATATCCGTCACTTTACCGTCACTTTTTGGACGGATTAACACCTCCTCCAAAGTTGTAATAACCCCCTTTATGAGGTGAGGTACAAGTAATATTCACTGAAACCTGATTTCACACATTAACATTTGTGTGCAGTATAATTTTATCAGTAAAACTGTATGTCTGCACAAATTTTGTTGCCATCACAATGGAAAATGTGCTGTCTGCAAATGGCAGTGGCCTACCACACTATGCTTTAGATACATTAAAAACGTGCTCGCCTCAGGTCCTTTAAAGCTAGGTGGGTTGCAAAGGTTTGTCATTTTAAAAACTGGGTTGTGGTTCTAAAGAATTTGAGAAACACTGTCCATGGTGTGTTATTTTACACCCCTGCCTCCATTATTTTCTATGGGAGTGTGGTACAACTGGTGTGAGTGGCCATGGGTGGTACTGGACTTGCTTGCCATGTTCTTTTATACATATTTTGTGTTAACTGTGGGTTTAGGCTTATTTTCAGAGTACTGGAACAACCCCAACCTATGTAAAGGTATAATCACTAAGCCTAAAGACTCTTTGAACATTATCACTAATAGCATTATAAGGGGCATCTTTTCAAGAACCCTGTATGCATGAAAAGGCTTGAAGAGTGTAGGTCAGTGTGCCGTTACAAATAGAATACTGTATTTAGTTGATAAAGGGTTGGATTTCTAAAGAGCAAAGTAAAAAATAATTATGGGGTTACATCTTGCATTCAAAGGCTAAACTGTATCACTCAACAACCTGACCATATATGATACGTCATTTACTTCAGTTAGGCCTACTGATGTTTGAATATATAACTATTATTTAAAAGAATAGTGTTGTTCCTCCATATATTAGCACACGGAGCAATTTTTAATTGCTATCTTTGTACCTATGTACTGATCTTGTTGCTGTCACAACGCCCAAAAACACTGCAGCGTCATCCCCCTACTGTATACACTGCTATATGTTTTTATCTCTTAATCACAAGGAGTATGCAGTGCTTTCTGAAATAAGAGAAATTAAAACAACAGTCAGTTGGTGGGAGGAAGGGGGTAAGCAAGCCAATTGAGGAGGGTCTAATTGCTCAGAAGCAAGAGCCCTCACATGCCCAAACTGGTGTCATGCTGCCGAGCAGCTCCTCGTTGGGCCAGTGCTGCAATGCCCAATGGGCTCCTCGGGGGGCTCTTTACCAGAGGTCTTGAAAATGAGCCGCCATGGTTAGGTGTGGATGGCGGTGCTCTATATGTAGATTGTTGTAGAGTGATTTAAAATTAACTAAGAGGTACTAAGGGGAATTCTTGTGGAGGTCCTCTTGTTATTTTTTTAATATATGTTTTTATTATTTTATGCAGCATCACACCACAAACAATCAGTACATTATATGATTGTTACATTAACATTCTATAGAAATACAGACAATAACCGGCAGTATGGTTGCAAACAAGTGTAAGAGGTAAAAGCACCAACATTCATCCCTCCCCCTACTGCTCATAGTACTTCTCGGTCCATTTGACATGATTATACGCTCAATAACTATTATACATTCTATTTTTTATTTCTAAACCCAAGAGGCAATGCGCCACTTTGGGCCTCCCCACCTGCAAGGTTAATTGATTTCGAACACCCTCTCCCACCCATTCATGCTTCACTCAGTCTCAATAGGGCCAGGCATATTCAATTAATTTAGCCATCGCTACAATTTCTGGCGGCGTATTTGGTGCTCTAAGATCTTGTAACATATGTGTCCAAGCCGCTATGTCATATGCCAGTTTTGCCTCTGTTCGGACATGCTATCCTCTTCCACCACTGCCCATTTGGAGACATCCCAGAGCCAGTCCACATACCTGGGGAGAACAAGATTAAGCCACTTGATTGCCATACGACGTTTTGTCAACAAGAGTCCCAACAGCATAAATTTGCGGCTTTGTTTTTTTCCCTTTTGGTGCAGGAAGCAGTCCTAACAGTATTACCCTAGGTGCATTTACCAGTTTCCACATGGTGGCTCTCTCCAAGGACGCCACTATGCTCTTCTAGTATGATTCCAGTGCACTACATTGCCACACTATATGAAAGAAATCCGCAGACGCCGCAGCACAGGCACCGAGGGAAACGCACAGGAGATATATATATATATATATATATATATATATATATATATATTTATATATATATATATATATATACGATGAAGAATGTTGGGGGCTAGATACGTCTAATGGTTATAGTTATATTGTATATATTTGAATTGCGCATTTACTAGTCCTAGTACCTTCATACATGCATTTCCACTCTGAGGCTGAAACCTCTTCACCAAGTACTGCCCCCAAATATGCTGAGCAGTCAGCGTAACGCTCAGGATATCACCTCTCAGGGCTCTATAAATATGCAACAGTGCAGTCAAAGTGGCCAAAGCTGAAGGTTCGTTAGGAAAACAGGGGCACAAATCATGTCGCCGCCATTTTATCGTACTGTAGGAACTGGCCCCTCCCCATCTGGAAAGCATCCATTGCATCTTGCTGGGTCATAAATTCCAAGAAAAATCTCTCCCATGAACTCACACCCAACCATCCCTCCATTTCTTCATAGACATATCCAAGGCAACTCTTGCAAATGCCTTCATATCCCATATTAGTGCATCCCTAGAGTATGGGTTGCATCGCAACAGGCATGACAATGTATGGGCCCATATATTACAGACCTGTTGAACAATATATGAGACCCTTCCCCAATCCGCCTGGTTCCCCAGCAACAGGGCCAGGTATATTCAATTAATTTAGCCATCCCTACAATATCTGGCGCGGTATTTGGTGCTCTAAGATCTTGTAACATCTGTGTCCAAGCCGCTATGTCATATACCAGTTTCGCATCTGTTCCGACATGCTAACCTCTTCCGCCTCTTCCAATTCGGAGACATCACAGAGCCAGTCCCCGTACCTGGGGGGATCAGGATTAAGCCACTTGATTGCAATATGACGGTTTGCCAACAAGAGTCCCAACAGCATAAATTTGCTGCTTTGTTTTTCCCCTTTGGTGTAGGAAGCAGTCCTAACAGTATCACCCTAGGGGAATGTACCAGTTTGAAAGTCACAAACGAGAGTACGGGTTTTTTTGAAATTACAAATGGGTTGAAAGTGTGCTAATTGCGTCACTATACCAATCCTAAATCTCAACTAAAGATAAAACGAGGGGTGGTTTAAGGTCTGTGTAGGGGGATTTCCTTTACGGACTAGGTGGTCTCACACACTATATAGTGTCATGCTTCATCATATGACCACCTAGCCCCACCCAGGTAGGACAATACCACCTGGGCGGACTCAACCTCGCTGTTAAAGGAACAGGAGGGAGTGCGTAAATTAGTTTGATTTCTGGAAAGTAGGGATCCAGCTATGCTATGGGAATAAAAACACCTACTCAGATACCAGGGTGAGTTTTAATAAAAGGTTCTGTGTGGTGTGATTAAAAGAAATGGGAGGCCAGGGTTAGAACAATGACTCACAAGGTCACCTATCTAGCCGACATGTTTCTGCCCTTGTGATTGAGCTATGGAGGGTCTCTAGGCATTCATCAGGGCGTTGGATCCCTGTTGCAGATGCTTATAGCGCGCCGCATTTTAAATCGCAGTAGGAAAAAACGTGGGAACGGAAGGAAGGGCCTACCTTAGCCAAGGGAATACCTGGGGAGGACCTATGGTAAATACAATAACATAAACAGACCAAAATTGGCGGTGAGAAGGTAATTCACGGCAAACCACAGCACACGTGACAAAATTTCATGCATAACACAATAGTACTAGTTGCAAAAAAAACGGTCGCAGCGATGCAGGTTATGCGGGGCGAGTGGTAAGTCAGGGAAGACAATTCCTTACCCTAACAATAAAGGCTACTAGCCTCTGGTATCCTGGAGAGGGAGCGTCCCCTTATAGTCAGACTCTAGGGTTAGAAGGGAGAGAGCAGAAGGAGAGTAAAGATAAAGAAGTATATATCAGAGAATAGAAATAGGACCGGAAAAAGGAAAAGAAAGAAAAAGAAGGAGAAGGGAAGGGGGAACAAGGGAAAAATAAGGGGAAGAGGGAGGGGGCAAAATAGAGGGGGGGGCAGAGGACTAAGGAAGGAATGAGACAGGCATAGAAGAAAAATTAAAAGAAAAAGCACAAAAAAGAAAAAGAGAAAAAAAAGAAAAAGAAAAAAAAAAAAAAAAGGGTGGGGAGACAGCTTGGAAAAAGGAAGGTGGGTGAAGTAAAAGAAGAAAAGAAAAGAAGAGAAGAGAAGGGCTTCTTATCTGTGTATCCATCGATGGTAGACTCACTGCATCAAAGGTGGGCGCTCTCTGTGCGCCTATACCGACCTCTCTTTCAGGACCGCTTGGGTAAAGTGACCTGAAAGTCGTTAGTTTATATAGTACTCTTAATGGGGGGAATTGCCTGCAGCTGTAGGTGATCACCGCCGCGGCCCGGGGGCTGGAAGTACTACGTGCTGTAAACGTTTGTGCACCGGAATAGATTGCGGTCCCTCCGAAAGTCGGAATTGGCCGAAAAGTTCCAAAAATGGGTGGGGTGCTCGTCAATAGCATAATCCACCTGATCGGCCCCCTCCGCGAGGGCCGAGGCAGCCACGGTCTGCGACCGCGGCTTTGGAAAAGCCCTGTACGGGCGGGGACGCGTGCCAGCTAGTGCTGCCGGGAATTGTAGTTCCCGAGCAGCAATGCGGGTAGCCTGCACTCGCGAGCCGGGAAATATGGTATCCCGGCTGCGAGTGAGGCTAGATGGGGGACAGGGAGTAGCCGATGGCGGCGGGGGGGGGGGGGGAGGGGGTACGGAGGAAAAAGGAAGGGGGGAGGAAAAAGGGGGGTGGGGGGGAAAAGTAAAAAAAAAAAAAATTAAACGAGGAAATCAAAAATTATATAAAAAGATATTTAAAAATTAGAATTAGTGGCTGAAATTGAAACATAAAAATATAATAGATATCCAAGAAAGGAGTGGGGGTGGGGGTGTTGGACAGAGGGGGAAGAGGGGAAGAGGGCAGATCTGGGAGAGGAGGAAACAGTGAAAGAAAGGGATGGAAAGAACCGACAGAAAAAGGAAGAGTAAAGGAAAAGGGGGGGGGAAGGGAAGGGGGAGGAGGGGAGGGGGAGGGGAGGGGCGAGGCAGGGAAGGAAAGAGATAAAGGGAAAAGAACAAAAGAAGATTCAAGGAGAGACTGCAGGACGAGGAGGAGGAGGGAGGGGAAGAGTGGGGGAAAATAGAGAACGTATGAGCGAAAGATAAGGAAAAAAGGGAAGAAAGAGAAACAGGTGAAGAAAAAAGAAAAAGAATTGAGAGACAACAGAAGAAAAGAAAAGGAGGGGAAGCAGCACTGCCAGAGAGGCGAGAGGGTGGGGAACAAAGGGGGTTCTAATTGTGAAGAGAGAACCACGGTATCTCGTCATTTAATCCAACCATGTCAGTGTGCAATCTCCAAATCCAGCGTTGTTCTGCCCTAAAAAGTTTATCGGACAAGCTGGGGGTTGAAGGAGAGAATTGTTCCAGGACCGTCCAAGACATGTCATCTGGAGAGTGGTTTCTTTTTAGGAAATGGCTTGTGAGCTTCGTCGCATCTCGTTTGCACCTAATTGTGCTTCTATGTTCACAAATTCTGGTGCTCACTTTCCTCGTAGTGATACCCACATATTTAAGTAGGCAAGGGCATTTGATTAAATAAACTACGTTTTTGCTGTTGCAATTTGTCAGTGATTTTTGCACCCATGGAGTTTTGAGGTCAAGATCGATGGTGGTGGATCTATGAGTAAAAGGGCACACGCTGCAGTTGCCGCAGGGGTAATGACCAGCGGGGGGGGGCATTTGCCAAAGTGTGGTCTGTGCAGACCCTCGCTTCTCCTTCGGTCTAGTGTGGACCACCATGTCCCGTATGCTAGTTGCTCTCTTAAATGCATGTAGTGGTGGTTCAAAGGGTAAGCCACCTGACGTCAAGATTTTCCAATTTTCTCTAATGATCTTCTGGATTTCATTGGAAAGGGGATTGAAAGTGGTAACACATACGATTTTATCCAAACTTGGTTTCTGCGCTTGGGGCTGGAGCAACTGGTCTCTGTTATTGTTACGTGCCCGTTTTTTTGCCCTATTAATCAAATGTGTGGGATAATCCTTAGTGTGTAGTTTGGTAGACAGTTTCTCTGCATGTTTGCGGTAATCGGTGATGGATGAGCAGTTTCGTCTTAACCGGAGGAACTGCCCAACCGGAAGGTTATCTCGTAGGGCTTGTGGGTGGAAGCTCTGGTATTGTAATAGATTGTTGCAGTCTGTTGGTTTGTAATAAACTTCAGTTGCTAACCCGCCGTCTTGCTCGAAGATTAGTAGATCGAGGAAAGGTAGTTTATTGTCACCTATGTTCATAGTGAAGGTTAAAAACGGGTTGGCCCCGTTGAGCCAGATAGCGAATGCCTGGGCTTCTTCTTTACTACCGGTCCATATCAGCAAAACATCATCGATGTATCGCTTCCAGAGTTTAATCTGATCTCGGTAGGGGTTGTTTTCATGTTTCGTATGTCTTTCAATATGGTCAACGTATAGACATGCTAGGCTGGGGGCAAATGTACTACCCATCGATGTGCCTTGTGTCTGCAGGAAGAAACTATCTTCAAACTTGAAGTAGTTTCTGGTCAGGGCGAGATGTGCTAAGTCCAGTATAAACCCGGGGGGGGGTTTGAGTTTGGGATACTCCCATATGTATGTCCAGTAGGATGCTGATTACTTCCAGAGTAGCCTCTTGCGGGATGTTTGTGTAGAGTGATTTCACATCAAGAGTAATTAGCAGTTCCTTGGATTTGTCGAAGGCTATGGACTCCAGTAAAAGGAGGACATGGGTGGTGTCTTTAAGATAGGTTGGGATCCTTTTGACTATTGGCTGAAGAAAGAAATCCACAAACTTAGACAAGGGCTCAAGTGCCGAGCCTATCCCGGAAACTATAGGCCTACCGGGTGGGGGGATCTTTCCTTTATGTATTTTCGGTAGAATATAGAAGTACGGGATTTTTGGATTGGTTTGTGTCAAATATGATGCCTCATGATCTGTGATCCAGTTGTTTTCTTTCCCTTTTGACACTAGGAAGGTGATCTCTTCTTGGACATCAATTGTAGGATCACCTGACAGCCGCTTGTAGTGTCTGGTATTCCCCAGTAGTCGCTCACACTCGTCTCTATACATTTTGTATGGTAGGATCACAGTGGCCCCGCCTTTATCTGCTGGTTTGATGATAATATTAGGATCGGCTGTGAGGCTCTTCAGTGACTCTATTTCGATATTACTCATATTATGGAATACTTTGTTGGATGACTCAGATAGCCCATTGATCTTGAGGGATACTGATTTTTCAAAAGCCAGTACCTCCGGGGGCATCTGCCCTGCTGGGGGGCAAAAAGTAGACTTTGGACGTAGTCCTGTGTTCTGTGCGGGAGTATCAAATTCTCTACCGAGGAAAAAGGTTTTTAGGCGGATCTTACGAAACAGACCTGCCAATTCTATTCTAGTTCTGAATAGGTCTACTCTAGGGGTAGGCACGAAATTCAGGCCTTTATTCAATGCTTGGGTTTCGGTTGGACTCAGGGTCCGATTGATTAGGTTGATAATGTTAACTGTATTCTCTAAATCGGGGTTCACTTTGTCTTGCTTGTCCCCGGTACGGCGTCTCTGTGCATTGGGTTTTCCAAAACATCCTCTTTTTGACGCCACTGTACTTCTTTTCTCCTCCCTCTGTCCCTCCCATGGCCTCTGTCTAAAAAAGGAGGTGGGGGTTCAGGGAAGGACCATTGGGCATGGTGTTGCAGGTAAGGTGCTTGGTATTGCGGAGGGGGGCCATACTGGTTGGGCCAGCCCCATTGTTGGTTAAAGTATGGTGGGTATTGGGGAGGTACGGGTGGATAATTCCATCCTCCTCGGCGTTGGCCACGTCGTCCGCGGCGTTGCCGTGTGTACCCTGACGAGTTGCTGTCACTATCTGAATTGGTGTTGCTCCCTGAGGAAGTATCAGATGTGTTAGAGGAATTTTTTGCTACGTAGTCAGGTTTTGTGTAGGGGTATATCTTTTCTAGGGAAAAACGGTTCAAGTCTTTTTGAAACTTCCCTATTTTTTGCTGAGTTAAGTATTCTTTGTATTCATTTATATTTTTGTTTACCTCCTCCAGTTTCTTTTTGAAGGAGAGAATACTCACACCTGATTTCAGGTTATTTTCACTGGTTTTTATTTGAATCAGTAAGGTTTCAGATAGCCTAGTCGCGGTTTTTATAATTAATATCAGCCAATCTCGTGTGCATTTCCATGCTATAAGTGACCAATCTTTACGAAACTCCAGGTCGTCTAGGAATATACGAGGTTCATTGGTGACAAGTAATCCATTCGGTGCCGAATTACTGCGTGAGTATTCAGTGAGGACGGCTCCGTGTAATATGGTCTTAACCTGGGAGCGTTTTAATTCCACTAGGGAGTCCCAGTCCCCAAGCTGGGACAGACTTTTGGACAAGGCCGTGTCCCCTAGGAGAGAGGGGGCTGAGAGGATAGCTGATACTTCCTCGTCGTTGAAGGAGAGACCTTCTGCCATGGTGTGGCAGGCGTGGTGGAGGGGGTAAAGAAAAGGAAAGTGGGTAGTAAAGGGATTCGGTCCAAAGGTCGAGGGGACGTCAGGAAGGAAAAGGCCCTAAGTACTGTGGGGCGCAAGCAAGGCACTGCGCTTGCTTAGGAAAAGAGGATTCAAAGAGTAAACAACTCTCGCAACCGGGAGGCTGCTCTACTATAATAGTACACAAAGGGAGAGTATAAGGGAGTAGGAGAAGACACCCTTCGTACTCGACTCCCCAAACACAATACTAAGTCACAAACGAGAGTACGGGGTTTTTTGAAATTACAAATGGGTTGAAAGTGTGCTAATTGCGTCACTATACCAATCCTAAATCTCAACTAAAGATAAAACGAGGGGTGGTTTAAGGTCTGTGGAGGGGGATTTCCTTTACGGACTAGGTGGTCTCACACACTATATAGTGTCATGCTTCATCATATGACCACCTAGCCCCACCCAGGTAGGACAATACCATCTGGGCGGACTCAACCTCGCTGTTAAAGGAACAGGAGGGAATGCGTAAATTAGTTTGATTTCTGGAAAGTAGGGATCCAGCTATGCTATGGGAATAAAAACACCTACTCAGATACCAGGGTGAGTTTTAATAAAAGGTTCTGTGTGGTGTGATTAAAAGAAATGGGAGACCAGTGTGAGAACAATGACTCACAAGGTCACCTATCTAGCCGACATGTTTCTGCTCTTGTGATTGAGCTATGGAGGGTCTCTGGGCATTCATCAGGGCGTTGGATCCCTGTTGCAGATGCTTATAGCGCCCCGCATTTTAAATCGCAGTAGGAAAAAACGTGGGAACGGAAGGAAGGGCCTACCTTAGCCAAGGGAATACCAGGGGAGGACCTATGGTAAATACAATAACATAAACAGACCAAAATTGGCGGTGAGAAGGTAATTCACGGCAAACCACAGCACACGTGACAAAATTTCATGCATAACACAATAGTACTAGTTGCAAATAAAACGGTCGCAGCGATGCAGGTTATGCGCGGCGAGTGGTAAGTCAGGGAAGACAATTCCTTACCCTAACAATAAAGGCTACTAGCCTCTGGTATCATTGAGAGGGAGCGTCCCCTTATAGTCAGACTCTGGGGTTAGAAGGGAGAGAGCAGAAGGAGAGTAAAGATAAAGAAGTATATATCAGAGAATAGAAATAGGACCGGAAAAAGGAAAAGAAAGAAAAAGAAGGAGAAGGGAAGGGGGAACAAGGGAAAAATAAGGGGAAGAGGGAGGGGGCAAAATAGAGGGGGGGGCAGAGGACTAAGGAAGGAATGAGACAGGCATAGAAGAAAAATTAAAAGAAAAAGCACAAAAAAGAGAAAGAGAAAAAAAAGAAAAAGAAAAAAAGGGGGGGGAGACAGCTTGGAAAAAGGAAGGTGGGTGAAGTAAAAGAAGAAAAGAAAAGAAGAGAAGAGAAGGGCTTCTTATCTGTGTATCCATCGATGGTAGACTCACTGCATCAAAGGTGGGCGCTCTCTGTGCGCCTATACCGACCTCTCTTTCAGGACCGCTTGGGTAAAGTGACCTGAAAGTCGTTAGTTTATATAGTACTCTTAATGGGGGGAATTGCCTGCAGCTGTAGGTGATCACCGCCGCGGCCCGGGGGCCGGAAGTACTACGTGCTGTAAACGTTTGTGCACCGGAATAGATTGTGGTCCCTCCGAAAGTCGGAACTGGCCGAAAAGTTCCAAAAATGGGTGGGGTGCTCGTCAATAGCATAATCCACCTGATCGGCCCCCTCCGCGATATTAGTGCATCCCTAGAGTATAGGTTGCATCACAACATGTATGACACTGTATAGGTCCATACATCACAGATCTGTTGCACAATATATGGGACCCTTCCCCACTCCGCCCGGTTCCCCAGCAACAGGGCTGATAGGGTATACTCCTCACACAATCCCTGTAAAAGCTTCTTCTCCCAGTTACTGTCAGGGTCAAGCTAATTTACTGCATGCTGCAGCTGGGAGGCAAAATAATTAAGTTCCATATGAGGGAGCTCAATTCCTCTGCGTTCCGACGTTTGCCACATCATAGGCAGGCTCACTCTCTTCCTCCTGTTAGCTCATAACACCTCTAGTATTAGGCTATCAAAAAGTACAAAGTGTGATTTGGATACTTCGTACAGGGTATTCTGAAGACCATATAGGCACTGTGTCAGTTTAAGCATCTTCGTGATGGCTGCTCTACCCATCCATGAAAGCGGCAACTCTTTCCAAAATCTAACGGAAGTTCTCAATCCCTCCAATACCCTGCCATGATTAAGGTCATAGAATTTGTCAGCGGTATGTTTCAATCTTATCCCGAGGTAACGAAGGCCCTCAGATGCCCATGGTAGTCCAACCGCCGGGAGGGCGTCAATCTGCTCCCTGGTTATAGTGCTAATAGAGAACAAGTAGGACTTTCAAATATTTACCCAGAGCCAGAACACACCCCAAATTTCCATAGGGCGTTTAAGAGAATGAGGATTGAAGATTCTGGGTGCCGCACATAGACCGGTACGTCATCAGCATATAAGGAGACCACATGCGTAGTCTCCCCAAAGCATAATCCTCAAGGGTTTAACAGCACAAAAAGGAATACTGCCAATGGCTCCATTGCCATAGCAAACAAAAGGTGGGACAGCGGGCAGCCTTGCCGCCTCCTCCGTCTCAATTGAATGGATTCCGAGACTACGTTCCCAGATCTCACATGGGCCATTGGGCGATTATACAGGAGCTGAACCCAGGCAAAATATTTCGGGCCGAGGCCCAACTTAGCCATAACTTGCCATAGACACCCCCAATCCACAGAATCAAAAGCTTGCTCTATGTTCAGGAGTGCAAACAACACTGTGATCTTCCACTGTAGGGAAGTATGATAAATATGGGAGAGGCGATGGAGATTAAACATCGTGCTGTGGTGGGGAATATATATTTTAACATCCACATTTAGAAGCGATAATGGCGTGTATGCAGCTGATTCTGCAGGATGTGAATTCGGCTGAGGGATAAAAGCCACCCATGCCTCCCGCATCGAGTCAGGTAAGCTACTGCAGGCTGTCGCCTCTTGGTACACCACTAGTAGGCTTTCAGAGAGGATGTCAACATACTTCTGATAAAACTCTGCCGGAAGTCTGTCAGAAACAGGCATTTTTTATGTGTTTAAGTGCTTTTATGGCAACTTGTATTTCGTCTCGGGTGATGGGAGCATCTAATAGGGCCCCGCTGTCCTATATCAGTCGAGGAAGTGTGATTTTGTCTAGCAAGGCAGTCCCAGTATCTAAGGGCACATTACTGGGCAAAGCTTACAGCTTGTCAAGGTGTACCCTAAATACCTCATTAATTGCTATCTGCGTAATATTCTCTTGCCTGTAACGTCCACCAGTGCAGTGACCGACTTGCGGACAGAGTGTTGCTTTAGCAGACGTACCAACAACACGCCCGCCTTATCCCACTACGCATGCAGAGAATGGCTGTAGGCCTTGTAAACATGCCTGTCCAAAAGTGGCCAGTCATCTAGTAGCGCAAGTTGAGATTGCTGCCATTCCTCTACACATTGTTACTGCATAGGAAGACGCTTCTCCAAGTCCCTGAGCTTGGCTTCATGCCCAAAAATATAGTTTTTGAGCAGGCGCTTAACACTGTAGGTTGTCAGCAGGCAGTGTCCCCTGATCAGTACCTTCATTGCTTCCCAGTCACAGCTCCTAGTCGTCGACATTCCGCAATTTACATCAAAGTATTGCGCCAGTCCATCTCTGACTGTCTTCTCAAAAGGTACATCAGTCAAGGCCACCGGAAGTAAGCGTCACATCGGGACCAAAGGCCCTTGATATCCTTCACTCAATTTAACTAGGACCGCGGAATGATCCGAAATGTAACAGGTCAAGTAAGCAATAGCTTTCACCTGCAGGGACAGTGTTTCGGACACAAAGATGTAGTCCAGTCTACTGTAGGTGCTCGCTGCGGGGTGTAACAGGAGTACACCCTTAGAGTGGGGTTCCTATGTTGCCAGAGATCACGTAACTGAAGTTCTCGTAGGCTATCTACCGGTTATCTGGGCAGGTGGGGTTTTGTGAGTTGTTGCAGGGGGGTCCCGGTCCAGCATGCCACCCAGAACACAATTGCAGTCTCCTGCCAACAGAATCTCTGCCGTTAGGTATGGGAAGGCAGCTCAGCTCACAGCCCTAAAATAAGCCCTACTGTCCACATTAGGGGCATATACATTTATCAAACATTACTCATGGCCATCTAGTGTCTCTAACACTACCACATACCTACCGTCTGGGTCCAGCACATGACTTTCGTGCTGGAATATGACCCCAGGGGCTATCCAAATCAAAACCCCATGGCAAAGTCAGAATAAGAGGTCGCATGAAGCTGGCCTCTTCAGTGCTTTTGGAGATTAGGAATACCCCAAGTATGAGTCTCCTGCAGCATTGCTATCTATAAATGGTAGCGCTTAAGGTAGGCATGTACCTGGTGACACTTATCCAATTGGGTCAAACCTCACACATTCCAAGATATTATTAATGTATAAGTGTCTGTCATCAGTACAACCTAGGGTATGTCTCAAGGAAAGCCATCCTATTGATCATGACTGAGAAATGCACATTTTCAGAATCTATTACAAGCAGGAGATCACCTTTTCAACCTGTAGACTAAGAAACAAAGAACATTCCCCAGCTCACCTCCTCCCACAGGCACAGACCTAATCCCATCCTGTGTGGACCAGAATGAGTTAGAGGCCAGTCGGCCCGCCCCATGACCCAGTTAAATGTTAAATGAAAAAAACAAGATATAACCCTATTAACTAATTATGTAAACAAGTTCTTGTAACATTACCCTTCGCCAGAGGTCATCACCGAGCCAAACCACAAGACTGTGCTTCTAGTGGTCATAGCTCTGCATGAATCCCTGTGGGGCTAGGGAGCCAGCCACCCCGTACATTAGTGTAGGATATCCAGCATTTCATCAGGATATTTAGATTGTCTCATAAGGCCAAAATAAGTCCAGACATTAGAAACAAATCACAACTGCTACGCTGTCATTTTACATCCATACATCTATTGCAGGTTCCCCCACTGCAGCAAGAACAATACTGGTACAGACAACTAAATTTTCCAACAATGTCAAGGTGGGACATCCCCTGTAGTGTCCATATCTGAGTCAGGATGACTTTGCATTTCTCTAAATTGTTTCTGGTTGCATCTTCTTGCACTGCATCCCCCTCTAACTTCAGGTCTGCAAATTTCTGGGACCTGACGGGATCCCCACTGCGGAGTCACTCGCTTCCTGTTGATCAGTGAAACAATTTACCTTATTATTATGAATTACTCTGAGCTTAGCCGGGAATACTAAGCTGCTGCAGATTCAAGTCTTGCAACTTTTTCTTGACGTAAAAGATTTTTTAAGATTCTGCACCTTCTGGGTGTAGTGTGAGAAAACCAGTATTTGGTGTCCTTCATATTGTGGCTGTCCATTATTCCGCATCTGCTGCAGGATCAAGTTGATGTCTTTATAGAGGAAAAAACGGGCAATGATTGCACAAGACAGCATCCCAGGTGGTGGAGGAGGCATCAGGGTCCTGTGGGATCATTGGACATTGATAGAGGGGGAACGTCCCCACAGTGGGCCACAACGCCTAGCCAATTTTCCAGGAATTGTTCCACGTTTCACCCTTCTACTCCCTCTGGGAATCTCACAAAGGAAAATTGTTCTGGTGGGATCTGACTTCCGTGTCCTCTGCCTGTTCCTCAAGCTGCACAGTGAGCTTCTGGAGGGAGGAGACAGTGCCCTTCAGGGTAGCCACTTCTCGGTTGAGCACTCCAATGTTATCCTCCGCCTCTGTCACCCTGTCCACCACCTTACGTAGGTCTGCATGTAGTAGTGTAACATCCACTGCTACAGCGTCAATCTTAGTGACCAGTTCAGTGCGCGTGCCTTTGATTTCATTCAGGATATCAGACATGGATAGCTCTGGAGGGTCACCGCCCTCCGTGGCACTCTGAGTAGCCTCCAGGGTTTTCGTACCCATCTTATCTCTATAATGGGTGGCTTACGTATAGCTGACAATCTTATTGATATTGGACTGTCGCCCTCCTTTGACTTTTCCCATATCACCAGGCTGTTCTAGTGTCATGAACCAACCACGGAATAGACATCAAAAAAGAAGAATTTGCGGGCACCTCTGTGTTGGACTTTTTTTGCTTTTGCAGGGTCATCCCCAATCTTTTTGACTCCTGTCTCCTAATTTTTCTTACTTGTTGCTGTTGGCGTTTGAACTCTGAGTACTTTACCACTGCTAACCAGTGCTAAAGTGCATATGCTCTCTGTGTAAATTGTATGGTTGATTGGTTTATCCATAATTGGCATATATGATTTACTAATAAGTCCCTAGTAAGGTGCACTAGAGGTGCCAGGGCCTGTAAATCAAATGCTGCTAGTGGGCCTGCAGCACTGGTTGTGCCACCCACATAAGTAGCTCTGTAATCATGTCTCAGACCTGCCACTGCAGTGTCTGTGTGTGCAGTTTTAGCTGTAAATTCAACTTGGCAAGTGTACCCACTTGCCAGGAATAAACCTTCCCTTTTCTTACATGTCAGACACCCCTCAGGTAGGCCGTAGGTAGCCCCAAGGGTAGGATGCAGTGTATGGTTAAGGTAGGACCTATAGTGATGTGTTTTATATGTCCTGACAGTGAAATATTGCTAAATTCGTTTTTCACTGTTGCAAGGCCTGTCCCTCTCATAGATTAATATGCGGCTACCTTTAAATCTAATTAATCTCTTTCCTTAACTGCCTTAGGATTCATACTCTGGCACGAACCACACCCCTCGACATCATGCTCAGAGCTAAGGCACCAAAGGCAGTTCTCATGTGGATCCGTGACCGACATCCTACCTCCACACTCACTACAAGGCTTGAAACCCGATGTTCTCGAAAGAGACATTGTAACAACCAAGGATACACACTATCCAACGAGCCAGGAAAAAACCATTGGCGTTGAAGGCACAGAAAAAAGAAAACTGACATCAGCACACCAAGAGGACCTCTTATTGGCACGTTGATGTCAGACCGAGTCGCGTGGAGCCGTGCTATTGTGACGACCTCGTTGACGTGGAGAGCTAGGAAGAGATCTTTCCATCGGATCCTGGCGCAAGGATGAATTCATAAGGTGAGGAATCCACAGGTAGTTTGTATCCATCAGAAACTACAGACTTTAGAAACACTTCTGGAAACAAGAGGAACCTCTGCCTGGAGAAGAGCTGAAGAGCTGAGGAAGAAGAGCTGCCCTGTCTGTGACTGTGCTTTGTGGAGCTATCCTGCAGTTGCTGCTTCTGCTAGAGTAAGAGGGCAAAGACTGGACTTTGTGTGCCTTCCATCTTGTGAAGAAATCTCCAAGGGCTTGATTTAGAGTTTGCCTTCTGTTGTTTGAAGTCTCAGGGACAGCAAAGACTTCTATCTGCCAGCACCTGGAGTCTCTGGAGAGACTCCTGCCCTGACGAGTGGTGCGCTATCCAGTCCCTGGGCCCTTGAAAGGAAAGCTGGTGAAAATCCAAGAAAAATCGTCTTCGGACGGCTTCGGATCGACGCCGCTGCTGAATCCAGTGACGACGCCTGCACCCGACTCAGTGATCTTCGCTGGAACGCAAGGACCTTCGCAGGGCCGACATCGCTGCAGCCCCACAGAAGTCCGTGACTCCATGGAAGTCGCTGCACCAAGTCGTGACCGACGCCGCTCGAAGTGCGCAGGTTCAATGTTTCGCACAGATGCTGCAGTCCCCCACTTCGCGCATTGGCTTGTTTTCATTTCTTTACCAACGTACTGTACCTGGGGGTCTACGCGACTCCGTGTCCGGTGCCGCTGGTATCAGATTGTTGGGAAGGACTCTGTTACGACACCGAAGCATTTTTTGTTTCTAAGCACTATTTTTGAGTTTGATCTTTAAAAATTCATAACTTGACCTGTGTATGTCGGATTTTTTTTGTTTTGGTCTTGTTTTGTTTAGATAAATATTTCCTATTTTTCTAAACTGGTGTTGTGTCATTTTGTATTGTTTTCATTGAGTTACTGTGTGTGTTGGTACAAATATTTTACACCTAGCACTCTGAAGTTAAGCCTACTGCTCTGCCAAGCTACCACGGTGGTAAGCGGGGTTAGCTGAGGGTGATTCTCTTTTACCATGACTATAGTGAGGGTCCTTGCTTGAACAGGGGCTAACCTGACTGTCAACCAAAGACCCCATTTCTAACACTCTGGTAGCCTACAATATAACAGCCGGGGCCTAGCAAATCAGCAGACTAGCCAGTCGCCAAACCACATCTGAGGTGTCCCCCCAACTTAACAACTTTTCAATCAATGGAGGAGATCTGGCACACCGCACCACTTTGTGCCCCAGTCTGGCCACCACCGCTCCACACACAGGCCTCTACTATTTAATATAAACTTTCGTAGCAGAGCCAAGTGCTGGGATTGATTGTCCCCCTTTCTTCCTTGTGCCCCCGAATGTCCATACTGTGACTGTTCAGGGCCTCTCTATGCTTTCCATTGAGCAAATGGCTGTCCAAACCATTTTGCATGACCAGGAATCAAGGGGCCCCTCCGTGGCCCGCAATCAATCTCCCTCTGCGATCGCCTCCTCACCTCTGGGTCGGGCTGTGCACCACAGCCTAGACAGCACCAGCAGCTGGCCCGGCTGCTGCCTCCGTCCGCCACTTCACTCCAGCAGGGGCCGTACAGCAATCTCGGTGAACCACGTCCGGGGAACAGCCTTCCAGGTCTCCAGTTTTGCCAACCTTCCAACGGGGAGGACCGGCGACAGGGCCTCACGGGCACCGGCACGCTCCCAGCAGCAGCCTTCATGTTGGCTCCTCTTGTGGCCACCTCACCGCTGTGACGGCCGAGGCAGCCACACTCACCTCTCGATCTTCAGACTCTGGGCCACACCACCTCCCAGCTCAGGCAGCACAGCGCTTGGGCCGCACCTCCGTCCACCTCACGGCACCCAGTGATGCCCGACCGCAACCAACCCCGGCCAGGGTAAAGGCCGCCAGCGCCTGACCGTCGATTCAGGCATGCAGGCTGGGCCGCTCTCCAGAGCTCGCTTGCACTAGTTCTAAGACCGCAAGACCTCAACTTAGTTTCCATATGAAAAATGTTTTTTGTTTTGCTAATAACTTTGGTGCCGTTTGAGGATTCTTCATGAAACTTTCAAAACTAATTTGCCTCTCACTTCAGCTGCTGTCTGGAAAGTTTTGGGGTAATTCATTGAGCAAGGGCCAAGAAAAAGTGGGGGTTCTAAAACATGTTTTCCCCATGCAATTTCCCCTAGGGATTTTTGTCCATGACTACAGCCCAAACTGCAGAACAGATTTACATCAAATTAGGCAGAAAGCAAGATCTTGGACCAGAAGGAGTGCTTTTATAATATGGTGTACATTCGTTCAGTAGTTTTGGAGTTATTAAAGAAAAAAGATTTATGTACATCTAGGGAGGTGGAGTGTTTGTGAGTCCAACAGATCTCAAAATGAGATCTGATCGGTTGCCAACCACTTCAACCTGGAAGTGGTAGCACCCACCTTGGGATTCAGACTCAGTTGAGTCCCAAGAAAAACGACAAAAAAACATAAAAGGGCCCCTTACCTTGGTGGTGGGTTCCACAGGGACCATGTCGGGGGACAAATATGATTTGTTTTAAAATTTTCCCAAGGATCCGCAGGAAATATTTTAAAAACACCACAAATGCGGTATTCTGCTCTTGTTTTTAGTAGACCCTCCAGGTGGGAAGATCCCAGGAAGGGATTGGGGGAGTTTTAGGGTTGACTGAATAATATGAAAGGGGGAGGGAGCGCATGAGGCCCCCGCCTGGGGTTGCATTTGGTCCCGGGGGCTGCTACACACTAGGGCACAGGCAATATCTACAAGAAGAGGGGGGCCATGTGCCCCCCACCCCTCCCCGGTCCGATTTCGGCCCCGGATTCCCCATCCCCTGGGGCCCAACCTTTTTTAACACTGGGAAGGGGCACATGACGCTCCTGGGGACTGCCACCCCTTGGGGCCCGGCAGTAATAATGAAGGGGAGGGGGGCACGCAGCCCCACTCCTGGGCTGCTTTTGGCCCAAGGACCCAGCCATGAACAAAAGGGCCCACCACTCCCTAGGGCCAGCTTCAGCTATGTCCCGGGGTGCCCAACGCGCAACATAGTGATTTTCTCTATTTGCTTATGCTTGGTGGGAGCAATTTCAAAGCTACCACCAAGCGAGAGCAAACACTCAGGGCCTGATTAGGAGTTGGGTGGTTGAACCTCCACAACTCCCATACGGCAGTGGTGAGGTGGACATTAAGCTGGCGGCCCCACCACTACTGTATTACAATTTTCCCACCAAGCTGACAGGCAGAAATTCATATTAAGATGTTTCCGCTCGGTTACAACAGTGTGGCAGCATTGGTCTCTGCTCTCTCAGGGAGCCGAGGACAATGACGTTACACAGAGTACAGACAGTGAGCATTCTGACGGTGCTGTCAGGGTGGCTCAACACAAATACTCTACAAAACAACACATATACAAATGATCCTTTGTCGCTCTCCTTATTTGGAAACCATCTGCATTATTTATACCATGAATCCACATCTAAGAGATGGGTGCATTATCTAGTGCATCTCTGATCTTCTTTTATTTCCATCCTTATTTAAACAGAGATGTGTTCCAAAATCCTTATAGGTCAACTAAATCTTCCTCGCAACCTCTCTTACTATCAAAAGGTTGACACGTTTCGGCCCCTTCCCATATGGGCCTCTTCGGGACTGACGGAGAGACAAATACCTAATAAATACAAACAATATACATTACTAGACTGAAACTTTTTTGTAAACGATAAAGCCCGCCACCGTGAGGAATTGTCTTTAAAAAGTTTTTTTTAAAAACTTTTTTGAAACGCTCTAAGATGTCTCCAATCAACTAACCACCTTGGAGTCTTTGCAGATAACCACATAGTTTCCAAATAAGGAGAGCGACGAAGGATCATTTGTATATGTGTCGTTTTGTAGAGTATTTGTGTAGGGTTTTACATGTATGTTAATGTGGATGCTGATTTGATATAAGTTTCATATTGTCCTTTTTGCTGGAGAAAAAGATTGAATTAATATTTGTATAGTTAAATTACATTTGAAATGATTGATTTACAGTTTCATTGAATGGGAATTAGAAATAGATCTTTCCCTACTATTTGACCAATTGTGTTTAGATGGTGTCTCAATCCACCCATGGTATAGTAGGGTCAATAGTGTAGACCCCTTTGAATAAATTATCAGTCAGGGGGGCTCCATGCACTGCCTTTCCCCCAGCCTTTTCATGGAGAGGACACAGTCATGAAAAGGCTGTCAGAAAGCAAGGTCGTGATCAGCATGGCGGTCTCCTGAAGGTCTGACTGCCAGGATCGTAATCTAGCAGTTGGACCGCTAGGATTGTGGTGGTCGACTGCCTCAGAAATTTTGGCGGTCCATGGACTGCCAAACTTGTAATTAGGCCCTAAGTCTGCTCCAGGTGGGCGGGAGCATGAATATTGCTCCCACCCACTGGGAGCGGATTTTTCATCTCTTTCACTCTCCGCTTGTTCTTTTAAGCCCCCTCAGGTGGGCCAGGTCCTTGGGAAGAGACATAGGTCCTAATTACAACCCTGGCGGTAAATCCCGCTTACCGCCGTGCAGAAGACCGCCAACATACCGCTGCGGCCGCGGCATTCCACTACAGGTATTACGACCCACAGCTCGGAATCCGCCACAATACAGACACCCACACAAGTCCGCCACACCAAAGGTCAGTGATAAACTGGCGATAACAAAACCGACACCGTCACGCCAATAAGAATACGCCCACACTATCACGACCCATGAATCAACGCGGAAGTCTTTCAACCGCTGTAAACCATTGGCGGTACACACCGCTGCACTCAAAATACACACACATTTACAAAACACAACCACACTGGACAATTCAAAATACACACACCTGATACACATACACACCACTATAAAACACACACCCACATTACCCACAAACCCTTACTACTAGAAATTTGAAAGCAGGCCAGAGAGAGACACTACCAAAAACAGCTCCAGCATCTACAGACACACAACACCATCACTTACACAACATCGACGCATCTCAAACAACACACACCAACACATCCCCTCACACATCACAACAGACACCACCTCACACATCACCCACACCACATAATGGCACCTCTAAGACACCCCAGGTTCTCTGAGGAGGAGCTCAGGGTCATGGTGGAGGAAATTGTCTGGGTACAGCCACAGCTATTCGGATCACAGGTGCAGCAGACATCCATTGCAAGGTAGATGGAGCTATGGCGAAGAATTGTCGACAGGATAAACGCAGTGAGACAGCATCCAAGAACACAGGATGACATCAGGAAGAGGTGGAACGACCTACGGGGGAAGGTGCGTTCCGTGGTATCCAGATACCAGATTGCTGTATTGCTGATTGCTGTGGAACCCCACCTCCTCCCCAACAACTAACAACATGGGAGGAGCAGGTCTTGCCAATACTGCATCCTGAGGGCCTTGCAGGAGTAGCAGGAGGACTGGACTCTGGTAAGGCAAATCTTTACTACCTTATCCCCTCCACCTGCATGCCAACACATACTCCCACCCTTACCCTCACACCCATCACCCCAACAACCCACAGATACTCCACCAACACAACCCACACATCCCAAAATCAAGCCCTGCATGTAACACCAATGCATGGACACCCATCACCCAAGCATGTCCAGTACAGAGACTCACTCATGCCCCAAAATCACCAATCATACAAGGACCAAGCCAATAATGCAAGCACTGGAGTAGAGGGTCACTCACCCAGTGCACATGATGGCACACACAGATACAATAACTATGCATTTACACCCCAACAGGATCCCTACCCAACGTCACCGGACAGGAGGTGTCAGACATATCCATCCCCCCCACAGAAGAGGCCAACAGTGATGACAGTAGCTCTGCACGCCTGGATCAAGATGACCAGCCCGGCCCAACTGGGACCTCAGGACAGTCAGTTCCCCTGCCACTGTCACAAGCCTCCACAGAGCCTCCCCCCTCAGGAAACACCATCACAGCACCCACCCAGCGGGCCCATCCCTCTGTCCCCAGGACACGTCCACCACTACAGGGAACCCAGGCAAACCCACCAACCCAAGAAAATCAGGGACCTGGGGGAAGTGGCAGTGGGCACAAGGTTCAGGGGACAGAGGCACAGGATAACAGGGAAACTGGGAGGACTGCTGTGCGACGGGGGGACAGGCCCAGGGAACTGACACTCCACGAGGCACTCTCCAACATCATGGGAGCTTACCATCATTCTCAGGAGACCATGGCAACGGTACTGGCCATGTTTCAGGAGACCCAGCGGCTTAAGGAGGAACACTACCTTGGGATTAGGGAGGACTTGAAGTCCATTAACACCACCCTGGTCACCATTGCAAGGGTGCTGGCAGACCTTCTCAACACCAGGAGGGACACAGTCGCAGAACAAGGGGTCCCTGACACTAGCCTGGACGATGAACAGCCCTCCACCTCCGCCGGCGCTGGTGGACAGGAGGCACTGCCACAGGAACAACAGGACACCAGCACCCCACCCTCCTGCAGATGGTGAATCACCCCGCAAACGCTCCCTGAGATCCAGGAACAAGACAGAGAACATTGCTAAGACCCCTGCCAGGAAATGAGACCCCCCTGAATGTCACCCTTCTGTCCCACTGTGCCACCCTGTCCATCCTTAAACTGCCATTGCTCCTCTTCCTATGCCCCTTTGGACAATGCACCTGTGAAACAAATAGACTGGACTCTGCCATGGACATTCCTCCACCATCACCCCAGCCCATTTTACAACCCCCTCCACTTATTTGCACAGGAATAAACACACTTCAAACACAAAACAATCTGGAGTCAGTCTGTGCTTTCACAAATGTGTAATTGCAATAACAATGGAATATAGCAATGTCAATTTACTTGTTCACATACCAATGTAACACAGCTGTAGGCCCGGAGTAAACAGAGCAGAGGGCACAAAGTGGGACCCAGATCTGTGAAATGGAAAGTCAAAGTGACAAGTCAGGGGCCATACACTGACTGAAAATGACAGACTTATGCTAGCTCAAACAACAGTATGAGATGTGGGAAGCAGTTACATCTTCTTACCTGTGTCTCACTGGAAGTATTGCATGATGATGTTGTTTCGGTTGTCGATATCCTCTTCTTCTGCCTCCTCTTTTTCACTGTCCACAGGCTCCACAGCTGCCACAAGACCACCATCTGGCCCATCCTCATGCAGAAAAGGCACCTGCCGTCGCAAAGCCAGGCTGTGCAGCATATAGCAGGCCACTATTATCTGGCACACCTTCTTCAGTGAGTAGTGTAGGGAGCCACCTGTCAGATGGAGGCACCGGAATCTGGCCTTAAGGAGGCCGAAGGTGCGTTCAATCACCCTCCTAGTTCGCCCATGTGCCTCATTGTAGCGTTCCTCTGCCCTTGTTTTAGGATTCCTCACTGGGGTCCGTAGCCATGACAGGTTGGGGTAATCAGTCACCTGCAAATGTCGATAGACACACATGAACCCTTAGGGACAGCCCCATACCCAGACACCTATGTCAACTGCATTGGGACCTTGCCCTCAGCTATTAGCCACACACAGTGCCTCTGGAGTTGCCCCATCACATAAGGGATGCTGCTATTTCTCAAAATGTAAGCGTCATGCACAGAGCCAGGATACTTGGCATTGACATGGGAGTTGTATTGGTCTGCTAAACACACCATCTGCACATTCATCGAATGGTAGCTCTTCCGGCTTCTATACACCTGTTCATTCCTGCGGGGGGGGTACAAATGCCACATGTGGCACCAATGATGTCATGGCCACTGTTGTTTGAAAAGACCCACTAGCCAATCAGGTCTGGCTCCAACTGGGCACACAGTTCCTAGATTGTTGCACGATCAAGTCTGTATGTGACTAGGATGTGTCTCTCTTCCATTGTCGACAGGTCCACCAGGGGTCTGTACACCGGAGGATGCCACCATCTCATCACCTACCTCAGCAGACATGCCCTATGGAGGAGAACAGCGAGCAGAGAGTCATCCAACACTGAGGTATCACAATTTGTTATTTGCAGAAATGTTATTAATTCGCAATGTGCAGGTATCTGTCTATATTCCCGGCCCAGATAGGTGTGACGCAGTTAACCTTCATCCCATGTGGCCTCCTGAAATGGTGGCTGCCTGACCTGTAAGGTGGGACAAGGTGATATAAGGTAACTGCGCTGGCGTTGTACACCGTTGCGGTGGACGGTCGAAGACCGTGGCGCAATTCTGCATTGGTTAACATTGGGCCCTATGGGTCCCAGGAACCAATGACGATGTATGCTGGCGGTGACGGTATGCACTGCCGCGGACGTGACCGTCATTTTCTGTCTGTTCCCTCACTTGATACCTGACCTTCAACAGGAGAGGACCTACACTGCAAGTGCTGCTGTGACCTCGGTCTGGAAGCGAAGATGGCTACAGTGTCTGGGGAAAGGGTCCCTGCCTTCACTTCGGAGGAGTTGGAGAAACTAGTGGATGGGGTCCTCCCCCAGTACACGCCACTGTACGGTCCTCTAGACAAACAGGTGAGTACACTGTGAGCATGCTGCATGGGCAATGCCTGTTTTGAGTGGTGTGGATGGAAGATACATGGGGGGGCTGAGGCCTGCGTGTGCAGATGGTGAGTGGATGTGCGTCAGGGCATGGGTGGGGACTGGTGGGCAATGAGTATGACGGTCCGGACGGGTAAGTAAATTCCTTTCCCCCTGTACCATTCCTCTAGGTCAGCGCCCAGGAGAAGAAGGATATTTGGTGTGCCATCGCCAAGGGCGTCCGGACCCTGGGGGTCTACCACAGATGGAGCACCCACTGCCGTAAAAGATGGAAGGACTTGCGCCGCTGGAGCAAGAAGACGGCGGAGGCCCAGCTGGGGATGGCCTCCCAACGTGATAGGGGTCCCTGTCGCACCATGACCCCCCCTGATGTTCCAGGCCTATCCGGAGTTAGATGGGCGCTTGAGGACATCACAGCAGCCACAAGGGGGTGAGTACACTTTCATTCAGCTGACTCTGCGCGCATTACGAGATGTCTGAGTGGGGGAGGTGGGCAGTGCGTTCCCCTAGGCCAGGGCGAACTTGGGAGGCAAAGTCCCTTGTGAGGCAGGCTATGTGGCACCCTAACCCACCAGTGGTAAGAGCCATCTACACCTAGTCAGGCTCCTGTGACTTCCAGGTGTGCAACAATTGTTCTTATGCCTCGTACCTCATGGTCAGCTGAAATTTCTAGGAACTGTCAGTGCATAGAGTAGTGCAGAGGGCTGCTCCATGTGTGTTGTGTCCGCCAACGGTAGTGGTGTTGCATGCACTGAACATGTCTGTCTTTTGTCTCCACCCCCTTTTTTTGTGGTCTCTCTTTTCTTGTGTGCAATAGCATCATCAGGCGGAGGAGCATTGGCACCGGAGCAGGACAGAGCTGCAACCCACGTGGCCCTGGAGGGTGAAGCAACGGAGTCTGAAGCCACCAGTGGGACGGAGGGCGAGGGGAGCTCCATGGTGGGGACAGGACAAGACAGCAGTGACAGCAACTCCTCCTCTGATGGGAGCTCCCTTGCGGTGGCAGGCACCTCTGTGCCCACCGCATCAACAGGTACAGCTGCCACCCCCCCTACCAGCACCGCCCTCCCAGCAGCCCCTCAGAGTGTGCCCGCTCACCCAGGAGGGTGGGCATCTCCTTCGCCCCAGTCACCTCAGGCCCTGCCCCAGTCAGCCCTGCTGCTCTCAGTGAGGAGGCTATTGACCTCCTGAGATCCCTCACTGTTGGGCAATCTACCATTGTGAATGCCATCCAGGGTGTTTAGAGGCATTTGCAACAAACAAATGCATACCTGGAGGGCATTCATTCTGGGCAGGCAGCCCAACAGAGAGCATTTCAGGCTCTGGCCTCAGCACTGATGGCAGCCATTGTCCCTGTGTCCAGCCTCCCCTCTCCTACTTCCTCCACCCAGACCCAATCCCCTGTACCTCAGCCTATCCCAAGCACACCATCAGACCAGCATGCACACACATCAACACACAAGAGTGGACATGGCAAACGTAAGCACCACACATCTCACAGGCACCCATACAAGCACCATCCCCGTGCAGACACAGCAACATCCACTGCCTCCACTGTGTCCCCCTCCTCCACGTGCTCGTCCTCCCTCCCTGTCTCATCTCCACTCACACCTGCATGCACTACATCCTCAGCCACTACCTCCATCACCAGCACGCCCATCTCCACACACCGCTCATGGGCACTCACCACCCCCACTACCATTCACACATCCCCAGTGTCCTCTCCCAGTGTGTCAGTGAGCCCTCCTCCCAAAATACACAAACACAGGCACACACTTACCCAACAGCCATCCACCTCACATCAGCCTTTGGCCCATGCACCTTCACCCAAATTCAGCAGGCGTACACCTCCTACAACCACTACCTCTACCTCTACTCCCAACCCCCCTCCATCTTCCCGTCCCAGTGTGTCTAAAAAACTCTTCCTGGCTAACACTGACCTCTTCCCTACACCTCCCCCCGTCCTGCCAGCAACTGCGGGGTCATCAAGTGCACCACCCATCAGGGCTGCCAGTGTGCCACGTAGCGAGGCCAAGGACATTCCGCCACCTGCCAAGGTGAAAAAGGTGCCCACATCCCAGAGGGAGAAGCCGAAACTACCAGCCACCAAGGGCTCAGCAAAAACAAAAGGGGATAGTGGCAAGACAACTGCGGCACCATCAAAGGTGGGGAAGGGCCAAAAGCAGAAGAGCGGGTCAGGAGAGGGCATGGTGGCACCGACTGAGGGACCAGTGTCACACCTTCTGTCCACGACCACACCAATGTGTACGGCAGCAAACACCGCTAGCTGCCCCACCACCACAACCGCCACCTGCACCACCCCGGCACATCTACAGCCTCAGCGACAGTCCCCAGCCTCTTCCCCAGTGGGCAGCCATCCGAAGCTGCAGGAGACGTCCTGCTTTGTCCCTCAGCATGTGCTGACCTATGAACCGCCGCCAGAACCGCTGCCACAGACACCACCGCAAGCACCGCCGCCACCGCCCAGCAGCGTCCTCGGACACTGGCACCACCGCTGACATGGCTACCATCCCCAGTGGTCAGTCGTCTGAGGCTGGAGGAGAGTTCCTGGATCCTGGGCAGCTTCCATGAGGCATGACTTCCATCACTGTTTGCACCTGCAGGTGGAATGTGAAGCTGCAGCAGTGTGGGGTATGTCGCTGCCTCCATGGTGTATCATGCTACCTGAACCTCGCCAATCTCATGGCACGCACACCCAGGTGAGGGAATTGTACCGGCCACACTGCACGTGGAGCACTCTGGGCCCCATGCCCCCTCCAGAACCAGTGGAGTATCACATTCACTACCTCAGTCCTTGGCAGGATGAAGCACTCTGGGCACCATGCCCCCTCCAGAACCAGTGGAGACTGTTATCCACTTGAGAGACTGTGGCTTTGCACTCCCCAGGATAGAGCAGTGGGCAACCCACCCAATGGAGAGACTTGAGAAACTGTGGCTTTGCACTCCCCAGGATAGAGCAGTGGGCAAACCACCCACTGGAGAGTCTTGAGAGACTGTGGCTTTGCACTCCCCAGGATACAGCAATGGGCATGGAGCAGTGGCGTCGTGCGTTCATCTGGCTGAGGTGCCCCCACTCCCCCTCCCCCTGAGGTGTCTGTGTATTTTCGATCTGATGCCCCAGCAGTGTTCTCTCCGTTTCCAGTCAGGTATCATGTGTGGACTTCGCCCATGCATTTTGGGCCCAGTGGTCCACGGACAATGATTGGTACACTATCCGGACTTGTGTAGTTGGTGTACATATTTCTGTATACTGAATTTTGACTTTTGACTAATGGATTTTAAATGATTACAATCGTTACAATCATTTCCTTTTGTCCTCACGTTCTTCCAGGTGGTGGGGGGTGTCTATGTAATGTTGATGCATGTACTTGTGTGTAGGTTGTTGGGTTTGAGGGTGGAGGTGTTGCGTGTTGCATGTGTGTGTCACTCTCTTTCCTTCTCCCTCCCCTGTGTTGTAGGTGCAGTACTCACCGTAGTCGCCGCCGCCGCCGCCGCCGTTCGTACTCCTGGTAGAAGAGGAGGTAAACCAACATAGGTAACACCTGAAGTTCGGGCTCCATGGCGTCCTGGTTCCTCGTTGGGTGTCGAGAGGTGAGTGGTTTCCCTTCTGTGTAATGTTTCCGTTGTGCTTTTGATAGTGTTGGTTCCACCCCAGAAAAGGTGGCGGATAGGCGTCTTGAAATACGGTGGGCGGTACTTTGTCTTCCGCCTGTCTGTTGGCGGTTACCACCACGGTGTTTGTTTCTACCGCCATGGCGGTCGGAGTGTTAAAGTGGCTGTCTATGTTGTAATCCCATTTTTTTTTTCTGTTGGCCTGTTTGCGGTATTACTGCCGCTTTAACACCGACCGCCAGGGTTGTAATGAGGGCCATGTTTATAATCTGGGGGAGGGGTGCATGTGGCCCCCCTCCCCAGGTCAATTCTATTACCTGGTGCCTGGACACATAATAAAGGGGAGGAGGGGCACGTCACTCCACCTCCCTGGGCTGATTTCAGAGACCCCATCCCCTGGGGGACGGCCGCAATTTAAAAGGGGAGGGAGGCACGCCTTCCCCCTTCCCAGGCCAAATATGAAAAGGAAATTCACTGAAAAAACAAAGGTTACAGGGGCATTATAGTTAGGAAATATAATTGAAAAACTCTTTAGCAATTCACTAACAAACCAAAGGTTATAAGGACGTTAAAGTTAGATTCAGACTTTACACACACAACCCATAGAAATTCAGTAGTTATAGTTACAGTTATCGCAAGAAACTATAACTCATGCCCTTGCTATGCACTACTAATTACCCCACATATTACATCAGTCATGGCATCTCCTATGACATCATTGATATCACTGCAACATTTGTAGTGAAATTATTGATGAGAAAATTGTGCATGGTGGGGGCACAAGTTATAGTTACCTTAGGGCACAAGTTATAGTTACTTGAGAAATACAACTATAACTGCTGAATTTCTATGGTTTTGTGTGTGTAAAGTCTGAACTTAACTATAATGTCCCTGTAACCTTTGTCTTTTTTTGTGGGGGAAAAAAAAAAATATATATATATATATGTATACAACTAGTCTGCAGCTTCTTTATTATAGACAACATTTGCCTAGTATAAAGAAATTACATCATAACTCAACAATAATGACTTATTACGGTTGAGTTTTGACATCACAATGCCTGCTGCAAGAAAGAGGAGCTGAAGGAAAAGGCAGGTCAGCTATTTAAAGAAAAACAAAACATTGCTTTTTTTCTCTGCTCTGTTTTTCTAGCTTACAGTGACAAGCAGAAAGGAGATATTTATGGCACCATGTTTATATTTTGCACCCCATGGGTAATTAAGGAAAAGTTTGAATCTTTCTACATGTTTCTACTGCTGTTATTTTTTTTAAACTAACTTGTAATAAATTGATTCTATTATCTTTTTGTAACAAATGTCTAACAGTTTTTTTGATGTACTTAATTTTGCACAAGAGGTCCTATTTTAATTCTTCATATTTGCACCCATGCTCTGTCTTTAATATGGAAAACAGCCCTGTCAAGTACCAAGCATCAGGGGTTAGACTAACACATTTCAGTGATGTGGTCAGCATCTCCGCACTAAAATGCAAAGTCACCCATTTATAGCGCCTCCTCAGCTGTCAAGCCGGAACGCTGCTAATTAGCATGGTCCGCGCTGCTTGTGGACAGGCTCAGCTCGCTCTCCCTACATGTAACACAACATTCACCCAACACCGCGGCATTCAGATTAGTGTGACATCACGAGAATCAGCATGATTTGCCCAATGGTGACTGCCAAGACTGCCATGACACACTGTGACTGACACTTTTATAGGCGGGAGCGAGCGGGCGGCAGGCAGTGAATGTTTGGCAGTACAGCCCTTACCCCCGCTGCTCGTGCTGCATTGTGCAGCATAATGCATTGGTTTTGGACCCGTGACCTGCTGACTGACCCAGAACTGCGGCCGCCAGCGGAGTGGTGGTGCCTCAGCAGCCGGCACTGCAGCCCAGTGCAGTCTCATGAATACCATGCAAGTTGAGTCCTGGACCGCAGTTGAAGCTAGGGAGTCATTGCGGCTGGCTGTACAGTGGTTCTAGCTCTCAGACACAGAATAGTGTCACTCACACTCTCTGGTTGTTATCTCCTTCCTAATTTATATACAATTTACTTTAGAGAGTGCTTCATAATTTTGAGCCTTAGGTACAGCTCATTAACTGCAATTTGCTCACGTCAGTCTCAGGCTGTGCTGTGGACCATCGGTCAGTGCCACCGGCACCTGGGTGGAGCTGTGTTCAACTGCTCTGAGCTCAGTTGTTGAAGCCAGTTATTTCATTTTGCATGCAGAGACACAATAATTTGTTTTGGGGTGAGGTGAGTTCCATGTTTACTTCCAGGGCACAACAGCGTAGTGCAGTTCTTGAAGGGTAGGTGTGATGGTTTGTGGGCTGATTTTTTGTCTGTTTGTGCAACTGCTGGGTTTTGTGCAGTGAGCTTACTGTAGATTTTCCTAATATGAGCACAAACCTTTTCTGTGGGAAGCCTAAATGCACTTGTTCTCCCATAGATGCAAAACCTTGCCTGCAGCAAGTATAAATCCATGCTGTCTACAATACCTAGCAAAACATCTACACAGCAAGTCTTGACAAGTTCAAAACTTGCCCGATTTGCAAATGTGGGTCACATTTCCCACTGTCTGATTTGCAGATGGAGGCCATTTTCAATTTAGTGACCTGGCTCATTGTATGTCCCAGCTGGGGGAGTGAAAAAGGTGGTGGGGTGTTATATATAGATAATTCTAATCTGCCTTGACTGGCAGACCTGGTGAGCTTTCTGACAGCTCAGAGCTGGACTGTCTGCAGCTATTCATCCTTAAACGAATCAGCACCGCCTGTTGTGACAGCCCAGGGGGCCACCTGCCCAGCACAGCTGAAGAACTTTGTAGTTAAGTGAAAATGGTGTGACCATGTATTACATGGGGTAAAGTACCACTGCCATACATGATAAGGATTTTCCACTACCTTATAAAGGAACTCTAGCTTTGGCCTCATTCCTCTAAATGGCCATGGAACTCCTCTGTGACTTGCAACATCCTTACAATGTACGACAAGAGGTATATATTCTCACCAAAAAAAACATAGGTTGAAATGCCATTGTAGTTAGGTGAACATGTCAGTTAAAACATAACATTATAAACTAAATAAAATCACTGAAATTCATCAGTTGTAGTTTACAGAGTTAACTAGAACCGGTGCCATGCATGGCGTGTGGACCGCTAACCACCCAGGGGTTTCTACCTCACACCATAAACTGCCTGCTTATATACTTTAAAAAAAAACAATTTCAGGATAGGGGACCAAGTCCCAGAGTCCAGTAATGGCCACCACAGCATTTCTGATCTTGTTGCAGCCGGCTAATCAGGTTTCTCACTCAAAAAGACCCTCTCAGTCAATCAGAAGGCTTTAATTTTTTTATTTCTGACCAATTGTCCATATACCTATAACTTCTGAACCTTGATTTCTACAAAACTACTGATCAACACCAAATTACAAATTTAAAAAGCACGCCCTCTGGGTAAGGATCAAGCTTTGCGCCAAATTTGGTGTAATTCCATTGAGCAGTTTTGGCTTTATTGCTGTCTAAAATTCCCCATGGAAACTGCAAAAGGAAACTGTGTTTTGGAACCACCACTTTTTCTCGTTATTCGCTTGAAGCATCACCCCAAAGCTTTCCATGAAAAAGCTGAGGTGAGTGACCTTTTTTTGGAACGTTTCAAGAAGATTTGTCAACAGCACCAATTTTATGAACAAAACAAAACCCACTCTTCCTAAGGAAAATATGACCTAACTATAACTATACATTAGCAACCATCATCTTTTATAAACCATAGACACGATTTCTATGTTTTGATGTTGTCGATGAAACTTTGGCCGCTGTGGACTGTTCTACTTGAATCCATGGGTCTTTGAGTATACAATTCTGTAGTACAATAAAAAGATTAGCCAAGACATGATTAGATAATGTTTCTGGGTATTAATAACACAATTAACCTTAAGACTAACTAACCTCAATGTTCAATAAGCAGCAAAACAGTTCATTCCTTAAGATGGCATTATAGATCATTGCAGGCTTTCATATTAATGCATTTACTTACATCATTCCTTTTTCAGCATTTTATTCCAGCCAACTTTGACAACCCCTCGAACCCTTTTGCCCCTTCCCACCACACCGATATGTCCATCTCTTCCTTCACTTACCCTATTAAGGCTGATCCCAACCAAACCCATGTCTTAACATCCCACCCCAGGTGCTGCTTCTTCTAGGGCAAAAAACACTGACCTCTATAAAGACTGACCAAGTCACCCTTCAGAGTAGCCAGCATGAATCTGTAATCTAAGCCTGGCCAATGGCACTCAACCAAGAAAAGAACATTCTTAGCAACACTTCATATCATATGAAAATGCCCAGACCCGAACACGTACAATATAACCAGCTGTACAACCAAGGCTTGGGTGCTAGTCTCCTTCCAAATTGGTACCATTGGCCCCATCACCCATTTATGTCAGGAGCTGTCAAAACCCATGTCCACAAAACTTGAGATGAAAAACTGGTATTCACTTTCTTAACTTTGAGATCTCCTTCTTCTATCAATGCCTGTTCCTTCTAAGTCAGAGGAAAAATAGGAAGGGGCTTTTCTTACCAAATTTAGAATTGACAAATTTGAAACAGTGTTCTAATAGAAACATCACCAGGACAGAAAGTTAGAAACGTCCTGTAAACAAATTCATGAAGCTGACCACATTGCCATCCATTTTTAATTGCACGGATAAGCAATGACTGGAACAAGGTGATCATTTTGCTAAACCACCATATTTCAATTTAATTGTATTTATTTATTTTTTCAATTGTGACAATCTACTTTGGACTGTTCCCAGGTTATCTTCCATATCATTGAGCTGCTCGAATTTTTCTTGCTCAGTTCAGAATGTATTGGTGACTCTTAGCTGGTTGTACCAGAAGTAAGGCCCAAGTTAGTGAAGGAGTAGTACAGGAGAAAATATTCCTTTACGTTTCATGCTTGGATTCTGAAAGCTTACCAGGTAAACCTGATCCCTCAGAGTTGGGTTGAATTTTATCACTGGTATGTTTTTAAGCATTAATTCTACTAAACAAAGGCCATTTTCTTAAATTATTAACTACAGGATCAAACACAGTACTAGAAGGCAACAAGGTGG
Source organism: Pleurodeles waltl (assembly GCF_031143425.1). Taxonomy (NCBI): domain Eukaryota; kingdom Metazoa; phylum Chordata; class Amphibia; order Caudata; family Salamandridae; genus Pleurodeles; species Pleurodeles waltl. Next base: position 308,836,547 of record NC_090439.1, read on the forward strand.
TTTCCATGGGGCCTGAAAATATGTCCATTTTGTTTATTATTTTAGTTATCCATTTTTAGAGGGCAATTGATGTCCTAAGTCAGGTTGTCCTGACCATGAATTTCAAAATTCCTCCAACCTATCAAAAAAATGAAATCAATTCAAATAGTCTTCAGCTGTATTTTAAAGAGATAAAAAGAAGACTCATGTCTAACAGGAAGAGTAAATGTGTTCACCCTCTGGGTGCAAGAAAACAAAAAAGGGCTGCCACTTGCTCTACTGTGACGTATCCAAGGAACTGCAAGCAGATGGCCACTGGTGGGGCGAGTGGGACAGTTAGCTACAATGGAGCTCATAAGATATCCTAGGCCACTCCAATGCAGGGACCTATTAGTCAGACAGAGCGACTTAAAGAGATCTTTCTTGAGGATGGGAAGCCAGTGAAGTGCCCTCAGGTGGTGTTCCATATGTGTGGTCTTAGGAAGATAGAACATCATCCTAACCGCAGCATTCAGATCCTCCTGAAGACGAGTAATGAGACTCTCCGTAAATCCCAGGTATAGGGCATTTCCATAGTCCAATCTGGATCAATATGGATACAATCAGTGCTTGGACCACTGTTTTATGGGCCCCTCGATCATTAAAAAAACTCACAAAAACTGTTTTAATAGGGTGGAACATGTGCTGGCTAGGTTAGCAATTTGGGGAGCCATCAAGAGGTCACGATCAAAGAGGACACCAAGGTTCTCAATATGGGGCACCGAACAGGGAACAACACCCACATCTGCCTGCCATCACACATTATTCCAAAACATTAATAATTCTGTGCCCTGTTGGAGAACACTGGTCATGATACTCGACCATGGGACTTTTACCATCTAATGTAAATCTTTAAACTGAACTGGGATGGGTGGACGGGCGTGGGGGTGTTAGAGAATGAGGGGAAATTGCAATTATACGAAAGAGCTTTGAAGCTACACAATTTTATGTTTATTGATTTTGTGATTTTGATTGAACTAAATGCAGTAAAAAAGATTTGTTTAAAAAAACTGGAATACTTCCGCATATCCAATAAAAAAGGACCTCTGTCTTGTCTGAGTTCATTTGGAAGCAATTAGTGTGCATCCAGCTACCTACCACTCTCAAGCACTTACAGAACGTGATCTATACAGGCAGAAAGTTCTCGGATATCTGCTTAGGAGATGGTCACCAGGCCAAACAATTGCACTAACTCTGCCAGTGAAGTCTTACACACATCAAAACCAGTAGAGCTCAGGGATGAGCCCTGGGGAACCTTTTTTGTGCCATGTAAGTCACAGATGAAGAGAAGGGGGCTAAGAATACTGCCTTCAACCTACTTGTAAAGCATGAGGCTAGCCATTTAATGGCCTGGTGATAAACTCCGTTCTTGAAGCACTAGTCAATAAGAATCGCATCAGATACTGTGTCAAAACTGCAAACAAATCCAAAAACAACAAAGACGGCCAAGCTGCTTTAGTAAAACAATTGCATGCAGGTTGTCTGTAGCCGCCAAAAGAACAGATTCTGTACTGTGATTTACACAAATATGAACGGAGAAACGCTCAATAAATTGTTCTATTCTGTGTACTTACAAAGCTGCTAGTTAGTTGCTTTTTCCAGCAGCTTTGCAGGGACAGGCAATAATGAAATTGGGCATTAATTGGCTTCAAGATCAGGATTGGGTCGAGGGTTTCTTCGAAAGTCGAAGAATCTTGGCATGCTTCCGAAAGTACATGCTGATGAACAGACTGCAAACAGCAGTCAGTGAGGGGACCAAAGATGGGTGCTGTTTTCCCCACAAAGCATTTCCCTCATAAGTATCACCTTCATTTTTCCCAGTGTTTTTCTTCACCCGGGATAGTTTGGGAGATTGTCTGGATTTCTGAACGGACGACTCCTTGGCAGACTTTCACTACCTCTCTGCCTTACTGTGGTTTTCCAACTGATTGTATCACCTCGCTCTTGCACTCACGTCAACCAAGAATCTATGGCGGTCATTACAACCCTGGCGGACGGTGTTAAAGCGGCGGTAAGACCGCCAACAGGCCAGCGGTAAATAATTTGCAATTACGACCGTGGCGGAAACCACCAACAAAGACAGCCACTTTAACACTCCGACCGCCACGGCGGTACAGACAAACAGCGTGGTGGTCACCGCCAACAGACAGGCGAAGGACAATGTACTGCCCACACTATTACAACCCACCAATCCGCCACCTTTTCCGGGGCGGATTCACCGCGGATAAAAACACGGCGGAAACAGGAATTCCAAAGGGAAAACGCTCACCTCTACACACCCCACGAGGAACGAGGACACCATGGACCCGGAACTTCAAATTCTCCCTGCGATAGTCTTCCTGCTCCTCTACCAGGAGCACGAACGCCGGCGGCGAAGACCACGGTGAGTACTGCACCTACGACACAGGGGAGGGAGGAGGGAAAAAACAGGGACACGCAACACCCCCACCCTCGCCCACTACGACACACACACTAATGCATATTGATACATCACAGTTACAGCCCCCAACCCCCCCCGGAAGAATGTAAAGACAATAGAAAATTTGTGTAACCATTGTAATCGATTAAAATCAAGTAGGCAAAAATATATCTATATATATACACCATGTAAAAAATATATACCAAGCATAGTAGTCCAGGTAGTGCTCCAATTAAGTCCGTGGAACACTGGGCCCACACGGTATGGGCGAGGCCCACACAAGATCCCCGACCATGACGGAGGGAACACTGCAGGGGCATCAGAGAGCAACAAAACAGGCACCTCAGGGGGAGGGAAAGGGGGGGCACCTCAGCCGCTTGAGTGCACAATGCCAAATCCACGAGGGGGCCACATGCCCATTGTACAATCCTGGGGAGTGCAAAGCCACAGTCTCCCAAGTCTATACAGTGGGTGGCTTGCCCACTGTTCCATCCTGGGGAGTGCAAAGCCACAGTCTCTCAAGTCTCTACAGTGGGTGGTGTGCCCACTGTTCAATCCTGGGGAGTGCAAAGCCACAGTCTCTCAAGTCTCTACAGTGGGTGGTTTGCCCACTGTTCAATCCTGGGGAGTGCAAAGCCATAGTCTCCCAAGACTCTACAGTGGGTGGTTTGCCCACTGTTCAATCCTGGGGAGTGCAAAGCCACAGTCTCTTAAGTGGATAACAGTCTCCACTGGTTCTGGAGGGGGATTGTGCCCATAGTGCTTCATCCTGCTAAGGACAGAGGTAGTGGATAGATCTCTCAACTGGTTCTGGAGGGGGCTTTGTGCCCAGAGTGCTTCATCCTGCTAAGGACAGAGATAGTGGATAGATCTCTCCTCTGGTTCTGGAGGGGGCCTTGTGCCCAGAGTGCTTCATCCTGCTAAGGACAGAGGTAGTGGATGACAGTCTCCACTGGTTCTGGAGGGGGCTTTGTGCCCAGAGTGCTTCATCCTGCTAAGGACAGAGATAGTGGATAGATCTCTCCTCTGGTTCTGGAGGGGGCCTTGTGCCCAGAGTGCTTCATCCTGCTAAGGACAGAGGTAGTGGATGACAGTCTCCACTGGTTCTGGAGGGGACTTTGTGCCCAGAGTGCTTCATCCTGCTAAGGACAGAGGTAGTGGATGCATCTCTCCACTGGTTCTGGAGGGGGCTTTGTGCCCAGAGTGCTTCATCCTGCTAAGGACAGAGGTAGTGGATAGATCTCTCCACTGGTTCTGGAGGGGGCCTTGTGCCCAGAGTGCTTCATCCTGCTGAGGACAGAGGTAGTGGATGACAGTCTCCACTGGTTCTGGAGGGGGCTTTGTGCCCAGAGTGCTTCATCCTGCTAAGGACAGAGGTAGTGGATGCATCTCTCCACTGGTTCTGGAGGGGGCCTTGTGCCCAGAGTGCTTCATCCTGCTAAGGATAGAGGTAGTGGATGCATCTCTCCACTGGTTCTGGAGGGGGCATTGTGCCCAGAGTGCTTCATTCTGCCCGTGATGGACTCAGTAGCGTCAGTGCCCTTGGCGCTCATGGGCCAGCGGTGCCCTGTTCAGCGGTGCCTGAGACGGCGGTGCCCTGTTCAGCGGTGCTTGAGACGGCGGTGACCTGTACATCGGTGCTTGAGACGGTGGTGCCCTGTTCAG